>NC_135233.1:456022464-456622464 GCF_051348905.1 Ranitomeya variabilis
GTTTTTAGGGCACGCTTAAAACTGTGTGGATTGGGGATTAATCGTATTAACCTAGGTAATGCATTCCAAAGAATCGGCGCAGCACTTGTAAAGTCTTGGAGATGGGAGAGGGAGGTTCTGATTATTGAGGATGCTAACCTGAGGTCATTAGCAGAGCGGAGGGCACGGGTAGGGTGGTAGACTGAGACCAGAGAGGAGATGTAGGGTGGTGCTGAGCCATGGAGTGCTTTGTGGATGAGGGTAGTAGTTTTGTACTGGATTCTGGAGTGGATGGATAGCCAGTGAAATGACTGGCACAAGGTAGAGGCATCGGTGTAACGGTTGGTGAGGAATATGATCCTGGCTGCAGCATTCAGGACAGATTGGAGCGGGGAGAGTTTGGTAAGAGGGAGGCCGATTAGTAGAGAGTTACAATAGTCCAGACGAGAATGAATAAGTGAGTCAGTAAGAGTTTTTGCAGAGTCGAAAGTAAGAAAAGGGCGAATTCTAGAAATGTTTTTGAGATGCAGATAAGAAGAGCGAGCCAGTGATCGGATGTGGGGGGTGAAAGAAAGCTCAGAATCAAGGATGACCCCAAGGCAGCGGGCATGTTGCTTTGGAGTAATGGTGGAACCACACACGGAGATGGCAATGTCAGGCAAAGGTAGGTTAGTAGAGGGAGAGAACACGAGGAGTTCAGTTTTTGACAGGTTCAGTTTCAGATAGAGGACATGATGTTAGAGACAGCGGTAAGACAATCACTGGTGTTTTCTAAGAAGGTCGGCGTGAAAGCAGGAGAAGAGGTGTATAATTGGGTGTCGTCACTCGTCAGCATAGAGATGGTACTGGAAACCAAATCTACTGATTGTTTGTCCAATAGGGGCAGTATACAAGGAGAAGAGGAGGGGGCCTAGGACTGATCCTTGAGGAACCCCAACAGTAAGGGGAAGGTGAGAGGAGGAGGAACCAGCAAAACATACAGTGAAGGATCGGTCAGAGAGATAGGAGGAGAACCAAGAGAGAACGGTATCCTTGAGGCCTATGGAGCGGAGCATAGTGAGGAGGAGCTGATGATCCACAGTGTCGAATGCTGCGGAGAGATCCAAGAGAATTAGCATGGAGTAGTGACCATTAGATTTAGCTGTTAGTAGGTCATTAGAGACTTTAGTGAGGGCAGTTTCTGTAGAGTGTAAAGAGCGGAAGCCAGATTGAAGAGGGTCGAGAAGAGAGTTATCTGAGAGATAGCGGGTAAGACGGGAGTGGACCAGGCGTTCGAGGAGTTTAGAGATGAAGGGAAGATTAGAGACAGGTCTATAATTAGTAATGGATGTATGATGGCATGCTTAAATGAGGAGGGAAAAATACCGGAAGTGAGGGAAAGGTTGAATATTTTTGTTAGGTGAGAGGTGACAGCCGGGGAAAGGGACTGGAGGAGATGTGACGGAATGGGGTCACTGATGCAAGTGGTCGGGCGAGAAGATGCAAGGAGCCTGCTTACTACTTCTTCTGTAACGGGTTCAAAGTCAGAGAGTGAACTAGATGCAGTGGGGGAGGGAGGACAGTGCATGGTATGAAGAGATTGGGAGATGATTTCCTGTCGAATGTAGTCAATTTTTTCTTTGAAGTAATTGGCCAGATCGTCAGCGCGGAGATCTGTGGTTGGGGCCTGCTCTCTTGGGTTAAGTAGGGACTGGAAAGTGTCAAAGAGACGTTTAGGGTTATTTGACAGCGAGGTGATGACAGTGTTGAAATAGATTTGTTTGGAGAGGTGAAGGGCAGAGTTGTATGTTTTTAGCATGAACTTATAATGGATGAAATCTTCGGGTAGATTAGATTTTCTCCACAGACGTTCGGCGCACCTGGAGCACCGCTGCAGGAAACGTGTTTGCAGCGTGTGCCACGGTTGTCGCCGTCTGTGCCGAGTTGTTCTATGTATAGGAGGTGCAGCTTCATCCAGGGCACTTTGCAGGGTTTCATTGTAATGCTTCAGAGCAGAATCAGGACATGAGATGGAGAAGATTGGGGCCAATGAGGACTGCAAGTTCTTCATAAGTTTCTGGGTGTTAATGGCCTGTATGTTTCTATAAGTGTGGAAAGTGGGGGTGACCTGAGCGGGGTGGCAGTTCTTGATAGAGAATGAAAGAAGGTTGTGGTCAGAGAGCGGGAGAGGGGAGTTTGTGAAATCATCCACTGAGCAAAGCTGGGAGACCAAGTCAAGGGAGTTTCCATCTTCATGTGTTGGAGAGTTAGTATGCTGCGAGAGGCCGAAAGAGGAGGTTAGAGATAAAAGGTGAGAAGCAGATGGGGAGAGGGGAGAAGCAATGGGGATGTTGAAATCACCCATGATAAGGGTGGGTGTTGTGAATTCTGCTCTTGGACTCCCTCCGGTGGTTGTAAGTGGTAGCGCTGCTGTCTCTGAATCGCAGCATTTATCAGGTGTGTTCACTTTCTGCAAATCTGACTGGGCTATTTAGTCTTGCTTCACCCTTTAGCCAGTGCCAGTTGTCCATTGTTCCTGGAGGATTCACATCTCTGCCTGGTCTCTCCTGCTTTGCAGTTCTTTTCAACAAAGATAAGTTCTGGCCTTGAGTTTTTGCTGTCCACATGCTGTGGACTTATTGTTCACTTCTTTTCCATGTTTTTTGTCTTGTCCAGCTTGGTCTGTATAAGGATTTGTTTAGCCAAGCTGGTATCTCTGGAGATGCAGATATACCCTCCATATCTTTAGTTAGCTGTGGAGTTTTTGTATTTTCTGTGGTGGATATTTTCTAGTGTTTTTATACTGACCGCATAGTACTCTGTCCTATCGTTTCTATTTAGCTAGAAGTGGCCTCCTTTGCTAAATTCTGATTTCAGTCTGTGTATGTTTTTTCCCTCTCCTCTCACAGTCAATATTTGTAAGGGGCTGCCTATCCTTTGGGAATTTTCTCTGAGGCAAGATAGTTTTCCCTTTTCTATCTCTAGGGGTAATTAGTCCTCCGGCTGTGTCGAGATGTCCAGGGAGCGCTAGGTACATTCCACGGCTACTTCTAGTTGCGGTGTTAAGTTCAGGGTCTGCGGTCAGTACAGGTACCACCTTCTCCAGAGTACGTCTCATGCTGCTCTTAGGCCACCAGATCATAACAGTACAACTGGCCAACAATGAGTTAACCGCATCTCAGAAGAAGGGAAGGAAAGTGCTGAGCCATTTTTTTTTCTGTAGTCTGTTGTGTTTTTTTTTCTTCCCTCTTTACCTCTGGGTGGCTCAGGAGTTCGCCGCTGGTATGGATGTTCAGGGATTGGCTTCTCGTGTGGATCAACTTGCTGCTAGAGTACAGGGTATTTCCGATTATATCGTTCAGACTCCGGTTTTAGAGCCTAGAATTCCTACTCCTGATTTGTTTTTTGGGGATAGGTCCAAATTTCTGAGCTTTAAAAATAACTGTAAACTGTTTTTTGCTCTGAAACCCCGTTCCTCTGGTGATTCCATCCAGCAGGTCTCTGCTGCGTGGTGACCCCCAGGATTGGGCATTTGCCCTGGAACCTGGGAATCCGGCGTTGCTTAATGTAGACACCTTTTTTCAGGCGCTTGGGTTATTGTATGACGAACCTAATTCAGTGGATCATGCTGAGAAGACCTTGTTGGCCCTGTCTCAGGGTCAAGAAGCGGCAGAATCATTTTGCCAGAAGTTTAGAAAATGGTCTGTACTGACTAAATGGAATGAGGATGCCTTGGCGGCAATCTTCAGAAAGGGTCTTTCTGAATCCGTTAAAGATGTTATGGTGGGGTTCCCCACGCCTGCTGGTCTGAGTGATTCTATGTCTCTGGCCGTTCAGATTGATCGGCGCTTGCGCGAGCGCAGAGTTGTGCACACTATGGCATTGTCTTCCGAGCGGAGTCCTGAGCCTATGCAGTGTGATAGGATTGTGTCTAGAGCTGAACGACAAGGATTCAGACGTCAGAATAGGTTGTGTTTTTACTGCGGCGATTCTGCTCATGTTATTTCTGATTGCCCTAAGCGTACCAAGAGAATCGCTAGTTCTGTTACCATCAGTACTGTGCAACCTAAATTTCTGTTATCTGTGACCCTGATCTGCTCATTATCGTCATTTTCTGTCATGGCATTTGTGGATTCAGGCGCCGCTCTAAACTTAATGGACTTAGAATTTGCCAGACGTTGTGGTTTCCCCTTGCAGCCTTTGCAGAGTCCTATTCCTTTGAGGGGCATTGATGCTACATGGTTGGCTAAAAATAAACCTCAGTTTTGGACACAGCTGACCATGTGCATGGCGCCAGCCCATCAGGAAGATTGTCATTTTCTGGTGTTGCATAATTTGCATGATGCTATTGTGCTGGGTTTCCCATGGTTACAGGTGCATAATCCGGTATTAGATTGGAAATCTATGTCTGTGACTAGTTGGGGTTGTCAGGGGGTTCATGGTGACGTTCCTTTGATGTCAATTGCCTCCTCCCCCTCTTCTGAAATTCCTGAGTTTTTGTCAGATTTCCAGGATGTATTTGATGAGCCCAAGTCCAGTTCCCTTCCACCGCATAGGGACTGTGATTGTGCTATTGACTTGATTCCAGGCTGTAAGTTCCCTAAGGGCCGACTTTTCAACCTGTCTGTGCCAGAACATACCGCCATGCGGAGCTATGTTAAGGAGTCCTTGGAGAAGGGACATATTCGGCCTATCCTTTGGGAATTTTCTCTGAGGCAAGATAGTTTTCCCTTTTCTATCTCTAGGGGTAATTAGTCCTCCGGCTGTGTCGACATGTCCAGGGAGCGCTAGGTACATTCCACGGCTACTTCTAGTTGCGGTGTTAAGTTCAGGGTCTGCGGTCAGTACAGGTACCACCTTCTCCAGAGTACGTCTCATGCTGCTCTTAGGCCACCAGATCATAACAGGTGGGGGTGTCACAGGAGAGAAAGTGTGGAAGCCAGGTGGCAAAGTGATCGAGGAACTGATGAGAGGGGCCGGGTGGACGATACACCACCACCACTCGCATGGAGAAGGGGACATAGAGTCTGACAGCATGGACCTCAAAGGAAGGGAATACAAGTGAGGGTACTTGGGGGATAATTTGGAAGCTACATTTGGGTGAAAGGGGCAGACCAATGCCTCCACCTGCTCTGTTGTCTGATCTTGGGGTATGAGAAAAGTGTAGTCCACCATATGAAAGAGCAGCAGCAGCAGTGGTGTCTGACTGCTGGATCCAGGTTTCAGTAAGAGCCAGGAGATTAAGAGAGTTAGAAAGGAAAAAGTCATGAATGAAGGAGAGTTTATTACACACAGAGCGAGAATTCCAAAGGGCACAAATGAAAGAGACAGAAGGCATGCATGGAATATTAATAAGGTTAGAGGGGTTTCTGGGTGTTTGGGTTGGGAGATTTGACTGGCTATAACATGGGGGCCGGGGTTTGGAAAGATGTCTCCAGCAACTAGGAGAAGGAGGATAGAAAGAGTGAGCAGATGATTAAGTGATTTATGAGAGCGTCTCTTGTGTTGGATGGTGGGACTAAATGGATCTGCGCTGTTAAGCAATGTGAACAGAGCATGAGTGCTATACATAGGAGAGGATAGGACAGAGGGGCCGATATGGATGGAGTGTAAAGAGTTTATGCAAGGGCGGTGAATGTGAGTGAATGCAGCAGCCAGGATATAGATTATGCAAATACATATGGTGAGTATTTGTTCTGTTTCAAGTGAATAGGGAATAGGTTTAGATTGTCTTACCTGTCTCCTGCCCTGTCTAACTGCCATGTTATAACTGCCGAATACTTAGAAAAAACTACTTTGAATAAAAGTACACGAATAATAGTGCACGAATGCACCCCTGCACCACTGTGTGATGACCACTTCAAGGACTTTTCCTTCTTTGTCAAGGAAGTAATGGGACGGACAATATCAGAAAAATTTCGAATGAAGCGTCTGTAGAAATTTGCAAAACCAATAAAATGTTGTACCTCCTTAACGTTCTTGGACACCGGCCAGTCAAGGATAGCCTGAATCTTACCAGATTCCATGTTCAGCCCCTGGGGAGAGATGATATAACCTAAGAACTGTATCTCAGAATGATGGAACTCGCATTTCTCTGGCTTGATATACAGATGGTTCTCTTTCAGACGTCTTAAAACAGCTTTGACATGTTCTTCATGTTCCTGTAGAGAGTCAGAAAAGATTAGAATATCGTCCAAATAGATCACCACAAACTGGTCCAACAAATCTCTGAAAATGTCATTAGCAAGGTGTTGAAACGTTGCAGGGGCATTACAAAGCCCGAAGGGCATCACGAGATATTCAAGGTGTCCATACCGGCATCGGAATGCTGTCTTCCACTCATCCCCTGGATGAATACGCACCAAATTATAAGCCCCATGAATATTCAGCTTAGAGAACACCTTAGCATGGCGGACTCTTTCCAGTAATTCGGGAATCAGAGGCAAAGGGTAACGGTTTCGTATGGTTACCTTATTGAGTTCCCGATAGTCAACACAGGGTCTCAGGGTCCCATCCTTCTTTTTTACAAAAAATATAGGTGCCCCTGCTGGTGAGGAAGACGGACGTATGAAGCCTTTGGCCAGATTTTCATCAATATACTCCTTTAAGGCTTGAAGCTCAGGTGCCGCCAAAGGGTATACGTTACCAAAAGGAATAGCTGCCCCAGGAAGCAGCTCAATGGGACAGTCATAATGCCTGTGTGGAGGAAGCTGATCTGCATTCTTCTTGTCACAGATGTCAGAGAACTCTTTATATGCTGGAGGTAAAGAAAATACCTGTACATGAGGTTCCGTAGCCGTGGACTCCGGGACAGCTTCTGTTAACGCTGAGTTGCTCCTTGTTGGAAAGGTAATCTCCTTCGTCTCCCAGTTGATAATTGGGCTCTGAGAATGCAACCAAGGAATGCCTAAAATCACAGGAAAATTAGGAGAAGAAATTAGCAAGAAAGAAAGTTGCTCCTGATGATTAGGCTCCAACAAAATTTCAAGGGGTCCGGTCTCCTGATCCACAGGCCCAGAGATTAAAGGTGACCCATCTACTGTTTCCATGGTAATTGGAGAGGCTCTTTGCTGAATTTCAATACCATGTTCCTTGGCAAATGCGATATCCATGAAATTGCCACCTGCACCTGAGTCAATCATAGCTGCACTGGAAATCCACTGTCCTGAACACAGGATCTTAATAGGGAGAGAACAGTGAGAGTTCTTCTCCTTCAGCTCCTTGGGGGGTGAAGTCATAGAAATTGAATGGAATACAGCGTTTAAAGGCAGGCTACATTCAGAGATGTCAGATTCATCATCACAGTTGTCATACTCCCCTACTGCTGCTAGCACTTTGTTAGGCCGTCTAGGACACTTAGGACAATTGATCAAGAAGTGGTCAGACTGGCCGCAGTAGAAACATAGACTTTCACAAAGGCGATGCTCCTGGTGCTCATTGATCTCGCGCCTCTGAACGGAATCAATTTGCATGGGCACCTCCTCCACCTCCCGAGAGGTTTTACCTGCAGGCTCTTTGGAAGGAAGGGAAAAGTTAGAAACACGGTTATATGCAGCAAATTTCTCCTGCCTACGCTCAGTAAGGCGAATGGCTATGCACACACAATGCTGTATAAATGTCTCTAGCTCTTGTGGTGACTCAGAGCGAGCTAGTTCATCTTTTATAATACTAGACAGACCCCTTTTAAAAATAGGCAATTGTGCATAACTGTCCCAATTGGTATCTAACACTAATCTCCTGAATTCAGTGGCATACTCTATAACAGAACGTTTAGCCTGGCGTAAAGACAACAAAGCAGATTCAGCAGTTGCACGGCGATTAGGGTCATCAAACATTAATGCCATAGCAGCCAAGAAATCATCCAAGTTATTTAACCATGGGTCACGAGACTCAATCATCGGATTCGCCCAGGCGAGCGCTCATGAGGTCAGTAGCATTATTACACACAATACTTTGGATCTATCAGTAGGAAAATGGTCAGCATGCACATCAAAATATAGCATACATTGATTCACAAAGCCATGAAATTTGTCGCGATCACCAATAAATCTGAATGGGGGCAACTTAGGTGGGCTAGCTGGTGGCGGTTGCCCAGAGGGTAAAGTCACTTGTGCAGCTATTTGCGTGCTTATGTCCTGAAAAGCCCGTCCATACTGGGACTCTATGCCAGCAAGTTTGTTTTCCTGGGCTGCCATGCGGTTGCTTAAGTCCTGCAAAGTTTTTCCAAACACTTGTTGATTGTGTTCAAAGCTTCCAAACTTCTTTTGCAGACCTTCCACATCTTTCTGCAGTGATCTAATTATGGAAAACACCTGCTCTACTCTGCTTTCTGCAGTCATTGTTCCAGCAGCCTCCTTTTTTATGGCTAGAATATCCTGTACTAATTATAGGGGATATAACTCAGGAGACTCTTTGCGTGGAACAAGACAACTACAGGACACAGTTTTATAAGTGGTAAAGTCTATATTATCACACGGTGATTCAAACAGGTGCAGAGAGAAACTCAAGTCCACAACACTTGGTGCAAAAATCAAATGCAGCTCAGCAGTCTATAGGAAACTTCAGAGGAAAATGCAATCAAGCAGAAAGTCTATGAAGCACAGTTATTCTTGAGGATACTTGACACAAATAAATCCTTGTCTTAGTCCAAACACAGATAGATAAGCTTATAAGGCAGTTCAAATCATATCTTAGCTCAACCAGGGAGGCTTGGTTAATAGTCTCAGGTTTTTGCAGAGCAGAAACAGCTTACATGTCCAGCAAATGCAGATGGAAGTAAACACGAGCAGCAGATGAAGGAGGATTACTGGAAACCGATGTATGCAGCAGAAACTCAGGGCAGAGTAGCAGGATCACCACACAGGTTCACAGGAGCAGGTATATAGCCAGGGAGTAATCAGAGGTCAGGAGCTGGATGCAAGACAGAATACTCTAGCACAGACTGAAGGCTGGGGTGGAGTTTTATAGCAGGAAGACACAGTGCACATGAGACCAAAGACGCCATCTTGGAAAAGGGCAGTAATGCACAGAGTCCTGACAAAAATGTCAGAGTCCTGACAAAAACAGAGACACAATGCCACATAATAGATTGGTATATAAAATGAGAACAATGGAATTGGGGAAAATATGTTTAACTTGGTTAACAACCAGCTGAATGATAAGAAAGAGAGGTTGGAACACAGTTTGGTTGGGTTAGTTAACCATGGGATAACAAAGGGGTCAGTATTGGTCCCTCTTCTTTTTAATACATTTATTAATTACTTTACAAATTCAAATTTCAATATTTGAAGATGATACTATACTATGAAAAGTAATCAATACAGAGGAGGATAGTTTAATACAACAGGCAGATTTGAAGAAGCTGGAAGCGTTGAGCTGAGAAATGGTAATGGAAGTTTAACTTACATAACTGTTGATACATTGACAGAAGCATAGATTCTCTTTGCCTTTGTATATGTTGCTAGTCTCCGCTAATCGAAAATCTGCTCAAACAGGCATATTCGGATTCTGCCTGATCTACTCTCCTCTCTACTGAACACCTGTGTATTCTTTTTTTCCTGACCCACTGCACTGAGCTATGAACCGCAAACCAGAATTTTGCTTTTAAGTAGCTATCAACATAAGAAACCTCAGGACCGCTCCTGCCGGTGATTCCCCTGTTTCCACTAATATCAACAGAGCAGTATCTTCTCCTCTGCTGTGCTCTGTTGACAGGATGTCACTGCAGTTGTCATGCTGATTGACACCTGGCTCCCTGCTACATAACTACAGGGAGCAGCATGATGTCTGCAGTGACACCCAGTTGATAGAGAAGACTGTAAGTGAAGATACTGCTCTGTTGGCAAGAGGTGAAATGAAGCCAGAGAATCGCCGGCTGAGCTGGCAGAGACGTTCTCGGTGCAGAACCGGCAGGTAGTCAGTAACTATTTGCCTGTTTGTTCTTAGCCCAGACCCACAGCATGATAAAAGTAATATGTAAAAAATAAAAAAATATTTATATTCATCGCTCACCTCTCCGGACCATCTGCTCCTCAACGTCATTCGTCCAATCCTCAGTGCATCTTCAGATGGCCTCCTCACGTGTTGAATTCCTCATGTGTCTCATGCTTTTGGGTCTCATAAGGCCCAGGACAATTCTGCGCGAGCACGACACCATGACCTCGTGTGCATGCACAGAAACCTTCCAGACTTCATCATTTTCATTTTCCAAAAGTAAGCAATGAAGGTTCCTCTAAATCGAATCCCACTGAGCTAGGGGATTTGTTAGAGAAGGTATGCTGGACACTTGTCTATCTATTATACAGAGATTGAGTTTTTATTTGCAGAAACTAGATAATCCCTTTATATCTGACTTTAGCAAAATTTGCATACAGTGTATAGCAACAGATAGTGAGACAAAATATTAGAAGGAACAAACAATTTCATTAACAAAAGCAAATCTTTGTAAGCAAGAACGGAAAACAGAAAATAGAGTGAATTTGATCCTTTGTGAATAATAAATCTGAAGTATTGTGAAGTACAGTTTTTATTGTTTATTATACTTATTAGTATCCTTTAATTAAAAGTCTTAATAATCAACTTCCTTTCGAAATGGTTTTGATCTGGAACATTACCATTTTTAACAGTGCTCAAGAATGCAGATGCCTGGGCTTTCTGAGGCTGTGTGGACAATCACCTTGTCTGCCCTATTGAGGGCAGAATCCATCAGTTTGCAGCATCATGGTAATGATTTGGTTCACCGCCAATCATAAGTCACTGAGACTGCAACAACAACTGAGAATCAGTTGGATTTTTTTGCAAATTGCTTGTCACAGTCACAGATATGTATGGCAGCATCATTCACCAGTATCACTTAGTAACAACAACATTTTTTGCTGCTTGACATATGTGATGACCAAAATCACCATGTAATCCCAGCCTAAGGCCAGTCTCACACATCCAGATAATTCCGGTACCGGAGAAATCGGTACCGGAGTTATCCGTGTCCGTGTGTCCGTGTGCTCATGTGGCACATCAGTGTGGCACACGTGAGGCAGCCGTGTGCCGCTCGTGTGCCGACTGAGGACCACACGGACCGTGCAGGAGACAGCGCTAGAGTTAAGCGCTGTCCCCTGCTTTTGGTGCTGAAGCCGGCATTCATTCTTTATCCCCAGCAGCGTTCGCTGGAGAGAAGGAATGAAAAATCAAGGTTTTTTTATTTTTTATTTTTTTAAATAAAGTTCGGGGTCACCTCCCGCCTCCCACCCCCTGTCCTCATATGAACTCGAGCGTGAGAACTTTTCCCAGGCTCCAGTTCATGAGGATATCCAGCAGAGGGCGCATCACTGCAACTCAAGGTAACTACAGGTCATTCCCCTGCAATCCATTCATTCCCCGGGGTTTTTACAGGCACGAGCACTGCTTTAGCAGAGCTCCTGGCTGTAAAATGATTTAACCCCTTCAGATGGATTTACTTCATGGGACTTGACCTGAGCGACGGAAGGTATGAGATATTGTTGTTTTTTTATTTTTCCTTTGTTACAGAACAAGGGTCTTCAGGTGGATTACCAGTATAGTAAAATATTACAACAACCTGTGTCTTTATTTCATTAAAATACTTTTAAATAATGTGTGTGATTTATTAACCATTTCGTAATATTGGATTAATAATGGATAGGTGTCATAATTGACGCCTCTCCATTATTAATCTGACTTAATGTTACCTTACAATAGCAAGGTGACATTAACCCTTCATTACCCCATATCCCACCGCTACACGGGAGTGGGAAGAGAGTGTCCAAGTGCCAGAATAGGCGCATCTTCCAGATGTGCCTTTTCTGGGGTGGCTGGGGGCAGATGTTTGTAGCCAGGGGGGGGGCAATAACCATGGACCCTCTCTAGGCTATTAATATCTGCCCTCAGTCACTGGTTTACCACTCTGGCGGAGAAAATTGCGCAGGAGCCCACGCCATTTTTTTCCGCCATTTAACCCTTTATTTTACAAGCTACAGCGCCCAAATTTTGCACATACACACTACTAACATTAGCAGTGTGGAATATGCAAAAAAAAAAAAGGGATATGAGATGGTATACTGTATGTAAACCATGTCTCATATCCTGTCGGGTTTGGGAAGGAGAAATGAAAAGCCGGCAATTGAATTACCGGCTTTTCTCTAACACCGGTGCGTATTTCTCGCAAGTCACACGCATGGTCCGTGTGTAATCCGTATTTTTCTCGCCCCCATAGACTTTCATTGGCGATTTTTTTGCGCAATACGGTGACAAACGCAGCATGCTGCGATTTTCTACGGCCGTACAAGACAAATGCAGGAAAAAAAATTACATGTGAACATGCTCTTACAGAGCAGACTATGTGAGACTCGTCAGTAGCGCACACCTTTGTTAATTACAACCTGCAGTACCAAAGACAGCATGCTCTATTATGTTATTAGCAGGCAGTGGATACAGTTTTCAGGGGTAGATTTACTTACTAAAAATGCATCTGAATTCTGTCCAAAATGGAGTCAGAATTTTGGCATACCTGACGTGTCAAATCTATTAACTTTTTTATTTTATTTTTTTTTAACGTAAATGCCAGCTGTGTTTTCCCTTCAGATGTCTTTTACTTTTATTCTATATACAACATAGTGATGGCTTCCGAGCAGAAGCCACCAGAAGAGTGGACCGGTCACTTTTTATCTTCTTCTTGGCTTTCCAAGCCTGCAGTGGTTAAAAAATAAAAAAGCTGGAACATCCAGTATGCACAGCAAGTCGTTTTTACATTCCTGTGCTGTGCGTATGTTTAATTGATCAAAGCTTCTTAATGAAAAGACAACTTTTTTTGGCGCAATGCCAGGTTGTGCAAAAATTGCAAATTATGATGTTTTCATGCGTTTTCTTGCCCCAGCTCTTATAAAATGGATGGAGCTGGGGTGGGATTGGGATGCAATAGGGTGTGGGGTCCCCGAATGGTGGCGGAGACTGCACGCCTCGCCTGATTAATTAAGAGCGTGGGTGAGGCCGGGATCACACATACGCGACATACGGCCGAGTCTCGCAGGTGAAAACCCAGCTCTGGCGCCGGCACTCCAGAGCGGAGCATGCGGTCACACAGCAATACATGGAGCTGCATGCTCCGCTCCGGAGTGCCGGCGCCAGAGTTGGGTTTTCACCTGCGAGACTCGGCCGTATCTCGCGTATGTGTGATCCCGGCCTGATGGTGAGGAAAATCATCCAGGGCAACATCCCTTGGGAGGCTGCTCATACACGCGAGTGCCATTCCTTCTTGCATTTTTTTCTTTTGTCTAGCTTCTCATTTGCGACCTTTTATGTTTGTCATCCGTTCAGTATTTGGTCAGTATTTTACATCAGTATTAGTAAGCCAAAACCAAGAGTGGAACAATCAGAGGAAAAGTATAATTGAATCTCGTCACCATTTTTTCTGTATTTACCACCCACTCCTGGTTTTAGCTTTGCAAATGATGAATCATCTCCACATGGGCGTCTTGTGTCAACATTTGTGGGGAAACAGAGGATGGAAAAGAGAAGGTAAGTTTGTGCCAAGAAGCAGTTGGGTGTGCATCCAGCCAATGGAAGGCCGTTCTAGGGTTGGGGGCCGACATGTGATGCACCAAAGAGAGAGAGAAGCTGTAAGGACACCGGGCGTAACAGAAGATTCCTCTGTGGTGTACATTGTGTCTGGAGATATCCTCCGGCAGGCACTTAGTATGTGACAATTAGGCAAGAGCGATATACATGGCGCACTCTCTCAGGCTCTTGGTTTGGGGTGATCTTGGCCAAGGATTGTGAATAATAGGCAATGTATAAACTTCTTTAAACCATTGTATCATCATATACATTTTGCTATGACCCCGTACAATCCGGCGCTGATTGTGCATATTTGCCATAAAAGTCCACAAGTATTAACAACAAGGCACAGGGTCACTGAGTTGTAAAATATATGTTACTCTATGTCCATTGCTTTATACAGTTCTCTAGCTTTTCAGAATTGCAGGATTTCCAGCTTTTAAAGGTTTTGGCCATTACTGGATAACCACTTACCAATGGTCCCAGTGCACCAAATAATGTAAAATAAAAAAAAAAATCTGACATAAACCATGTCAAAGTGATTGCTTCATTGTCGGCGTAGAAAGACCAGATTTCTTACACTTATCCCAGCAATATAAACCATCAGATGCCACAGTCATTAGCAACAGCGGCACTTAGGTAGTTGATGAGAAGAGCGAGGGAATCCCCTCCATTAACGACCCACAATCGTGTAAGACAAATGGCTCCAGTGGCAGATGGAGGCTTCACAATGGCTTCTTGGTCTGCCAACTATGGAGGCAATGGGCAGGATAGTTTGTGGATTAAGTCCGCGCTGCCACAATAATACAGATTCAGATGTAATGAAGAATTCTGGTGGTTTATTCAACGCGTTTCAAGGTCTCACTGACCCCTTCATCAGGAAAACACAAAGAGGCAAGAAACGGGGTTGTTTTAAAGGCAAAGGCGATTTAAAGGCAAAGTCAGATGACCGTATAAATCAGCCTGACATCGGACTGCAAGGCTCTCCCGACCCAAGTGTGACCACTTCATGTACTTCTATTCAACGGTCATGCTTGGGTCGGGAAAGCCGCCGGCCAGTCCGAGCGTTGCAGTTCGATGTCTATGTGATTTACACAGTCATCTGACTTGCCAAACACTGACACTAAATACTTTTATAATTTTCTTCTACACAGTTCTGTAAAACAAATACATATATTCTAATATATATATATATATATATATATATATATATATATATATATATATATATATATATATATTATTTTTTTACAGAACTGTGTAAAAGAAGACTATGGAGTATGCATAATTTTTGCTAATGAACTGATCTATAAAACTTCAATATTTAATCCACATGATAAACATAGATCCCCCTGAGAATGAAGCGGGGGGGGGGGGGTTATCAGTGTGAGGCATGTAATTATTGACAGTCTGCTCTCCTGATCTACATGTCTCACACTGGTAATGCCCTCTTTAATTTAATATAAGCTCTGGAGGTAGATTCTTGGGAAGATCTATGTCCCGCCCATAGACCTTAACAGCTCATCAAGAAAAATGTGGATTTCTTTGGAATAAGACATCACGTTGCAAATATCAATATATCATTTTATTCAGCTTCCTATGACTGACATGTCCATATAGATGCTTAGGAGGGTAGATCGTACTGACACGACCCCTTAAAGGGTGGTATTTGCTTCAACCTAGTGACCTGTGATAACGGACATGACTTATAGAAGGTGTAGATGATGATTACAGAAAAACAGTAGCCCTGTTTTATTAATCCCGTGCAACACCTTTAACAACTTCCAAAAAGAGTGCGGTCCCATAATATAGTGGAGCGTATCCTCCTATATTCGTGTTTAGAATTTTCTCCTTTATTGTAACATCTGGACACGATTCTTTAGAACGCTGATAAGTGGTTTTCTCCTACATGGTGACATTTAGCTAAAAGTTATTTACAGTAAAACTTACAAAACGCACTGAATCATTTATCTCCCTATTTTCATACTGTCATTTCTTCAAGGAGAATACATTTTGGGGAGATTTCTTATTTATTTTGAAAGCTACGGGGTTGTTTTCTATCTTTTTTTAACACACCCAGATACTAATGAAGAAACATTAATTAACATCTAATTACAGTGCAGAAAATTAACCTGCTGTCCCAGGAGTAATTAGAAGAGAATTCAGCCCTAGCGAACGGCATCTGATTCTGTGTGTAATGAATGTAATTGTTGGAGTGTGTCCAAATGAATATACACAACATTTTCCTAGAAAGGGGAATAACGGAGGGTGGAAATGGAAGAACGCAAATAATTTCATGGACAAAAGGATCTTGGTTTAAACTGGCAATTACTCGAAGCATGACTAGCATAAAAATGTTACCCGTTTCACAGCTTCAGATACTGAGTTGTCATAATGCTAAGAAATCTATTATTCAGCATACAGTACCAGGGATTTTTGATTATTGTAGAAAAGTTATTTCATCTTTTCTTGATATTTATTTGTATTTTATTTTTTATTTTTTTTCAATCTTGAAGATTTATCATTTATTAGTCTAGTAAAAGTCATAGAAAATATGTTTTGGAATACTTGCCAACTCTCCCAAAAACTTTGAGTAGCTCCTAGAAAGAGTGGGAGATCCTGGACTCCTGAAAGAGTTGGCGAAACTCTGGGGCACCAACATGCTTTTCTTATTGATGTTTTATGTGCATGGTCCAAGAATGTGGCATTATCAGATGAAGGCCAGTGTCACGACTCAGCTGTCAGGTGACCCAGGACAAAGGGCTCCTTCCTTGTCCATGCCACTAAGGGGCGCCTTAGCTCGCCCTATTCCACGGGATTCTTCTGAAGGTGAAAATGCAAGGGACGCCACCCTTGCCTTATCTCCTGAATCATCTCTCCGTATGTTCTCTTCCCCCACCCAGGGAAGGGGAGCACTACTGTCCAGTAGGGTTGAGCGACCTTTAGTTTTTTAGGGTCGAGTCGGGTTTTGTGAAACCCGACTGTCTTAAAAGTCGAGTCGAGTGAAATCGGCCAACCACAGTGAAAAGTCAGGTTTCGGCCGAAACACGAAACCCAGTGAAGATAATTTTTTTTTTTTTTTAATCTCTCTCTCTCTCTTTCTCTCTCTCTCTCTCTCTCTCTCCTCCGTCCCAGAACAGAAAATTTCGATTTCCACATTCCAAATCGCTACTGCGCACAAGCGATAACATGACGATAGGCGTTCACTCCCCTAACACCTATGTCATCACTCTGCCCACGCTCATTCATTGGCTGAAAAAATGGCGCTAATCGCGTCATACGAAACGCGACTTTGGCGCCAAGATCGCGTACCGCATGGCCGACCCCACACAGGGATCGGGTCGGGTTTCATGAGACGCCGACTTTGCCAAAAGTCGGCGACTTATGAAAATGAACGACCCGTTTCGCTCAACCCTACTGTCCAGCGCAGTACACCAACCCGACAAAACTACACAAACAAGGGGGTAACTGAAAATACCAGACAAACAAATATTCACTCACATATAACAGAGGAATGCACCGTGGAGTGGAGGATGAGGGAAAAACCAAAGTAGAGGAGGGAAGGGAATTGCCACACTTACAAAGCACACAACAGTTGCTGATAACTCCTCCAAAACTTCTTCTTATATGAACACCTCTCTTCCTGAGGCCGGTGTCACACTAGCGAGTTTTACGGATGTATGAGCGCAGAAAATACATCCAGAAAATACGCATTGCACACGGCCCAATGAGTCTCTATGGGGCAGCTCCTATCTGCCGTATATTACGTATCCGTAATATATGGTATGTTACGGGCGTAGAAAATTGCAGCATGCTGCGTTTGTCAGCGTATTGCGCAAAAAATCAATGAAAGTCTATGGGGGCGAGAAAATTACGGATTACACATGGACCATGCGTGTGACTTGCGAGAAATACGCAGCGGTGTTCTATAGAAAGGCCGGCAATTCAGTGCGGTGTACAGTAAAATCACACTGACAGAATAGAATAGAATAGGGTGATGCGCCCCCTGCTGGATGAACTCATATGAACTCGAGCGTGGGAAAATATTGTGAAAAGATCCCAGGCTCGAGTTCATATGAGTTCATCCAGCAGGGGGCGCATCACCGCGACTCGAGGTAACTACAGGACATTCCCCTGCATTCCATTCATTCACCAAGTTTTACAGTCAGGAGCACAGCTGCATTAGCAGAGCTCCTGGGTGTAAAATGATTTAACCCCTTCAGATGGATTTACAGCGTGGGACAAGACTGAACGACAGAAGGTATGGAATATTGTTGTTTGTTTTTTTAACTTTATTTCAGGTGACAAGGGTCTTCAGGTGGATTAAGAGTATAATAAAATATTAATACACCATGTGTCTTTATTTCATTAAAATACTTTTTAATAATGTGTGTGTGTTTTATTAACCATTCCGTACTATTGGATTAATAATGGATAGGTGTCATAATTGATGCCTTTCCATTATTAACCTGGCTTATTGTCACCTTACAATAGCAAGGTGACATTAACCCTTCATTACCCCATATCCCACTGCTACACAGGAGTGGGAAGAGAGAGGCTAAGTGCCAGAATAGGCGCATCTTACAGATGTGCCTTTTCTGGGGTGGCTGGGGGCAGATGTTTTTAGCCGGGGGGGGGCAATAACCATGGTCCCTCTCTAGGCTATTAATATCTGCCCTCAGTCACTGGCTTTCCCACTCTGGCGGAGAAAATTGCGCCGGAGCCCACGCCAATTTTTTCCGGGATTTAACCCTTTAATTTAATAGAGCCCCCAAATTTGACACCAAGACACTTCTTACATTAGTAAAAAGGAATATGTAATAAAAGAAGGGATATGAGATGGTTTACTGTATGCAAACCATGTCTCATATCCTGTCGGGTTTGTGAAGGAGATAGGAAAAGCCGGCAATTGAATTACCGGCTTTTCTGCTATCTAGCGCTGAATTAAATATATGTAGACTGTATATATATTTTTAAGAATATTTGAGCCGATGGATCCATGATATGTCCATTTTGCAAGCCTGCAAGAAAAAATCGCCATACGGATGACACATGGATAAATTTGTGCGTAAAATTCGCATCCTCGCATTGAATACGGAACAGTGTTTTGGGACAATTACTGCGTGTTACGGCTGTAAAAAATGGACCTTATTTTCATACGCCTAGTGTGACTCCGGCCTAAGACATACAGCAAACGCTAGCTCTGGCAAGGGTTTGAATAAAGACCCAGATTATAAAGGGGATGGGAGTGGTTAGCTGAGCTCAGCTGAGATCATAATCCCAGAGTCTCCAACATGGCCGATTAACCTCTGTGAGGGATGAGGGAGATTCCATTTTGGATTTATTAATTCAGGCCTGATAGGTTATCCAGAGATCTCCATTCCCACTCCTGAAATGGCCCCCCACCTTTGGGAGAAGTACACAAATCCCCAAAAGAACAGAACTTTGCCATTTGGCCAGAGAATTAGAGGCCATGTGTTAATGAAGGCAGGGAGGAGCAGAGCTAGGACCCGTTGCTGTCTTTTGTGCAAAGCAGCCCACATCAAAGGGGAAGTGTAGACACTTAGGCACTGAAACCTAGAGATGAAATATGAGAGTACCGTGAATCTCGGGGTTAAGTCCAATATACCACCATAACCCTGGGAGCCCTCCGCACACACCACTGGTTCTCATATTTCTCTAGCTGTCCCTGATACAGAGCTATCATGCCAGATTTTTCTTTTTGACAGCTATGGGTTCCTTGTCGTGATTTGGTGTTCTTGCCCCCACCCCTCATCAAGTAACAAAACAAGCATTTTGTATGCATTGTGGTCTTTCTACTCCCACAGTTTTACCATATCTACTAAAATACACGTACTACCCCCATTACGCTTTACTTTGGTTCTCAAACGACAAGAGTATCATTGCAGTGCTGGCATCCTGGGCATCTCATGTAGTTACTAGACTGCAATGACCTCACTGCGTGGTGCACAACAATGACTTAAGGGTCTAATAATCTCAAGAGGAACCCAGGATGACAGCATTTGACCCATCTGCCATGTCTGACCATCTGACCAGTTGCGGTAACCGGTCATATCCTAAGAAGTCCATGCAGGACCAAGACTTTGAGTGTAAAACTTCTCCATCCTCTGGCTTTTATGATGGCCTTTCTTTCATTCAACATTCTCAAAGAGTGGTCGACAAATGGACATCAAACTTTTAATCAGACTGAAATCCGAACAGTTTGCTGACCATGTTATAAAGTTAGTCTGCCTCTCTTGAGAAAAATTGTAATACTCTTTGTTCCGGGGGAGGCTCCTCTATCATCCTGAAAAATTAATTCATCACCTAACATATCAATAGAAAGAAAAGTGTCCAAAATCTTCTAGCTATACTTGTGCGTTGACTTTGTTGAGGTAATAATGGCCATCTCCACTGGTCTTAACTTGAGATCCGATATCATAAGTTTGGGGGGAAATATTGTTTTCTTCAGGTAGTCATCTATAAGTTTTATAAGTTCCAGGATCAGCTTCTTGGACAATGCAGATTTGCGCATTATTAGTGAATGACTTTCATTCAATTATTCACACTCCATGATTACTTCACGTAGCCTTATTTTTCTCTGTTTAGGCATTAGAGAACAACACCTATTTCATTCAGACAATTCTTACAGTTCTGTCACAAACATTGATGCATATTTCTGCTCATCTGTTCTGTTGAGCGTTTTCTATTTTCAAGGTTTACTGCTTGAAATTTTTAATCCTGATGCCTTTCTTGGTCCATCTATATTTCTCTCTTATACTTTCTCTTTATATTTACATTTGCACCAAATTTTACACAGAGTTCAAAGGGAACACTCAACTTCTTGTGCCACAATCCGTCTTGGATTACTATCTTGAAGAGTTTTAGCATCTTTCCATTGATAATTTATTTGCTTGGGGCATTTTCTTTTAAAGACACAAATTTCAACTGTCCATTAAGGTATTTAAGCCCTTCCTTTAACTGCAACACTAATGTTTTATTTTTAAATTTGGGTCCACAAATTGCAAAGTTATTCCATAGTTTTCATCTACATGATCTAAAAAAGCATGTACTTAAAAAATCTTTCATTTTGTGTGAAGTAGGTTTTACGATGACAGATTGCCCAGCTATCAGACTATATTGTCAGGACTCTGAACATTTTTTACCTTTTGTGCATTACTGCCCTTTTCCAACATGGCATCTTTGGTCTCATGTGTACTTGTCTTCCTGCTATAAAACTCCACCCCAGCCTTCAGTCTGTGCTAGATTATTCTGCCTTGCATCCAGCTCCTGACCTCTGATTACTCCCTGGCTATACACCTGCTCCTGTGAACCTGTGTGGTGATCCTGCTACTCTGCTCTGAGTTCCTGCTGCATACACAAGTTTCCAGCAATCCTCCTTCATCTGCTGTTCGTGTTTACTTCCATCTGCATTTGCTCGTCATGTAAGTTGTTGCTGCTTTGCAATAACCTGATGTTAGGGTTTGCGGAACGCACCGAATATATTTATTGACGTGATTGGTGCGTTCGCAACCCGGGATCCACCGTGCAGGAAATATCCTGCCGCTAAGTAAATGGCGGCACTATATGGCGGTATTAACCAGCTCTGTTAGCTTCACAGAGCGGCCAAGAAAGCAAAGCTCTGTGCCCTGTTAACTCTCACAGAGACACAGGCTAACTACCCAGAAGAGAGCAGTCAGTGGTCATGCATGCACACAACACTCCTCTCCGGAGGTGCCAGCATTCAAGGGGCTTATTTCAGCCGGGTCCCTGAATACTTTCATACACAATCTCCTCGCCGGTGGTGCCAGCATTCTAGGGGCTTATTTCAGCCGGGTCCCTGAATACATTCACGCATATGACCACAGTGGCGCAAAGCATGTAACTTTAGAAGATACTAGCGCATGGCCGTGCGGCCATGCGAGCCTTGAATAGCTGCAGCACATACAGGACCTTAAAGAAGAGGACCAATGAGAGATTGCTACAGAATCTGCGTACCTACAGGACCTTCCTAGAAAGACCAATAGACTTGTGTTGTGAACTGTGTTTCTGGGCTCCCTCTGGTGGTCACTAACGGTATTGTGTTAGGTATGTCTTGTTGCGGGCCTGAGCTCCAGCTGTGTCATTAAGCAGCGGGTGTTTCCTATTTGAGTCTCCTCTGGACTCAGTCTCTTGCCTGGCATCGTTGTATCCAGACCTATTTGGTCTCCTCCGGATTCCTTTCAGTCTGCCTCATGCAAGAAAAGCTAAGTCTGTTTTGTACAATTTGGATCGTTTGCATTAGTCAGTGTTTTTGTCCAGCTTGCTTTACATTTGATTTTTGACTCGCTGGAAGCTCTAGGGGGCTGATATTCTCCCTCCACACCGTCAGTCGGTGTGGGGGTTCTTGAATGTTCAGCGTGGATGTTTTGTAGGGTTTTCTGCTAACCGCATAGTCCACTATCTATTTTCTGCTATCTAGACTATTGGGCCTCACTTTGCTGAATCTAGTTCATCTCTACGTTTGTGTTTTCCTCTTGCCTCACCGTTATTATTTGTTGGGGGCTTTCTATATCTTTGGGGTTCAATTTCTCTGGAGGCAAACGAGGTCTTATTTTTTCCCTCTAGGGGTAGTCAGTTCTCCGGCTGGCTCGAGACGTCTAGAACCAACGTAGGCACGTTCACCGGCTACTTTTAGTTGTTTGTGTCAGGATCAGGTATGCGGTTAGCCCAGTTTCCACCTCCCTAGAGCAGTATTTATATTTTTTCTATCTTGCCGGAATATCAGAGATCCTCTGCCATTGGGATCATAACAGAATGCCAGGCCAAAAAGAAAATGTTTAATGCATCGCAGAAGCGGGATTAAAAAGAAGTTCTGAGTTTTTTTTTGTTTGTTTGTTTTTGTTTTGCTGCAGTTTGCCTAGCTTCTTCCATCCCCTTTTTCTCTGAGTGGCTGAAACTCTGCTGCAGATATGAATGTCCAGACTCTTACTTCTAGTGTGGATCGGCTTGCTGCTAGGGTGCAAAGCATTCAGGATTTTGTTATCCATAGCCCTATGTCTGAACCAAAAATACCTATTCCTGAGCCGTTTTTTGGAGATAGATCTAAATTCCTGAATTTTAGGAATAATTGTAAATTGTTTCTGTCTCTGAAACCTCGTTCCTCTGGTGATTCCGCTCAGCAAGTTAAGATTGTTATTTCCTTCTTGCGCGGCGACCCTCAGGATTGGGCCTTCTCTCTGGCGCCAGGAGATCCTGCATTGGTGAATGTTGATGCGTTTTTTCTGGCACTTGGTTTGCTTTATGAGGAGCCTAATCTTGAAAATCAGGCTGAAAAAATGTTGCTGGTTATCTCTCAGGGTCAGGACGAAGCTGAGGTATATTGCCAAAAATTTCAGAAATGGTCCGTGCTTACTCAATGGAATGAGTGTGCACTGGCCGCAAATTTCAGAAATGGTCTTTCTGAAGCCATTAAAGATGTGATGGTGGGGTTTCCTATCCCTACAGGTCTAAATGATTCAATGGCTCTAGCCATTCAAATTGATCGACGTTTGCGGGAGCTCAAATCTGATAATCCTTTGGCGGTGCTGTCTGAACGGTCACCTGATTCTATGCAATGTGACAGAATTCTGACCAGAGCCGAGCGACAAAATCATAGACGTCAAAATGGGTTGTGTTTCTACTGTGGTGATTCAACACATGTTATCTCAGCATGCTCTAAACGTTTAAAGAAAAAAGTTAATCCTGTCGCCATTGGTACTTTTCAGCCTAAGTTTATTTTGTCTGTGACTTTAATTTGTTCATTATCTTCTTACTCAGTTATGGCTTTTGTGGATTCTGGTGCTGCTTTAAGTCTGATGGATTTGTCGTTTGCCAAGCGCTGCGGTTTTGTCCTGGAGCCTTTGGAAAATCCTATTCCTCTTAGAGGAATTGATTCTACGCCATTGGCAGAGAATAAACCTCAGTATTGGACGCAGGTGACCATGTGCATGACTCCTGTACATCAGGAGGTGATTCGTTTTTTGGTACTGCATAAAATGCATGATGTTGTCGTTTTGGGTCTGCCATGGTTACAGGCCCATAATCCAGTTTTAGATTGGAAAGCTATGACTGTGTCTAGTTGGGGGTGTCAGGGGATTCATGGCGATTCTCCATTGGTGTCTATTGCTTCTTCTACTCCTTCTGAGATCCCTGAGTTTTTGTCAGACTTTCAGGATGTATTTAATGAGGCCAGGTCCAGTGCCCTTCCTCCTCATAGGGACTGTGATTGTGCTATAGATTTGATTCCTGGTAGTAAGTTTCCTAAGGGACGACTCTTTAATTTATCTGTGCCAGAGCATGCCGCGATGCGGAGTTATATAAAGGAGTCTTTGGAGAAGGGACATATTCGCCCATCCTCGTCCCCTCTTGGTGCGGGATTCTTTTTTGTGGGCAAGAAAGACGGGTCTCTGAGACCTTGTATTGATTATCGTCTTCTGAATAAGATCACTGTTAAATTTCAGTATCCTTTGCCATTGTTGTCTGATTTGTTTGCTCGGATTAAGGGATCCAGTTGGTTCACCAAGATAGATCTTCGTGGTGCGTATAACCTTGTGCGCATAAAGCAGGGAGATGAATGGAAAACGGCATTTAATACGCCTGAGGGTCATTTTGAGTACCTGGTGATGCCTTTCGGATTATCTAATGCTCCTTCTGTGTTTCAGTCCTTCATGCATGACATCTTCCGGAAATATCTGGATAAATTTATGATTATTTATCTGGATGATATTTTGGTTTTTTCTGATGATTGGGAGTCCCATGTGAACCAGGTCAGGATGGTGTTTCAGGTTTTGCGGGAGAATGCTCTATTTGTGAAGGGCTCAAAATGTATCTTTGGGGTACAGAAGGTTTCTTTTTTGGGTTTTATTTTTTCCCCTTCTACTGTGGAGATGGACCCAGTTAAGGTCCGTGCCATTCATGACTGGACTCAGCCCACGTCTGTTAAGAGCCTGCAGAAGTTCTTGGGCTTTGCTAATTTTTACCGTCGTTTTATCGCTAATTTCTCCAGCGTGGTTAAACCTTTGACGGATATGACCAAGAAGGGTTCTGATGTTGCGAATTGGTCTCCTGCGGCCGTGGAGGCCTTTTGGGAGCTGAAGCGTCGGTTTACTTCAGCGCCAGTCTTGTGCCAGCCGGATGTCTCTCTTCCCTTCCAGGTTGAAGCTGATGCTTCTGAAATTGGTGCAGGGGCTGTTTTGTCGCAAAAAAGTTCTGATGGCTCCGTGATGAAGCCATGCGCCTTCTTTTCAAGGAAATTTTCGCCTGCTGAGCGGAACTACGATGTTGGCAATCGGGAGTTGTTGGCCATGAAGTGGGCATTTGAGGAGTGGCGACATTGGCTCGAGGGAGCTAGACATCGTGTGGTGGTCTTGACTGATCATAAAAATCTGATTTACCTCGAGTCTGCCAAGCGGTTGAATCCTAGACAGGCCCGTTGGTCGTTGTTTTTCTCCCGTTTTGACTTTGTGGTCTCGTACCTGCCTGGTTCGAAGAACGTGAAGGCTGATGCACTTTCTAGGAGTTTTGTGCCTGATTCTCCGGGAGTCTCTGAGCCGGCTGATATTCTCAGAGAGGGAGTAATTTTGTCTGCCATTTCCCCAGATTTGCGACGAGGGCTGCAAAAATTTCAGGTTGATAGGCCTGATCGTTGTCCACCAGAGAGATTGTTTGTCCCTGATGGATGGACCAACAGAGTTATTTCTGAGGTTCATTCTTCGGTGTTGGCGGGACATCCTGGGATTTTTGGTACCAGAGATTTGGTGGCCAGGTCCTTTTGGTGGCCTTCCTTGTCGCGGGATGTGCGTTCTTTTGTGCAGTCCTGTGGGATTTGTGCTCGGGCTAAGCCTTGCTGTTCTCGTGCCAGCGGGTTGCTTTTGCCCTTGCCTATCCCAAAGAGGCCTTGGACGCACATTTCCATGGATTTCATTTCGGATCTTCCGGTGTCTCGGAAGATGTCTGTCATCTGGGTGGTGTGCGATCGTTTTTCTAAAATGGTCCATTTGGTGCCCTTGCCTAAGTTGCCTTCCTCCTCTGATTTGGTTCCTTTGTTCTTTCAGAATGTGGTTCGTTTGCATGGCATCCCTGAGAATATTGTATCTGACAGAGGATCCCAGTTTGTGTCCAGATTCTGGCGATCCTTTTGTGCTAAGATGGGTATTGATTTGTCTTTTTCGTCGGCTTTTCATCCTCAGACTAATGGCCAGACCGAGCGAACTAATCAGACGTTAGAGACTTATTTGAGATGTTTTGTTTCTGCTGATCAGGACGACTGGGTTACCTTTTTGCCACTGGCCGAGTTTGCCCTTAATAATCGGGCTAGTTCTGCCACCTTGGTTTCACCCTTTTTCTGCAACTCTGGTTTTCATCCTCGTTTCTCCTCGGGTCAGGTTGAACCTTCTGACTGTCCTGGGGTTGATTCTGTGGTGGATAGGTTGCAGCGGATTTGGAACCATGTGGTGGACAATTTGAAATTGTCACAAGACAAGGCCCAGCGGTTTGCCAACCGCCGCCGCGGTGTGGGTCCCCGACTTCGTGTTGGGGATTTGGTTTGGTTGTCTTCTCGGCATGTTCCTTTGAAAGTCTCCTCTCCTAAGTTCAAGCCTCGCTTTATCGGTCCTTATAAGATTTTGTAAATCCTTAACCCGGTGTCTTTTCGCTTGGATCTTCCAGCGTCTTTTGCCATTCATAATGTGTTCCATAGGTCCTTGTTGCGGCGGTACGTGGTGCCTATGGTTCCTGCTGTTGAGCCTCCTGCCCCGGTTTTGGTTGAGGGCGAGTTGGAGTACGTGGTGGAGAAGATTCTGGATTCTCGTATCTCTAGACGGAAACTCCAGTATTTAGTTAAGTGGAAAGGCTATGGTCAGGAGGATAATTCCTGGGTTGTCGCCTCTGATGTTCATGCGGCTGATTTGGTTCATGCCTTTCACGCTGCTCATCCTGATCGCCCTGGGGATCTTGGTGAGGGTTCGGTGACCCCTCCTCAAGGGGGGGTACTGTTGTGAACTGTGTTTCTGGGCTCCCTCTGGTGGTCACTAACGGTATTGTGTTAGGTATGTCTTGTTGCAGGCCTGAGCTCCAGCTGTGTCGTTAAGCAGCGGGTGTTTCCTATTTGAGTCTCCTCTGGACTCAGTCTCTTGCCTGGCATCGTTGTATCCAGACCTATTTGGTCTCCTCCGGATTCCTTTCAGTCTGCCTCATGCAAGAAAAGCTAAGTCTGTTTTGTACAATTTGGATCGTTTGCATTAGTCAGTGTTTTTGTCCAGCTTGCTTTACATTTGATTTTTGACTCGCTGGAAGCTCTAGGGGGCTGATATTCTCCCTCCACACCGTCAGTCGGTGTGGGGGTTCTTGAATGTTCAGCGTGGATGTTTTGTAGGGTTTTCTGCTAACCGCATAGTCCACTATCTATTTTCTGCTATCTAGACTATTGGGCCTCACTTTGCTGAATCTAGTTCATCTCTACGTTTGTGTTTTCCTCTTGCCTCACCGTTATTATTTGTTGGGGGCTTTCTATATCTTTGGAGTTCAATTTCTCTGGAGGCAAGCGAGGTCTTATTTTTTCCCTCTAGGGGTAGTCAGTCCTCCGGCTGGCTCGAGACGTCTAGAACCAACGTAGGCACGTTCACCGGCTACTTTTAGTTGTTTGTGTCAGGATCAGGTATGCGGTTAGCCCAGTTTCCACCTCCCTAGAGCAGTATTTATATTTTTTCTATCTTGCCGGAATATCAGAGATCCTCTGCCATTGGGATCATAACAGACTTGGCTGCAGTACCTGAACATGTGACCCTTGATCTCCACTGAGAGATCTTACCCTGGGCATGCTCAGTGTGTGCAAAGCAGGACTTAGTCCCAGAAAAGCCTGTTTGCCGTAGATCAGTGCAGGGTACAATAACAGGGCCTGGAGAGGCAGCAAAAACCCTTTGCACTGAATCAGACTCAGTGAGACGCTGGGACCGACATCTCCGCTGAGCAGGCTCCACTGCAGCTGAAGGAGAATGGGAGACCGCAGCAGAGACGGTTCGAGATTCCCCCTGTGCAGCAGAGGAAACTCGACTCCTAACACCTGAGACTATTAACCAGGCCTCCCTGGTTGAGCTAAGATATGATTTGAACTGCCTAATAAGCATATCTATCTGTGCCTGGACTAAGGGTACCGTTACACTAAACGATTTACCAACGATCACGACCAGCGATACGACCTGGCCGTGATCGTTGGTAAGTCATTGTGTAGTCGCTGGAGATCTGTCACACAGACAGCTCTCCAGCGACCAACGATGCCGAAGTCCCCGGATAACCAGGGTAAACATCGGGTTACTAAGCGCGGCCCTGCGCTTAGTAACCCGATGTTTACCCTGGTTACCATCGTAAATGTAAAAAAAAAAAACCAGTACATACTCACATTCCGGTGTCCGTCAGGTCCCTTGCCGTCTGCTTCCCGCACTGACTGTGAGTGCCGGCCGGAAAGTAAAAGCAGAGCACAGCGGTGACGTCACCGCTGTGCCCTGCTTTCCGGCCGGCGCTCACAGTCAGTGCGGGAAGCAGACAGCGAGGGACCTGACGGACACCGGAATGTGAGTATGTACTGTTTTTTTTTTTTACTATTTACGATGGTAACCAGGGTAAACATCGGGTTACTAAGCGCGGCCCTGCGCTTAGTAACCCGATGTTTACCCTGGTTACAAGCGAACGCATCGCTGGATCGGTGTCACACACACCGATCCAGCGATGACAGCGGGAGATCCAGCGATGAAATAAAGTTCCAAACGATCTGCTACGATGTACGATTCTCAGCGGGGCCCCTGATCGCTGCTGCGTGTCAGACACAGCGATATCGTATGGATATCGCTGGAACGTCACGGATCGTACCGTCGTAGCGACCAAAGTGCCACTGTGAGACGGTACCCTAAGACAAGGATTTATTCGTGTCAAGTATCCTCAAGAATAACTGTGCTTCATAGACTTTCTGCTTGATTGCATTTTGCTCTGAAGTTTCCTATAGACTGCCGAGCTGCATTTGATATTTGCACCAAGTGTTGTGGACTTGAGTTTCTCTCTGCACCTGTTTGAATCACCGTGTGATAATATAGACTTTACCACTTATAAAACTGTGTCCTGTAGTTGTCTTGTTCCACGCAAAGAGTCTCCTGAGTTATCCCCTATAATTATTACATATATATTAGCTTGTGTCATGTAATTTGAGCATTTCATTTTGTAGCAAAAAAAGCTGAATGAACATGATTTGATTGCACAAAAATAAGTGCCATCTTTTAGGGAATCTTCACATGGAGTATTTTTTACATGGATGTCAAAGAAGATCTGCTTCAAAAAGTTTCCAATTATTCATTGATGTGGATTTTGAAGTGAATCCTTTTTAAAGCTGTGTGCACACAGTGCGTTTTTGATGCGTTTTCTAAAAGGTTTTCCTCATGGAAATGGGTCAAAAACGCTATGGAAACCTTATGAAAGCAAATTCGATGACCATCCTGAAGTGTTGTGCACATGATCAGCAAAATTCCTTTGAGTATTTGCAGTGCGTTTTTTCTTTTTTTTTTCTGCATGTCAGTTTTGTGCATTTCTTCAGCGTTTTTCACCAATTGAATTCAATTGAGTCAGTCAAATTCACAGAAAAAACGCAGGTATAAAAAAAGTTTGTGGATTTGCTGCATTTTTGTTTGTGTTTTTCCCGGCTTCCTATAGTTTTTCCCACGCTATTATCTGTGTGACAGCCTGGGAAACACTGGCGCAGTGGTTCTTATTGGCGTTAACGCTACCGCCGGTAAGACCGTCAGTCAGAGTGCTGTGGGGTCATGCTGTCAGATGTCACTGTGACCCACAGCAGATACCCACGGTAACGCTGCTTCCCGGTAAGACTGTCGGTCGGAGTGCTGTGGGGTCATGCTGTCAGATGTCAGTGTGACCCGGCAGCTTTGACTGTGACCCACTGTAACCTACCGCCGGTGAGAATGTCGGTCAGAGCTCTGAGCGGTCATCCTGTCAGATGTCAGCGTGACTCCCCAGCTGTGACTGTGACCCACAGCGGTGACCTGCAGTAAAAAGCTTACTGCATGTCAGCAGGAGTGGGCTAATGAGACTACTGCTCCAATCGGGCTACGTCTGCTGACACTGATAACAGTGACAGAAGTTACCACTGATGGGAGATGTAGGCGCCTGTGCTCACAGTTAAAAAGAGAAAAGTAAAATGATTACATACATATTCAAATAAAAAATATTATACTCACCTAACACCAAGTCACCGATGCCCTCGTCTCCTAGAAAAAATGTAAAATAATAAACCATCATATACTTACCTGTCCGCCGTAGTCCACATAATCCCAAATGTTCCACGACGATCTCAAGTGTAGAACAGTCACATCGGGAGATGTGATTGCTCTACCCGGCCGCTGGCGATACACTGACAGGTGGTAATCACTCCCGCAGTGTATCATTGAGCTGCTGTGAGAGAGTTCACTGGAGTTCATCAGCTCCGGTAATCTCACTTATGGCACCGCTACAGGAGAACTCTCTCAGCAGCTCAGTGATACACTGCGGTAGCGATTACCCCGTCAGTGTATCGCCGGCTGTCTTTATGAGCGGTCACATCAGTGACTGCTCTCAAAGTCATCAGGATCGTTGTGGGACATTATGGATCATCTTCTCTGCGGACAGGTGAGGAATATTGTAGTTTATTATTTTATTTTTGTTGCAGGAGACTTTGGCGTCGGTGTATTAGGCATTCGGTGAGTGGTTTAATTAAGACTCATAAAAGGAATCTCTGTCATTATTTCAAATAAATAACTTTATTTTGGGTGTGTTTTATACAATATCCCTATGGGGTTACTAATGGATAGGTGTCGTAAAGATGCCTGTCCATTGCTAAGCCGTGGGCTTGATGTCACCTGATAACACAAAGGTGACATGAAGCCCACTTGCCATCGCTACTGAGCAAGTGGGAAGAGTGAGGCTATGTGCCAGAATTGGCACACCTTATAGATGCTCCTTTTCTGGGGCGGTTGAGAGCTGATAATTTGGGGGGCCAATACCTATAGCCCCTTCCTAGGCTATTAATGTCAGCCCGCAGCTATCGGCCTAGCTTTTGCTGGTTAGGCTCTCCCTATAAAATCTGTCATTTTTTTTTCTGGGGTCCCCCTGTAAGCTAGCCTGTAAAGGCTAAGCAAACAGCTGTGAGCTGATATTAATAGCCTAGGAACCTTTATGGCTATTGGCTCCTTCCCAAAATATTAAAATCAGCCCTCAGCCATCGGCTTTCCCTCTGCTGGTTATTAAAATTACGTGGGAGCCCATGCAATTTTTTTTTCTTTAAAACTAACAGTTGCTGTTTAGTTACAGCCTATGTACGTTGATTCTGTTAACGCTCCTACATAGGCCGGTGACTGTGTGTGTTTGTGTTTACTTATTGGGTTAGTAAAGAGGGAGTCAGGCTGACACCTTTTCATTACTAAACCTAGGGTGAGGTGTCAATGACAGCTGCTGACACCAAGCTCTAATTGCATTGCCCTGATGCCACTGAATCAGCATGAAAAAGGTGGTGTTGAACCAAGAAATTACATCACAAAACTTTTTTCTTTTTTAAATATCTTTGGCTCAAAAAAGCCTTCACTGTTGTCCAAAATGCATGCAAAAACGCACCAAAAATGCATGTTTTTCCTGCGAAGACATCCAGAAACCTTGCAGAAATTTCTGCAAACAAATACTCAATGTGCGCACATAGCTTAAAAATCCACACAAAAAAATCTCATCTCATTGGCTATGTGCACTCAAAGTCTTTTTCAGGCAGATTCCATTCAGAATCCCCTGAAAGTGTGGCAAAAAATGAACATGGAGCACAGCAATGTAAAAATGACATTGCTGTGCACATTTTCAATATTTTATCGCTTCTTCTATTTCAGAACTCAGGAAGCCTGGAGCAGTTAAAAGAAGTAACGTGTCCATTCTTCGGTAAGCTATTAAGGTTAAAAAAAACACCACTTTTCAGGGGAAAAAACAGTAGGCAAGTTCCTAAAACAGTAGACCTTTTTTAAGGGATTCTTTAGGGTTTTTTTCTGCAGCAGGACTAATAAATTAAAAAAAAAAATCTCAAACTGCAGGAATGTGCACACAACATCTTTTTTTACTGGTGTGTTTTGCATGGTTTTGTTGTTTTTTGTCTAAATCGCCATTCAACAATAATTAAACATTTGGCTGTTTTTTACATAAAAACGCAGACCAAGTGCTCCAAAAATACGTCCAGGTGTATTTTGAGCCTTCCCATTACACCAGGGTCACACTTGCGACCACGCCAGGTTTCTATAGATGCCAAGCGATTAAAAGAAGGAAGTTGACCGTTCTTCAGGCGCCTGACGCACCGAAGATACTCTATATGGTGTAATACAAGTTAAGGCCAGGGTCACACTTGCAAGCGTGATGCGAGAAACTGGCATGAGTCTCTCGCATCAGTACCCGGCACTGCCGCTGGCACTCGTGACCGGAGTGTGCGGCTGCATGTATTTCTATGTCGAGTGCCGGCGGCAGTGCCAGGAATTGATGCAAGAGACTCGTGCGAGTTTCTTGCATCACACTCGCAAGTGTGACCCTGGCCTTAACTTGTATTACACCATATAGAGTATCTTCGGTGCGTCAGGCGCCTGAAGAACGGTCAACTTCCTTCTTTTGATCGCTTGGCATCTATAGAAACCGGGCGTGGTTAAATGATTCTCGAAAGCCTGAACATATGAACAGTCGTTTTACATAGAAATGAGTATGTTTATTCTTACCAGCGCTTTGGCGCATTTCGGAGTGGAGCCGCCTGACAAAGACTTTTTTGTGTACACGTACACTAATGCTGTTTGACATTGATGCTGGATCCTACCTGACCTTTAAATTTGTAGACCTTGGCCCAGGAGAGGTAAATTTAATAGTGCCAGTTCCCATCTATGGGGTACAGTTGTGGCCAAAAGTATTGACACCCCTGCAATTCTGTCAGATAATACTCAGTTTCTTCCTGAAAATGATTGCAAACACAAATTCTTTGGTATTATTGTCTTCATTTAATTTGTCTTAAATGAAAAAACACAAAAAGAATTGTCCTAATGCCAAACTGGATATAATTCCACACCAAACATAAAAAAGGGGGTGGACAAAAGTATTGGCACTGTTCGAAAAGTCATGTGATGCTTCTCTAATTTGTGTAATTAACAGCACCTGTAACTTACCTGTGGCACCTAACAGGTGTTGGCAATAACTAAATCACACTTGCAGCCAGTTGACATGGATTAAAGTTGACTCAACCTCTGTCCTGTGTCCTTGTGTGTACCACATTGAGCATGGAGAAAAGAAAGAAGACCAAAAAACTGTCTGAGGACTTGAGAAACCAAATTGTGAGGAAGCATGAGTAACCTCAAGGCTACCAGTCCATCTCCAAAGACCTGAATGTTCCTGTGTCTACCGTGCGCACTGTCATCAAGAAGTTTAAAGCCCGTGGCACTGTGGCTAACCTCCCTAGATGTGGTCGGAAAAGAAAAATTGACAAGAGATTTCAACGCAAGATTGTACGGATGTTGGATAAAGAACATCAACTAACATCCAAACAAGTTCAAGCTGCCCTGCAGTCCAAGGGTACAACAGTGTGAACCCGTACTATTCGTCGGCGTCTGAATGAAAAGGGACTGTATGGTAGGAGACCCAGGAAGACCCCTCTTCTTACCCCGAGACATAAAAAAGCCAGGCTGGAGTTTGCCAAAACTTACCTGAAAAAGCCTTAAACGTTTTGGAAGAATGTTCTCTGGTCAGATGAGACAAAAGTAGAGCTTTTTGGGCAAAGGCATCAACATAGAGTTTACAGGAGAAAAAAGAGGCATTCAAAGAAAAGAACACGGTCCCTACAGTCAAACATGGTGGAGGTTCCCTGATGTTTTGGGGTTGCTTTGCTGCCTCTGTCACTGGACTGATGGACCGTGTGCATGGCATTATGAAGTCTGAAGACTACCAACAAACTTTGCAGCGTAATGTAGGGCCCAGTGTGAGAAAGCTGGGTCTCCCTCAGATGTCATGGGTCTTCCAGCAGGACAATGACCTAAAACACACTTCAAAAAGCACTAGAAAATGGTTTGAGATAAAGCACTGGAGACTTCTAAGGTGGCCAGCAATGAGTCCAGACCTGAATCCCATAGAACACCTGTGGAGAGATCTAAAAATGGCAGTTGGGAGAAGGCACCCTTCAAATATTAGGGACCTGGAGCAGTTTGCCAAATAAGAATGGTCTAAAATTCCAGCAGAGCATTGTAAGAAACTCATTGATGGTTACCGGAAGCGGTTGGTCGCAGTTATTTTGGCTAAAGGTTGTGCAACCAAGTATTAGGCTGAGGGTGCCAATACGTTTGTCTGGCCCATTTTTGGAGTTTTGTGTGAAATGATCAATGTTTTGCTTTTTGCTTCCTTCTCTTTTGTGTTTTTTCATTTAAGACAAATTAAATGAAGATAATAATACCAAAGAATTTGTGATTGCAATAATTTTCAGGAAGAAACTGAGTATTATCTGACAGAATTGCAGGGGTGTCAATACTTTTGGCCACAACTGTATGCCTTGTTGTATCAGTTGGGTACAAGCAAATTGGAAAAATGTGGGCACCGTTATACAAGTATAGTCCATATAGCCATTCAGAATTCATATTTTCAGTGGTCACATGTTGGCACGCTTAGTAAGTTGATGACTCTGTTTGTATAATTGAATGACCCCCTACGCACTCGTCTATATGGTGAGTATAACACTAGTCTAATGCCATGATCTCAATTGCAAATTCCCACAACTGAATCGACATGTGTGAACTTTGCTACATTAATCACTTTGATACAGTTAATTAGCTAGGTGATTAAAATCTCATTAGAGGGATTTTTGGATCTTGTGGGCCAGAGAGGCTTATTATAAAAAAAAAAAAAAAAAAACAGGGAGTTTGGAATTGTTTTCTTCCCTTTAGAGAATTAAATTTTCATGAGATTAATTGTCTTCAATCACACATTCCTTAAGGGATTAATCTCAAAAGATTTAGTTTGGGGGGGGGAGTAAACCATTCGTGCTCCGACCTCAGTACTGAAAACGTAAGTTTGGCCCTTCCTTTGTTTTCTTTTGCTTGCTGAGATGCAAAACACGACATCTCAAGACTTCCTATCAAACTGGATTACAGCCGCCGAATTCGACATATACTCTCCTGCTTCATATATGCTCAGGGTAGGTTTCCGAAAATGCATCTACTAAAGTAAATTGGAAAGCATCTAGCTGTTTTAATGACCATGCTTACAGATTGCACATGTACTTGCCAGTTTCCAGATCAAGCCTGGCATTGGACAAGCGTGATCCCTCTAATTGAGACAGTCAATTGGAGATCATACCCCGCTCACACAGCTCGCCTATTATGCTCCTCTAGTTTCTACTTCACAGCAACAACCCTGAATAGAGGACGGAGCGGCTGCCAAATAAATTCAATCACAGTTTCAATTATTTCAAGGGATACTTTGAGGGCCTTCAGATTATTTATTGCATCCTTCTTTCAAACTCCGTACAGCTCAAGATCTTCTGTCTAATCCATGTTCTGCCACAGGGTTCTTTTTTTATTCTATTTCTAATGATCTAATACCTCAGAGAAGCTTTGTCTTTTCAGGCCTCCTGCATACAACAGAATCTATGTACAGAAGCTACACGGAGGCACGCCGAGTTCCGGAAGAACTACAGAGATGTATTTGCTCTGTGTGCTCTTTTTGTGGTGCAGAATTATTCTACCCTAGACCTAATGGAACAATGCTTCTGTCATACGAACTTTACACTTGGCCCTCGATTCATCAAGATCGGCAATTTTTCTCACCAATTCTAATGAATCAGGACCATGTGACTCCTACTAATTCCCTCAGCAAGAGTTGCACACCTACACATGAATCAGGAGCGTCTGACGAGTGGTGTGCGCCTTGCCACAAATATTTCTCCAGTCCCCAACAGGAGTAACACGTCTAGCGTAGGGAACGAGGTTGCTCGTCATGCATTAGATAAGCTGTGGTGTCACCACCTCTGTCCAACCTGTTTTAGAGGACCTGGAAGACACTAGAATGAAAGCACAGTCACAACATTTTTGCACAACTTGAAGTAGTGCAAAAATGTTGTAACTTTTCAAAAGCAAATTACACCAGTATTATGGCAAAATTGCTTTGACTCAAGACCTTTTTTTATGTTTGTTCATACCAAATTCATCACAAAAATGTTAAAGGGGTTTCCCATCATTTTAAATTTTGCCCGTATCATCCTCTGCAAACAGTGCAATCCCCAGAGTATCAATGTTTCTGGATTCCGCAGCCGCAGTGGATCTTGTGAAGCCTGTTCTTGACTTTCATTTGATTTCTGCAAAATCCCACAATCTTCTAACCCCTTCTTGATGCTGTTGTCCTCAGTGATGACAGGTACATAGATTTCCAAAGGTACTAGCCAAAAGAGACAAAGGTTAACCATGCACTTCTAGGAGGTGTAGGAGGAAATTTTTGCAGATGATCCTTGTGATTGCTTGGATGTCAATGTTAAGAGTGAAGGGAAATGAATAGCTAAGAAATGCAAATTCGCCATCTTCCTTGAATTTTTCCCAAACAATAGATGTGCAGCAAAACAATTTGCCCCAATTTGTACGCACTGTAGACCTTCCAAATAGCAGAAAAAGACATGCATGACACTGAGGTCTCCATGGACTGTATTGTACGCTTGTTAAAGTGCCCTCAACATATGTGACTCTGTGAATGGATGGTAGATGTTCTTCACTACAGTCATTTTGGACACTATTTAAAATGTGTATTGTTTTTCATGGCTTTTACTCACTATCTCTAACTAAGCTGGGATGTCCTATCACTATCCAGATCAATTCAAAAATAGCTGCTGCATTCCCTGCCTCAGCTTGTATACAGGCTATGATAGTTCCTCCTGATTGACTGTGCTCTAATAGATACAAGGCATTATGGGGAAATTTGCACAGCCACGCTTGAGCCTTTTCTGGCTGATCAAATCTTCTGTTTTGTGTACAATGACAGTGGGCTTTTTTTTTTTGTTCTTTATGTTAAGAACTATCAGTGACCTATCAAATGCTGTAAAATGCCCATCTTGCTCGGAGATATTGTGCGATAGTCACAAGTTGCTTATAGCAATAACTTGTAGGAGGTTGCGGGAATTCAACCTCAACTTCATGGCGTGATGGTGCACTAGTTTCTCTGAATAACCTTACTACTGAACAGGGTCCCTATTGGTGGTCCGCTTCTTGAGGACGCCTCCCTTCCTCTAACTTGGGCCATGTTCAGTATTTGGTCAACATTTTACATCAGTATTTGTAAGCCAAAACCAGGAGTGGGTGAAAAATGGAGAAGTGGTGACATGTTTCTAGTATACTTTTCCTTTGATTGTTCCACTCCTGGTTTTGGAATACTGATGCAAAATACTGAATGTGTGAACGAGGCTTTAGGTTAGTACATCCAAACTATGCCTGCACACAAGAAGTACCAGGAGTCAGAAGTGACTGACCTTTTGGACCCCTTTTTAAAAGCATTACACCAATATATAAACTTTGGACTACAATATATTCTGTGGATTTTTTTTCAGACCCACCACGGATCAATAAATTAGTCCTTCATCTTCAACATGGGAATGATGACTTTGACCCTTAGGAAAGGGTAAGTCAATGTAGAGAAACTCCACCCTTGAATTTACCTGTATTTTATGGCACCTTTTAATTTCATTCTATATATGAATTTATTTTTTTCCTTTTCTATACTTTTATTAAAATAAATTAAAAAATTATCAAAATACTGTACCTGAGAAAGGCTCCTTAATTTGGTCCACATTTTGCTTCTTCTCCATGAAATGAAGAAAACTGCGTCAGCTGCTGAAATTTTCTTTGTTTTCCGGACTGATATGAGATCAGTTTTCTGGCGGGCAGAAGTCGGGAATCATTTGTGCAATTGTTCGGTCTCAATTATGCAGTTATGTCAGTAACGTACAAAAAAATGAACCCAGACGAATGGTTTTTCAGATATCAAGTTGAATAAATTGTCAAAAGCCTAGAAATATTTCCATTCTCCTCCTGCCTTTGTTGCAATCTGACTAAAGCTATGGCCGTGGCTGATATATAGATCAATTGGGGCAAATTTCTTAATGTTGTGTTGCTGGTATCCAGCCAAATGCAAAAATCATATACTGTATATAATTTGTGCAATTTATTCACAGTAATTGTTTGAAGAAGTACATTGTTTGGTAACTGTAATATTTGTTTTATAAAAGTGGACATCTTTAATTTTTATCTTTTGTAATTTAGTTTTACTGTCCATATTGTTGCTTAAATTTTGAATGTAAAATTAAAAATGTAAGACCTTGAAGTCATTGAAATCTAGCAGTTTGGAAACGAGTACAGAAACCATTACTGTCTTTTTGCAAACAAGAATCAAAGATAAGTTCATTTCTTGAGTTAAAGTTTTGTGATTTATAAATATTCATGAAGAATTAGATGTCCAAAAAGAGAGAATTGGAACAATAGAAAACCTTTCCCCCTCCACTCTTCCCCCTTATCTTATTCTCACAGGTGTCGTCCAATATACAAAGTCATGCTACGACTATCACAATGTATGTCTTAATTTTTGAATGCAGCTGATAATTCAGTCTTTATCATAACTTTTTCATGCTGGGTTTTTAATTATATCTTAAATCTACCCAAAGTATTGGCGAGATCGGCCGTTACGTGCAAATCGGCAGAAAGGAAACAAAAGTCAGTTTTATTGAAGTCTTGGTGAAAAATGCACAAATTTTAAAAGGTTTCTATTTAAAAACATAAAAAAACATTGCTTGTGTCTGGTTCATTTGTTCAACTAGTGTTTTATTTTATTTTTTTTGTTCATTTTTTCTGGGACTTGAAATTCCCTTTCCTAAATAAGTCCAGCACTTATGTTTTATGAGTACCAAAGTAGAAGGTTTTCCTACTATAAAGGCTTTTTAGAAAAACAATCTAGTTTTAATTTACTTTAAAAAGGATTTAAGTGATGAATTCCCCTTGAGGCACCTGGGACATCCTGCAAACCCTGGAACTGGAGTCGACAGAGATCCATCTTGAATAGAGGGGATGCATGCTCAACATCTGCTCCAGTCTTTGTATATGGGACCACTGGAAATTCCTGTGTACTCTAATCTCTTATTTTTGGCAGTCTCAAAGACCATGGAGTTAAAGTCAAGCATGAGGATTTCCATTCAAAATTGGGCTCTGCAGGGTCCTGATTCCTGACCCTCTTGGATAACTCCAAGCGGTCAGACCACCAGAGATCAGTAAGCTATTCCCCATGTTATGGATAAAGGACAGTTACTATCTTAGCATTAACCGTTTAAAGGGGTTGTCCACTACTTGGACAACCCCTTCTAATTCCTCATGTTTGGCCTCATTAAAATAAAAACACCTATACTCACCTCCTGTGCCGGTCCTGTTCCATCGGTGTCGGCACTTGCGTTCCCTGGTTATGTCACATGAGCCCTGTGCCCAATCAGCACTGACGTCTGACTGTCCCCGCCTACAGATGTATTGAACATCAACAGGAAGCCAGGGATGTTCTCCTTGATGTGCGATGTGATGACTTCCCCTTGATGTGCAATTTGACTGTAGGTAGGGAATACCGCTTTAACCCTTCGAGACCTTGGGTTTTTCAATTTTTGAGTTTCCGTTTTTTTGCTCCACTTTTTCCCGGAGCAATAACTTTTTTATTTTTTCATCAATCTGAACAGGTGAGGACTTGTTTTTTTCGGGACAAGGTGTACTTTTCAATGAGACCGTTGGTTTTACCATATAAGGTACTAGAAAAAGGGGAAAAAATTCCAAGTGCGGTGAAATTGCAAAAAAAAAAAAAAAAAAGCAATTCCACAGTTTTCTTTTTACCATGTTCACTAAATACTACAACTGACCTGCCATTAAGATTCTTCAGGTCATTATGAGTTTGTAGACACCAAACATGTCTAGGTTCTTTTTTTATTTTTTTTATTTAAGTGATAAAAAAATTTCAAAGTTTCTCAAGATAAAAAAAAAAAAAGTCGTCATTTTCCAAGACCCATAATGTCTCCATTTTTTGGGGATCTGGGGTTGGGGGAGGGCTTATTTGTTGCGTGCCGAGCTGACGTTTTTATTGATACAATCTTTTGATTGCCCATTATTGCATTTTAATGCAATGTTGCGGCAACCAAAAAAAATGTAATTTCTCAGTCGCCCATGACAGCACTACCAGAGAGAGGGGACCCGCCCTTCAGGGACAGGAAACCTATAGGATAAAAGGGTGGTACCTCTCTCCTGCGTCGGTCTGGTTTCCTGTCCCTGACAGGGAACCCTCTAGGATGGTACCTTGAAGATCCGGAGCCGGCCAGTCGAGCTATGATGGCGGGGAGGCCCCTGTCATGGCTGGTGCGGTGTCCGATGCCGCCACTGCTGGGACCAAGGGGTCTGCAGAGTGTGCGGAGGGAAGCGCGGCTGCCTCCCCGGATTGGGGTAGGGGCTTCAGGGACCCGATGTGCACAGACGTCTCCACGCAGAAAGCACTTCCTGATTCGGATCTAGTGCATTCCACTTCCGGGTCCCGGGCAGCGCGCGCATGCGCAGATCTACACAGGGGATCAGTGCTTCCTGATGACGCAGCCCTGGAGGATGGGGTGGATCGGCGCCAAAGGAATCCTTTTTAATGACATCCTCTGCAAGCACCCACAGTACGCGCTCCAGCAGCCATTCAATGCCGCAGAGTAAAGCCTCCAGTATGGCTAACTAGCCGACACCACCGACTATGCATCTCATACAGGATCCTATACCTCCTCCAGAACCGGTACCTGTGGCTGCGCAAGATGGGTAAGTGATCTTCGTGAAAGTTCACCAAATAATTGGGGTCCCCTTTTTCCGTTTATTTTTAGGCAAGAAAAAGAATAGAGAAAACTAAGCATAGGTCCTGTCCCCTGTGCAGAAAACCCTTGTCGCAAACATGGGATAAGAAATTATGTGACTCCTGTATAGGACAAGTCCTTTGTGAAGAAACTTCTAGTTTTGCCTCTGAATTACGATCTGTAATCAGATCAGAGGTAGAAACAGCATTTAAATCTCTTAAAGGGGAAGAGGTTAAAGAGAGAACACCTGTACCCTATTCTCACTCCGACTCCTCTAGTTCTGAAGGGGGTGCTTCAGACAGACGAGATTCCTCCTCCTCCTCGGAGAGTGGAGGTCGCCACTGCTTCCCTTTAGATGAAGTTGATGCCCTTGTGAAGGCTGTGAGATCAACCATGGGGGTCCTAGATCCCCGTCCTGACAAAACAGTACAGGACATCATGTTTGGGGGCCTAGGCCAGAAAAAACGCAGAGTCTTTCCACTTAACGAAAATGTTCAATCTTTAATTAAGAAGGAGTGGGAGAAACCAGAAGGAAAAACTCATCTGTACCCTCCCTTAAAATGAAGCATCCCTTCGAGGAAGAGGCTTCTAGGTCATGGGATAAGGCCCCTAAACTTGACGTAACAGTAGCTAAGGCCTCAAAAAAATTTGCGTTGCCCTTTGAGGACATGGGAACTCTAAAGGATCCCCTAGATAAAAGAGCCGATACCTTCCTTAAAGGGGCCTGGGAATCGGCAGGGGGATGTTTAAGGGCCGCAATAGCAGCCGCGTGTACTTCCAGATCTCTAATGATTTGGATAGATAACTTAGAAAAACAACTAAGAGATGGGGTATCTAGGCATAAAGTAATTGAGTCAATTCCCATGATTAGAGGGGCGGCAGCTTTTTTGGCGGACTCGTCAGCTGATTCTATTAAACTCACTTCCAAATCGGCAGCTTTATCTAATGCAGCTCGTAGGACACTATGGCTAAAAAGTTGGCCAGGTGACCTACAGACTAAACAAAAACTTTGCTCAATTCCATGTGAAGGGAAACTTTTGTTTGGAGAAACCCTAGACGACATTTTACAAAAAGTCGGAGATAAGAAGAAAGGGTTCCCTAACTTGGCCACACCATTCGTTAAGCGGCCCTTTCGGAGTAGGAAGTTTTTCCGGAGACGTCCTCCAAGGGAACAGAACAGATGGGATGATGGAAAAAAGAGGGATAGGGGGTTCCTCTTTGGTAATTCCCCAAGAGATAAAAAGACCCCTAAGTGACACCTCCCCCAGGGTGGGAGGGAGATTATCTCAATACCTTCCGGCCTGGGAAAAAATCTCAACCAGCACTTGGATTTTAAATTTAGTAAAAATGGGACTTCAAATAAACTTTACTTCCCTTCCTCCCCAAAACTATGCGGTTACCCCACTGAAACCCTCACCTCAGCAACAACAAGCTTTGGAACAGGAAATCTCAAAGCTCATAAACCAAGATGTCATTCAAGAAGTTCCCCTACTGGAAAGAGGGATGGGGTTTTTTCCCCACTGTTTCTGGTTCCAAAACCGGATGGCTCCTTCCGCACGATAAACTTGTGGAAGCTAAATAGCTATGTAAAGAATCAGAGTTTCAAAATGGAATCAATAAAATCAACAATCATAAACCTGTTTCCGAATTGCTTTATGATAGTGTTGGATCTCAGCGACGCGTATTATCACGTCCCCATCCACAAAAACTCCCAGAAATACCTCAGACTAGCAGTGGTAATGGGAGGAGAAATAAGGGAATACAAGTCAAAGCCCTTCCCTTTGGCATTTCAGTGGCACTTCGTATATTTACCAAATTGGTAGCGGAAATGATGGCCCATTTAAGAGAAAAAGACATTTTAATAATACCATACTTGGACTACTTTCTAATTGTCAGCAACTCAGCTCAACACTGTCGCCAATAATGCAACAGAGTAATAAAAACTCTGACAGAGTTAGACTGGCTTATAAATCTCCAAAAATCAAAACTTGAACCGACCAAAGTTCAAGAGTTTTTGGGCCTAACTTTGGACTCAATAACACAGGAATGTCGTCTTCCAGACCAGAAAAAACAAAAAATATTAAATCTGGTGTAAAGAGCTTGCTCAAACCCTCAGATGACCTTAAGAGGGGCGATGTCACTACTGGGGTCCCTTTCTGCCTGTCTTCCAGCAATGCAGTGGGCACAAATCCACACGAGGAACCTCCAGTGGGATATTCTGAGGAATCAGGTTACACTGGAGGGACATCTAAAAGGACACATGACCCTAAGTTCAAACACTATTCGTTCCCTAGCCTGGTGGTTGGATTCCAACAACCTATCAAAGGGGGTTCCTTGGGTAATAAATACATCTCGGATAGTTACCACGGATGCCAGTCCAATGGGGTGGGGAGCTCACCTGGGCAACAGTATCACTCAGGGAGTCTGGACAGATCAAGAATTCGGAGTATCTTCAAATCAAAAAGAACTTTGGGCAGTGAGCTGCGCTCTATCATTTTTTCTTCCCAGCCTGCAGGGGCATCATGTCAGAGTTTTTTCGGACAATCAGGTAGTGGTAGCGTACCTGAACCACCAGGGGGGGACCAGATCCCAAGCCCTAATGAAGGCCACTTCCCAAATCTTCACCTTAGCAGAAAACAACTTCCTATCCCTCTCTGCACTACATATAAAAGGGATAGAGAACCAAAAAGCAGACTTCTTAAGTCGTACCCGCTTAAAACAGGGGGAATGGACACTGAATCAAAGAGTCTTCGATCAGATCACCAAACTATGGGGGGTCCCTGTAATAGACATTTTTGCCAGTGTAGAAAACAGGAAAGTGAAGGAATTCTGTTCTCTGGTCCCCAGAGGGGGCCCTCGGGCACTGGATGCATTCACAATTCCCTGGACTCAAGGTCTCGCATATGCCTTTCCCCCTCATATACTTATCCCGGCAGTTCTGCGGAAAATCAGACAGGACAGGGCGAGACTCATCCTAATAGCCCCCTTCTGGCCCAAAAGGATCTGGTTTTCCTGGCTGAGAATCCTATCGGTCACCGATCCCTGGGTTCTTCCGGACCTTCCGGACCTCCTATCACAGGGACCGGTGTTCCACCCTCAGTCAGTGAATCTCCACTTGACGGTGTGGAACTTGAGAGGTCACTACTAAAGGCAAGGGGCTTTTCAGATAAATTAGTATCCACACTATTGAAAAGTAGGAAAACAGTAACAACTAAAATCTACGGTAAAACCTGGAAAAAGTTTCTGTCCTCCCTCTGGGGTAAAACTGCAAGATGGGGTCCCAGTTGTTAAAATATTAGAATTTCTACAAAAAGGGTTAGATATGGGCCTCTCGGTGAGCACCTTAAAAGTACAAATAGCGGCTTTAGGTGCATTATACAGTGAGAATATTGCCACTAACCCATGGGTATCAAGGTTTATTAAAGGTGCTGTACGATGTAAACCCATAGACATTAAAAAACTACCAACCTGGGACTTAAATTTAGTCTTGTCAGATCTGACAGAACCCCCGTTTGAGCCCATAGATTCGATACCACTTAAAACCCTATCACTTAAAATGGCCCTTCTCACAGCTTTAACATCTGCCCATAGAGCCTAGAGATCACTTATTCTATCTGCAAATCCTCCCTTCACGCAAATCATGGATGATAGGGTAATACTGAGGACAGACCCCGCTTATCTACCCAAGGTTGCTTCCAATTTCCACAGGTCCCAGGAAATAATCCTTCCCTCCTTTTGCCCAAATCCAAAAAATAAGAAAGAGGAAAGATTCCACACATTAGATGTGAGAAGGTGTCTAATACATTACTTAGAATCCACCCAACAGCATAGGAAGGAAGGGTCTCTCTTTATCTGTTTCCAGGGACCTAGGAAAGGACTCAAAGCCTCCAAAAGCACTATAGCTCGCTGGGTAACTGATGCGATAGCCTTGGCATACTCATCCACCGGAAACACAGTTCCTGAGGGGCTAAAAGCGCACTCTACAAGAGCCATGGCAACCTCCTGGGCCGAAAGGTCGGCGGTATCAATAGATAAGATCTGTAAGGCGGCCACCTGGTCATCACCTTCAACCTTTTTTAGGCACTACCGGTTAGACCTAGCCTCTTCATCTGACTTAACCTTCGGAAGAAGGGTCTTGCAGGCTGTGGTCCCTCTCTAAAGCAATAATCTCTGCAATTCTCTCTGGTAGTGCTGTCATGGGCGACTGAGAATAACATAGTTACTTACCGATAATGGTATTTCTCAGAGCCCATGACAGCACCTGCTTATTCCCCCCCTTATCACGTGTGCGGTGAGCACTTTATTATATAAAGTGTGTTTTTTTATTTTATTTTAGACACGGTGTAATTCTGTTAAGCATTTTGTTAAAATTGTATATTTTCCTGTTGTCACTAACCTGGAGGACCTCCGATGCTCTGTAAACCAAACTGACGCAGGAGAGAGGTACCGCCCTTTTATCCTGTAGGTTTCCTGTCCCTGAAGGGCGGATCCCCTCTCTCTGGTGGTGCTGTCATGGGCTCTGAGAAATACCGTTATCGGTAAGTAACTATGTTATTTGGCATTTTGATTTTTTTTTCTTGTCATTCCGTTTACCGATCAGATTAATAAATATATATATTTATTGATTGGGATATTCTGAACGTGACGATATCAAATATGTGTTTGTTTTTTTTGTTTAAGGATATGTGCACATGTTGCGGATTTGGCTTCGGATCCCCAGCAGTTTTCCATTCGGGGTACAGTACCATGTAAACCTATGGAAAACAAAAACTGCTGTGCACATGCTGCGGAAAAGTCCGTGCAGAAACGCAGCGGTTTAATTCTTTGTGTGGAAACGCAGTGTTTCTGCACCCATTGACTATACATTGAGTAAGGCAAATCCGCACATCAAAAAACGCAAGACAATCCTCAACAAATCCGCAAGTAATCCGCATCAATTCTGCTTTAAATCTGCAACCATTTTGGCCTGCGTTTTCTGCCAAGAGATGCGGATTCTGTGTGGAAAAATCCGCAGACAATCCGCAACGTGTGCACATAGCCTAATTGTTTTATTTTGAATTGGGCCACTGGGAGGTGATTTGAATATTTTTTTTTTATTATTTTAGTATTTTTAAAAACTTTTTTTTTTTTTGTACTGCTCACTCGCTTCAATAGTCTCCATGGGAGACTAGAAGCTGAGTTCATCCGATCGCTTGTGCTACACAGAGCTTCAGCTCTGCTCTATGTAGCAAAAATGATCACTTGCTATGAGAGTCAACCGCTGGGCAGCACTCATAGCTATCCGGCAATGACAACCACAGGGATCTGCTGCAGACCCCAGGTTGTTATGCCAACCCAATGGCGACCCACTGTCATATTACATGGGCGGGATTAGTGACGCGCTTCCAGAGCATGCATGTTAAATACCGCTGTCAGAGAGTGACAGCAGCATTTAATATAGTATCAGCCACGTGTGGATCGCAATTCCACCCGTGGCTGTTAGGGGCACAAGTCAGCTGTTCAAATCAGCTGATGTGCTGGAAAAGTTGCGGGCTCATCGCCGGATCCCAACTTGGACATATCTATATGTCCAAGGTGGTAAAGGGGTTAAATTAATGTGAAGTTTAATAAATAGTGATTAGTGATGAACGAACGTGCTCAGATAAGGTGTTATCAGAGCATGCTCAGGTGCTAACCAAGTGTCTTTGGCGTGCTTGAAAAATATGTTTGAGTCCCTGCATGTCTCGCGGCTGTTGGACAATCCCTGCATATGTTGCTGCTGTTGAACAGCAACGAGATATGCAGGCGTGGGGACTGGATCATATTTTTCGAGCACGTCGAAGTCACTCGGTCAGCGCCCAAGCATGCTCGGATAACACCTTATCCCAGCATGTTCACTCAACACCAATATTGATGTAAAAGTATTGACTAATTTCTAATATGCTCAGTATATATAAATATTTACATAGCGCCACACATAAAAAACAGCCCTTTACAGGTCGTTGCACGCCGCCTGCTTTGCTCTGCGTATGCTCTATAGTCCTCCTGCAAACAGTGTAATCTGGGGACATACAGCTGCCTTGTATCAGCTGCGGCACAGTCTGGTGCTGGCATTATCTGGGGAAGATTGCCGTTACCTTATGTTGCTGGATGAATACAAAACAAGTAACGAACACTAGCAACCAGGCAGGAAACTGTAGCCGAAGTTGTCCTCAATCGCTTTTCTATGGTAAATTCTTTTTTTCCATCTTGAATATATAAACATAAACCAATTCTGTCCGGAAGCTCGGGGATGGAAATATTTTCAGTAACAGACAAAATATATCAGGGGAAAAAAATCTCCCAATGGTCCATAATATTGCTAATAAAGTTTTAAGTCCCATGACCGGCAGCTGCATCATGTCGTAAAATGTCTTTTTACAGAAGAGAAAACATTATTCTATAACAAATTGGCGTCACAAATACGATTTATCTTGGGTGTCCTTACAGTGTAAGAGTTTTTTCTCCAGTACATTCTCTCAAGAAGTTTCACAACTTTGAAAAGTAAGAAAATAATATATACGATAACATGCACAAAGGGAAGCATGAGGGCAGACACTCCTAAAACAAAACAAAACTAGGAGTGGAACAATCAGAGGAAAAGGATAATAGAAACATGTTACAACTTCTAGATTTTTCACACATTTTTGGTTTTGGATTACGAATACTGATGTAAAATACTGAGCAAATACTGAATGTGTGAACATATGACCTAAAGCTGAGAGTCTGCACTTTAAGCCCATATTGATTTATAGAACTGTACCTTGGTCACACACTTAACCTAGAAAGAGACATGGCCCAGTATAGTTTGCCTCCATGGTGGCTCCATGTTTATCTTCGTGAAGCTTCGGTGCCCAATAAGTTTCTTCCCAGTGTTGTTGTCTCTTACTGGGCCAAACCCCATGCACCTCAGAGAACAGAAAAACTTCCTTCTGCCAACTCTGCCATGCCATTTTTTTTCTGCCTTAGTTCTCTGATTTTTTAATAATTTCTTTCTCTAGATGTTTACTCAACAGTTCCACAAACTCGTTACATCTTGTCCCAGATTTTATAGGTCTTGCTCATTTCCTCTATGAACCTTTTATATGCTTGGTTCGCTGCTCGAGTAGCACCTATGTCTTTTTCAAGCCTGACATTGCACCCAGTCCCCTCCAAAAACATAAAATTAATTGTTGACTTTTGTCTGCTCCATGCCAAGTGAGTCCTGCCTACTTACCTCAAGTGTAAAAAGGCACACAGCATCGTACAGGGATATGACTGAGGCTCTCGTCTTTCTAGGACCTAAGAGCGCAGTCAGAACGCCATATAACTTAGACCGAGATCGGAGCGTAATGCATGGACTGGCCAGCAGCTCTCCCTGCCCTAAGTGTGATGGCTTCTTATATTTCTATACAGCTGTCACACTCGGGCAGGGAGAGACTTGGCCAGTCCTAGCTCTGCATTCCGATATTGGTCTGATTTATATGGCTGTCTGACTGCATCCTAACAGTAAGTAACTAATCAGACACAGCAATGCAGTTGACTCACATTTACTGACATTTAAGATGTAGAATAAAAAGTTTTCGTGGGGCATAATTTTTAAAAACTGCAATTTTTTTGTTTTCTTCAGAAAGCCCGGATCATCACGATGACTTCTTCTAGCTACGAATTGTGTCTGCACAAACTGCCATCATTTGCCGTAGGGTTATGCAGCAACCCAGGGTCCTGGTTGTTGCAGTAATGTCATTCTTTCACCAGGGGGAGTAATGTTACGTCTGAAGGCAATAAAGGAGATCTCTTTACCAGGTATCACAAACCACACAACACACTTCACACTCCAGTCCACCAGGGGGAGCTATGCTCCTATCTATTAGGGCACTCTTCACAATTAGGTAAAACTGGTGGTCTGGATAGGAAGTTAGGCAGAAGCTGGCTGGGCTTCACCCAGTTAGCTGCTATCTGAGCTCATCTCAGGTAGTGGGTCCCTGACAGGGGTGGGATCCTGTCAGAGGCCTAGACAGAAGGCCACGGAGCTGCGTCGGCCTGACGTGCAGCAGCATCCTAAGAAAGAGACAAGAACAGCGAATTTTATTGTAGAGAGAGATAAACGTAGTCATAGCAAAAAGGAGAGGAAACCAGAAGGAGTTCTGCCCTGCAAAAGGCGGTCTTCTTTCTGAGGCGCAGGAACCGGTAGCCGGAACACCGAGGGAGTAATCGTCTCCAAGCCTTGCTCCAGAGACCGGCAGGACAGCTAATTCCATATTATCTGCCGGACCCATACCCAGGAGGCACGGTGGTAACTTGTGGGGGCTGGGGCGTGCTAGAGTCCCTGTAAAAAGCCTCAGGCCAACAGTCATATGGATTTGTCCTATCCTTACCATCTGGGGGACAGAGAGAGAGACATAACATCTAAAACATCAACCACAGTTGTGAGGACCTTACCGAGAAGCTCAGCAGGAAGGTACTACAACACCCAGGCGCTAGAGAAAGGCTACTGATTTCCATGTGGATAAAGGAACTCTGGATTTGCCTTCAGACCGGCCAGACTCTGCCTACCCTGTGATCTGGTGCTCTGGACTGTGGACGCTGATGCCTTCAGTAAAGGTAAAGAGACTGCAACCTTGTGTCCTCGTTCTTCACTGCGCCTCACACCATCCACCATCTACACACTGGAAAGCCCTGAGGACATACTTCACCTGTGGGAAGGTATACCATCTAGCTGCCATTACATCACCTCAGCGGACCCATAAGCAGCGTCAGTCACCCTGACCGAATACCACAGGTGGTGTCACGAACATTTCCCCTTTAAAGACCTTTCCCCATTTACAACAGACCTCCCGAGGGCCACGGACTGGGTCAGCCACCGTGACATCCCCCTTTGAGAATCAAAGGGCCCGGTACCGAGTATCCCACTGCCCTACGGGGGCGATCCAGTTATGTGCACATAATGTCATAAATAATCATGTATTTGGACACATGACCTACTCTTATTTTAGGACAACATCCTACACCAATTCCCATTTTCTGTGACATTCATTTTACACGTGATTGAAAGTTAAAATTAGTTTGTTTGTTTTTTTGTTGTTGTTTTTAGATGGTAAATAATTTTCTGCTATTTTGCATAAGAGTTTGCTCTCCACATGGGATGTTTTGCAGAGCCACCTCGGCACCAGTGTCCATTGAGGATAAGTAAAAAAATAAATAAATAGAGCTATCCCACATTTCGGATTATCATTTATTTTTTTCTATGTTGTTGTGACATTTCAAAGAAATGCATGTGTCATATTCTTTTTTTTGCTGAGCAGAGAATAAAAATTAGTACACAAAGTAATCCTATAGAGTATTGTACTACACGAGCCTCAATAAAAGAGCGTTGTTCCCCATGTCGCTCAAGGACACATTTCCCTGTAATAGGACATTATCATTTATTTTTTATGCGTTGCTTATATAGAGCCATCATATTCCGCAGCGCAGGGGCTCACAATCTAGATTCTCTCTCTGCATACGATAATACGGTAAATATATATAGAGAGAGAGAGTGTATATGTGTGTATCGAGCCCCACCCACTCCACATGCACAGGCCACATCTAGCTCCGTCGTGTCTGGAATGGAGTTGCTCCTGTGAGGTAAGATGTCAAGGGAAAGGGAGGAGCCTCATGGATAGAGATGTGAGGGGGGAAATGAGAGATGTGAGGGGGGAAATGAGAGAAGTGAGGAGTTGCTGCAGTATAAGGCTGTGAATAGAGAAGAGTGAGGCGATGCAGGTGGAGGCTGTGTATAAGGCCACATTCACACTTTCAGTATTTGGTCAGTATTTTACCTCAGTATTTATAAGCCAAAACCACTAGTGGGAGTAAAATAGAAGTAGAATTGGTGACGTGTTTCTAATAAACTTGTCCTCTAATTGTTTTACTCCAAGTTTTAGTTTACAAATACTGAGGTAAAAATACTGACCAAATAACGTGTGAACGAGGTCTAATACAGGAGGAGATGACACATGGGTATATACTATATACAGGAGGAGATGACATACAGGTATATAGTATATACTGGGGAGATGACATACAGGTATATACTGAGGGGAAAAATGAGAGGTGCGAAGGGGAAAATGAGAGAAGTGAGGGGGAATATGAGAGATGTGAGGGGGAAAATGGGAGGCGTGATGGGAAAATGAGATGTGAGGAGGAAAATATATAGTTATATATATATACAGCATATATATATATATATATATACATATATATATATATATATATATATATATATATACAGCGCCCCAGAGACCTGGTCGTTGCAGTAACGTTGCTCTGCCGCTAAGGGGAGTGATGGTACGTGTGATGGCACTAAAAGAGTTCACCTGACCAGGTATCACAGTCACACATTACACTTCACACTATGGCCACCAGGGGGAGCAAAAGTTTCTATGTATTAGGCCACTCCTCACACTCTGGTAAAACTGGGGGTTGGATAGGAAGTTAGGGAGAAGCTGACTGGGTTTTGCCCAGGTAACATCTAGTGAGAGGAGAGCGTTACTTGGGAAGATTCAGGGGGGTCCCTGTCAGGGGTGGGATCCTGGCAGAGGCCTAGCAAAGGACAGATCGTTACAGAGCCGTGCCTGCACCTCATTGCGGCGGCATCTTAAGAAAGGACACGAAGCGAAGTATATTGTGGAGAAGTGAGAAACGAAATCACAGCACAAAGGCGATAGAACCAGAAGGGGTCGTGCCCCGAGATCGGCAACATGCTTCTAAGGCGCGTAGCCGGCGGCCGGAACGCCGAGGAAGTAATAGACTCTACGCATTACTTTGAACTATGGCAGGGCAGTTAACTATAGGTTGGCTGTCTCACCTTTTTCACCTAATGAAGACAACGGAGGCAATTGTGGGAGAGGGGCGTCTCTAGGGTCCCTATAAAATAACTCCAGGCCTACCCCGTCATACGGGTGCGTCCTATCCATATCATCTGTGGGACGGAGAGAAAGAACAGAAACATACACGACAGTTGTGAGGACTATTCCGTGGTGCTCAGCAGGGAAGTACTACAACACCCAGGCGCTAGTAGGTAGGATACTGATTTCCACCTGCAAAGGGAACTCTGGATGTGCCTTCGGACCGGCCGGTCTCAGCCAGCCCTGTTAGCAGTGCTCTGGATTGTGGATGCCGAAGCCTTCAGTAAAGAGGTAAAGAGACTGCAACCCTGTGTCCTTGTCATTTACTGCGACCTACACTGTCACCTACATCTTTAATTGGGCGCCCCTTAGCAGGGCCACGGACCGGGTCAGGCCACCGTGACATCCCCAGAACCGAGAGACCCAATACCGAGTACCCCGCTGCCCTGCGTTTGGGGGCCGCTCTAACTTGGCGTCACGAACAGGATCTACTTAAGCCTGAAGAATCAGGTCATGTGTGCCTTGGAACTGTGATTGAATTGTGCTTGAACCGTGATTTATTGCAAAGACTGTGTATTGCTATTTGCCGCCAAAAATTCCCGCCAAAACTGCCGCCATTACAGCGCCACGAGGAGCGCAGGAGAAGAAGAAGGGCGTGGATTTGTGGGCGTGGACAGACTGAAGAGCACGAAGAACCATGGCCGCCCAGTCTAAATATTTCTGTATCCTGAGGACGTGTCCGTCAGCAGCCGAGGTCCACCTCCTAATTCTCTATGGCGGGCGGAGTCCGAAGAAACGAAACTATGACTCAGAAGGAACGGATCCGGCAACCAGAGGGAACCTCCGAAAAAGAATGGCCCCGCACAGACCCCCGTCACCGGAGGACTACTCCGACATGCCACCGCTGGAGAACCTGGACCCCTGGGAGCTGTTGATGGAGGGTCCGATGCCTGTGTCGACACCAGCCCTGGCGCCTTCCTCAGAGGAGTGTAGTGGCGCGGAAGGAGCCGCCTTAAGCGCAGGTACCCGGTGCCGCGGCTATCCGGAGGACCATTCCCCCTCCGCACCTGATCCGTTTATCGCTGCGACTGCTGGAGCCCCGGCGTTCCCGTCGCCTGACCCCAGACCACCGGGGGGGCCTGATCTTGGGCCCTTCCGTTGGGGAGAGTACCGGAATCACCTGATTGCGGAGTTCCGGCGGGAAGTGGAGCGGGAAGCACGAGGCGAGCTACGGGACGGCTCCCTGCCTAAATGGGGTGTTGTGATCATCTACCAACCCCAGGAAGGAAAAGGCTTTGTTCAGGAGATTGGGACGACAATAAGGGTTCGCATTACCCGGGACGAGGTAGAGCCCTGCCTGTGCGGAGATGGTGCCGGATCCATCCTGAAGCCTGGAGACGTGGTGACTTATCGCCGATATCTCAAGGGGAGTCGCTGGTGGGCCCGAGATACGCAGAGATGTACAGCCGTCCTGGCGGTATCTAGAACCGAAGGAGAAGAGCTCGCCGCTGAAGTGGCTGCAGCAGCTTCCGCCGCCGGCATTATCCACTGGCCCACTCAGACACGCATTGCAGCGCACGACCTGGTCGTGCAGAAAGGACAAGCTCATGGAGTGCACCTGGCACCGGGGGTGGACTTGGAGTCAAGCCTTCCTAAACTGCAGAGGGCCACCTGTCAGATAAGGCCCTGGCAGAGGCCACCTCCTGATTTACCAGAGTAAGCCTTGGAGCAACGAAACTGTAAATAGTTCTTTAAAACTGTTTTTCTTGTTTTTGCTGCTAAAACCCGTAGGGGTTAGTGAGTCCTCCGGAAAGCCATAAGAAGATGGTTGGTGAATCTGTATTTAGGAAGAAAAAGAAAAGTTAATTTGTACTATAGTGTTTTATAGTATGCCTTTAGTGGGTACCTGCCCTTACGCCCTTAAAGGAAGAGTTAGATTATTGTTCCGAATTTACACTTAATAGATAGAATGCCCAGCTGGGCAATGATAGTTATTTATAGTCAGTTATTTAATAAGTGTTATTTAAAATCTTAAGCACCATGTAAATATGTTTCTGTTTGTAACGTTCAAGTGTCCTCACCTCCCATAAAGGGAAGCACTGCTAAAATTTACTTATTTACAGCATTTCAAAATTTTGTATGTCTTTTGCTAACATGTATTGTTGTACTTCTTTCCCAGTCCGGGAATACTGGGTTTAACGGGGGGGAGTGCAGCGCCCCAGAGACCTGGTCATTGCAGTAACGTCGCTCTGCCGCTAAGGGGAGTGATGGTACGTCTGATGGCACTAAAAGAGTTCACCTGACCAGGTATCACAGTCACACATTACACTTCACACTATGGCCACCAGGGGGAGCAAAAGGTTCTATGTATTAGGCCACTCCTCACACTCTGGTAAAACTGGGGGTTGGATAGGAAGTTAGGGAGAAGCTGACTGGGTTTTGCCCAGGTACCATCTAGTGAGAGGAGAGCGTTACTTGGGAAGATTCAGGGGGGTCCCTGTCAACGGTGGGATCCTGGCAGAGGCCTAGCAAAGGACAGATCGTTACGGAGCCGTGCCTGCACCTCATTGCGGCGGCATCTTAAGAAAGGACACGAAGCGAAGTATATTGTGGAGAAGTGAGAAACGAGATCACAGCACAAAGGCGATAGAACCAGAAGGAGTCGTGCCCCGAGATCGGCAACATCCTTCTGAGGCGCGGAGCCGGCGGCCGGAATGCCGAGGAAGTAATAGACTCTACGCATTACTTTGAACTACGGCAGGGCAGTTAACTATAGGTTGGCTGTCTCACTTTTTTCACCTAATGAAAACAACGGAGGCAATTGTGGGAGAAGGGCGTCTCTAGGGTCCCTATAAAATAACTCCAGGCCTACCCCGTCATACGGGTGCGTCCTATCCATATCATCTGGGGGACGGAGAGAAAGAACAGAAACATACACGACAGTTGTGAGGACTATCCCGTGGTGCTCAGCAGGAAAGTACTACAACACCCAGGCATTAGTAGGTAGGCTACTGATTTCCTCCTGCAAAGGGAACTATGGATGTGCCTTCGGACCGGCCGGTCTCAGCCAGCCCTGTTAGCAGTGCTCTGGATTGTGGATGCCGAAGCCTTCAGTAAAGAGGTAAAGAAACTGCAACCCTGTGTCCTCGTCATTTACTGCGACCTACACCGTCACCTACATCTTTAATTGGGCGCCCCTTAGCAGGGCCACGGACCGGGTCAAGCCACCGTGACATCCCCAGAACCGAGAGACCCGGTACCGAGTACCCCGCTGCCCTGTGTTTGGGGGCCGCTCTAACTATATATATATATAGGCTTGAGAAAGGCTTGAGAAAGGCTCAGTGTGAGCCGAAACATCGCACACCTCTCAAAGGAATTGGAGTGCTGCCTTCTTTTCTTCTTTTTGGTATATATATATATATATATATATATATATATATATATATATATACACACAAACACACACACATATATATACACATACGCACACACTACAGAGCACAGTTTGAACACACCTTCTCATGTAAAGATTTTTCTGTATTTTCATGACTATGAAAATTGTAAATTCACACTGAAGGCATCAAAGCTATGAATTAACACGTGTGGAATTATATACTTAACAAAAAAGTGTGAAACACCTGAAAATATGTCTTATATTCTAGGTTCTTCAAAGTAGCCACCTTTTGCTTTGATGACTGCTTTGCACACTCTTGGCATTCTCTTGATGAGTTTCAAGAGGTAGTCACCGGAAATGGTCTTCCAACAATCTTGAAGGAGTTCCCAGAGATGCTTAGCAATTGTTGGCCCTTTTGCCTTCACTCTGCGGTCCAGCTCACCCCAAACCATCTCGATTGGGTACAGGTCTGGTGACTATGGAGGCCAGGTCATCTGGCATAGCACCCCATCAGTCTCCTTCTTGGTCAAATAGCCCTTACAAAGCCTGGAGGTGTTTGGGGTCATTGTCCTGTTGAAAAATAAAATGATGGTCCAAGTAAACGCAAACCGGATGGAATAGCATGCCACTGCAAGATGCTGTGGTAGCCATGCTGGTTCAGTATGCCTTCAATTTTGAATAAATCCCCAACAGGGTCACCAGCAAAGCACCCCCACACCATCACACCTCCTCCTCCATGCTTCACGGTGGGAACCAGGCATGTAGAGTCCATCCGTTTTCCTTTTCTGCGTTGCACAAAGACATGGAGGTTTGGAATCAAAGATCTCAAATTTGGACTCATCAGACCAAAGCACAGATTTCCACTGGTCTAATGTCCATTCCTTGTGTTCTTTAGCCCAAACACGTCTCTTCTGCTTGTTGCCTGTCCTAAGCAGTGGTTTCCTAGCAACTGTTTTACCATGAAGGCCTGCTGCACAAAGTCTCCTCTTAAGGCCTGGGTCACACTACAGTGTAATACAGATGAGTGATATGCTATAGAAAATCGCATAGCACTCGGACCAGTATTCTTCTATGGGGCAGCTCACATCCCCGATTTTTTTCCTCGGCCGTTTTCAGTGTGCGAGTGAAATCGCAGCCTGCAGCAATTGTCACCGAGAATCGTCTCACTTGCACCCATATAAGCCTATGGGTGCGAGTGAGACAGCACACATCACTCGGATATCATCCGAGTGCTGTGAGTTAAACACTGACCCCGGCAATGGAGGAGATGGAGAAAGTCATTTCTACGCCTCCTCCGCAGCTGTGCTGCGCTCCGATCCGCTCTGTGCGAGAGGCTCGGAGCACAGACGCATGACACTCGGCTCCTACTCGCAGCAGAGCAGGAGCCGAGGGTCATTAGCATATTGCATCCGATGCTCTCACTTCGGATGCAATACGCTAGTGTGACCCCGGCCTAACAGTTGTTGTAGAGATGTGTCTACTGCTAGAACTCTGTGTGGCATTGACCTGGTCTCTAATCTGAGCTGCTGTTAACCTGTGATTTCTGAGGCTGGTGACTCAGATAAACTTATCCTCAGAAGCAGAAGTGACTCTTGTTCCTTTCCTGGGGCGGTCCTCATGTGAGCCAGTTTCTTTGTAGCGCTTGATGGTTTTTGCCACTGCACTTGGGGACACTTTCAAAGTTTTCCCAATTTTTCAGACTGACTGACCTTCATTTCTTAAAGTAATGATGGCCACTCGTTTATCTTTACTTAGCTGCTTTGTTCTTGCCATAATACAAATTCTAACAGTCTATTCAGTAGGACTATCAGCTGTGTATCCACCAGACTTCTGCACAACACAACTGATGGTCCCAACCCCATTTATAAGGCAAGAAATCCCACTTATTAAACCTGACAGGGCACACCTGTGAAGTGAAAACCATACCCGGTGACTACCTCTTGAAGCTCATCAAGAGAATGCCAAGAGTGTGCAAAGCAGTCATCAAAGCAAAAGGTGGCTACTTTGAAGAACCTAGAATACAAGACATAATTTCAGTTGTTTCACACTTTTTTGTTAAATACATAATTCCACATGTGCTAATTCATAGTTTTGATGCCTTCAGTGTGAATGTACAATTTTCATAGTCATCAAAATACAGAAAAATATTTAAATGAGATGGTGTGTCCACACTTTTGCTCTGTACTGTTTGTAATATGTGTATATATATATATATATATATATATATATATATATATATATATATATATATATATACACTCACTGGCCACTTTATTAGGTACACCTGTCCAACTTCTTGTTAACACTTAATTTCTAATCAGCCAATCACATGGCGGCAACTCAGTGCATTTAGGCATGTAGACATGGTCAAGACAATCTCCTGCAGTTCAAACCGAGCATCAGTATGGGGAAGAAAGGTGATTTGAGTGCCTTTGAACGTGGCATGGTTGTTGGTGCCAGAAGGGCTGGTCTGAGTATTTCAGAAACTGCTGATCTACTGGGATTTTCACGCACAACCATCTCTAGGGTTTACAGAGAATGGTCCAAAAAAGAAAAAAAATCCAGTGAGCGGCAGTTCTGTGGGCGGAAATGCCTTGTTGATGCCAGAGGTCAGAGGAGAATGGGCAGACTGGTTCGAGCTGATAGAAAGGCAACAGTGACTCAAATCGCCACCCGTTACAACCAAGGTAGGCCTAAGAGCATCTCTGAATGCACAGTGCGTCGAACTTTGAGGCAGATGGGCTACAGCAGCAGAAGACCACACCGGGTACCACTCCTTTCAGCTAAGAACAGGAAACTGAGGCTACAATTTGCACAAGCTCATCGAAATTGGACAGTAGAAGATTGGAAAAACGTTGCTTGGTCTGATGAGTCTCGATTTCTGCTGCGACATTCGGATGGTAGGGTCAGAATTTGGCGTAAACAACATGAAATCTTTGGGATGTGGTGGAACGGGAGATTCGCATCAGGGATGTGCAGTCGACAAATCTGCGGCAACTGTGTGATGCCATCATGTCAATATGGACCAAAATCTCTGAGGAATGCTTCCAGCACCTTGTTGAATCTATGCCACGAAGAATTGAGGCAGTTCTGAAGGCAAAAGGGGTCCAACCCGTTACTAGCATGGTGTACCTAATAAAGTGGCCAGTGAGTGTATATATATATATATACTAGACTGTGGCCCGATTCTAATGCATCGGGTATTCTAGAATATGCATGTCCCCGTAGTATGTGATTCGCGGCAGACTGTGCCCGTCGCTGATTGGTCGAGGCAACCTTTATGACATCATCGTCGCCATGGCAACCATTATGACATCATCGTCGCCATGCTGTGCCCATCTCTGATTGGTCGAGGCCGCCCGACAAACCGTCGACCACTCCATATAAGGTATGGTCTACAAACCGCCAACCACTCCATATAAGGTATGGTCTACAAACCGCCGACCACTCCATATAAGGTATGGTCTACAAACCGCCGACCACTCCATATAAGGTATGGTCTACAAACCGCCGACCACTCCATATAAGGTATCCTGTTTGTAGACCATACCTTATATGGAGTGATTTCCAGGACAGACAGACAGACAGACAGACAGACAGAAAGACAGACAGACAGACAGACAGACAGACGGAAAAACCCTTAGACAATTATATATATATATATATATATATATATATATATATATATATATATATATATATATATATATAAAAAAAAAAATATATATATATATATATATATACACTCACCGGCCACTTTATTAGGTACACCATGCTAGTAACGGGTTGGACCCCCTTTTGCCTTCAGAACTGCCTCAATTCTTCGTGGCATAGATTCAACAAGGTGCTGGAAGCATTCCTCAGAGATTTTGGTCCATATTGACATGATGGCATCACACAGTTGCCGCAGATTTGTCGGCTGCACATCCCAAAGATGCTCCATACAAGGCAGGATGGATCCATGCTTTCATGTTGTTTACGCCAAATTCTGACCCTACCATCCGAATGTCGCAGCAGAAATCGAGACTCATCAGACCAAGCAACGTTTTTCCAATCTTCTACTGTCCAATTTCGATGAGCTTGTACAAATTGTAGCCTCAGTTTCCTGTTCTTAGCTGAAAGGAGTGGTACCCGGTGTGGTCTTCTGCTGCTGTAGCCCATCTGCCTCAAAGTTCGACGCACTGTGCGTTCAGAGATGCTCTTAGGCCTACCTTGGTTGTAACGGGTGGCGATTTGAGTCACTGTTGCCTTTCTATCAGCTCGAACCAGTCTGCCCATTCTCCTCTGACCTCTGGCATCAACAAGGCATTTCCGCCCACAGAACTGCCGCTCACTGGATTTTTTTTCTTTTTCGGACCATTCTCTGTAAACCCTAGAGATGGTTGTGCGTGAAAATCCCAGTAGATCAGCAGTTTCTGAAATACTCAGACCAGCCCTTCTGGCACCAACAACCATGCCACGTTCAAAGGCACTCAAATCACCTTTCTTCCCCATACTGATGCTCGGTTTGAACTGCAGGAGATTGTCTTGACCATGTCTACATGCCTAAATGCACTGAGTTGCCGCCATGTGATTGGCTGATTAGAAATTAAGTGTTAACAAGAAGTTGGACAGGTGTACCTAATAAAGTGGCCAGTGAGTGTATATATATATATATATACACACACACACTAGCTGAAGAGCTCGGCATTGCCAGGCCATAGTAACTAACTGTGGTTAGTTATAGCACCTCATTTTCCCATCATGCCTCTCATTTTCTCCCTCATTTCTCTCATTCTCCTCCTCACATTTCTCACTTTCCCATAATATATGTCTCAATATCAATTTTCTTAGAACGTTTATTAGAAGTATTACAGATTGCCATGCACTGGATTCAGAGCCGTATTTAGAGTTTATGTTGCGCTAGGCACTTTAAAGGGCCACTGTCACCCCCCGCCGTTATAAACTAAAAGAGCCACCTTGTGCAGCAGTAATGCTGCATTCTAACAAGGTGGCTCTTTTACTTTTAGGTTCAAGTATACCCCAAATAAAGCGTTTTTATACTTAGCCACAATTCCTGTCTCTAGCCACGTAGGCGGGTCCTCACTCCCCAGCTTGGCCAGCTCCTCTTCCGTCACTCACATCTTCCTGCGTTTTCGGCGCCACCCCCTCAGCGCTGTTATCTTTTCAAAAATTAGGGCAATCACATGGCAGTGACGTCATCGCAGGTCCTACAGCTATTTGCTGTGCAGCGATCCATCCTGGTGTTCTGTGGATGTCTTTTGTTCTCTGGTATCAGCCATTACACGGAATATTCTGTATAGGTGGAACCTTTGGAATCCCCGCCCCGCACTGTGCATAATGCATAACACAGTGCGGGGCGGGGATTCCAAAGGTGGCTGGCCACAATGCCCGCGCAGGCGCAGTGTGCAAGCCTGGCTGGGATATCAGACGGCCAGAGCTTACTGCGTCTGCGCAGGACACCAGTACACAGCGCAGGCGCCATTTTTGAAAAGATAACAGCGCTGAGGGGGTGGCGCCGAAAACGCAGGAAGATGTGAGTGACGGCAGAGGAGCTGGCCAAGCTGGGGAGTGAGGACCCGCCTATGTGGCTAGAGACAGGAATTGTGGCTAAGTATAAAAACGCTTTATTTGGGGTATACTTGAACCTAAAAGTAAAAGAGCCACCTTGTTAGAATGCAGCATTACTGCTGCACAAGGTGGCTCTTTTAGTTTATAACGGCTGGAGGGGGGTGACAGTGGCCCTTTAAGTGCTGCCTCACCCTTTGGGGAGTATGACACTATCGGCAGTGACTTTGGCAATAATCGCTGATGTGAAAGTAGCCTTTTTCAGCAGATCTGGCAGTTTTTCCACATCTGCCGCGTAACGGATCACTTACAGCAACACTACGTTCGGCCTCATTCATTCCCTATGGGATTTGCGGCACTTGCCGCGATCTGGCAAATTCGGTATCATACCTCCCAACTTTTGAAAAGGTAAAAGAGGGACAAAGATTGCGGCGTGTGTAGTGCGCTGCTGCAAATTTTAGGCCATGCCTCTGACCACCCCCATTTCACAACTAGTCACACCCATATCCACGCCTCAACCACACCCATTTAGCACTGCTGATCACACTGTTTCATAAACAATAATTATAAACTATAAATTATAAAATTATGCGTCCATATTCATCACCTTAATGAGCAGTACCACGTGACCACTCACACAGGACGAGCTGCCGGCGCTGATAAAAGGCATTGCTGGAGTAGGGTGAGTATGACGTCTTCAAGGAAGCAGGGAGAGAGGAAGGCGGGCGGGGGGGGGGGCGATTGGTGGTGAGGTGACCCCGTACTTTAATTAAAAAATACCTAAAAATAACTTGCTCAGGTGACGCCCCCCCCCCCCCCCGCATCGTCCCGCCATAGGCACGTGCCCTCAAGTGCCTAGTGGCAAATACGGCCCCGACTGGATTAAATCTATATTAAATATATGTACCCCACTACCACATGTACCACATTTATTTTTTTTGCTAGAGGAGTTTATGTAGATTTAGGGTATGTGCACACGTTGCAGATTTCCTGCAGATCTGCATCTTTTTTTTCCGCACAGAAACGCTGCAGATCCACAAGTGATTTACAGTACAATGTAAATCAATGGCAAAAAAATGCTGTGCTAATGGTGCAGAAAAATCTGCACGGAAAACGCAGCAGATTCAAAAAAGGACCATGTCAATTCTTTGTGCAGATCTGCTGCATTTCTGCACCCATTCTATAATAGAAATCTGCAGGGGTAAAAAAAGGCAGAAATCCGCACAAAAATCTGCAACGTGTGCACATACCAAAAAAAGGAGCAGATTCTGACCTGCGTTTTCTGCCAAGAAATGCAGAATCTGCACAGAAAATTCCACAGTCAAATCTGCAACGTGTGCACATAGCCTACGACTAATCATCATTTCACAGTGAATACATACATGAATTGTTTACACTTAAAAAAAATAAATAAATTATCCTAGTTTTGTTTTTGAATGATATAAACAATATTGCCCAAGGCCCCCTTCATATGTCAGGGTTTCCAGTATAAATAGTGACAATTTTCACAAGTACTGAAGACACACAGGCACGCCCATTGTAATTTATAGGGCTGAGCACATGCCCCTGTGTTTACATGGACCATATTGCCATGTGGCCCACTTAGAGACAAGTCTGTTTTTTTTCCCATGGTTTTCCAACAATATTGAAGGAGTTCCCAGAGATGCTTAGCACTTGTTGGCCCTTTTGCTTTCACCCTGCGTTCCAGCTCACCCCAAAACCATCTCGATTGGGTTCAGGTCTGGTGACTGTGAAGGTCAGGTCATCTGGCGTAGCACCCTATCACTCTTCTTCTTGGTCAAATAGCCCTTACACAGCCTGGAGGTGTGTTTGGCGTCATTGTCTTGTTGAAAAATAAATGATGGTCCAACTAAACGCAAACCGGATGGAATAGCATGCCACTGCAAAATGCTGTGGTAGCCATGCTGGTTCAGTATGCCTTTAATTTTGAATAAATCCCCAACAGTGTCACTAGCAAAGCACCCCCACACCATCACACCTCCTCCTCCTCCAAGCTTCACGGTGGGAACCAGGCATGTAGAGTCCATCCGTTCTCCTTTTTTGTGTAGCACAACCATACGGTGGTTGGAACCAAAGATCTCAAATTTGGACTCATCAAACCAAAGCACTGATTTCCACTGGTCTAATGTCCATCCCTTGTGTTCTTTAGCCCAAACAAGTCTCTTCTGCTTGTTGCCTGTCCTTAGCAGTGGTTTCCTAGCAGCTATTTTACCATGAAGGCCTGCTGCACAAAGTCTCCTCTTAACAGTTATTGTAGAGATGTGTCTGCTGCTAGAACTCTGTGTGGCATTGACCTGGTCTCTAATCTGAGCTGCTGTTAACCTGTGATTTCTGAGACTGGTGACTCGGATAAACTTATCCTCAGAAGCAGAGGTGACTCTTGGTCTTCCTTTCCTGGGGCGGTCCTCATGTGAGCCAGTTTTTTTGTAGCGCTTGAAGGTTTTTGTAACTGCACTTGGGGACACTTTCAATGTTTTCCCAATTTTTCGGACTGCCTGACCTTCATTTCTTAAAGTAATGATGGCCACTCGTTTTTCTTTACTTAGCTGCTTTTTTCTTGCCATAATACAAATTCCAACAGTCTATTCAGTATTACTCTCAGCTGTGTATCCACCAGACTTCTGCACAATACAATTGATGGTCCCAACCCCATTTATAAGGCAAGAAATCCAACTTATTAAACCTGACAGGGCACACCTGTGAAGTGAAAACCATTCCCGGTGACTATCTCTTGAAGCTCATCAAGAGAATGCAAAGAGTGTGTAAAGCAGTCATCAAAGCAAAAGGTGGCTACGTTGGAGAACCTAGAATGTAAGACATAATTTCAGTTGTTTCACACTTTTTTGTTAAGTATATAATTCCACATGTGTTAATTCATAGTTTTGATGCCTTCAGTGTGAATGTAAAATTTTCATAGTAATGAAAATACAGAAAAATCTTTAAATGAGAAGGTGTGTCCAAACTTTTGGCCTGCACTGTGTGTGTGTGTGTGTGTGTGTGTATATATATTTATATATATATATATACACTCACCGGCCACTTTATTAGGTACACCTGTCCAACTTCTTGTTAACACTTAATTTCTAATCAGCCAATCACATGGCGGCAACTCAGTGCATTTAGGCATGTAGACATGGTCAAGACAATCTCCTGCAGTTCAAACCGAGCATCAGTATGGGGAAGAAAGGTGATTTGAGTGCCTTTGAACGTGGCATGGTTGTTGGTGCCAGAAGGGCTGGTCTGAGTATTTCAGAAACTGCTGATCTACTGGGATTTTCACGCACAACCATCTCTAGGGTTTACAGAGAATGGTCCGAAAAAGAAAAAAAATCCAGTGAGCGGCAGTTCTGTGGGCGGAAATGCCTTGTTGATGCCAGAGGTCAGAGGAGAATGGGCAGACTGGTTCGAGCTGATAGAAAGGCAACAGTGACTCAAATCGCCACCCGTTACAACCAAGGTAGGCCTAAGAGCATCTCTGAACGCACAGTGCATCGAACTTTGAGGCAGATGGGCTACAGCAGCAGAAGACCACACCGGGTACCACTCCTTTCAGCTAAGAACAGGAAACGGAGGCTACAATTTGTACAAGCTCATCGAAATTGGACAGTAGAAGATTGGAAAAACGTTGCTTGGTCTGATGAGTCTCGATTTCTGCTGCGACATTCGGATGGTAGGGTCAGAATTTGGCGTAAACAACATGAAAGCATGGATCCATCCTGCCTTGTATGGAGCATCTTTGGGATGTGCAGCCGACAAATCTGCGGCAACTGTGTGATGCCATCATGTCAATATGGACCAAAATCTCTGAGGAATGCTTCCAGCACCTTGTTGAATCTATGCCACGAAGAATTGAGGCAGTTCTGAAGGCAAAAGGGGGTCCAACCCGTTACTAGCATGGTGTACCTAATAAAGTGGCCGGTGAGTGTATGTATATATATATATATATATATATATATATATATATATACACACACACAGTATATATATTTTTTATATCTATTTTTAAAAACCTTTTTTTTTTTTTATTATTCTGCATGCTTTAATAGTCTCCATGGTAGACTAGAAGCTGCCACAACCCTATCGGCTCTGCTACATAGAAGCGATGATCAGATTGCCTCTATGTAGTAGAATTACTCACTTGCTATGAGTGCCGACCACCGGGTGGTGCTCATAGCAATCCCACAGTAACAACCATATAGGTCACCAGGAGACCTCTGGTTGTCATGCCAACGAACCGGTGACCCGCAATCACACGACGGGGGTCACCGGTGGGTGGATTTCTGGCCCGATGGCCGGAAGCGCAAGTTAAATGCCGCTGTCAGCGACATTTAACAGGTTAATAGCCGCAGGTGGATAGCGGCTGTTTTGGGCATATGTCAGCTGTTCAAAACAGCTGACCTGTACCAGGAAAGATGTGGGCTCACCGCCGGAGCCAACATCAAAGGGAGGGAGTCTGACATCGGGCTTACTATTACGCCCGATGTCAGAAAGGGGTTAACGCCTAAACATCTGTCATTTCTATTCTGCATTCTATTCCAGTATGTGTCACTCGGACGGTACACATGGACACTGATAACACCAGCACTGGTTTTTCCGGTACCAGAAATATCAGGACGCGTGAACGAGGCCTAATAACGATAGTAGGCTTGTATATTTTTTCAATGTTATTGGTGTCTGAGATATTTAAACTGTGTTTTAGGCCTTCTTGGTTATTAAAACACTTTCATACATATAGGTTTCTTTTACTTTTGAAGAATTTATACCATAGAATAACAATAAGCATCCGTAAAAAGTTTTAATTGAAACACTGTTCATTTACTGAGATCTCACAAAAGCTGCGCTTTAAAGATTTCTCTTGGTGAGTTGTGTCAAGGCAATCACTTTGAATAGATCAGCACTAATCCACCATCATGTGGTTATCGGTATCTTTCTTCTATAGTTCTTAAATCATGGTGGAATCGTTCACCCTGCTCTTCTTTTAGGTCACCAAGGTTTTCTGGGAAACAATCCAAGTGGCTGTGGAGATAATGCTACTAATTGTACAGCCATGGTAAAGGAAAGAAGATGGCATTCTTTCTTCTAGTTCAGTGTAATTATCTGCTTTATAGTTCCCAAGAAAACTTTGTACAACCTGTTATGATCTGGTGGCCTAAGAGCAGCATGACACGTACTCTGGAGAAGGTAGTACCTGTACTGACCGCAGACCCTGAACCTAACACCGCAACTAGAAGTAGCCGTGGAATGTACCTAGCTCTCCCTAGACATCTCGACACAGCCGGAGGACTAATTACCCCTAGAGATAGAAAAGGGAAAACTATCTTGCCTCAGAGAAAATCCCCAAAGGATAGGCAGACCCCCACAAATATTGACTGTGAGAGGAGAGGGAAAAAACATACACAGACTGAAATGAGAATTTAGCAAAGGAGGCCACTTCTAGCTAAATAGAAAGGATAGGACAGAGTACTATGCGGTCAGTAATAAAACACTAGAAAATATCCGCCACAGAAAATACAAAAAACTCCACAGCTAACTAAAGATATGGAGGGTATATCTGCATCTCCAGAGAAACCAGCTTGGCTAAAAAAATCCTTATACAGACCAAGCTGGACAAGACAAAACATAGAAAAGAACTGAACAATAAGGCCACAGAATGTGGACAGCAAAATCAAGGCCAGAACTTATCTTTGTTGAAAAGAGCTGCAAAGCAGAAGAGACCAGGCAGGGATGTGAATCCTCCAGGAACAATGGACAACTGGCATTGACTAAAGGGTGAAGCAAGACTAAATAGCCCAGTCCAAATTGCAAAAAGTGAAAACACCTGATAAATGCTGTGATTCAGAGACAGCAGCGCTACCACTTACAACCACCGGAGGGAGCCCAAGAGCAGAATTCACAACAGTACCCCCCCTTGAGGAGGGGTCACCGAACCCTCACCAGAGCCCCCAGGCCGATCCGGACGAGCCAAATGAAAGGCACGAACCAAATCATCAGCATGAACATCGGAGGCAACAACCCAAGAATTATCCTCCTGGCCATAACCCTTCCATTTGACAAGATACTGAAGCCTCCTCCTCGAAAAACGAGAATCCAAAATCTTCTCAACCACATACTCCAACTCCCCATCAATCAACACCGGGGCAGGAGGATCAACAGAGGGAACAACGGGCACCACATATTTCCGCATCAAAGATCTATGAAAAACATTATGGATGGAAAAAGAGGCTGGAAGGGCCAAACGAAAAGGCACTGGATTGATAATCTCAGAAATCCTATAAGGGCCAATAAACCAAGGCTTAAACTTAGGGGAAGAAACCTTCATAGGGACATGACGGGAAGACAACCAGACCAAATCCCCAACCCGAAGCCGGGAACCAACACAGCGACGACGGTTAGCAAAACGCTGAGCCCCCTCCTGAGACAACACCAAATTGTCAACAACATGAGCCCAAATTTGCTGCAACCTGTCAACCACAGAGTCCACCCCAGGACAATCAGAAGGCTCAACTTGCCCTGAAGAAAAACGAGGATGAAAACCAGAGTTACAAAAGAAAGGTGAAACCAAGGTAGCAGAACTAGCCCGATTATTAAGGGCAAACTCGGCCAATGGCAAGAAAGCCACCCAATCATCCTGATCAGCAGACACAAAGCATCTCAAATAAGTTTCCAAAGTCTTATTAGTTCGCTCGGTTTGGCCATTTGTCTGAGGATGAAATGCGGAAGAAAAAGACAAATCAATGCCCAGCCTAGCACAAAAGGCCCGCCAAAACCTAGAAACCAACTGGGAACCTCTATCGGACACAATGTTCTCCGGAATGCCATGCAAACGAACCACATGCTGAAAAAACAACGGAACCAAATCAGAAGAGGAAGGCAACTTAGGCAAAGGTACCAAATGAACCATCTTAGAAAACCAGTCACAAACCACCCAGATAACTCACATCCTCTGGGAAACCGGAAGATCCGAAATAAAATCCATAGAAATATGCGTCCAAGGCCTCTCAGGGACCGGCAAAGGCAAAAGCAACCCACTATCGCGGGAACAGAAAAGGCTTGGCCCGCGCACAAGTCCCACAGGACTGCACAAAAGAACGCACATCTCGTGACAAAGAAGGCCACCTAAAGGACCTACCAACCAAATCTCTGGTACCAAAAATCCCAGGATGACCGGCCAACACAGAACAATGAACCTCCGAAATCACTTTATTAGTCCATCTGTCAGGAACAAACAATTTCCCCACTGGACAGCGGTCAGGTTTATCAGCCTGAAATTTCTGAAGAACCCGTCGTAAATCAGGGGAGATGGCAGAAAGAATCACCCCTTCCTTCAGAATACCGACCGGCTCAAGGACCCCAGGAGAATCAGGCAAAAAGCTCCTAGAGAGGGCATCAGCCTTAACATTCTTAGAACCCGGAAGATACAAGACCACAAAATCAAAACGGGAGAAAAACAGGGACCATCGGGCCTGTCTAGGATTCAGCCGTTTGGCAGACTCGAGATAAATCAGATTCTTATGATCGGTCAAGACCACAATACGGTGCTTGGCCCCCTCAAGCCAATGTCGCCACTCCTCAAATGCCCACTTCATAGCCAACAACTCACGATTGCCGACATCATAATTGCATTCCGCAAGCGAAAACTTTCGAGAAAAGAAGGCACACGGTTTCATCAAGGAACCATCAGAATTCCTCTGAGACAAAACGGCCCCTGCCCCAATCTCAGAAGCTTCAACCTCAACCTGAAAAGGAAGAGAAACATCCGGCTGACGCAACACAGGGGCAGAAGTAAATCGGCGTTTAAGCTCCTGAAAGGTAGAAACCGCCGCAGAGGACCAATTCGTAACATCAGCGCCTTTCTTCGTCAAATCAGTCAGGGGTTTAACCACACTGGAGAAGTTGGCAATGAAACGGCGATAAAAATTAGCAAAGCCCAAAAATTTCTGAAGGCTCTTCACGGATGTGGGCTGGATCCAATCATGAATGGCCTGAACCTTAACCGGATCCATTTCTATAGATGAGGGAGAAAAAATGAAGCCCAAAAAAGAAATCTTCTGTACTCCAAAGAGGCACTTAGACCCCTTCACAAACAAGGCATTATCACGAAGGATCTGAAATACCATCCTGACTTGTTTCACATGAGACTCCCAATCATCTGAAAAAATCAAAATATCATCCAAATATACAATCATGAATTTATCAAGATAATTCCGAAATATATCATGCATGAAGGACTGAAACACAGATGGATCATTAGAGAGTCCGAATGGCATCACAAGGTATTCAAAATGGCCTTCGGGCGTATTAAACGCAGTTTTCCATTCGTCACCCTGCTTAATACAAACCAGATTATATGCCCCTCGAAGGTCAATCTTAGTAAACCAACTAGCCCCCTTAATCCTAGCAAACAGATCAGAAAGCAAAGGCAAAGGGTATTGGAATTTGACCGTGATCTTATTCAAGAGGCGATAATCAATACAGGGTCTCAAGGAGCCATCTTTTTTGGCAACAAAAAAAAAACCTGCTCCCAATGGTGAAGAAGATGGCCGAATATGCCCCTTCTCCAAGGACTCCTTAACATAGCTCCGCATGGCGGTATGTTCTGGCACAGACAAGTTGAAAAGTCGGCCCTTAGGGAACTTACAGCCTGGAATCAAGTCAATAGCACAATCACAGTCCCTATGCGGTGGAAGGGAACTGGACTTGGGCTCATTGAGTACATCCTGGAAATCTGACAAAAACTCAGGAATTTCAGAAGAGGGGGAGGAGGCAATTGACATCACAGGAATGTCACCATGAACCCCCTGACAACCCCAACTAGTCACAGACATAGATTTCCAATCTAATACCGGATTATGCACCTGTAACCATGGGAAACCCAGCACAATAGCATCATGCAAATTATGCAACACCAGAAAACGACAATCTTCCTGATGGGCTGGCGCCATGCACATGGTCAGCTGTGTCCAAAACTGAGGTTTATTTTTAGCCAACGGTGTAGCATCAATGCCCCTCAAAGAAATAGGACTCTGCAAAGGCTGCAAGGGGAAACCACAACGTCTGGCAAATTCTAAGTCCATTAAATTTAGAGCGGCGCCTGAATCCACAAATGCCATGACAGAAAATGACGATAATGAGCAGATCATGGTCACAGATAACAGAAATTTAGGTTGTACAGTACTGATGGTAACAGAACTAGCGATTCTCTTGGTACGCTTAGGGCAATCAGAAATAACATGAGCAGAATCGCCGCAGTAAAAACACAACCTATTCTGACGTCTGAATCCTTGTCGTTCAGCTCTAGACACAATCCTATCACACTGCATAGGCTCAGGACTCCGCTCGGAAGACAATGCCATAGTGTTCTGCGCTCGCGCAAGCGCCGATCGATCTGAATGGCCAGAGACAAAGACTCACTCAGACCAGCAGGTGTGGGGAACCCCACCATAACATCTTTAACGGATTCAGAAAGACCCTTTCTGAAGATTGCCACCAAGGCATCCTCATTCCATTTAGTTAGTACAGACCATTTTCTAAACTTCTGGCAATATGATTCTGCCGCTTCTTGACCCTGAGACAGGGCCAACAAGGTCTTCTCAGCATGATCCACTGAATTAGGTTTGTCATACAATAACCCAAGCGCCTGAAAAAAAGTGTCTACATTAAGCAACGCCGGATTCCCAGGTTCCAGGGCAAATGCCCAATCCTGGGGGTCACCACGCAGCAGACATATAATAATTTTAACCTGCTGGATGGGATCACCAGAGGAACGGGGTTTCAGAGCAAAAAACAGTTTACAGTTATTTTTAAAGCTCAGAAATTTGGACCTATCCCCAAAAAGCAAATCAGGAGTTGGAATTCTAGGCTCTAAAACTGGAGTCTGAACGATATAATCGGAAATACCCTGTACTCTAGCAGCAAGTTGATCCACACGAGAAGCCAATCCCTGAACATCCATACCAGCGCCGAACTCCTGAGCCACCCAGAGGCAAAGAGGGAAGAGAAAAAAAAAAAAACACAACAGACTACAGAAAAAAAAATGGCTCAGCACTTTCCTTCCCTTCTTCTGAGATGCGGTTAACTCATTGTTGGCCAGTTGTACTGTTATGATCTGGTGGCCTAAGAGCAGCATGACACGTACTCTAGAGAAGGTGGTACCTGTACTGACCGCAGACCCTGAACCTAACACCGCAACTAGAAGTAGCCGTGGAATGTACCTAGCGCTCCCTAGACATCTCGACACAGCCGGAGGACTAATTACCCCTAGAGATAGAAAAGGGAAAACTATCTTGCCTCAGAGAAAATCCCCAAAGGATAGGCAGACCCCCACAAATATTGACTGTGAGAGGAGAGGGAAAAAACATACACAGACTGAAATGAGAATTTAGCAAAGGAGGCCACTTCTGTTGTGAATTCCGCTCTTGGGCTCCCTCCGGTGGTTGTAAGTAGCACTTTTGTGAATTCTGCTCTTGGGCTCCCTCCTGTGGTTTTGAGTGGTATAGCTGCTTCTTGGATTTAGCATCAGCAGCTGCTTCCACTGATCGTCTTTCTGGCTCGGCTATTTTAGTCTGGCCTTATCCCTCAATCAATGCCAGTTGTCAATTGTTCCTGCTTGGAGCCACTGCTCTTTTGGATTTCCCTGACACTCTGTCCAGTTCAGCAAAGATAAGTCCTTGCTTGTCCTTTTGCAGTCCACTTGTTGTGGACTTTATTGTTCAGCACATTCTATGTTTTGCTCATTTGTCCAGCTTATCAGTATGGATCTATTCAGCTAAGCTGGAAGCTCTGGGCTGCAGATTTTGCCCTCCACACCTTTAGTCAGGTGTGGAGATTTTTGCATATCTCTGCGGTGGACTTTTTCTAGTTTTTATTACTGACCGCACAGTGTTCTTTCCTTACTATCTATCTAGCTAGAAGTGGCCTCCTTTGCTAAATCTTGTTTCATCCTACGTATGTCATTTCCTTCTCTTCTCACAGTCAATATTTGTGCGGGGCTGTCCTATCCTTTGGGGATTTTCTCTGAGGCAAGATAGCTTTCCTGTTTCTACCTTTAGGGGTAGCTAGTTCTCCGGCTGTGACGAGGTGTCCAGGGAGTGACAGGAACATCCCACGGCTACTGCTAGTGTTGTGTTAAGATCAGGAACTGCGGTCTGTATAGTTACCACCTGCTCAGAGCTAGTCGCATGTCGCTCCTAAATTACCAGTCCATAACACACTTCTAGCTAAATAGAAAGGATAGGACAGAGTACTATGCGGTCAGTAATAAAACACTAGAAAATATCCACCACAGAAAATACAAAAAACTCCACAGCTAACTAAAGATATGGAGGGTATATCTGCATCTCCAGAGAAACCAGCTTGGCTAAAAAAATCCTTATACAGACCAAGCTGGACAAGACAAAACATAGAAAAGAACTGAACAATAAGGCCACAGAATGTGGACAGCAAAATCAAGGCCAGAACTTATCTTTGTTGAAAAGAACTGCAAAGCAGAAGAGACCAGGCAGTGATGTGAATCCTCCAGGAACAATGGACAACTGGCATTGACTAAAGGGTGAAGCAAGAGTAAATAGCCCAGTCCAAATTGCAAAAAGTGAAAACACCTGATAAATGCTGTGATTCAGAGACAGCAGCGCTACCACTTACAACCACCGGAGGGAGCCCAAGAGCAGAATTCACAACAACAACCATAGTGAAAGAAGACCATGCATCTGCCTCAGAGTCGTTCAATGAATCTTTGAAGTGTGAATTTTTCATGATGCCTCAGATTTTAGGACCGTCAAAAATACTGTGCCTTTTAGCTTCTCCATGGCCAGCGCTAGAAATTTTCTGCAGATATAGCCGTAGCATCTTCCCTCTTTAGAGCCGTAGCATCTTCCCTCTTTAGAGCTTTAGAGCCTTTACAAACTGCTTCATTAAACCTAAATTGATGTGCAGTGGTATTAAAACAATCTCTTTCCTGTCAACCAAAGGTTCTGCAATTGTATTCTTTTCTTCTGTCATGTGTTCTCTCAGAGACCACCGATTTCTCATCCAGTGCTCATTGTTTTATCTACTCTCACAGAGACAGACAAAACAAGGATATATAGTGAATCCACTCTGCCATCCCAGGAGAATATTCTGGAGCGCCCCCAGACGCAGGGCCGCGGGGTACTCGGTACCGGGGCTCTCTGTCTCTGTCTTGGGGTCGTCACGGTGGCTATACCCGGTCCGTGACCCTGCTAAGGGGCATCCAATGAAAGATGTGGTGATGGTGCGTGGTGCAGGTCGCGGTGAATAACGAGGACACAGGGTTGCAGTCTCTTTACCTCTTTACTGAAGGCTTCAGGATCCTCAATCCAGAGTACTGCTAACAGGGCTGGCTGAGACCGGCCGGTCCGATGGCACATCCAGAGTTTCCTTTGCAGGTGGAAATCAGTGCCTACCTTCTAGCGCCTGTGTGTTGTAGTACCTCCCTGCTGAGCATCACGGGATAGTCCTCACAACTGTTGTGTCTGTATTTGATGTTCTTTCTCTGATGTTCTTTTCTCCCAACTATCTGATATTCTTCTCTGTCCCCAGATGATATGGATAGGACGCACCCGTATGACGGGTAGGCCTGGAGTTCTTCCGGGACCCTAGCGTCGCCCCTCTCCCACAATTGCCCCTATGTCTGCTTAGGTGATTTAGGTGAGACAGCCAACCTAAAATTAACTGTCCTGCCGCTGTTTGAAGTATTGCTTGGAGCCTAATACTTCCTCGGCGTTCCGGCCACCGGCTACGTGCCTCAGTAGGATGTTGCCTCGATCTTACGGCACAACTCCTACTGGCTTTATCTCCTTTTTGCTGCGATCTCGTTTCTCACTTCTCCACGATAAACCTCGCTTCTTTTCCTTTCTTAGGATGCCACCGCAGTAAAGTGCAGGCGCGGCTCCGTAACGTTCTGTTCTGTTCGCTAGGCCACTGTCAGGATCCCACCCCTGACAGAGACCCCCCTGAATCTTCCCCCGCAACACCCTCTGCCACAGGATGTTGCCTGGTTCCAACCCAGTCAGCTTCTGACTAACTTCCTATCCAGACCCCAGTTTTACCAGATTGTGAGGAGTGGCCTAATACATAGAACCCTTTTGCTCCCCCTGGTGGCCAGAATGTGAAGTGTAAAGTGTGACTGTGATACCTGGTCAGGTGAACTCCTTAAGTGCCATCAGACGTACCATCACTCCCCTTAGCGGCGGAGCGTCAGTACTGCAACGACCAGGACTCTGGGGCGCTGCACTCCCCCCCCCCCCCCCGTTAAATCCAGTACTCCCGGACTGGGAAGAAAACAACAATACATGTCAGCAAAAGACATACAAATTTTGAAATGCAATGAACAAGTAATAAGTAATAATAACAATGCTTCCCTTTATGGGTGGTGAGGACTCTTGAACGTTACAAACAAAACATGGTTAAATATTATAAATAATATACTATAAATAACTTCTATTACCCAGCCGGGTATTCTACTAAGTGCCAATTCTGAACAATAATTTAACTTTTCCTTTAAGGGCGTATAAGCTGAACCCACTAAAGGCCTACTATAAAACTCCAAAATATAAATTAACTTTTTCCTTTATTTCTCTCTTCTAAGTGCAACACTCTTCTTTTTACTCTCTGATTTTTCATGTGCATGACCGCCTGTCTATCTGCCCAGGCCTACTGCCTCTTTTCTTAGTACAGGATCACTGAGCCATCTCTTAATGGCTCCCAGGAGGACTCACTCACTAACCCCTATGGGTTTACTTCTTGTCCTCAATCTCTAGCAACATTATCAAACATTCTCTATAACTAACTAACTACATATTACTTCTATGTAAAACATTATTACTGTCTACTTTCTTTTTAAGGCAACATTATACTTTAAGTGCAACTAGTAAATGTTCCCTTTAAGAGGGAACCAAGTCTCTTTGAAGTAATGCAGACTCTATCTGCAAGTCCAGTTAAGGTAAGGGCTTCCATGCTGTACTCAGGAACAGTCTCTTCGCAAAGCTCTCCTTCTTGTAAAACCAGTAAGGGGCACCTTTAAGAAGGTGCCAACTATTTACATTACAGTTTGTGAACCATTCACCGTACATGATTCGGTAGTCTTTGTAACATTGTGGAACAAAAGCAAAAAGGAAAACAAAAGCAAAAATAAAAAGCAATAGGGATCCCGGGTAAACAAAGGGATCCCTTTAAAAACATCCCTGGTCGGGTATTAGCAGCAGAGGACACGGAAGACAAACAGTTAACTATTTACATACTCGTGGTTCCGAGGTTTATCCTTACAGGAGGTTACACTGCATCAGCTGGTGACGGACACTCTCCGACCGGTAAGGCTGCAGTCCTCTGTCCTCGATGGATGCAGGATCGGTATCATTGGTTGGTCTCCCGGGCGCAGTCAGATCACCCGGTGTCTGGATTCGAATGTCAGCTGTGGTTGCAAGTTCAGTAGCGGCAATAATACACACCGTGGCGACAGTAGTGGCGTTGGTCAAATCCGGGTTAGTCGTAGTCGGGGCAACAGGTGGCGCTACTGCCGGCTCGCATCGTTGGACGTCTCGAGCGCACCACCCCTGCGCACTCCGGTGGCGAGTGTAGGTCACCTGGTCCCCTTTACATGGTAGCTGATTGTCACATCTATTGCGGGACGGGGTTTTCACATTGTAGCTGGTAAAGAAGATTTCAGTTGGCAGTCCCGGTTCTTGTATGGAGCCCCAACCCCGCTTCGGGTGAAAGGCTACTACGGTCCCCTGCCTTACCGAGTTCCTCTTATTGTGTTCAGTCTTTGGTCTCTGTACTCTTGGGGGGTCATTTGGTTCTGTCTCTTTTTGGTTCTTCCATTGTAGAATTAAGCATTGCTTGTACTGTTCCCAAGTGAGCGCAGCAATGCTGAAGCCCTCCTGCCTGGCCCCATCCGGACCGATCCGTGGGGTATCCCACTGGAAGAGCACCCCCTCTGAGCTCACGTCTAGCGGTTTCCCCATCGTTGTTGGTAACGGAGGCACCAGCTTCCCCATGGTACCTGGGGTTAGCACTACCAGCTCAGCGGTGAAAACTCGGTTATTGTCGGGCTGGGGAGCGGTCGCGGGAGCAGGATCGGTCGGGGGAGCAGGGACGCTTTCCATACCTGCGTCTGATGTGGTTCCACCGATGTCAATCTGTTCCGTTGATGAGTACACTGGAATCGGCCGCAGCTCGGACTGCGGTTCCTCCAGGGCGGCCTCCTGGCACAGCTCCGACTTCCATTGCTTCGCATCGGCTGGCTCCATGTTCGGGATAGGCTGGCTAGGCTCCGCCGTCTGTAGCTCCTAGAGGTCCGGATCCTCCAGCTGCGGTGGGTTCGGGTCCGTCTCTAGTGGACGAGGACAGGCCGGGATCACTTCGCCGTCGCTCGGGGACTCGCTGGTCGCCATCCCTGCTCCGGGATCTTCGGTGGCACATGCACGTTGCCCCTCCATTTTCTGAGGGCGTAACTTCTCCTTCCTCTCGTTCCCGCCGTTGCAAATCAGGGGGCGGTTCTCCTCTGCTTCTTAGCAGTTCGTCATCTCGCAGCCGTAGTCGACGGGGGCGGTCGCCACTTTTAGTGCCACTTTGATAGTCTCCTCCCATGGCACGCCCTTCTTCTTCCTCAGCGCTCCCCGTGGCGCTGCAATGGCGGCGGTTTTGGCGGGAACTTTTGGCGGCAAGTGGCAATCCACAGTCTTCACAATAAATCACAGTTCAAGCACAACTCAGACACAGTTCCAAGGCACACATGACCTGATCCTTCAGGCTTAAGTAGATCCTGTTCGTGACGCCAAGTTGGAGCGCCCCCAGATGCAGGGCCACGGGGTACTTGGTACTGGGCCTCTCTGTCTCTGTCTTGGGGTCGTCACGGTGGCTAGACCCGGTCTGTGACCCTGCTAAGGGGCGTCCAATGAAAGATGTGGTGATGGTGCGTGGTGCAGGTCGCGAAGAATAACGAGGACACAAGGTTGCAGTCTCTTTACTGAAGGCTTCAGGATCCTCAATCCAGAGTACTGCTAACAGGGCTGGCTGAGACCGGCCGGTCCGATGGCACATCCAGAGTTTCCTTTGCAGGTGGAAATAAGTGCCTACCTTCTAGCGCCTGTGTGTTGTAGTACCTCCCTGCTGAGCACCATGGGATAGTCCTCACAACTGTTGTGTCTGTATCTGATGTTCTTTCTCTGATGTTCTTTTCTCCCAACTATCTGATATTCTTCTCCGTCCCCCAAATGATATGGATAGGACGCACCCGTATGACGGGTAGGCCTGGAGTTCTTCCGGGACCCTAGCGTCGCCCCTCTCCCACAATTGCCCCCTATGTCTGCTTAGGTGATTTAGGTGAGACAGCCAACCTAAAATTAACTGTCCTGCCGCTGTTTGAAGTATTGCTTGGAGCCTAATACTTCCTCGGCGTTTCGGCCACCGGCTACGTGCCTCAGTAGGATGTTGCCTCGATCTTACGGCACGACTCCTACTGGCTTTATCTCCTTTTTGCTGCGATCTCGTTTCTCACTTCTCCACGATAAACCTCGCTTCTTTTCCTTTCTTAGGATGCCACCGCAGTAAAGTGCAGGCGCGGCTCCGTAACGTTCTGTTCTGTTCGCTAGGCCACTGTCAGGATCCCACCCCTGACAGAGACCCCCCCCTGAATCTTCCCCCGCAACACCCTCTGCCACAGGATGTTGCCTGGTTCCAACCCAGTCAGCTTCTGACTAACTTCCTATCCAGACCCCAGTTTTACCAGATTGTGAGGAGCGGCCTAATACATAGAACACTTTGCTCCCCCTGGTGGCCAGAATGTGAAGTGTAAAGTGTGACTGTGATACCTGGTCAGGTGAGCTCCTTAAGTGCCATCAGACGTACCATCACTCCCCTTAGCGGCGGAGCATCAGTACTGCAACGACCAGGACTCTGGGGCGCTGCAATTCCCTATTTTTAGATCCACACAGATTGGCCATTGATGATTGTGGTATAAGGAGATGAACATATTGACAAAGTTCCCCATTGAAGAAACAAGTACAGGTGCTTCTCGTAAAATTAGAATATCATCAAAAAGTTAATTTATTTCACTTCTTCAATACAAAAAGCGAAACCCCTATATTATATAGAGTCATTACAAACAAAGTGATCTATTTCAAGTGTTTATTTCTGTTAATGTTGATGATTACGGCTTACAGCCAGTAGCGTAGCTACCGGGGGGCAGAGGGTGCGGATGCCCCGGGCCCGGTGTTCAGAGGGGGCCCACCCAGAGCTACGATACAGTTACGTTCTGCGGCAGAGCAGGGAGAATCGATCTCCCTGCTCTGCCACCGGCCGCTAAGGGGCCCCTGAGCAGGTGGGGTTCCCGGTGCCAGCAGTGGGCCCCCCCGCCTGTCATCGCAGGGTCAGCTGTACCGGCGTTTAGCCAATACAGCTGACCGCAATGATGAGGGAAGGAGCGCTGCGCTCCTTCCCCCATCATCCCCCTGTCAGCGTCTGACGTCAGCGACACTGACAGGGGGCGCAATGACATCACTGCCCGGCGCCCGCTGTCAGGAAACAAGCGGGAGCTCAGAGCAGCGCAGGAACCAGGAAGAAGAGAGGTGAGTATTTTTTCTTTTTAAGGGGTGCTGCCTTATAATACAGGATCTGCCTATGAGGGGTCTGCCTAATACTACAGGGTCTGCCTAAGGGGGGTCTGCCTATTGCTACAGGGTCTGCCTATGGGGGGTCTGACTAATACCACCTGGTCTGCCTAATACTGCAGGGTCTGCCTATGGGGGGGTCTGCCTAATACTACAGGGTCTGCCTATGGGGGTCTGCCTAATACTACCAGGTCTGCCTATGGGGGAGGTCTGCCTAATACTACAGGGTCTGCCTAATTCTACAGGGTCTGCCTATGGGGGGTCTGCTTAATACTACAGGGTCTGCCTATGGGGGGAGGTCTGCCTAATACTACAGGGTCTGCCTATGGGGGGGTCTGCCTAATACTACAGGGTCTGCCTATGGGGGGTCTGCCTAATGCTACAGGGTCTGCCTATGGGGGAGATCTCCCTAATACTACAGGGTCTGACTATGGGGGGTCTGCCTAATGCTATGGGGTCTGCCTATAGGGGTGCTTTTATACTACAGGGTCTGCCTATAGGGGTGCTGCTTTATACTACAGGGTCTGCCTGCGGGGTGCTACCTTATACTTAAAGGTCTGCCTATAGGGTGCTGCCTTATACTACAGAGTCTGACTATGGGGAGTGCATTATACAATATAGAGTAGGCCTATGGGGAGTGCATTATACTATATTGAGGACTATCTGGTACATTATACTATATTGAGGACTATCTGGTGCATTATACTATAAAGAGGCTATCTAGAGGGGCATCATACAGTGTGGGGATTACAGTGTTGGAGCCATCAAACAGTTTGGAGGCTACTAAGGGGTCAGTATACTGTGTATAAGAGAGCATCATACTATGTATAGGGGAGCTGTACAGGGGGGAGACTCTGGATATTATTAAATGTAAAGTGGGCACTTCTTGTTATAGGGGAACTCAGGTTACTGTGACTGTCAAAGGAGCACACATGGCAATATTACTTTCTAGGGGACAAAATATGGGCACTGTTTTCTAGGGCACTTGTGCCCAGCATTACTATATTATAGAGGGGTGCTTTAGAATTTAGAGGGCACACAGAACCACATAGCAGGTGCAGTAATAGGGACACATACGGCAGCAGCAGCTCAGTATTGGGGTATCAGGTGCAGCAATAGGGACACATACGGCAGCAGCGGCTCAGTTTTGGGGTATCAGGTGCAGTTATAGGGACACATATGGCAGCAGTGGCTTAATATTGGGGTATCAGCAGGATGAGGAGTTTGTGCAGGTTGGGAATAGATGGGGCTGGAATGTGAGAAGTGAAATGTGTCTTTGTTGTTTTTTCTACAGCCGAGTCCTGGCTGGAGAAGCTGTCATGTCGTTCTGGGCCAGCTGGGAAAAGTGAACGATTCCATCATAAAGAATGTCAGTGGTAAGTCATTATCTGTAACTGTGCTGTGATCTCATACGTTCTGTAGAGCTGGTGTCTACCACTAACCATATGGCGGTAATATCCATGTTGGTCTTTGTATAGAGATTATCTTCAGTAACAGCGTGGTCATCTGCTGAGGTTCTCCTCTATTAAGGTCCGTCACCCAGTTGCAATCAAGGTTACCTGGTTAGGGGCCCACTCAGAAGCTTCGTTCCCCCCCACCCCCTTAACCAAAACTCTAGCTATGCCTCTGCTTACAGCCAATGAAAACTCAAAAGTCATTATCTCAGTAAATTAGAATAATTTATAACACCAGCTTGAAAAAATGATTTTAAAAGCCAAAATGTTGGCCTACTGAAATGTATGTTCAGTAAATGCACTCAATACTTGGTCGGGGCATCAATGCGGCGTGGCATGGATGTGATCAACCTGTGGCACTGCTGAGTAGTGTTGAGCGATACCGTCCGATACTTGAAAGTATCGGTATCGGAAAGTATCGGCCGATACCGGCAAAGTATCGTATCTAATCTGATACCGATACCCGATACCAATACAAGTCAATGGGACTCAAGTATCGGACGGTATCCCTGATGGTTCCCAGGGTCTGAAGGAGAGGAAACTCTCCTTCAAGCCCTGGGATCCATATCAATGTGTAAAATAAAGAATTAAAATAAAAAATAGGGATATACTCACCCTCCGACGCAGCCTGGACTTTACCGCCGTAACCGGGAGCTGTTGTACCTAAGAATGCGCGCTTGAAGGGCCTTAGATGAGGTCACTGCGCTCTGATTGGTCCGTAGCGGTCGCGTGACCGCTACGCGACCAATCACAAAGCAGTGACGTCACCTAAGGTCTTTCAAGCGCTTGAAATACCTTAGAAGACGTCCGCAGCTTCTGATTGGTCGCGTAGCGGTCGCGTGACCGCTACGCGACCAATCACAAAGCAGTGACGTCTTCTAAGGTATTTCAAGCGCTTGAAAGACCTTAGGTGACGTCACTGCTTTGTGATTGGTCGCGTAGCGGTCATGCGACCGCTACGGACCAATCAGAGCGCAGTGACCTCCTCTAAGGCCCTGCAAGCGCGCATTCTTAGGTACAACGGCTCCCGGTTACGGCGGTAAAGTCCAGGAGCCACCGGAGAGGTGAGTATATCCCTATTTTTTATTTTAATTCTTTATTTTACACATTGATATTAATCCCGATACCGATTCCCGATACCACAAAAGTATCGGATCTCGGTATCGGAATTCCAATACCCGCAAGTATCGGCCGATACCCGATACTTGCGGTATCGGAATGCTCAACACTACTTATGAGGTGTTATGGAAGCCCTGGTTACTTTGATAGCAGCCTTCAGCTCATCTGCATTGTTGGGTCTGGTGTTTCTCATCTACCTCTTGACAATACCTCCTAGTTTCTCTATGGGGTTAAGGGCAAACGAGTTTGCTGGCCAAACAAGCTCAGTGATACTGTTGTTTTTAAACCAGGTATTGGCACTTTTGGCAGTGTGGACAGGTGGCAAATCCTACTGGAGAATGAAATTTCCATCTCCCAAAAGCTTGTCGGCAGAGGGAAGCATGAAGTGCTCTAAAATTTCCTGGTGGACGGCGTCACTCACTTTGGTCTTGATAAAACACAGTGGACCTACACCAGGAGATGGCATGGCTCCTGAAACCATCATTGATTGAGAATACTTCACACTAGACCTTGGAAATCAAGGTCCCAAAGTCTGGAGGAAGAGTGGAGAGGCACACAATCCAAGCTGCTTAAGGTCTAGTGTGAAGTTTCCACAATCAGTGATGGTTTGGGGAGCCATGTCATCTGCTGGTGTAGGTCCACGGTGTTTTATCAAGACCAAAATCAGCGCAGTCGTCCAACGTAGCCTCAATTCCATAAACTAAACCAGATTACTGTTGAAATTACATATCCACTTCCACTCATCCCTGACCTGTATAATCAGCATACTGGGGTCAAATGGTTTTCTAAGCTTGATTGTAGAGGGGCTTGTAATCTGCTATGCATCCGGAAGAGTGAGTGGAAGACAGCTTTTTTAACATCTGAGAGTCTATTTGGGAATCTGGTCATGCCTTTTGGATTATTAACCAATGCACCTGCTGTCTTTAAGAACTTTATGAATTACATTTTTTCCCTTCACTATCACAGCACCGTAAGTTAGAGATGGCATCTGCCCCCAGGAACAGGAAACCTGCAGCAGAGATAAAAGAAGGGGGCGGGACCTCTCTTCTCAGTTTTGGTTTCCTGTTCCTGCAGGTGGATGCCGGTGGCAGAGCGCTTACCTCCAGAGGGATCTCCCTCTGATGATCGCCAGTCTGGAGCCTGAGGTCTGCGGTGGGGGCAGCCGTACTCGGCGGCATCACGTGCTGTGCTGTCAGGGAATCCTGAGGCCGAGGGAGCTGTTGCGTGCCGCGCCTCATCCCCCCGCTGGACTCCCTGGCGTCCGCTCCGTTCAATAGGCTGGTCCGAGAAAAGGGACGTTTCCTTCACTGACGCTGGCGCTGAAGTGAAGGTGATGACTTCCGGTCGCACAGGAAGTGACGTCACATGCCGGGGGAGCCGGTGTGCTGGACACTTCCGGGCGGAAGTTGCTCCAGAAGCGTGCACACCGCTCCTACCTTATAAAGGGGAAAAGTGAATGTGGCAACTGCCTTCTAAACATGGCAGAGCCCGCAGCGGATACTGACATACCGGCGGAACCTGTAGCCAAGATGAATGAAGAGGCACAAGCTACCGGGGTACCCAGGGTCCTGGAGGGGTGAGTGCCTTTGTAAGGCAAGACACACATACTGATGTCCTTTACACCATGTGTTTTTTAGGGAAAGAAAACTACCTCAAAACAGAAGAATAGGGCTTGCGCACTATGCAAAGAAACCCTCCCTAGACTGTACAGCAAAAAAATCTGCTAGCCATGCATTGATAAAACAGTAACAGAAGAGTCTTCTTCTCTATTGCTGAATATTAAATCGATCATACGGGAGGACATTAAATCAACTGTTAAAGAACAATTAAAACACTGTGCAACAAAGGGAACTCCCCCTCCCCCAACAAGTGTCCAGAGGTCTGATGTAGATTCAGGAGAAGAGCAGGGAGAATTAACCCCTTCTGATGCCTCAGACCTGGACTTCTCAGATGAGGAGTATGGCAGCCCTTATTTTCAATCCGAAGATATCGGAAAATTGCTCAAACTTGTTAGGGCGACTATGGGGGTGGAAATCCCTAGAGAGCCACGATCAATTCAGGACACTATGTTCAGCAATCTGGAGGGGAAAAAGGGCAAATTTTTTTCCTTTCCATGATAATATCTTTAAATATGATCGAGAGTGTGGAAAAAAACAAATAAAAAGATATCTATCCCGCAGGCATTAAAACGCAAATACCCTTTTGACGAAGAGGTCTGTGAAAAGTGGGAAAAAGCTCCTAGGTTAGATGCAGCCATTGCTAGTACCTCTAAGGCCGGTTTCACACGTCAGTGGCTCCGGTACGTGAGGTGACAGTTTCCTCACGTACCGGAGCCACTGACACACGTAGACCGATAAAAATCAATGCATCTGTGCAGATGTCATTGATTTTTTGCGGACCGTGTCTCCGTGTGCCAAACACGGAGACATGTCAGTGTTCGTGGGAGCGCACGTATTACACGGACCCATTAAAGTCAATGGGTCCGTGTAAAACACGGACCACACACGGACCTTCTCCGTTTGCAGTCCGTGTGGCGTGCAGGAGACAGCGCTACAGTAAGCGCTGTCCCCCCCACTGGTGCTGAATCCGCGATTCATATGTTCCCTGCAGCAGCGTTTTCTGCAGAGAAAATATGAATAATAGTGTTTAAAATAAAGATCTATGTGTCCACCGCCCTCCCACCCCTTGTGCGCCCTCCCACCCCCTGTGCGCCCCCCCGCTGTTCTGAAAATACTCACCCGCTCCCTCGCAGTGTTCTGTGCTGGCCGCCCCTTCTACTGTATGCGGTCACGTGGGGCCGATGATTAGAGTCATGAATATGTGGCTCCACCTCCCATAGGGGTGGAGCCGCCTATTCATGACTGTAAATGAGCGGCCCCACGTGACCGCATACAGTGGAAGCCGCGGCCAGACCAGGAAGCACCGACAGCCAACGAGGGACCGGGTGAGTATTTTCTGAACAGCGGGGGGGGGGGGCGCACAGGGGGTGGGAGGGCGGCGGACACATAGATCTTTATTTTAAACACTATTATTCATATCTTCTATGCAGCAAACACTGCTGCACAGAAGATATGAATTGCGGCTTCAGCACGATGCAGAGTGGGTACCACACGCTCCGTGTGGTACCCACTCGGCACACGGGCCGCACACGTGTGCCGCACGTATGGCCTACGTGAGCTCACGGGCACACGGACACGGATAACTCCGGTACCGATTTTTTCCGGTACCAGAATTATCTGGACGTGTGGGACAGCCCTAAAGGAGTAGAGCTACCATTTGACGACATGGGAGCCCTAAGAGATCCCCTTGACAAGAAAGCAGATGCTTTTCTGAAATCAGGCTGAGAGGCAGCGTCATGGTTGCTTAAACCCGGGGTGGCCACCACTTGCTCATGCGTGCGTGCTATGGTTAAGTGGTTAGAGGAACTGGGTGATCAGATTAAAAACAAATGCCCAAGAGAGAGACTACTTAACCCCTTCATGACCGTGGGATTTTCCATTTTTCCGTATTCGTTTTTCACTCCCCTCCTTCCCAGAGCCATAACTTTTATTTTTCCGTCAATTTGGCCATGTGAGGGCTTATTTTTTGCGGGACGAGTTGTACTTTTGAACGACATCATTGGTTTTACCATGTTGTGTACTAGAAAACGGGAAAAAAATTCCAAGTGCAGTGAAATTGCAAAAAAGTGCAGTCCCACACTTGTTTTTTGTTTGGCTTTTTTGCTAGGTTCACTAAATGCTAAAACTGACCTGCCATTATGATTCTCCAGGTCATTACGAGTTCATAGACACCTAACATGACTAGGTTATTTTTTACCTAAGTGGTGAAAAAAAATTCCAAACTTTGCTAAAAAAAAAATAAATAAATTGCGCCATTTTCTGATACTCGTAGTGTCTCCATTTTTCCTGATCTGGGGTCGGTTGAGGGCTTATTTTTTGCGTGCCGAGCTGGAGTTTTTAATGATACCATTTTGGTGCAGATACGTTCTTTTGATCGCCCGTTATTGCATTTTAATGCAATGTCACGGCGACCAGAAAAACGTAATTCTGGCGTTTCGGATTTTTTTCTCATTACGCCGTTTAGCGATCAGGTTAATGCTTTTTTTTTATTAATAGATCGGGCGATTCTGAACACGGTGATACCAAATATGTGTAGGTTTGATTTTTTTTTATTGATTTATTTTGATTGGGGCGAAAGGGGGGTGATTTAAACTTTTATGTTTTTTTTATTTTTTTCACATTTTTTTTAACTTTTTTTTTTTACTTTTGCCATGCTTCAATAGCCTCCATGGGAGGCTAGAAGCAGGCACAACTCGATCGCCTCTGCTACATAGCAGCGATCATCAGATCGCTGCTATGCAGCAGAAAATCAGGTGTGCTGTGAGCGCCGACCACAGGGTGGTGCTCACAGCTACCGGCGATCAGTAACCATAGAGGTCTCAAGGACCTCTATGGTTACAATACTGAAGCATCGCCGACCCCCGATCATGTGACGGGGGTCGGCGATGACGTCATTTCCGGCCGCCCGGCCGGATGCGGTAGTTAAATGTCGCTGTCTGCGTTTGACAGCGGCATTTAACTAGTTAATAGCGGCGGGTGAATCGCGATTTCACCCGCCGCTATTGCGGGCACATGTCAGCTGTTCAAAACAGCTGACATGTCCCGGCTTTGATGCGGGCTCACCGCGGAGCCCTGCATCAAAGCAGGGGATCTGACGTCGGACGCACTATCCCGTCCGACGTCAGGAAGGGGTTAAGGCATTACCCTCCCTGCAGGGGGCGGCACAATTCCTCGCAGATGCTTCCATCGACTCTGTCAGATGTGCCGCCTGTGCATGCGCCTTATCCAACTTGCGACGCAGAGCATTGTGGCTAAAAAATTGGACTACAGACTTCCAATCAAAAGTCAAACTCTGTGTAGTACCCTGTGAGGGACAATATCTTTTCTGTAAAGCCTTAGATGAAATCCTAGGGAAGGCATCAGACAAGAAAAAACGGTTTCCTCCTTTTCCTTTTCCTAGACGCCGGTGGGATACGTCTCGCTCGTCCTTTCGTGGGTCCGGATATAGAGGCGGCCGAGGCCGATCAGACGATAGGTCTATGCGGGGCAGACCCTGGAAAGAGAGGAGATTCCTCTTCAGTAAGCCTCCCCCCAAACCTGACCCCAAACAATGACACCAAAATCCCAGTGGGTGGAAGACTCCGATTGTTCGTCCACCACTGGGCAGCATTACCAGCTTCTCAATGGGTAACCAGCTTATTGTTGGAAGGTCTACGGTTCAAATTCTCCAGCCCCCCGCCAAGTTGCATGATAATGATCAAGGTGGCTGAAAAAAATCAGGCCACGCTAGAGAGAGAGGTCCATCTCTTCATACAAAAAGGGGTCCTAATAAGAGTACCTCACCAGGAGATAGGGAAAGGTTTCTACAGCACCTTATTCCTCATGCCAAAACCGGACAGCTCGCTGAGGGCAAGATTCAACCTAAAGGCACTAAACCCCTATATTCAAGTGGAGAGCTTCAAAATGGAAACTCTAAGAACAGCAATAAAAGTACTCGACCCGGACTGTTACATGGCAGTAATACAGTTAGGTCCATATATATTTGGACAGAGACAACATTTTTCTAATTTTGGTTACAGACATTACCACAATGAATTTTAAACAAAACAATTCAGATGCAGTTGAGGTTCAGACTTTCAGCTTTCATTTGAGGGTATCCACATTAAAATCGGATGAAGGGTTTAGGAGTTTCAACTCTTTAACATGTGCCACCCTGTTTTTAAAGGGACCAAAAGTAATTGGACAATTGACTCCAAGGCTATTTCATGGGCAGGTGTGGGCAATCCCTTCGTTATGTCATTCTCAATTAAGCAGATAAAGGGCCTGGAGTTGATTTGAGGTGTGGTGTTTGCATTTGGAAGGTTTTGCTGTGAAGTAAACATGCGGTCAAAGGAGCTCTCCTTGCAGGTGAATCAAGCCATCCTTAAGGCCCCGTCTCACACAGCGACGCTGCAGCGATACAGACAACGATGCTGATCGCTGCAGCGTCGCTGTGTGGTCGCTGTGTGGTCGCTGGGGAGCTGTCACACGGACAGCTCTCTCCAGCGACCAACGATCAGGGGAACGACTTCGGCATCGTTGAAACTGTCTTCAACGATGCCGAAGTCCCCCTGCAGCACCCGGGTAACCAGGGTAAACATCGGGTTACTAAGCGCAGGGCCGCGCTTAGTAACCCGATGTTTACCCTGGTTACCAGCGTAAATGTAAAAAAAAACAAATAGTACATACTCACCATCTGTTGCCCGTCAGGTCCCTTGGCATCCGCTTCCTGCTCTGACTGAGCCGCCGTACAGTGAGAGCAGAGCGCAGCGGTGACGTCACTGCTGTGCTCTCACTTTACGGCGGCTCAGTCAGAGCAGGAAGCGGACGCCAAGGGACCTGACGGGCAACAGATGGTGAGTATGTACTGTTTGTTTTTTTTTACATTTACGCTGGTAACCAGGGTAAACATCGGGTTACTAAGCGCGGCCCTGCGCTTAGTAACCCGATGTTTACCCTGGTTACCAGTGAAGACATCGCTGGATCGGTGTCACACACACCGATTCAGCGATGTCAGCGGGACCTCTACGACCAAAAAAAGGTCCAGGCCATTCTGACACGACCAGCGATCTCGCAGCAGGGGCCTGATCGCTGGTACGTGTCACACATAGCGAGATCGCTACTGAGGTCGCTGTTGCGTCACAAAACTTGTGACTCAGCAGCGATCTCGCTAGCGATCTCGCTATGTGAGACGGGGCCTTTAAGCTGCGAAAACAGAAAAAACCCATCCGAGAAATTGCTACAATATTAGGAGTGGCAAAATCTACAGTTTGGTACATCCTGAGAAAGAAAGAAAGCACTGGTGAACTCATCAATGCAAAAAGACCTGAGCGCCCACGTAAGACAACAGTGGTGGATGATCGCAGAATAATCTCCATGGTGAGGAGAAATCCATTCACAACAGCCAACCAAGTGAACAACACCCTCCAGGAGGTAGGCGTATCAATATCCAAATCTACCATAAAGAGAAGACTGCATGAAAGTAAATACAGAGGGTTCACTGCACGGTGCAAGCCACTCATAAGCATCAAGAATAAAAAGGCTAGACTGAACTTTGCTAAAAAACATCTAAAAAAGCCAGCACAGTTCTGGAAGAACATTCTTTGGACAGATGAAACCAAGATCAACCTCTACCAGAATGATGGAAAGAGAAAAGCATGGCAAAGGCGTGGTACAGCTCATGACCCAAAGCATACCACATCATCTGTAAAACCCGGCGGAGGCAGTGTGATGGCTTGGGCATGCATGGCTGCCAGTGGCACTGGGTCACTAGTGTTTATTGATGATGTGACACAGGACAGAAGCAGCCGAATGAATTCTGAGGTATTCCGAGACATACTGTGTGCTCAGATCCAGCCAAATGCAGCCAAACTGATTGGTCGTCGTTTCATACTACAGATGGACAATGACCCAAAACATAAAGCCAAAGCAACCCAGGAGTTTATTAAATCAAAGAAGTGGAATATTCTTGAATGGCCAAGTCAGTCACCTGATCTCAACCCAATTGAGCATGCATTTCACTTGTTAAAGACTAAACTTCAGACAGAAAGGCCCACAAACAAACAGCAACTGAAAACCACCGCAGTGAAGGCCTGGCAGAGCATCAAAAAGGAGGAAACACAGCGTCTGGTGATGTCCATGAGTTCAAGACTTCAGGCAGTCATTGCCAACAAAGGGTTTTCAACCAAGTACTAGAAATGAACATTTTATTTAAAATTATTGAATCTGTCCAATTACTTTTGGTCCCTTTAAAAACAGGGTGGCACATGTTAAGGAGTTGAAACTCCTAAACTCTTCATCCAATTTTAATGTGGATACCCTCAAGTGAAAGCTGAAAGTCTGAACTTCAACTGCATCTGAATTGTTTTGTTTAAAATTCATTGTGGTAATGTTTATAACCAAAATTGGAAAAATGTTGTCTCTGTCCAAATATATATGGACCTAACTGTAGATCTAACAGATGCTTACTACCATGTGCCAATTGCTGGCCAACATCAACAATACCTAAGATTAGTGGTAAACATTGCAAAAATTCCCACCCATCTGCAATATCAATGCCTTCCCTTCGGGGTGGCTATAGCTCTGCGTATATTTACAAAAATTATTTCCGAAGTAGCGTCTTTTATCAGAAAGGAAGGTATAATACTGGTACCCTATTTGGACGATTTTCTTGTAATAGCAGACAACAAAGAAAATTGTGTAAAAACAGTCATGAGAGTACTGGAGGTACTGACCAAGCTAGGCTGGATAGTAAAACAAAAAAAGTCAAAATTAGTCCCAGCTCAGACTCAAGAATTCCTCGGGATCCTATTAGATTCAGTCAAACAGGAGTGTGTCCTCCCGCAGAGGAAAATTCAAGCCATTCAACAAAAAATACAACTGTTCCAACTAGGACAGCCCATTTCGCTATGGAAGGCAATGTCACTCTTGGGTGTTCTAACAGCAACAATCCCAGCGACCCGGTGGGCACAAGCCCACACGAGAGAATTACAATGGCAGATACTATCCGAGCAAACGAAAAATCCATACAACTTGAATCAGAAAATTCTTCTATCACCAAGAGTTCAAGACTCATTAAGATGGTGGCTGAGAACAGAAAATGTAAACAGCGCGGTGCCTTGGTCAGTGCAGAATCCAGTGGTGCTAACTACTGATGCAAGCCCATGGGGGGGGGGAGCACACCTAGAAGGTCAAGTCCTACAGGGTCAATGGGGGGCCTCAATGAGAGCAGCATCTTCCAATCTAAAAGAACTGTCACCGGTGAGGCAAGCACTTCTTCATGTAGGGGAAAAAATACAGGGAAAACATGTGGTGGTATTGTCCGACAACAACACAACGATAGCCTACATAAATCGGCATGGGGGCACTAGATCAACCTTATGGCAGAGGCTAAAGAACTGTTCATGTGGGTAGAAAACAATCTTTCCTTAGCGGGAACATATTTAAAAGGGTCAGAGAATCTGGTAGCCGATTTCTTAAGCCGTCACATATTATATCAAGGAGAGTCGTCCCTGAAGCAGGAAATATTTGGGAAAATCTGTGCCAGCTGGGGCACTCCAGAAATAGACTTGTTTGCCACAAAAGAAAATCGGAAGGGGAGGAAGTTCTATTCTCTGAACCCAAGAGAACACCCGGAGGAAGTGGATGCGCTTCTGTACGGATGGAACTTTCATCTAGCATATGCATTTCGCCCGATACCATTAATCCTGACAGTCCTCAAGAAAATTCGGGAAGAGGAGGCACGAGTAATCCTTGTCACTCCCTTTTGGCCAAAAAGGGCATGGTTCACGTGGCTCAGACGCATGTCTATCTCGGACCCGTAGATCCTTCCAGATACTCCGAACCTCCTACACCAGTGACCGGTACAACACCCTCAAGTACGCAGGCTCCATCTCACCGCTTGGAACTTGAGAGGGGGCTCCTATTAGCAAAAGGATTCTCGAACCCTTTGGTGACCACATTCCTCGCCAGCAGGAAAAAGGTCACGTCAGACAAATGCCAGAAAATTTGGCAGAAATTCCTGGAATTCTCGGGGCGACAATTGTCCAAAACGAGCCAAGAAATTCCGGTAAAAGAAATTCTAGAATTTCTTCAAAAAGGGTTAGAAAGGGGGCTATCTACTAGCACCTTAAAAGTGCAAGTCTCCACTCTGGGTGAGTTGTTTGATCAAAAACTTGCTGACCACCCTTGGGTCTATAGGTTCATCCGGGCCTCCTTTGCAGCCAGACCCTCAAAATTCCTACCTAAGGTTCTCCCTGGGATCTAAATTTAGTTTTAAATGCCCTAACCCCCCCCCCCACTTTGAGCCTCTCTCTTCCATTTCAATAAAGGCCTTAACCCTAAAAATGGTGCTCCTGGTTGCCTTAACTTCAGCTCAACGTATCTGCGAGCTACAAGCTATTTCGGTAAATCCCCCTTTCAGGATGACAAAGTGATTATTAAAACTGACCCGGCCTCCCTTCCAAAGGTCAACTCAAAATTCCATAGAGACCAGGAAATAATTTTGCCCTCATTTGGTCCTCAACCAAAATCCCAGGGAGAACAAACCTTCCATTGTCTTGATGTCAGACGCTGCCTGCTTCAGTACATAGAAGCCACAAAAACTTGGCGTCAGTCATCAGCCCTTTTTGTCTCCTTCCAGGGGACAAACAGAGGAAAAAAGGCCTCAAGGTCAACTATTGCACGGTGGTTGCGTGCGGCTATTTCCCTTTCATATTCCTCTTCTGGTCAAGTTCCCCCACTGGGTGTTACGGCTCACTCCACGCGTGCTATCGCCACATCCTGGGCAGAAAGGGCAAATGCTTCCGTGGAACAGATTTGTAGAGCGGCAGTATGGTCTTCAACATCCACCTTCTTCCGACATTATAGGCTAGACTTAGGTCTGTCAAACCTTTCTTTTGGGAGAAAAGTACTATCTGCTGTTGTCCCACCCTAGGAGTCTTTCTATTTTTTCCTCTCACATACGGTGCTGTCATGGTGAAGGGGGAAAAATGATAATTACTTACCGGTAATTTGATTTTCCAGAACCATGACAGCATCGCATTAATTCACGCCCAATCTTGGTGATGGTTGTGTGATGCACACAACAAAAGGAATATACATATATAGAAACAAATAAGTGGCTATACAAAATGAATGTGACATACGTGTGTGTACTATCAAGGTGGTCATCTTTCATACTCTGAAACAAACTGAGGAGAGAGGTGCCGCCCCCTTCATTTATCTCTGCTGCAGGTTTCCTGTTCCTGGGGGCGGATGCCATCACTCACGTATAGTGCTGTCATGGTTCTGGAAAATCAAATTACCGGTAAGTAATTATCATTTTTTCTGATATTCTTGGAAGTTTTATTGTGTTATACCTTGAGGACATTCCAATTTTTTCATCTAGTCTGGCCTGGGTTCACAGCATGTTAATTATGTTTTGCTAAAACTCAGAGAAAATTCTTTGTTTGCTAAATTAGAAACGTGTACTTTCTCTGTTCAAGAAATATCGATTCTGGGGTTCATTGTATCTGCTGAAGGGTTTAAGATGGATCCTGGGAAGGTGCAGGCTATAAATGATTGGGTTCAACTTTGCGATCTTAAAGCACTACAGTGTTTTGAAGGATACCTTAATTACTATAAAAAATGTATTAGGGTTTTTTTGCATATCGTTACCCTCTTATCAATCTCGCACGTAAGAGGGCGGATCTTAAGGTTTGGTCATCGAAAATTATTGGGACCTTTATTAAACTAAAAGAGTACTTCATGTTTGCTCCAGTTTTGATTCAACCCTATCTTCAGAAACCATTTTCTGTAGAGGTACAGTACAGACCAAAAGTTTGGACACACCATCTCATTTAAAGATTTTTCTGTATTTTTATGACTATGAAAATTGTAAATTCACACTGAGGGAATCAAAACTATGAATTAACACATGTGGAATTATATACTTAACAAAAAGAGTGAAACAACTGAAAATATGTCTTATATTCTAGGTTCTTCAAAATAGCCACCTTTTGCTTTGATGACTGCTTTGCACACTCTTGGCATTCTCTTGATGAGCTTCAAGAGGTAGTCACCGGGAATGGTCTTCCAACAATCTTGAAGGAGTTCTTAAGGTACCTTCACACTAAGCGACGCTGCAGCGATACAGACAACGATGCCGATCGCTGCAGCGTCGCTGTTTAGTCGTTGTGTGGTCGCTGGAGAGCTGTCACACAGACGGCTCTCCAGCGACCAACGATGCCGAAGTCCCCTGGTAACCAGGGTAAACATCGGGTTACTAAGCGCAGGGCCGCGCTTAGTAACCCGATGTTTACCCTGGTTACCATTGTAAAAGTAAAAAAAAAAAACACATACTCACATTCCGGTGCCCGGCGTCCGCTTCCCTGCACTCCTCCTGCATCCTGTGTCAGCGCCGAACATCTCCGGCATCTCCCACAGAGCAGAGCGGTGATGTCACCGCTCTGCTTTACGGCCGGCACTTACACAGGATGCAGGAGGAGTGCAGGGAAGCGGACGCCGGGCACCGGAATGTGAGTATGTGTTTTTTTTTTACTTTTACAATGGTAACCAGGGTAAACATCGGGTTACTAAGCGCGGCCCTGCGCTTAGTAACCCGATGTTTACCCTGGTTACCAGTGAAGACATCGCTGGATCGGTGTCACACACACCGATTCAGCGATGTCAGCGGGTGATCCAGCGACGAAATAAAGTTCTGGACTTTCAGCAACGACCAGTGATCTCACAGCGGGATCCTGATCGCTGCTGCGTGTCAAACACAACGATATCGCTATCCAGGAAGCTGCAACGTCACAGATCGCTATCGTTATCGTTGTAAAGTCGCTTAGTGTGAAGGTACCTTTAGAGATGCTTAGCACTTGTTGGCCCTTTTGCCTTCACTCTGCGGTCCAGCTCACCCCAAACCATCTCGATTGGGTTCAGGTCTGGTGATTGTGGAGGCCAGGTCATCTGGCGTAACACCCCATCACTCTCCTTCAGTGGCGTATCTAGGGGGGCAGCCGCGGCATGTACCCCGGGCGCAGCCGGTAGGGGGGCGCAGTCGGGCCGCCTAATGTGGCGGTCCGCAGTGTCTCCCCCGGCGGCTGCATTCTGCCGCCCCCGGTCTGGGAGTCAGCTGTTCTCTATGCCGACTGTTAAGCTGACAGCCAGCACAGAGAAGCTGCAGAGCGCCGGCTCCCAACATTTGCGGAGATGGAGGGGGCCCCTGCAGGGTGGCTGCGGCGGGCAGGGAGAAATCCCTGCAGCTCCGCTGCCTACAAGAGAAAATAGCAGTGGAGCTGCAGCGATTTGTCTTCCTGCCCGCACTTCCTCTCACACAGATGCACCGCTGGATGACGTCATCATTCAGGGGCCGGCTGTGTCAGAGGAAGGCGATGGAGATGCTGTGGCAGAGCGTGAGGAGAGGTGAGAGGGGTGTGTGTGTTGCACTGCAGGGGAATGTGCAGAAAAGTAAATCGTGTGTGTTTGTGTGTAGGGGGATGAGAGGGCAATGATGGGGATGGTGGGGGAGGAGAGGACAATGATGGGGCTGACGGGGAGAGAGCAATGATGGGGTTGGTGGAGGAGGAGAGGGCAATGATGGGGCTGATGGGGAGAGAGCAATGGTGGGGGAGGAGAGGGCAATGATGGGGCTGACGGGGAGAGAGCATTGATGGGGATGGTGGGGGAGGAGAGGGCAATGATGGGGCTGAAGGGGAGAGAGCAATGATGGGGATGGTGGGGGAGGAGGAAATGATGGAAGTGGTGGAATGGGCAATGATGGGGATGGTGGTAGAGGAGGAAATGATGGAAGTGGTGGAATGGGCAAAGATGGGGATGGTGGGGGAGGAGGAAACGATGGAGGTGGTGAAATGTGCAATGATGGGCGTGACGGAGAAGGCAATGATGGAGGTGGTGAAGAGAGCAATGATGGGGTGGGGTAGAGGACAATAATATGTGTGTGGACAATTTGAGTGGGGATAGGGGGATTTATTATGTGTGGGGAGAATTTGGGGATGGGGCAATTTTTTATTCAGGAGCACTTTAATGACACTTGTATCTTTAAGGGCATCATGTGGAGATTTTCTGCAAAAGAGCGGAGAAGATGGAAGTCTGCAGAAGACGAGCTGTGGATGAGAAAACGCATCATGGGATCCGGACAAGATGAAGAAAAGAAGGAGAACTACTCCAGAGACGACGTCAACTATAAGGTACCTGGATGTAAATGTTATTTGTGATACTGACTCTCATGTTTTTATGTTAGGAGCATTAAAGGGGATGTCCAGGTTTGTGATGAGTCTGCAGTCATTCTTTGTGACTGCAGACTTCTGACTTCTCACAGTGCGCCCTGCACGCTGTCAGGATTCTCTCGTGCTGGCGATTTACATACATGCGGTCACGTGCTGACTAGACATGTGTGGCCTCACTCAATGATAATGAATTGAGCGAGGCCGGGCACGTCTAGTCGGAATGTGGTCAGAAGTATACAAATCACATGTTTGTGCTGACATGACTGTCCACCGGCAAGGGAGAATCCCAAAAGTGTGCAGTGCATTCATTGTGAGAATTCAGAAGTTTGCGATGTCAGGATTCAGCTCTGCAGGTTCCAGTAGTCGTCACATGGACACTTCACTCATATGCGATTTTCATACTTATGGTCCTGTGACAACGAGCTTCTCTTCCTGCTTCTCTGTTTTTCACTGATCACTGAGAGCATTAGGGAGAGGAGCTCGTCGGTACATGACTAAGTGTGAAAATCGCATATGTTCTTGGTTGGGGGGGGGGGGCACCAAAATGAGTTCTTGCCCCGGGTGCCAGAAACCCTAAATACACCTCTGCTCTCCTTCTTGGTCAAATAGCCCTTACACAACCTGTAGGTGTGTTTGGGGTCATTGTCCTGTTAAAAAATAAATGATGGTCCAACTAAACGCAAGCTGGATGGAATAGCATGCCGCTGCAAGATGCTGTGGTAGCCATGCTGGTTTAGTATTCCTTCAATTTTGAATAAATCCCCAACAGTGTCACCAGCAAAGCACCCCCACACCATCACACCTCCTCCATGCTTCACGGTGGGAACCAGGCATGTAGAGTCCATCCGTTCACCTTTTCTGCGTTGCACAAAGACACGGTGGTTGGAACCAAAGATCTCAAATTTGGACTCATCAGACCAAAGCACAGATTTCCATTGGTCTAATGTCCATTCCTTGTGTTCTTTAGCCCAAACAAGTCTCTTCTGCTTGTTGCCTGTCCTTAGCAGTGGTTTCATAGCAGCTATTTTGCCATGAAGGCCTGCTGCACAAAGTCTCCTCTTAACAGTTGTTGTAGAAATGTGTCTGCTGCTAGAACTCTGTGTGGCATTGACCTGGTCTCTAATCTGAGCTGCTGTTAACCTGCAATTTCTGAGGCTGGTGACTCGGACACACTTATGCTCAGAAGCAGAGGTGACTCTTGGTCTTCCTTTCCTGGGGCTGTCCTCATGTGAGCCAGTTTCTTTGCAGCGCTTGATGGTTTTTGTAACTGCACTTGGGGACACTTTAAAATTTTTCCCAATTTTTTGGACTGACTGACCTTCATTTCTTAAAGTAATGATGGCCACTCGTTTTTCTTTACTTAGCTGCTTTTTTCTTGCCAAAATACAAATTCTAACAGTCTATTCAGTAGGACTATCAGCTGTGTATCCACCAGACTTCTGCTCGACACAACTGATGGTCCCAACCCCATTTATTAGGCAAGAAATCCCATTTATTAAACCTGACAGGGCACACCTGTGAAGTGAAAACCATTTTCGGTGACTACCTCTTGAAGCTCATCAAGAGAATGCCAAGAGTCTGCAAAGCAGTCATCAAAGCAAAAGGAGGCTACTTTGAAGAACCTAGAATATAAGACATATTTTCAGTTGTTTCACACTTTCTTGTGTTAATTCATAGTTTTGATGCCTTCAGTGTGAATTTACAATTTTCATAGTCATGAAAAAACAGAAAAATCTTTAAATGAGAAGGTGTCCAATCTTTTGCTCTGTACTGTAGATACTTTATAGCTTCAGGTGGGGGCTGTTTTGTCTAAGGGCCCAAAACACTGGCTAATTTATGGCCATGTGCATTCTTTCCTATGATTTCTTTTCTGATGTTGGAAATCGCAAGCTACTTGCTGTCAAGCTAGCTTTTGAAGAATAGAGGCATTTTTTCGAGGGAGCTATTATCAGCTCACAATTGTGACGGATCATAAATATTTAGCTTATATTGAATCTCCTAAATGTTTAACTAGGAGACAAGCCAGGTGGACTTTATTTTTTCTAGATTTAATTTATACATCGCGTTCAGGCCCGTGTCTAAGAATGCTAGGGCTAAAGCTTTGTCACGCAGCCTTGATTCAGTTTCTCCTCCAAAATCCATTCTTCTTCAGGGTAAGGTAATTTCTATGGTGCTCTCTGAATTGGAGGCTGAGATTCACAAAGTCCAATCGTTGTCTCCTTACGCTACTCCTGGGTCTAAATTATTTGTGCCTGTGTATCTAAGATAGTCTGTTTTCAAGAGTTTCTTGACTCCATCTTGAGTGGTCACGCCTGGATTACTGCTGTGCAGAAAGCTATATGATTGAAGACTCTTTTGATGGCCATTAGGGTGCCAAGGAAAAATGAACTTTGCAAATTGGTAAGTCTTACCCCTCAAATTTGTTCCTTTTGGCATAAGGATTCACCATGTAAAATATGTTGACATTAAATTTAGATTTACCACTTGCTCAAGGCATGTGAATTATTCCATGTTTCTCATTTTCCACAATATTGTGCACACAATATCCACTCAATTTGTCATCATATCTTTAACTGGATATACTATTTATAATTCGAAAAACATAGAATGGCAGTAAGCATTCTATTACAGTAAAATATGCATTGCACAATTATGTACATTGTACACACATTTGGTATCGCCGCGTTCAGAAACGCCCGATCTATCAAAATATAAAATCAATTAATCTTATCGGTAAACGGCATAACATACCATACATAACGGGGGATATGCATGACAATAAATACTAAACAAACATTTAAAACTGCAATATGATGTGCCATTGAGCAACCAGTAAATGATCAGTAATCTTAAAAAAAGAAAATTATAAAGTATCCATGACCAAAAAGGAACAAAATTAGGAGGTAAGACCTTCAAAAACTTGCTACTTAATTTTTACCATGCATTTCCTTGGCACCCTAATGGCCATCCATGCTTAACGATATTGTCATGATCCAGACTGGGTTTTGAGTCTTGTCTTCCCTTTTCCCGCTTTGATCATGTCAGGAATTAACTTTTCTCAGCCTCAGTCTGGTCTCAGGTTTGCTATTTATCCCCGCTGTGTCATGCAGGTAAAGTTAGTTTTTGCCTAGTGATGCTGTAGCTGACTCTGATTGATCCTGCTGCATTGGCTGTCTGAACCCGTGTCTCTGTTTTCCCCTGTTAATGTCTTGACACGGTGTTTCCCCTTAGCTTGCAGACTCCCCGGTTTTGACTTGGCTTGTATCCTGACCCGTTTCTGTCCTTTGTCTTTTGGCTTATCTGCTCCTGACCGTTACGGACCCCCTGGCTTGTCTCTGACCGCGAGTTTGCGTATTCCTTTGGTCAGGGCCGTATTTAGAGTTTATGCTGCCCTAGGCTCTTTTCGTGCTGCCTCCCCCATTGGTGAGTATGACACTATCGGCAGTGACTTTTAGGCTACTTTCACATCAGCGATTTTTGCTATTCGCGGTAGATCCGGCAGCTTTTCCACAACCGCATAAAAAAAGAAAAAAAAAACCTTGCTCAGGTGCACCCCCTCCCCCGCATCCTGGTGCCCTCAAGTGACTAATGACAAATACGGCTCTGCTGCCAGGTTACACTCAGCAAGTATGTGGAGCTTAGAGGGCCTGGGACCTGGGAGCAATGGGTTGCTTGACCATTGGGGCAGGGACAAGTAACATTCAACCCTCCAGCCACAATACACTGGCCACAGCAGTGCAGGAGGCACTGGGCACCACAACACATAGGGCACAGTAGTGCAGGAGGCACAGGGCACAATACATGGGGCACTGCAGTGCAGGAGGCACAGAGAACCACAACACACGGGGCACAGCAGTGCAGGTGGCACAGGGCACCACAACACACAGGGCACAGCAGTGCAGGAGGCACAGGGCACCACAAACAGGGGGCACAGCAGTGCAGGTGGCACTGGGCATCACAATACACGGGGCACAGCAGTGCAGGAGGCACAGGGCACCACAATACATGGGGCACTGCAGTGCAGGAGGCACAGGGCACCACAACACACGGAGCACAGCAGTGCAGGAGGCACAGGGCACCACAACATACGGGGCACAGCAGTGCAATAGGCACAGGGCACCACAATACATGGGACACAGTAGTGCATGAAGCAGAAGGCACAGAGGTGCATGGGGGAGAGGATACAGCAGCACATGGAGCACAGTACTATAGGAGCACAGCAGCACAGTGTACAGTAGTGTAGAGGGCACAGGGTACAGTAGTGTAGGGGGCACAGCAGCACATGGGGCACAGGGCACAGTATTGCAGAGGGCACAGCAGAACATGGGGCACAGGGTACAGTAGTGTAGGGGGCACAGTGTACAGTAGTGTAGGGGGCAGAGCAGCACATGGGGCACAGGGTACAGTAGTGTAGGGGGGCACCAGAGGTGTATCTAGGGTTTCTGGCACCAGGGGCAAGAATTCATTTTGGTGCCCCCCCTCTGCCAAGAACATATGCGATTTGCACACTCAGTCATGTGCCCACGAGCTCCTCTCCCTAATGCTCTCAATATTCAGTGAAAAACTGAGAGAAGCGGGAAGAGAAGCTCGGTGTCAAAGGACCATAAGTGTGAAAGTCGCATGTGAGTGAAGTGTCCATGTGATGACTACTGGAACCTGCAGAGCTGAATCCTGACATCGCAGCTTCTGAATTCTCACAACTCATGCACTGCACACTTTTAGGATTCTCCCTTGCCGGTGGACAGTCATGTCAGCACAAGCTTGCGATTTGTATACTTCTGACCACATTCCGACTAGACGTGCCCGGCCTCGCTTAGTTCATTTTCATTGACGGAGGCCACACATGTCTAGTCAGCATGTGACCACATTAATGTAAATCCCCAGCATGAGAGAATCCTGACAGCGTGCAGTGCGCACTGTAAGAAGTCAGAAGTCTGCAGTCACAAAGAATGACTGCAGACTCATTACAAACCTGGACATCCCCTTTAATGCTCCTAACATAAATAAAAACATGAGAGTTAGCATCACAAATAACATTTACATCCAGGTACCTTATAGATGACGTCGTCTCTGGAGCTGTTCTTCTTTTCTTCATCTTGTCCAGTTCCCATGACGAGTTTTCTCATCCTCAGCCGTCTCTGCAGACTTCCATCTTCTCCGCTCTTTTGCAGAAAATCTCCACATGACGCCCTTAAAGATACAAGTGTCATTATAATGCTCCTGAATAAAAAATTGCCCCTCACTATATTGTCTGCACAAAATATGACCCCCACACCGTCCCTCTTATGGTATATACTCTTCACACTGACCTCTCCTTTCTGTACCGGCCCCCTCTTCACACTGTCCTCTTACACTGTGTCCCCCCCTATAGGGCCCAGTATTTATACTCCATCCTCCCACCCTGTGTGCATGGCTCCCCCATCTTCCCACCCTGTGTGCATGGCTCCCCATCCTCCCACCCTGCGTGCATGGCTCCCCCATCCTCCCACCCTGCGTGCATGGCTCCCCCATCCTCCTCCCCTGCGTGCATGGCTCCCCCATCCTCTCACCCTGCGTGCATGGCTCCCCCATCCTCCTTCCCTGCGTGCATGGCTCCTCTATCCTCTCACCCTGCGTGCATGGCTCCCCCATCCTTCTCCCCTGCGTGCATGGCTCCCCTATCCTCCCACCCTGCGTGCATGGCTCCCCCATCCTTCTCCCCTGCGTGCATGGCTCCCCTGTCCTCCCACCCTGCGTGCATGGCTCCCCCATCCTTCTCCCCTGCGTGCATGGCTCCCCATCCTTCTCCCCTGCGTGCAAGGCTCCCCTATCCTTCTCCCCTGCGTGCATGGCTCCTCTATCCTCTCACCCTGCGTGCATGGCTCCCCCATCCTCCTCCCCTGTGTGCATGGCTCACCCATCCTCCCACCCTGCATGCATGGCTCCCCCATCCTTATCCCCTGCGTGCATGGCTCCCCCATCCTTCTCCCCTGCATGTATGGCTCCCCTACCCTCCCACACTTCTCCCCTGCGTGCATGGCTCCCCCATCCTCCTCCCCTGCATGCATGGCTCCCCTATCCTCCTCCCCTGCGTGCATGGCTCCCCTATCCTCCCACCCTGCGTGCATGGCTCCCCCATCCTTCTCCCCTGTCATACTCACCTCTCACCGCGTGGCGCAGAACTTCCCAGCATCTCTGCAGCGTCTTCCTTCCTGTATGAGCGGTCACGTGGTACCGCTCATTAAGGTGATGAATATGCACATATTCATCACCTTAATGAGTGGTACCACGTGACCGCTGAAGACAGGAAGCACTGCCAGCGCTGAGACGGAGTTGCAGCCACCGCTGGAGGAAGGTGAGTATGACGTCGGGAGGGGGTCGTCAAGGAGGGAGGGGGCGGGAAGGAGGGAGGGAGGAGGGGGGGCGGGCACTTGAGCCCGGACTTTTATTAAAAAAAAAAAAAAAAGGAAAAAAAAACCAACCTAGCTTAAGAGCGCCCCCCCCCCCGCATCCTGCCGCCCTAGGCACGTGCCCTCAAGTGCCTAGTGGCAAATACGGCCCTGCCTTTGGTACTGTGCTACAGTCTGGGATGTGACCCAGCTTGTTTGACTATTCTGCTGCCACCTGTGGTAGCCTCACTGCTGCACTGCAGGCCAGCTCTGTTTAGGTGCAGACCTGCTTTATCTCTACTGATATCTAGTGAAGCAGTCAACAAGGACCCATAAAATGGTAAAGTTTATTAAATGACCATTAAAAACAATACAAACATTAGGTACATGTCACAAGGGGAAATGGAAAGTGCCCATTAGAGAGCATTGACATACTAATACGGACTCAGATAGCCGCGCACCCCCGCATCACACTAATACTAGTGCTGGTATAGTAACCCAATCATGTTGATAATACAGGTAGGTATCCATAACACCCGCAGCACATGGCTGCCTAGAACATACCTATGTGGTGCAGGAGCGGGAGGCCACGAGTCCTATCCCCGACGCGCGTTTCGGAGTGTGAACACTCCTTCCTCAGGGGGCTTACCATCTTTCTTACCATCCAGAAAGCTACAGTCAGACAAAGGTTAAATCAGTCCTTAGAACTAATTCTCTGCAAAATGCAAATAAATTTATACAATGTGATTTTCTGGATTTTATTTTTGATATTCTATCTCTGTGTTAAAATTAACCTACCCTTAAAATTATAGACTGTTCATGTCTTTGTCTGTGGGCAAACTTACCAAATCAGCAAGGGATTAAATACTTATTTCACCCATTGTATGTCCCTGACTGGCCTCTGCCTAGCTGTCGAGGTTGGCACCCTAAGAAAGTCGATTTTTTTTAATTTTTTTTTTGGTGCCCCCACTTGGCGGCAGCTATCCCTGTCTTTCCTTGATAACCCCTCTGCTAGGCAGGTAGGAAAACATACGTTTAAAGATCAGAGATGAAATTATGGACAAAAATATGTTCCCAAGAATAAGGATAGGTTCTTATGGCCAAAAGTAAATAGTTTGTCCAAAAAGGTCTATTATAGATAGCAAACAGAATCACCAAAAATGAAAAATATATTCATCCCTCTGACAACTCCTACAGGCGATATCCTATGGAGTATCGTTTTCACATCATAGCTAGTGTTGAGCGATACCTTCCGATATCGGAAAGTATCGGTATCGGAAAGTATCGGCCGATACCGTCAAAGTATCGGATCTAATCCGATACCGATACCCGATCCCAATGCAAGTCAATGGGACGAAAATATCGGAATTAAAATAAACCCTTTATAAACTTGTAGGTTCATTCTACATGAAGGAAAACAACTAAGAATAATGTAGGATGTATTGGGGGAGGTGGCGGAGACATTAAAGGCACAGAGGTTTAGCCCAATCAAATAGAATAGCAGGATTTTTATTTTTTTTTATGACGTTCGGCGTTAGAAAGATTTTGACTGTTATTTTTTTTTATTTTATTTTGTCAGATATTGATGTTTCACTACTTCCACGCCCTTCACCTTCTTTTTTACTTCTCCCACACTTTCTTCTTCATTATCCTCATCATCAGCTTCTTTGACATCTACTTCTTCACCTTATTCATCTTCTTCTTCATCTTCTACCTATTATTTTTTTTGTTACATTGTTCATATTCTTTTTATTTTACTATTATCTTCTTCATATTCTACTTCTTCATCATATTCTTATTTGTGACAGGCATTCCCGTAGTTGTTATCTATAAAAGTTTGAAGATTACACCTTCCGTTCTGCCTGTCACAAAAGAGTTACATTTGTCCGCGTTCAGTTTGGCCTGCAGCATCAGGCTTTATCCAGGGGCACCACGAGGAGGAACGGACTCACCCCCATACACTGCTTAGTCTTCTTCTGCTTATAATTTAGATAATATCTTTTGCTCTGATATTTAGTCTTATGCTTAATGTTCTTCTGCTCTTTGTTCTGCAGCCTCTTGTTCTTCTGCATCTCGGTCTTCCAGGTCGTCGTCGTCTCCAGGGTCGTCGTCTCCGGGGTCGTCGTCATCGGGGTGGTCTTCAGGGTCATCGTCTCCAGGGTCGTCGTCATCACGGTGGTTGTCGTCTCCGGGGTCGTCGTCATCGGGGTGGTCTTCAGGGTCATCGTCTCCAGGGTCGTCGTCATCACGGTGGTTGTCGTCTCTGGTGTCGTCGTCATCTTAGGGGTGGTCTTCCGGGTCATCGTGTTTAGTCTCTTGAACTTGGAAATGTAGCAGAAGGTACAAGAAGGCTGAGAAAATGCCGAGAAACAGCTGATGGAACTGGAACTCGGATGGCTACCCGAAGGTCCAAGAGCCAATGGAACTACCGAGGACCAGCTGACGTTACTGGAACCCGGTTACTAAGCAGGAGGTACCCGTGCCTGAAAGCACTACCAAGGACCACCTGACGTTGGTGGAACTCGGATACCCAGAGGGAGGCACCTAAGCCAAAGGCTCTGCCCGGAACCAGCTGACGGTACTGGAACCAGGATGGGGAGCAGAAGGTACAAGAGCAAAAGACACTGCCGAGAACCAGCTGACGGTGCTGGAACCCGGATGGGTAGCCGAAGGTCCCAGAGCCAATGGAACGACCGAGGACCAGCTGACGTTACTGGAACCCGGTTACTAAGCAGGAGGTACCCGTGCCTGAAAGCACTACCAAGGACCACCTGACGTTGGTGGAACTCGGATACCCAGAGGGAGGCACCTAAGCCAAAGGCTCTGCCCAGAACCAGCTGACGGTGCTGGAACCAGGATGGGGACCTATTCAAGCTTGTCTTCCTAGAGCCCCAACTGGCGGTGTTAGAGCCCAGGGTCAGCAGGAGGAGGAGATGGAGGGGAGTGTAGGCCGAAGCCTGCACTGGCGGCAGCTTTGGGTCTGTTGTGTCTGCGTGGCGGTCGCAGGACACGTTGCCGGCTACACAGCAGGGGAACAGCTGATGTTGCTGAACCCCACTGACACATTGGCGAGGTGTTTGGCTCTGTGCAGCCAGCACTTCCGGACAGCAACTAGCGGTGTTGGAGCCCGGGCTCTGCAGGGGGAGCAGAGTGTAGGCCGAAGCCTAATTGAACCGATTTCAAAGGTAACCTTTAACCCCCCCTCAGGGGTTACAAAGTAGAAGAGCCACAGCTTATGCAGCAGTAGTGCTGCACAAGTCAAAGGTTGCTCTTTTAATTTTTCTCCTTGCACACGCTGAATGAAACACGTATAACATTTAGCCCTTTATACAGTCAAACTGTGTTGGAGGCGCGAGTTCCCTTCGTAATGAGACGCAGCACAGATGTCAAGAATCCCACCTTGGTGCTGGGTGCAGCCTCCTGAGCGTTGTTATTTGCTGTACAGGAGTCTGCGCTGTCGTGTTATCGCCTGGCCTAGCGCTGTTAGCGCTGCCCATCCTCTGACATCATTTAATGTCGGCCGGTGCGGTACGCGATGACCATGAATCCCACCTCCGCAGTGTCTTAACATTGTTAAAACACTGCGGGGCTGGGATTCATGGCCTGGCGCAGTACATATGTTCGCCTCTCACACTCGGGTCCTTACACCCGCTTCAGACTGTGCGGCGTCAGCTGATCCCTTATCGCATGCCACGGCCATGAAGCCGCACAGTCTGAAGAAGGCGGAAGGAGATGAGGGACAGGCGAACATAGGCACTGCTCATGCCCATCAATCACACCCTCGCAGTCCCAATAAATAAGACACCGAGGGGCGTTGTGTGGGTCAGGGCGGCCGCAGAGGCGCAGCCAGCCAAACAATGATGCCAGAAGAGGGGCAGCACTACCAAGGGGGTTGCAGCGTGTCATTACAAAGGAAAGTCACACCTCCGGGACGGTTCAATGGTCACACAGAGGACACATTTTAGACGTGTTTTCAGTTCCACATGTGCGAGGAGAATACGTTTATGAGCCACCTTGCACACATGCAGCATTACCGCTGTACAAGGTGGCTGTAAAACGTACAAACGCCTGGGGGAGGGGGGACAGGTTCCCTTCAATTTCAGTTCTTGTGTCTGCGTGGCTTTTGCAGGACACGATGCCGGCTACACAGCAGGGGAACAGCTGGCGGTGCTGAACCCCACTGACACATTGGCTGGTGTTTTTCTCTGTGCAGCTAGCACATCTGGGCCCCAACTGGCGGTGTTGGAGCCCAGGGTCAGCAGGAGGAGGAGCAGGAGGAGGAGCAGGGGGAGGGGAGTGTAGGCCGAAGCCTGCACTGGCGGCAGCTTTGGGTCTGTTGTGTCTGCGTGGCGGTCGCAGGACACGTTGCCGGCTACACAGCAGGGGAACAGCTGACGTTGCTGAACCCCACTGACACATTGGCGAGGTGTTTGGCTCTGTGCAGCCAGCACTTCCGGACAGCAACTAGCGGTGTTGGAGCCTGGGCTCTGCAGGGGGAGCAGAGTGTAGGCCGAAGCCTAATTGAACCGATTTCAAAGGTAACCTTTAACCCCCCCTCAGGGGTTACAAAGTAGAAGAGCCACAGCTTATGCAGCAGTAGTGCTGCACAAGTCAAAGGTTGCTCTTTTAATTTTTCTCCTTGCACACGCTGAATGAAACACGTATAACATTTAGCCCTTTATACAGTCAAACTGTGTTGGAGGCGCGAGTTCCCTTCGTAATGAGACGCAGCACAGATGTCAAGAATCCCACCTTGGTGCTGGGTGCAGCCTCCTGAGCGTTGTTATTTGCTGTACAGGAGTCTGCGCTGTCGTGTTATCCCCTGGCCTAGCGCTGTTAGCGCTGCCCATCCTCTGACATCATTTAATGTCGGCCGGTGCGGTTCGCGATGACCATGAATCCCAGCCCCGCAGTGTCTTAACATTGTTAAAACACTGCGGGGCTGGGATTCATGGCCTGGCGCAGTACATATGTTCGCCTCTCACACTCGGGTCCTTACACCCGCTTCAGACTGTGCGGCGTCAGCTGATCCCTTATCGCATGCCACGGCCATGAAGCCGCACAGTCTGAAGAAGGCGGAAGGAGATGAGGGACAGGCGAACATAGGCACTGCTCATGCCCATCAATCACACCCTCGCAGTCCCAATAAATAAGACACCGAGGGGCGTTGTGTGGGTCAGGGCGGCCGCAGAGGCGCAGCCAGCCAAACAATGATGCCAGAAGACGGGCAGCGCTACCAAGGGGGTTGCAGCGTGTCATTACAAAGGAAAGTCACACCTCCGGGACGGTTCAATGGTCACACAGAGGACACATTTTAGACGTGTTTTCAGTTCCACATGTGCGAGGAGAATACGTTTATGAGCCACCTTGCACACATGCAGCATTACCGCTGTACAAGGTGGCTGTAAAACGTACAAACGCCTGGGGGAGGGGGGACAGGTTCCCTTCAATTTCAGTTCTTGTGTCTGCGTGGCTTTTGCAGGACACGATGCCGGCTACACAGCAGGGGAACAGCTGGCGGTGCTGAACCCCACTGACACATTGGCTGGTGTTTTTCTCTGTGCAGCTAGCACATCTGGGCCCCAACTGGCGGTGTTGGAGCCCAGGGTCAGCAGGAGGAGGAGCAGGAGGAGGAGCAGGGGGAGGGGAGTGTAGGCCAAAGCCTGCACTGGCGGCAGCTTTGGGTCTGTTGTGTCTGCGTGGCGGTCGCAGGACACGTTGCCGGCTACACAGCAGGGGAACAGCTGACGTTGCTGAACCCCACTGACACATTGGCGAGGTGTTTTTCTCTGTGCAGCTAGCGGTACCGGGCCCCAACTGGCGGTGTTAGAGCCCAGGGTCAGCAGGAGGAGGAGAGGGAGCAGAGTGTAGGCCGAAGCCTGCACTGGAGCAAGTTGAAAGGGAACCTTTAACCCCCCCCCAGGCGTTTGTAGCTGAAAGAGCCATCGTGTACAGCACTAATGCTGGAAAAGGTAAACTTAGCTCTTTTAATTAAGGTCCTTGCACATGCTGAACCTAACACTTATGAAATGTGTCCCCTCCTACCGTGATACCGTCCGGTTGGTGGAACTTTCCTTTGTGATGTGACGCAGCACAGCCGTCATTCTTACCCCCTTGGTGCCGTGCGCCGCCTCCTCAGCGTTGTTTGAATCAGTCCCGGAGCCTGCGCTGTTAGGTTAGCCCTTGGCCATGCACACATTTTGCGCTGCCCGTCTTCTGACATCATTTGGTGTCAGGCTGGCTGCGCCTGTGCGGCCGCGCTGGCCGAGATCCCGCCTCGCAGTGTCGTCTAATGTAATCCCACCGCGGGCCTGAGATCCATGGACAAGCCGTAGGGAGATGAGTGAGAGGTGGAGGTTCAGATATGCACTGCGCATGTCCATGGATCTCAGGCCCCCAGTGGGATTAAATCAGAAGACACTACGAGGCGGGATCTCGTCCAGCGCGGCCGCACAGGCGCAGCCAGCCTGACACCAAATGATGTCAGAAGACGGGCAGTGCAAAATGTGTGCATGGCCAAGGGCTAACCTAACAGCGCAGGCTCCGGGACTGATTCAAACAACGCTGAGGAGGCGGCGCACGGCACCAAGGGGGTAAGAATGACGGCTGTGCTGCGTCACATCACAAAGGAAAGTTCCACCAACCGGACGGTATCACGGTAGGAGGGGACGCATTTCATAAGTGTTAGGTTCAGCATGTGCAAGGAGCACCACGAAAAGAGGCACTTTTTCCCTTTGCATCATTACTGCTGCACAAGGTGGCTCCTTCAGTAACAAACGCCTGGGGGGGGGGACAGGTTCCCTTAAATTTAACTTGTTGTGCCTGCGTGGCGGTCGCAGTACACGTTGCCGTATACACAGCAGGGGAACAGCTGGCAGTGCTGAACCCCACTAACACATTGGCGAGGTGTTTGGCTCTGTACGGACAGCACTTCTGGACAGCAACTAGCGGTGTTGGAGCCCAGGGAGAGTAGGAGGAGGAGGAGGTGGGGGAGATAGGAGGGATTGCCACACACACAGCAGGGGAACAGCTGACGTTACTGAACCCCAATAACAGAGGAGGGACTGTCGGGACTGTGCGTACAGCACTACCAGGCAACAACTAGCGGTGTTGGAGCCCAGGGACAGGTGGAGGAGGAGGAGATGGAGGAGGTAGGAGGGATTGCCACACATACAGCAGGGGAATAGCTGACGTTACTGAACCCCAATAACAGAGGAGGGACTGTCGGGACTGTGCGTACAGCACTGCCAGGCAACAACTAGCGGTGTTGGAGCCCAGGGACGGGAGGAGGAGGAGGAGGTGGAGGAGATAGGAGGGATTGCCACACACACAGCTGGGGAACAGCTGACGTTACTGAACCCCAATAACAGAGGAGGGACTGTCGGGACTGTGCGTACAGCACTACCAGGCAACAACTAGCGGTGTTGGAGCCCAGGGACAGGTGGAGGAGGAGGAGGTGGAGGAGGTAGGAGGGATTGCCACACACACAGCAGGGGAACAGCTGACGTTACTGAACCCCAATAACAGAGGAGGGACTGTCGGGACTGTGCGTACAGCACTACCAGGCAACAACTAGCGGTGTTGGAGCCCAGGGACGGGAGGAGGAGGAGGTGGAGGAGATAGGAGGGATTGCCACACACACAGCAGGGGAACAGCTGACGTTACTGAACCCCAATAACAGAGGAGGGACTGTCGGGACTGTGCGTACAGCACTACCAGGCAACAACTAGCGGTGTTGGAGCCCAGGGACGGGAGGAGGAGGAGGAGGTGGAGGAGATAGGAGGGATTGCCACACACACAGCTGGGGAACAGCTGACGTTACTGAACCCCAATAACAGAGGAGCGAGTGTCGGGACTGTGCGTACAGCACTACCAGGCAACAACTAGCGGTGTTGGAGCCCAGGGACAGGTGGAGGAGGAGGAGGTGGAGGAGGTAGGAGGGATTGCCACACACACAGCAGGGGAACAGCTGACGTTACTGAACCCCAATAACAGAGGAGGGACTGTCGGGACTGTGCGTACAGCACTACCAGGCAACAACTAGCGGTGTTGGAGCCCAGGGACAGGTGGAAAAGCAGAGGAACACAATGTAGGCCGAAGCCTGATTGGAAAAAGTCGAAAGGGAACCTTTAACCCCCCCCCCCAAGGCGTTTGTAGCTGAAAGAGCCAGCTTGTGCAGCACAAAAGATGCAAAAGGAAAAGGTGGCTCTTTTCATTATGCTCCTTGCAAACACAGAACTAAACACTTATAAAATGTGTCCCCTGAAACCGTGAGACCGTCCCGGAGGTGGGACTTTCCTTCGTAATATGACGCAGCACAGCCGTCATTCTTACCCCCCCGGCGCCGTGCCACGGCTCCTCAGCGTTGTTTGATTCCGTCCCGGAGCCTGCGCTGTTATGTTATCCCTTGGCCAGGCACACTTACCGCTGCCCATCTTCTGACATCATTTGGTGTCAGGCTGGCTGCGCCTGTGCGGACGCGCTGGCCGAGAGCCCGCCTCGCTGTGTCGTCTAATGTAATCCCACCGCGGGCCTGGGATCCATGGCCATGCGCAGTGCATATCCTCGCCTCTCACTCCCCTCCCTACGGCTTCTTAAGACTGTGCGGTGTCACGGCCGTGGCATGCTATTAGGGACCAGCTGACACCGCACAGTCTGAAGAAGCCGTAGGGAGATGAGTGAGAGGTGGAGGTTCAGATATGCACTGCGCATGTCCATGGATCTCAGGCCCCCAGTGGGATTAAATCAGAAGACACTGCGAGGCGGGCTCTCGGCCAGCGCGGCCGCACAGGCGCAGCCATCCTGACACCAAATGATGTCAGAAGACGGGCAGCGCTAAGTGTGCCTGGCCACGGGATAACATAACAGCGCAGGCTCCGGGACGGAATCAAACAACGCTGAGGAGCCGGGGCACGGCGCCAAGGGGGTAGGAATGACGGCTGTGCTGCGTCATATTACGAAGGAAAGTCCCACCTCCGGGACGGTTTTACGGTATCAGTGGACACATTTTATAAGTGTTAAGTTCTGCGTGTGCAAGGAGCTAAACAAAAATAGCTACCTTTTCCTTGCGCAGCATTACTGCTGCACAAGGTGGCTCTTTCAGTAACAAACGCCTTGGGGGGGGGGACAGATTCCCTAACATTTCAGTTGTTGTGTCAGCGTGGCGGTCGCAGGACACATTGCCGGCTACACAGCTGGGGATCAGCTGACGTTACTGAAACCCAATAACACTGGGTCGTATGTTTTGACTGTGCAGACAACACTTCTGAGCCTCAACTGGCGGTGTTGGAGCCCAGGAATTTAAGTTCAGGTGGTAGAAAGATGAACACAACAGGAGACCTGGATAACGTAGACAGTGACCTAATTATTTAATCAGGAAGAGGAGTGGCAAATTCCTGCGAGATCCAGGCCTTGTTCATTTTCAGGAAAGTAAGCCGGTCAACGTTATCGGAGGATAGTCGCATGCGACGGTCAGTTAGTACACCACCTGCAGCACTAAAGACACGTTCCGATAATACACTGGCCGCAGGGCAAGACAGCACCTCCAATGCATACTGGCTTAGCTCTGGCCATGTATCCAGCTTTGAGACCCAAAACTTGAAAGGGGAAGAGCCGTCTGGGAGTACAGCAAGAGGGCAAGACATGTAGTCTGTCACCATCTGACGGAACCGTTGCCTCCTGCTGACTGGAGCCGTCTGTGATGGTGTAGACTTTTGTGGCGGGCACAGAAAACTGTGCCACAGTTGGGCCATACTGGTCTTGCCTTGGGCAGAGGCACTGCTTCTGCTCCCTCTTTGTGCAGAGCCTCCACCACTGCCTGGACGCACTGAGCTGCTTTGGAATGCACTAGCAGCACTTCTCTCAGTTGGAATGGAGAAGATGATGGAATTCACCAGTGTGTCTTGGTACTCCCGCATTTTTCGCTCCCGGTTCAACGGTGTGATGAGGCTTTCTACGTTGTCCCGGTAGCGAGGATCGAGGAGGGTGAACACCCAATAATCAGACATGTTGAGAATGGGGGCGATGCGGCGGTCGTTTCTCAGGCACTGCAGCATGTAATCCACCATGTGCTGCAGACTGCCAACTGCCCAAGAAACGCTGTCCCCTGCTGGAGGCGTGATCTCTGCCCGCTCGTCATCACCCCACCCTCGCTGTACACACTGAGTACTGGACAATTCTGTAACTCCCTCCTCTGGACGGATGTCTTCCTCCTCCATTGACTCCTCCTCATCCTCCTCACAAACTGTCCCCTGCCTACGCGTTTGTGAGGAACCACGTGGCGCTGACTGTCCAGAAGATGATGGAAATGCTGAATCCTCATCCTCCACCTCTTCCACAACATCATCCCTTAGCGCTTGCAGTGATTTTTCAAGCAGGCAGATAAGGGGGACAGTCATGCTGACTAGTGCATCATCTGCACTCGCCATCCGCGTGGAATAATCGAAGGGACGCAAAACCTGGCAGACGTCATTCATAGTGGCCCACTCTGTGGTTGTGAAGTCTGAACGGCGCTGAGTGCGACTTCTTTGCGCCTGATGCAGCTGGTACTCCATTACAGCTTGCTGCTGCTCACACAACCGCTCCAACATATGTAACGTGGAATTCCACCTGGTAGGTAGGTCACATATGACGCGATGTTCCGGCAGGCGGTGTCGGCGCTGCAGAGCCGCAATGCGCGCTTTTGCCGTGCTGGAACGCCGCAAGTGAGCACACTCTAGGCGGACCTTGTGCAGCAGTGCATCAAGATCCGGATAGTCCCTCAAAAAACTCTGCACGACCAAATTGAGCACATGTGCCAGACAAGGGATGTGAGTGAGGTTGCCGAGGCCCAGAGCTGCCACCAGATTTCGGCCATTATCACACACTACCATGCCTGGCTGGAGATTCGCTGGCACAAACCACACATCGCTCTCCTGCTTGATGGCATTCCAGAGCTCCTGCGCTGTGTGGCTTCGATTCCCCAAAGAAATTAATTTCAAGACGGCCTGTTGACGTTTGGCCACGGCTGTGCTCATGTCGGTCGTAACAGGTAAACGTTCATCACGGGTCCATGTGGAGGTGGACTGTGACGGCTCCTGCAGCGATGATTCTGAGGAACTGGTGTAAGAGGAGGAGTCAATGCGTACAGAATGGATTCCTGCAATCCTTGGAGTGGGCAGGACACGTCCTGCGCCACTCGCACGGTCTGTACCCGGCTCAACGACATTAACCCAATGGGCAGTGAGGGAAAGGTATCGCCCCTGTCCATGTTGACTGGTCCACGCATCGGTGGTGAGGTGGACCTTGCTACTGACGGCGTTCAGTAGCGCGTGTTTTATGTGTCCCTCCACATGCTTGTGCAGGGCAGGGACGGCTTGCCTGCTGAAATAAAAGCGGCTGGGCACATTGTACTGTGGGACTGCCAATGACATCAAGTCACGGAAGCTGTCAGTCTCCACCAGCCTGAATGACAGCATTTCCAGTGACAGAAGTTTGGCAATGCCTGCAGTCAGAGCCTGTGCTCGCGGGTGGTTTGCCGAGAAAGGCCGCCTTTTCTCCCATGCCTGTACTACCGATGGCTGTACACTGGGCTGGGAGTGTGTGGATGACTGGGAAAGTGGTGCTGCGGGTGGAATTACAGCGGGTCTCTGGACAACAGGGCCAGAGGTTCTTCCACGGCGATCCTGGGAGGAAGCCGATCCAGCTGCGTGTGAGCTGGAGGAAGAGACAACACGAGCTGAAGAGGTGGTAGCTGCCGCTGTTGGTTGGCCTAGCTCTTCAGTGTGTTTTTCTAACAACGCCGCGTGCCTGTTGCGCACATGTTTCCACATGTTGGAGGTATTGAGGCTGCTGACATTTCGACCTCTTTTGACTTTCTGATGACACACCTTGCATTTGACATAGCAAATGTCATCTGCAACTGTGTCAAAAAAGGCCCAGGCACTGCAAGTCTTGGGAGTGCCCTTTTTGGCTTTTGGAAGAGACATGCTCCTAACGGGTGCCAAAGCGGAGGCTGCAGGATCCGCAGTCTTCCCCCTCCCTCTCCCTCTTTGGGCCGTACGGGGAATCTCTTCCTCAGAGCTGCTCCCACCACCTTCCTGTCCCTCACGCCAAGATGGGTCAAGGACCTCATCATCTACACTACCCTCTGCCCCCAACTGCTCCTCCTGGGTAGTCTCAGCAGCAGAGCACGCACCAGTAAGTGGCACCTGAGTGTCATCATCAGCGGATGCGGCCTGCGATGTGGTGACCGGAGGCACTGGCCCACCCGCCTCTTCAGACTCAGAGAGAAAAAGCTGTTGGGCATCACTGCACCCTGCCTCTTCTTCCAATTTCTCCAATGCTGCTTGGCTGGCCCCCTGTTTCCAAGCCAAGAGATGATTCAGAGAACAGAAGTAGAGACGGCTCCTGTCCTGGGATCTCTGTCTGCCTGGGCAATTTGGCAGGTGGTGAAGAGACAGATGGCTGCTCTCCAGTGCTCTGTGTCTGAGAGGATGTGGCACTAATTGAAGTTGATGCATTAGCTGCCATCCATCCGACAACGGCTTCAATTTGGTCTTCACGCAGCAGCGGTGTACGGCGCTCTGCGACAAAGCTGCGCATGAATGACTGTTCCCTTGTGAAAGTGGGTGCTGATGAGTCACCGGTGCCCGCAGCGGGCACAGAATCCCCACGTCCCCTCCCTGCTCCGCGCCCACGCCCACGAGCCTTACTCACTGCCTTCTTCATCTTGGGTGACTGATAAAGATAAGCAGAAAAGTACTAACGGCTTTGTGTGCTTATTCCTGAACAACTCCTCCTAACAGGTATAAGAAACACTAATTTTCTAAAGTGTGGACTAGACTTTAATATGAGCTAATGTGGCCTACAGAAATGTAAAGTGGTGTCACTGGTGTGTTTGGTGAACTTTATTATTTATTTATTTTTTGGGGCTGAACTGACAACAGATAGAGCTGCAGTCACACGGAGACCGTGCAGACAGCCGTAAACGGCGCTGCAAGGCCCAAAAACCCTCCTCTACGTTATCCTATGTAGTGTTTTTCCACAAGTTAGCTGGAGACGGGTGGAAAGACACTAATAGGAATTTTTTGAAAAAATGTGCAGCAGCCTGCACTACTTAAAACAAAATGAAAATTGATTTTGCGGTATGATGCAGTGAAGAACCCTGAGCTGGAGACAACCAGGCTATGGCTGCTCACAGACTACAGGGCGAGCTGCAGTCACACGGAGACCGTGCAGACAGCCGTAAACGGCGCTGCAAGGCCCAAAAACCCTCCTCTACGTTATCCTATGTAGTGTTTTTCCACAAATTAGCTGGAGACGGGTGGAAAGACACTAATAGGAATTTTTTGAAAAAATGTGCAGCAGCCTGCACTACTTAAAACAAAATGAAAATTGATTTTGCGGTATGACGCAGTGAACAACCCTGAGCTGGAGACAACCAGGCTATGGCTGCTCACAGACTACAGGGCGAGCTGCAGTCACACGGAGACCGTGCAGACAGCCGTAAATGGCGCTGCAAGGCCCAAAAACCCTCCTCTACGTTATCCTATGTAGTGTTTTTCCACAAATTAGCTGGAGACGGGTGGAAAGACACTAATAGGATTTTTTGTTAAAAATTAGCAGCAGACTACACTACTACTAAAAAAAAAAGAACAGTATGAGGCAATGAACCACCCTCCCTGAACTGAATACAACCAGCTATGGATGGCCTATGTGGCTGCACTCAGACTAGAGAGTGGGCTGCACTCACACACACACACACACAGACCTTGCAGATCGCTGTGAAAACAGCGCTACAAGGCAAAAGCAAGGTGAATAGTAGGTGAACACAGCGGTTGCTAAATTAGCCTTTGGAAAGCACAAAGAAGCAAATCGCTATCTCTAAACTGGCCCTCAGTCAGCAAACAGCGTCCTGTCACTAACTGAATTCACAGCAGAGTGATCGCAAAATGGCGCCAGCGACTTTTAAACTGCATCATGACATCATTTCAGCAGCCAATCACAGCCATGCCAGTAGTTTCATGCCCTCCATGCTGAACAGGATGTGCCCACACTTGAAATCGTTCTCATTGGCTGAATTTGTGCATTTTGAATCTGGGAACTTCCGATTCCGGTATCCGATACGCGGCAAGTATCGGAATCCCGGTATCGGAATTCCGATACCGCAAGTATCGGCCGATACCCGATACTTGCGGTATCGGAATGCTCAACACTAATCATAGCACCTTATATCTTTGGCATCGCCGGTACTTACTGGGCCCTCCTGATGAACCGCATGGATGGGGAAACGCATTGAGGTGAGGCGCAAGTCTACGAATATGATAAGTCCCTCCAGCTATCTGTATTTTCTTTTCTTTTACCTTAATGATGAGATTATATTCTCTCCTTGGCCCTATTCATTATTAGGTGCAATCAGATTTGGGAATTAAACTAAAAAAATTAAAATTTACTCCATAGGATATCGCTTGTAGGAGGAGTGGGGGCACCAAAAAATTGACCTTCTTAGGGTGCCAACCTCCACAGCTAGGCAGAGGCCATTCAGAGATATATCAGGGACCCCATAGCCTATTTTTTTTAACAAATCACATTGGTCTGTGCAATTGTCTGTATCTAATTGCTGTTATCTGGCATTAGTATTCTATTTTTATACTTTTCACACTGGGTTGGTGATTTTTGATAGATCTCAAGCAGAAACCTCTTCATGTGGACCGAAACTTTGCCAATATGGGCCATTAAAAAACAATCACGTTTGTTCTGATTCTACTGCATTAGAATGCTGCTTCCATCTTTTCACTAAATTTGGAGGACAAGTTCTTACCTGGAAAGCTTTCCACTGAAGTATTTTTGCTGGTGCTGTACTTATTCTTTAAAAAAAAAAAACTGGACAAACCTTACCAATTACTCAGTGATTGGCTGCATCAGTCACAAGTCTGGACTACCAGAACTTCCTCAGTGATTGGCTGCATCTGTCACAAGTCTGGACTACTGGGACTTCTTTAGTGATTGGCTGCATCGGTCACAAGTCTGGACTACCGGAACTTCCTCAGTGATTGGCTGCATCGGTCACATGTCTGGACTACCAGAACTTCCTCAGTGATTGGCTGCATCTGTCACAAGTCTGGACTACTGGGACTTCTTTAGTGATTGGCTGCATCGGTCACAAGTCTGGACTCCCAGAACGTAATTGGCTGTATCGGTGACAAGTCTGGACTACCGGAACTTCCTCAGTGATTGGCTACATCTGTCACAAGTCTGGACTACTGGGACTTCTTTAGTGATTGGCTGCATCCAGGGCCGGACTGGCCATTTGGCAATTCTGGCAAATGCCAGAAGGGCCGGTCTGGTTGTGGGCTGCCTTGTCTGCTACGTTGTTAACAGAATCAATGTTCTCAAGATACCCATACTGTTAACAGTTGTGACGGAGCACAAAGCCGCTCACTCCGTCACTTACATCAGCATGCTGTGGTTATAATTAGAAATATTGGTCTTGTAGTAAATCTTCCTTTCCTCAATTCAGGGTAATATTAGTATTATATCCCATCTGGGTATTGGGGACGTGGATAACATGGGCCTGTGTGATTTCAAATGCCAGGGCCGAATTTCATCCCCAGTCCGTACCTGGCTGCATCGGTCACAAGTCTGGACTACCGGAACTTCCTCAGTGATTGGCTGCATCGGTCACATGTCTGGACTACCAGAACTTCCTCAGTGATTGGCTGCATCTGTCACAAGTCTGGACTACTGGGACTTCTTTAGTGATTGGCTGCATCGGTCACAAGTCTGGACTACCGGAACTTCCTCAGTGATTGGCTGCATCGGTCACATGTCTGGACTACCAGAACAGGATGTGTAGATGTCCAACCAGCTATGTCCAACCTGTTCCTATCGTACATGCGTGTCCACTACAACAATTCGCTGTTTTCAGCAGTTATATGTTGGTCACCACGATCTGTTGCAGCTGTCCTATAAAGGAAAAAACGAAATCAGCGGAAAACACAGCAATGGCAAAGGAATGCCAGTTTGTGTAGTTTTTTGTTGTGGTATGTGTCTTTTTTTGTTTACCTTTAAATGCTTCTAAAAAATCAAAAATGCAAAAGTGGTGGTCTCCCTACAATACGGTATATCTTTATAAGGGTCATAACTTCACGATCAAGAGAAAATACAGCCAAGTTATAGAATTTGTACTGCTTGCAGCTGCCACTAGGGGGTGCTTTTAAAGAGCCTATCAGACAGATAAAAAATACGCCACCCCCCACCCCCCCTCAAAAAAAAATAAAATTCACATTTACAACTGCTTGAGTATTTTCTTACTTTACATAATGGAAAATCAATTACTACCTGAAAATAAATATTGCAAAATTTTACTATGTTGCTCCCAAACTTTAGATAATTGCAGAATCCAGTGCAATGGGGTCACAATTTCCTACTGCACAAATATTTAAAGATTTGGAATTAGTGGGGAAAAAAATTCTATCTACAATTAACTATGGGGCATAAAATATGGCTATAAAAGTGTGTCTAAAGGAGCGGGCATCTATAATCAGGTCCACATAATGGCTTTATAAAGACCCTTATTACATGAAATGTTCCCTAACTACACAATGAATGAGGAACGCGTACATGTACCGTATTATTTCCTACTCTGTTTGTTTAATTGAGTAGGTCATCTTGTATTTTTATTACTAGAAGTAACGAATCCATCAATATAAATGGTAATTTGGTTACTGTAGGCAGTCATTTGTATCTGTAACTACTAGTATCGGTCTTCAGGTCTGCTGAATAAGTAATATGCAAATATTATAACTGAATATTCATATGAAGGATTAACCAAATATTAAATCTCTTGTAAGCGGGGTCCGCGGTATTTACACATCCCTTCACACTAATGCCCCTTTTTATCTATATGCTCCTTATGTACAATAGACTTAGTTTCCTAAATACACAAGGAAAATTTTGAGATGCGTGTGCTGGACTTTATTACATACGGTACATGCAAACAGAAAAATGAAGATTAATAATAAAATATAAATGTTCTAACACTTATCACATTTACATCCATCGCCTAAAGAAATCTGGTAGAATAAAACATTGATAGAATTTGAAGAATAGATTCAGGTTGTGAAGTTTTGTATTCTGACACTAATTTATAGATGCACAACATACCTCCTAAGGGCTAAAGGGCACTGCTAGAGGCCCCAAAGGACACACATTGTCGTGTATGTTCTATGGGACAGTATCATCTAACCAGCTATAGGCTAGTTTGAGTTCATCACAAGAAAATTAAACTTAAGGCTTTGAAACTTCTTAAATGCAAATTGTACATTCAACAACCTTTTTGTATAAATCAATAATTCAGGAGAAAGCAAATAAGTTTGTATCCTATCTGAAAAATCTGCATCCCTATCCACTTATGAGCCACTGTTTTCTCTCCCGTCTCCTGAATTCACCTTTCACTCCAATATGTTGTCAATCCATCTGTGAATGGTGAAGTGTTAGGTTACACCTCCTATTAGGAGCGAGGAGCAGAGGGAGATATAGAAAGATCGTGTTGTGTTTTCTAACTAGTCCTTAAAGGGAACTTGTTGGCAGGAGTGTGCTTAGTAACCTACAGACAGTATCAGGTCGGCGCCGTTATGCTGATTAAAATGATACCTTGGTTGATGAAATCTGTCTTGTAGTTGTTGTTTAATCTTTATTTGTAGCTTTCAGTTAATGATGCGATCGTGCTCTGGGGCGGCCTGTGGGCGGAGCTTTATGTGGCGCTCTGCTTACATATTCATCTGTATGGCTTATGACCTGCCCTCTATTTTACATACTGTATATCTTATTGTTTTGAAAATAAAAAATGTTTTACCTTCATCATGCAGGCTGCGCTGCAGCATGATCGCATCTATAATATCCTTTTATTCATTTTATTTAGTGATATAAATTAAAGAAAAAAAAATTGACTCCACCAAGATGGCGGCGCCTGCACAGTAGCATCATAGATAATTTAACTGTATGCTGGATGCACGTTGAATTATTGCTATAGCTCTATAATAGGGGCAAGCAGGGATTTCAAGGGACTGCCGACGTTGAGCAGGGGCGCCACATCGAATCTTAGAGTGCCAACCTCCACTGTTAGGTCTCTTTTAGCTGTAATCCTACTTATCACGGTCCGTGTAGGATTGGTATATCATATCCCACCCTGATCCCCCCCTATTTAAGGGCTTGGGAGGTGTTTCTTTTTCTTAGTTTTTTATCTTCCAATGAATTTTGAATAATTACTCTTAATTGAAATAATTAAAAGTTACATTTTATACTTTTTTTTTTATTTTCTTCTTTTGGTCCACCGATTCTCTTACTTGTGCAATAGTAAGGAAATCCTGAAAATATGATCTGCTTGGGGTCGTGAAGACTGCAGTTTGGGAAACGCTGATTTACAGATTGCATGGTGTCCTGGAAGCTATCAAATTCCATATAGATTGTCAGGTCATAGGATGGATCAGTCAGCTGCTTAATCCTCCTGTATTCTAAGAAAACTTGTCAAGATCCAGATATCAAAAATTGGCAGCATGGTGGCTCAGTAGTTAGCATTGTATGGTGGCTCAGTGGTTAGCACTGCAGCCTTGCGTCACTGGTTCCTGGGTTCAAATCTCACCAAGGACAATATCTGCAAGGAGTTTGTATGTTCATGTTTGTGTGGGTTTTCTCCAGGTTCTCCGTTTTCCTCCAACACTCCAAAGACGTCCTGATACAAAATCTAGATTGTGAGCTCCAATGGGGACAGTGATTATAGGGTCTGTAAAGTGCTGTGCAATTAATATAAGAAAGTGAAATAAATAAATATCAAGATTCAGAAAGCTAACGCATTGAAAGCCATTGAATTTGTATTTTCAGGTGTCGCGTTATTCTTCTGTCTTTAAAATTCTAAGTCTTAAAAGTTACATTTATGTGTGGTGATCTTTCTTGTGCGTTAGTTTATGAAAGGCTACATGTGTACATGACCATATTCGTGGGATTTACCGTAATATGAGCTTGTGGTTTTTCTCAACTCTACCATTTGGGCAATAGTGGAGAAAGCTGTAATGTTAATCTCAGGAAGGAATGTGTTTCCCATGCTGGGCAGCACATCCTTTATTGTTGGTGAGCGGCAGATCGGTGTTCATCTAGTAGATTTTTGCTATGAACACAGGGAGTAATTACAGCAATACTTTGTTCCTCTACTACAATGTATATTCAGGCAGGTGTAAATACAGATGAGATCTGTGAGAGGAGAAAGAAATCATAAGAACTGTATATAGTTTTGTAAATTGTTAATCGCTCCCCGAGCAAACACTGACAGCTGGAAAACAATTTGCATGCTTCTGGGACGTAGTGGCATCATCTGGTGATCATTTAGGTACGTATTTGTACATTTCTGTATTCTCAACATGCTGGTTTCCTGCAGATGTCCACAGTTTTATCTTAAAGTGGTGTTCCAATCAGGTTGTCAAGTAGTGTAACACATAAGAAAAATGTTCTATTGTGCCACTGCAAGTAATGAAATGTCTCCCATCCCTCTGTTCTGGAATATTTATCCTGTTTATACTGTCTGTCGAGGGTATGTTTTTTATGTTGTACTTTGTTGCATGCATTTTGTAGTTGCCATATTTTATGTGAAAACTATATACTATTTTTACAGTCCAGTATCTTGGAGTTCACCTGTGTGGCCATCATCTTTGGTCCAGAGGTTGGGCCAGAGGTTCTCACTTGGTGTAAGAGAAGTAGTTTCTTAATGAAAGAACCCACATTTGTGCCACTGAGGAGATGTTTCTTTTTTAGTTTATTGGCCAGATGCTGTACAGAGACTACCATTCTGCTGTGTTCCAGTATATATTTTGTGACCTCTGGGGCCAAAAGGCTGTGCCCCCCTTAGCAGTGACCAGAGATAGAAAAGGGGGAAGATGGAGGCTCCTCACCTGTTTTCTACTGTTGACCTTTAGCCTCCATTTGATTTGTTGTTACAGACCATCCTCTAGGAACACAGGGGTTCCAGTATCAATAGGCTGCCTGGAATTGACAAACCAAGAGCTATCACGTGCAATATTGTAAATATTATTTCATTGACTAAACTGTTAACCTACTGTGCATTCTTGTAACTACAAAAGATTGGTGGGCGTATACATTAAGAGACACAATCTGCCTTGTGTGCCTAATTACTGACCACAGAGATAAACCTGCACTGCCATTTTTCTCATAACTGCAAAAACCATACTTTATTATGATAAAAATACTGGCAAACCCTCTGAAGAAGCCATTGGCGAAACATGCGTCATGTGTGTTCTTGGCTGGTGAACAGGTTATTGTGAGCATTTCATGTGACACCTGTTTGTTTATATACATCTCTGGACTGGTGAGGGCCGTACTATCATATTTTTCTGTTCCCCCTTAAATATTCCTTTCTTCTAATGTCTTTCTCGTGCCTAGTAACTGATGATTTCATTGCTGATGATACGCCATACTGTTTGTGTTTTATGTGCGATATTAATTCCTCTTCCTTACCTGTCGTCCCTTCCTTTTGATGCCTGTGTGTTTTTAATTCTCATATGTATGTGTATCTAACCGGTCAATGCTTTGCAGTATAGGAAGCTGAATACTGGTGAGATTGCTGCAACATAATTGACAGCTGTGGACTAGGATCTTGCCGTCGTCTTCTTAAAGAAGCACTCCAATCAAAGATTATATCCTCTTAACCTATCGCAGCCATCATCACATTATATGGCACCGTGTGCTTGTAAAGGAGGAGCAAATGTTGAATACACTTTGTGAAGCATCCTAGTGTATTGTGTGATCTGTTTTTATGTGACTATTCCTCATATAGGCTGTAGTTTTCTGGTGAACAGGGTTAACTGTAGGGCCGGTCCATAGTTTGGGGAGGAGTTAGTTCCTGTTTTTCAGGTAGTCTAAGTTCAACTACGGAGAAAGGAAGAGTACTCTCGCTGAATTGGGTGTGTGCAAAGAAGAGCAGGCTCAAAAGAAGGTAGTAAGATCCTTGGTTATCAAGCAGCAGTGACCTTTTCTCCTCTAGTAGGCAAGATGATGTGCCTAATGAAAGACTTTTAAGCACGAGTGTTAGTGTTTTCCAGACCTAGAGGTTTTAGTGAAGGAATATGGGATTAGCAATCTTGGGACACATCAGAGCTCCCTTTATGTAGTCCACAGAGTGTAGGGCTGGGTGCAATGGCTTGTCACAACAAAAACCATTGACCCATGTGGCCCAGAACTGAGAAGATGAAGGCCCTCAACTTAACCTGTTGCTGTTCAGTAACATTCCTCACAAGGTATGTGCCGCTGTCCAAAACCAAAATATTTGTGCCTTGGTAGTGTAATGCAGTTGAAGAACTCAAGTATTTGTACCATAGGTAGTAGGTAAAAGTTCCCAGACCAAGTTATCAAGAGTTTATTTTATTAATGACTTCTGGTTCAGGTCATTCTTCATGATTATTAAGGGTCCCAACTTTCTCCAAGATACGATATCATGCAGTCTGAGAGTGACAGTGATTCAAGTGTGCACACACCCAGGGACACCCGTTTAGGGTGGTTAGGGAAGCGGAAGTAGCAGTCGACCAGTCATGTCCCTTGCGTACTTACAATTGCTAATTTTGCCTTTCTGCCCAGCTCTTTTTGATTAGGTCTATGACATCAAGTGACTAAAAACCGACAAACTGAATCCTTCCAAGCTCCCTGCAGATACAGGAGATCAATTTTCCCTGCATGAGTCATCATTAAAACTGCAATTCTACATTACTGCAAAGTTCTTGGCAGCCCATCTCCACCCCTTCAACTCCCGACCAAGCTGCTCCCTTCTCCCCCCTGCCAGGGAATCTGCAGTGACTCATGCAGGGAAAATTGACCTCCTGTTTCTACGTAGAGCTTAGAAGGATTAAACTAGGCAATCACATGATGTCACAGACCTAATGGAAAAGAGAAGAATTAACTGGGTAGAAAGGCAAAATGAGCAGTTGTAAATACACAGTGCTATATAATATGATGAGTGCAATCTATTAAGAGGACAAAAACCTTGATGGGAAGAGGAAGAGGAAGAGGAAGAGTGCTTTAATGACTGCCAATACGTCTTTTAACTGACCTGAGATATAAGAGAATAGCCTCCCCATAAAGGTGACAATCCTGCAGCTGTCAGCTGTACACTCTAGCTGACAACTTGCTGTATCAGCCACGATCACTGTTTGCACCGTCCATGTCTGTTTAACCCCTTAGATGCTGCTGTCAATAGTGACTACATCATTCTAAATGGTTAACAGACTGTGGGGGCTTCCTCTTCATCCCAATTGGTGCCCTCAGATCACTATTTTGTGGTCCTGATGTTTGCTATGGAAATTCACAGCCAAATTGTGGCCTTAGAGTCTGACGGCTGTTGTAATCTGTTCAGAAGTTAGAGGCATTTAGATGGTAAAAATACACATTTTCATTTCTGTCATGCCACTTTGCATTAATTCCTGTAAAGCACCTGAAGGGTTAATAAACTACCTGACTACAGTTTTCAATATGTCTGGGGGTGCTGTTTTTAAAATGGTATCACGCTTGGGGGTTTCCCAATATATGCGACCCCTAAAGTCACTTCAAACATGGATAAGTCCCTAAAAAAATAAATTTTGTAAATTTCCTTGAAAAAATGAAAAATTGCTGCTACATTTTTAAACCTCCTAAAATACTAATAACATAAAATCACATTTTATAAATGGTGCTGATGTAAAGCTGACATGTGGGAAATGTTATTTATTAATGGTTTGCTGTGGTATGACCATCTGGATTAAAGGGATAATCATTAAAATTTTGAAAATTGCTAATTATTTAACATTTTTCTCAAATTTTTGATATTTTTTATAAATAAACATAAAACATATTGACCTAAATTTACCATTATCATAAAGTATAATGTGTCACGAAAAAGCAGTCTCTAAATCACTGGGATTTGTTGAAGCGTTGCAGAGTTATTACCACATAAAGTGACACTGGTCAGATTTCAAAAATTTGGCTCCATCACTAAGGGGTTAACAAACGTTAGCCAGGTTAATCTAAGTGCAGTAAAATTTGTGATTATTTGGTAAATATTTAGTGTGCGTTTATCATGCCTTCATGGTTTTCATGTTGTGTTTTTTTTTTGTTTGTTTTTTGCTGCTGAACCTGAAAAAAAAATGGTGCGTCTAAAGTGCATTGGTGGCATATTGACACTCCCCAATGCACTTTCAAGCTAATTTGCATGTGACTTCACAGCTTGTTTACAACACATTGTAATCCTTCAACTAGGCCCATACCAATAGCTTCAGTAGTAGAGTGGTCCGGAATAGTGATGAATGAGCGTGCTCGGATAAGGTGTTTTCTGAGCATGCTTGTGTCCTATTGGAGTATTTTCGGCGTGCTTGAAAAATGTGTTCAAGTCCCCGCGGCTGCATGTCTCACGGTTGTTCGACAGCATCAACTCATGCAGGGATTACCTGTTTCTTAGGCAATACCTGTATGTGATGGAACAGCTACGGCAACTCTAGCATTTTTTTCGAGCATGCCGAAAACACTCGATTAGGACACGCGGATGCTCAGAAAACACCTTATTCAGAGTCTGCTTGCTCATCACTAGTCCGGAATGTTGACAGATTGCCTTTAACACTAGCTCGGAGTGCATGAACCATTTCATTGCCCAGTGCTTCTACCCGGTATCCTGGAGAATATGATAAGGGGAAAACGCTGCAACCACTGAACTCTGAGAACACAAGAAGGGGGATACACACATTTATGGCGTGCGTTGCAGACGTAAACACATCATTGCAGATTTCCTTTTATTGAACATATAACATCCTCCTTTAATGGATATGACATTGAGAGATACTAAAGATCTCGTCAGCGGAGTATTAGCAGCCCGCGTAGGAACTTGGCCTCATTACCTCCTGGGAGACGATTGCCGCTGCCAGCTTTTACACTCGCGCACTGTAGTGCCGCACCAGTTGTAAGGTTTATGAAGTGGCAGGGCGGGTTTATGAGTGATGCCAGTTTAATATGTAAAACTGCCCCCTTGTGTGCTAGTAGCAAAACTGCAGAATCGTTTTCATGCTCTGTAGTGCCGGTTTCTTAATATTTCTAAATTCTATGCTTGGCGCTGTATACAGGATTTATGACCATTGCCATAAAACTGTCACTGAGCTTCTCTTCATTCCTTGCTTCTGAAAGATAACGGGAAAAAAAGGGGTGACGCAAAAAGGACTTGTCCTATACACGGACTATTATACAAGGCGCATTAAACTGCCAGTATTTGGGTGTGTACAGATAGGGGACATCAGGGTGCAAGGAGTCATAGAGGCGGGCATGGAGCGGCTACAGTCACCACCCACAAATATGGTGAGCAGTGGCTGCAAGCAAGCCCCGGCACTTTGATTGACGGCTTTCTCCGCACAGATGAGCTACCAGTCAAAGTGCCGGGTCTTGTATGTAGCTGCAGCTCACAATTCTGTGCAAGAAGTCTGTAACCAATGCATGCATGCCGGCGGCTCCTGGGAGAAATGAAGTTAATTTTCTCCCAGTAGCCGCTTTTTCAATACAGCATAGAGGAGACTTTGGGAGGGTGCGTCATCAGGAATTTTGATGGCCCCCATCACCCCTTTCCCTGATTTTCTAACATCACATTTTTCAAGTATTAACCAAGTGCATCACTGTGCCACTCACTGCACCGCTCAGTGCACCGCTCAGTGCACCGCCACGCAGGCTTCTCAGTGCATGCAAACAAACTCCTTTTCTTTTACACCACCCAGCGTGGTGCAGCAGCAAGTGTCCTTGGCTTGTGTGCTATTCCCAGCTAGTCTTCTGGTGCGAGTTGCTTCCCAGCCTCCCAATCCCGGCACGCCTGCTTCCACCATGTGCGGAACCGCATCTGTAACTTTGTTCATATTTTTGGTCATGCTTCATTGATTACTTATTTATCCGAATAATATGTATAATGGAAATCGGAGTCAAACGGCCATGGGAATAACCGGATAAAAAATGTATTTATTTATTTATTTCTTTGCATGTATTTGGGGTTAAATTTAATTTTTGCAACTCTGTTTCATTAAGGAAAATATATATTTGGCACAGTTTGTCTTTTTAATGATCTTCATCTCCTTGTACATTTTATCTTTTATTTGTGGTCTGTGGTCAAAAATCAGATGAGAGGAGCTCCGAAAAATACAGGCAATGGAGAAGCAGCTCGTGTAGGTGGAACCGGGCTAGAAGTAGAAGTTGGAAAATTTTTCAAACTCTGCAGACAAATGTCATAAAGAAGTCATCATGACGGTCTGGGCCAGGTGGAAATATGGGAAAAGTAAATGACTTCCATCTGAAACATCATTTGTAAATCACTATCTTGTACTGTTCTGTAATTGTGGTATCTACCACTGTATGGTCGCTGTATAGTGGTAATATCTATTACTCTATAGTATGGCTTTAATTTAGTAATAGTTTGTATGGTGCTACAGAGCTGCACAGTCAGGTGTGTAACGGTATTTTTTATGATGTTGGTCTGTCTTATACCCTATAAGTATTATTTCTTGACAGCTGCTTGTCAAGTAGTGGTAACGGTCATGGTGTGTCGGTAATAAGGGTCTTTGTATCGTGCATAATTTGGAGCAGTATGTATGTGTTACATCAGAGGTGTCAAACTGCATTCCTCGAGGGCCGCCAACAGGTCATGTTTTCAGGATTTCCTTGTATTGCACAGGTGATAATTTAATCACCTGCACAGAATGATTCCAGCACCTTGTGGAATGCTAAGGAAATCCTGAAAACATGACCTGTTTGCGGCCCTCGAGGAATGCAGTTTGACACCCCTGTGGTACATGATAACTATATATGCACTACATTATCATGTTTACTGGATGCACATCGGGAGACATGTCCTTTGGGGGCTTGGACCCCTGGTCTTTAATAATTCTAATAACACCCCAGGGCAATGGTTTATTAATGGTCAGATATAAAGATGTAAGACAAAGTGACAGAAAGATGAGCCTGGCTGCTGAATTTGGAATAAATGGAAGAGAATAATGATAATGAGCCACAGCATGCTGAAAATTGTAGTTCTAAAACTTGAGTAAAAAATAAATATTTATGGATAATATACTAAAAAACTATATTTTATTTCATTATGATATTACATAGTAATAACTGAAGAGTGAAGCATGGCAAGCACTGGCACGGTGACCAGTTATCAGGTTTTATTCCTGGTGTCACTGGTGCCATCTTCACTGATGTTACTCTAACTTTGGTAGTATTGTCTCATGACAATGATTTATTATAACCAGAAAGCCCCCACCAATATTTGTGTGCCCTCTCATGATCTCCCATGAATTATCTGATTAGAAAGGGAAGAGAAAACCCTGGTTCTTGTATTAAGTGTCCCTCTTACCGCGGATGAATTACCTCTTTTGCAGTATAAAAATATACAGAGATGCATATATAGTCCTCTCCCGAGCCCCTATCCAGTTGATAGACAGACCGATCAATCCCTGGCCAGCTTTTTACAGAATGCTTACTCTAAAACACAGCAGCATATCAGAGTAAGGCTATGTTCACACATTGCATTTTTTGCTTTGTTTCTTTTCTTTATGGAAGTTAACCCCTTCACCCCCGGAGCTTTTTCCGTTTTTTCGTTTTCGTTTTTTGCTCCCCTCCTTCCCAGAGCCATAACTTTTTTATTTTTCCGTCAATATGGCCATGTGAGGGCTTATTTTTTGCGGGACGAGATGTACTTTTGAACAACATCATTGGTTTTACCATGCCGTGTAACATAAAACGGGAAACAAATTCCAAGTGTGATGAAATTGCAAAAAAAGTGCAATATCACACTTGTTTTTTGTTTGGCTTTTTTGCTAGGTTCACCAAATGCTAAAACTAACCTGCCATTATAATTCTCCAGGTCATTACGAGTTCATAGACTCCTAACATGTCTAGGTTCTCTTTTATCTCAGTGTTGAAAAAAAATGCCAAAGTTTGCTTAAAAAAAAAAAAAAAAATTGCGCGATTTTCCGATACCCGTAGCGTCTCCAATTTTCGTGATCTGGGGTCAGGTGAGGGCGTATTTTTTGCATGCCTAGCTGACGTTTTTATTGATACCATTTTGGTGCAGATTCGTTCTTTTGATCGCCCGTTATTGCATTTTAATGCAATGTTGCGGCGAATAAAAAAAACGTAATTTTGGAGTTTTGATTTTTTTTTTGCTACACCATTTAGCGATCAGGTTAATCCTTTGTTTTCATTGATAGATCGGGCGATTCTGAACGCGGTGATACCAAATATGTGTATGTTTGATTTTTTTTTATTGTTTTATTTTGATTGGGGCGAAAGGGGGGTGATTTGAACTTTTATATATTTTTTATTTTTTTATATTTTTAAACCCTTTTTTTTTTATTTTGGCATGCTTCAATAGCCTCCATAGGAGGTTAGAAGCATGCACTACACGATCGGCTCTGCTACATAGAGGTGACATACAGATCACCTCTATGTAGCAGAAAGGCAGGTGTACTTTGAATGCCGACCACAGGGTGGCACTCAAAGCAATCGGCCATCAACAACCATAGAGGTCTCAAGGAGACCTCTGGTTGTTATGGCAATGCACCGTTGACCCCCGATCATGTGACGGGGGTCAGCGGTGCGAGCCTTCTGGCCACACAGCCGGGAGCTCTAGTTAAATGCCGCTGTCAGCGTTTGACTAGTTAATGGGGATCGCAATTCTGCTCGCGCTCATTGCGCGCACATGTCAGCTGTACAAAACAGCTGACATGTCGCGGCTTTGAGGTGGGCTCACCGCCGGAGCCCACCTCAAAGCGGGGGATCTGCCAGCTGACGTACTATTCCGTCAGGTGGCAGAAAGGGGTTAAAAGCTGCTTTTTATAGTACCAGCAAAAGCTATCAAGTCATGCCCACGTGTTTGGGTTTTTTCCCTGACCGAATTGGAAAACTGCAGCATAGTTATGATTATCATTTTATAGATTGCTATGATTATCATTTAAAATATTTACAGAGGTGTGAAATTGTTTGCCCCCTTCCCAATTTCCTATTCTTTTGCATGTTTGTCACACTTTAATGTTTCAGATCACCAAACAAATGTAAATATTAGACAAAGATAATACAAGTAATCACAAAATGAAGTTTTTACCTGAAGGTCTTTATTATTAAGGGAAGAAGAAATCCAAACCTATAGGGTCCTGTGTGAAAAAGTGATCACCCTCTAAACCTAATAACTGGTTGGGCCACCCTTAGCAGCAACAACTGCAATCAAGCGTTTGCAATAACTGGAAGTGAGTCTTTACAATGCTGTGGAGGAATTTTGGCCCCTCATCTTTGCAGAATTGTTGTAATTGGCCACATTGGAGAGTTTCAGAGCAAGAACCGCCTTTTTAAGGTCACGCCACAGGACTTTGAATAGGCCACTACAAAGTCTTAGTTCTGTTTTTCTTAAGCCATTCAGAGGTGGGCTTGCTGGTGCATTTTGGATCATTGTCCTGCTGCATAACCCAAGTGCGCTTCAGCTTGAGGTCACGAACACTTCAGGATTTTTGGATAGACAGCAGAATACATGGCTTCATTTACCACAGCAAGTCTTCCAGGTCCTGAAGCAGCAAAACAACCCCAGACCATCACACTACCACCACCATATCTTACTAATGGTATGATGTTCGTTTTCTGAAATGCTGTGTTACTTCAACACCAAATGACGTGGGACATACACCTTCCAAAAAGTTAAACGTTTGTCTTGACAGTCCACAGAGTATTCTCCTAAAAGTCTTGGGGATCATCAAGATGTTTTCTGGCGAAACTGAGATGAGTCTTTATGTTCTTATTGCTCAGCAGTGGTTTTTGTCTTGGAACTCTACCATGCAGGCCATTTTTGCCCAGTCTCTCTCTTATGGTGGAGTCATGAACACTGACCTTAAGGCTATGTGCACATGATGCGGATTTGCTGCGGATCCGCAGCGGAATTTTCTACGCAGAAACGCTGCAGATCCGCACTGTGATGTACAGTATACACTGCGTTCCAAATTATTATGCAAATTGGATTTAAGTGTGATAAAGATTTAATTGTTTTGTTTTTCAAATAAACTCGTGGATGGTATTGTGTCTCAGGGCTCAATGGATCACTGAAATCAATCTTAAACACATGTGATAATTAGTTTTCCAGGTGATTCTAATTAAAGGAAAACTACTTAAAAATGATGTTCCACATTATTAAGCAGGTCACAGTTTTAAGTAACATGGGAAAGAAAAAGGATCTCTCTGCTGCTGAAAAGCATCAAATAGTGCAATGCCTTGGTGAAGGATGAAATCATTACATATTTCCCGAAAACTTAAGCGTGATCATCGTACTGTTAAGAGATTTGTGGCTGTGTCTGAGCACAGATGCGTTTGTGCTGATAAAAGCATAATGAGGAAGATTTCTGCCAGGAAAGTTCATCGAATTAAGAGATCAGCTGCTAAAAAGCCATTACAAAGCAGCAAACATATATTTGAAGCTGCTGGTGCCTCTGGAGTCCCTCGAACCTCAAGGTGTAGGATCCTTCAAAGGCTTGCTGTGGTGCATAAACCTACTATTCGGCCACCTCTAAACAGTGTTCACAAGCAGAAATGGTTGCATTGGGCCCAGACATACATGAAGTCTAATTTTCAAAGAGTCTTGATTACTGATAAATGTTGAGCAACCCTGGATGGTCCAAATGGATGGAGTAGTGGATGGTTGGTTTATGGCCACCATGTCCCAACAAGGCTGCAACAACAGCAAGGAGGTGGAGGAGTCATGTTTTGGGCCGGAATCATGGAGAAACAGCTGATAGGGCCCTTTAAGGTTCCTGAAGGTGTGAAAATGACCTCTGCAAAGTATATAGAGTTTCTGACTGACAACTTTCCTCCATGGTATAAAAAGCAGAAACGTGCCTTCAGGAGCAAAATCATCTTCATGCTGACAATGCCTCATCTCATGCTGGAAAGAAAACCTCTGAGTCATTGGCTGCTATGGGCATAAAAGGAGATAAACTCATGGTGTGGCCACCATCTTCCCCTGACCTCAACCCTATAGAGAACCTTTGGAGTATCATCAAGCAAAAGATCTATGAGGGTGGGAGGCAGTTCACATCAAAACAACAGCTCTGGGAGGCTATTCTGACTTCATGCAAAGAAATACAAGCAGAAACTCAATGGATGCAGGAATTGTGAAGGTGACATCAAAGAAGGGTTCCTATGTTAACATGTAACTTGGCCTGTTAGGAGGTTTTGGAGTTAAATAGCTTTTTTGTTCAGTGAATGTGACCTCCTAATGCTGCAAATTCCACAAATGAGCATTTTCAGTTCTTTAAAACATATCAAATGTTTAGAAATTCTACTGTGCCTAATAATTTGGAACAGTGCATTTTAAGTTTTTATTCATTTTGGAGATTACACTGTTATCATTGGGAGGTTTATTCAATAAAATTTGATGTATAATCTAACGGGTGATTACTTTTATTGGACTGACTATCATTTGCACCGACCATTTAGGAAAATCAGTGAAAAATGTAATTTGCATAATAATTTGGAACATAGTGTAATGTTATTCTATGAGAAAAAAAATAGCTGTGCAGATGGTGCAGAAAAATCAGTGCGGAATTGCTGCGGATTTCAAAGAAATGCATGTCACTTCTTTTGTGCAGATCTGCAGCGTTTCTGCACTCCTCCATGTTAAAATTCCACAGTGGCAAAAACCGCTGAAAATCCGCATCAATTCCACATAAAAACCGCACAAAATCTGCATAAAAACCACGGCAAATCCGCTGCTGCGGATTCTGCCAGGAGATGCGGATTTTGTGCAGAAAATTCTGCACCTCTTTTCTTACGTGTGCACATAGCCTAACTGAGGGAAGTGAGTCCTGCAGTTCTTTGGATGTTGTTGTGGGGTCTTTTGTGACCTCTTGAATGAGTCGTCGCTGTGCTGTTGGGGTAATTTTGGTCAGCCGGCTATTCCTATGAAGGTTCACCACTGCTGTTCCATGTTTTCACCATTTGTGTATAATGACTCTCACTGTGGTTTGCTAGAGTCCCAAAGCTTTAGAAATGGTTTTATAACCTTTTGTAGACTGATAGATCTCAATTATTTTGTTTCTTATTTGTTCTAGAATTTCTTTGGATTGCAGCATGATGTCTAGCTTTTGAGGAGCTTTTGGTCTACTTCACTTTGTCAGGCAGATCCTATTTAAGTGATTTCTTGATTGAGGGCAGGTGTGACAGTAATCAGGCCTGGTTGTGGTTAGGGAATTTGAACTCCGCTTCCCAATGATGTTATAAACCACAGATAATTTTATGTTTTAAGGGTGTGTGGAGGCAGGCGCAATAACTTTTTCACACAGGGCCGGTAAGTTTGGATTTCCTTAATATTTCCTAATTCCAAATCATAATAGACATTCATTTAAAAAGTGTTTATTGGTTCACTGGTGTTATCTTTGTCTAATATTTAAATTTGTTTGGTGATCTGAAACATTTAAGTGTGATAAACATGCAAAAGAATACGAAATCAGGAAGGGGGCAAACACCTTTTCACTCCACTGTGTGTGTGAATATATATATATATATATATATATATATATATATATATATATATAGAGAGAGAGAGAGAGAGATATATATGTATATATATATATATATATATATATATATATATATATATATATATACCCGGACTCTTTCTTTGTGCTGCTCTAATTTAATTATATATATTATATATAATCTTAAAATCTCTATTTTTGTATGCTCTCATATGTGTTCTGCTTGTCAAAGTAACAGTACAGGGTGTTGACTTTGCTTAAAATTGTTGTTACGTAGAGAGATGGGGGTAGTTAGAGAATCCATGATTTACAGCCATTATTCTTAAAACTTGCATGTCCTTTTCTGGTAATGTACAAAGCCATTCCCCTTTTCTGGTGGATAAAAATCTGTGTTTTTGTACCTGAAACCAGACAAGTCTTGTGCATTGGCCGATACTGGCTGTGTAGGTTGTTGTCTCCAATCGATCGCCACCTTGGTTTGATCAACACTGTCAACTTGTGCGAGACACTTTGTGCCTCCCCTAAAGCTCTACCTTAAAAGGGGTTTCCATGACCCTCTAAATTCTTTCAACAGTTTTTCACCCATAAAAGGTAAAGAGAGTGCAAAAGGCAAATAAGCGTTCTGGTGAATAAAACTGATGTGCACAGTAGACAAATCACAAGTAATCTGCACCAGAATACACAGCAAAAATGTTGAAAAATGGGTGTTTTGAACAGGGTTTTTGCTGCCAAGAGAGCAGGTTTTGGCAGCTAAAAAAAATAATGCTGCAAAAATGCAATGTGTGAACATAACCTAAAGCCTCATTCAGACATCAGTTAAATTCATATACGAGAAAAAATTTTCTTTAGTGACGGTCACCAGAATTTCATGAGTTTGGTCAGTTTCATCAGTTTCTCTGATAAATTAGAAACTTTTTGTTCTATCAAGTCAGTGAAAATGTACAAGCACCTAGATGGCATCCAGACACGGTTAGATTTTTTTCAGGACCATAAACTTGTATTGCTGATCTTGATTGGACAAGTATCTGCAATTTTGCATGGACCACTTGGTCCAAAAAGAATCGGACATATGAACGGCCCCATAGAATAGCGTAGGTACGAGTGCTGTTCTTAAAAAAAAAAAACAAAAAAAAAAAACACAGATCGCACTCATACAAGGAAAACTGACGTGTGAATGAGGTCTAAAGCTCTGTTCCCATGACGAGTCTCTAGCGTGGGTTTTTTCCGCTGCATATTTTTATCCAAAATCGCAGTCTTAAGGTTCCAGCAAAGTGAAATCTTCTGCCCTCTGTGCTTTTTAATACTGGGCAAACTGACCTGAGAAGTGGTATTGAAATCGGCACCACTTCAATCTGTCTTGAGGTAAATGTTCTATTTGCAGAGTTCTTCGCACATGACTATGTCAATAAAATTTGGTCACAGCCAAACACCAGAAAATATCAAAAGCACATTTATTTAAAGCCTAACATACCAAAACAAGACAAAAAAAACACTAAAAACAAAACGAAGAAACAAAAGTAACCTAAATAGAATTAGTGCGCTTATGAGGCTGCAGATTTTCGGCACTAAATACTCATGGTGGGAACTCCGGCTGCAAAACTGGAGACCGTTATGTTTTAGGCTGAGTCTGATTCATGCGGCTCATAATTTCAGCATCATGAATCTGATGACAGGTTCTTTTTCTTCTGCATTGTGGTTTCTCTCTGTACCCAGGTAACTCTGTTTGTTTTTATGCTTTCCGATAGTGAAACATGGCGATCTCAAAAGTTGTGCTCTATAGCACATCAAATCTATCACAAATATCCTCTGTAAACTAATATCTGACGCTGTCCTCTAGGAACAGGAGTGATGGCATCCCGTCCATCATTCACCCTGACCATGAATCTGTAGCCTCGGCAGTCACAGGACTGAAGTGACGGGATGTTTTATTATTGCCGGTTTTTTTTTTCACCGTTGCCTGGCCATCTTGAATCGGGTTCCTAGTGATGGTCCCAATTTCTGTTCTTCAGATGTCGAGGAAGGTTACTACATTTGAGTTCCCATCAACTAGCTCTAAGCATCTATTATACAACAAGGGTAGACACTAGGCTGTATCCTGGATCTCGCACTTCCCATAGCTACCCTGTTATTGATCCTGTTGTGTACGTTCCCATTCCCGCTGTCATCATGGCCCTTTACCTGATCAGTTCATTTTAACGACACATCAGCCATATTTCTCCAGCAAGCCTGCACCTTACCAGCAGCAACTGTAGGAAAGAGGGTGTTCTAGATTATCTTCTAGATTATACAGGCCTCATCCACAGTAAAAAAATATATATTTTATGTTACTAACCTAATACAGAAGTGAAGATCTCAGTTTGAAATTGTTTTAGGCATCTAGTCAATGTTACACAGGCCTCATCGACAGGCCCCCAAAAATTCTTCTGTTACTAATGTCATACAGTAGGGGACATCTCACTTTGAAATTTTTTAGAGCAGATCTTTGTCATACAGGCCTCATCGACACTGAAACTAATATTTCTGCTGTGAGTAATGAGATTCATCACACCATATTTCACCTTCTTCTAATTTTGTGCTGCTAAAATTCAGCTGTGTGCAGAGTAAAACATCTATTTTTAGTTGCTAATACTGTGCTCCTAGCCCGCTATCTGAACAACATGACTGGGAAAAAGCGAGGTCGTGGAGGAAGAGGGATTAGGCTTGGTATTCGCGGTGTATGTGGGGTACCTGTTAATGTTTTTTAAAGCACTAGTGAACCACTAATGTGACGTCCTATCCAAAGACAACTGACAACTTCTGATACTGGATGTTGTAGATTTTAGTGTGCTGTATTGTTCTCCCATAATTGCAGTCTCTGTTATCTTTAGTGGGGCTTATGGGCCTGCTGTTGCTGTTGCTGCTGCTGGAGGTGTTAACACAAATTTTTGGAAATGTGAACACTCTTGGTTGGGTGTCCATCTGCTGGGTTGGGTGTAGTGGAAGACCTGTCTGCAGGTCCGGCATTAGGGGCAGGCAGACCAGGCAGCTGCCTAGGGCCCCCACTCCACCAGGGGCCCCCAGCCGGTGGCATGACGCTAATAGCTGCACACGACACAGCCGCTATGGGGCCCCTGAGTATGAGTACGTATGAAACCAGCCTTACTGTGTGTGTGTAATATATATATATACTATATATATATATATATATATACTATATATATATATATATATATACTATATATATATATATATATATATACTATATATATATATATATATATATATATATATATATATATATATATATATATATATATATATATATATATACAGTATGTCTTAGTTACTCACCGGTTATCAGTGTTATTCGGAGTCCATGACAGGACCACAGAGAGAGGGGATCCACCCTTCTGGAACAGGAAACCTACAGATACATAAGGGCGGCACCTCTCCCACGCATCAGTTGGTTTACAGAGCACAAGAGGACCACCAAGGTTAACAGCATAATTTATATACAATGATACTACTGCTAACTATTCACCACGAGTGGATTATATAAAAAAAAGGGAAGAGGTGTACACCCAGAACTTAAGAAGACGGGAGGGTATGTACGGGTGCTGTCATGGAAAAACGCCGTTAACCAGTGAGTAACTAAGACTTTATCGGTCGTCTTTGACAGCACCACGGAGAGAATTACAGACAGTAACTGTTTAGGGAGGGACTACTGCTTGCAGGACCCTTACACCAAAAGAGAGGTCCGAGGAAGCACCCAGGTTTAATCTATTGTGGTTATAGAAAGTGTTTGGAGAAGACCAAGTAGCAGCCTTATATATTTAGTCGATCGACACCTCTAACCTCTCCGCCCACGAGGCAGCCATAGCTCTAGTGGAATGCGCTCTTAGACCTTCAGGCGCCGGCTTGTCCTTTGAGACATATGCCAGCGAAATAGCCTCCCTGATCCACCTAGCTAGCGTAGATTTTGATGCTCTATGACCTTTCCTACTACCCTGATAGGACACGAATAGGACGTTATCTATCTTCCAAGGATCAGTCACTGCTAGATACTCTAGGATACATTTTCTTATGTCTAAAGTGTGTAGTTTCTTTTCCTTATCATTAGTAGGATTAGGGAGGAAAGATGGAAGAACAATTTACTGTGTTCTATGGAACCTAGACACTACTCTAGGAAGATATGCTGGATCAGGGGAAAGTATCACTCTGTCATCTCTAAGTTGCATGTAAGAGGGAAGCCTGGATAACCCTGGATGTCCCCTATTCTACAAGCTGACGTTAGGGCCACCAGGAAGGCTACTTTAAGAGACAGATTTTTAATAGAGGCTGAACAAATTGGCTCAAATGGGGCTTCTGTCATGGCCGAGAGGACTAGGTTTAAGTCCCACGGCATGACTCTATTCTTCACCATTGGTCTAGACCACTGTTGCCTTGATGAATCTGCTGACCCAGTAATTTTCAGAAATGTTGCAGCCAAAGAGGGCCCCTAAGGCTGACACCTGTACTTTAAAAGTGTTTGGGGATAACCCCATATCCAACCCCTTTTGCAAGAACTCCAAAATCTGGTCTATTGGTGTTGAATGACTAGCTACTACCTCCGAGTTTTGAAGAAATCTTTTCCAGATCCTGACATAAATTTTTGTGGTGATTATTTTTCTGCTTTTCAGCAGAATGTTAATCAGGCCCGGAGAGAAACCTCTCTCTCTTAACAGTGACCGCTCAAAATCCACGCCGTCAGATGAAGGCCAACCGCCTGAGGATGGTAGACTCAGCCCTGGGATAAGACATCTGGAATGTCTGGTAAGACCCATGGGTCGGATATTGACATGGTCCTGAGGCATGAGAACCACGTCCTTCTGGGCCAGAAGGGGGCAATTACTATAACTCTGGCTTTGTCCTTCCTGATTTTCCTCACTACCAGAGGAAGTAGAGACAGGGGAGTAAAGGCATAATCTAGCCTGAAGTTCCAGTCTATGAGGAGGCCGTCTACTGACAGAGGATTTTCTCTAGGGTTCAGAGAGCAGAATTGTGTCACTTTTCTGTTTTCCTTTGTGGCGAAAAGATCTACTTCCGGTTGACCCCACCTTTCCACAATGAGGTTGGATGGCGTTGTTTAGTGACCATTCTCCCTGCCTCAAGGTGTTGCGGCTTAAGAAATCCGGCGTAGTATTTTCTACTCCTCTTATATGAAGAGCTGTCAACGAGAGAAAGTGTTGCTCTGCTAGCTGGAATAGACGATCTGCCACGTTCATCAGGGATTTGGAACGGGTTCCGCCTTGATGATCGATATATGCCACGGTGACACGATTGTCAGAGAATATCCGCACGTGGTGGCCCTGTAGATAGACAAGGAGTTTTTTAACTGCCTGCTCCACCACCGTTAACTCCTTCAGGTTAGAGGACATTTCCGTCTGAAGCTGGTCTCAAAGTCCCTGAATTATAACTTCACCCATGTGAGCCCCCCAACCAGAAGTGATTATACGAGTTACGTTATATTCCCAGGGGACCCCAGTGGACAGGTTATTTCGGTCTAGCCACCATTCGAGGGATACAATAGAGTTTTGGGACAAGGTCAGCTGGCTTTCTAGGTGACCCCCCCAAATTTTTTGTTGTAATAATACTTCGCCCTGAAGTACCCTTGTTTGATACTGGGCTCACTGGACTGATGGAATGCAGGACGAGAGAGAGCCTAACAGAGACATCGCTTTCCTAAGTGACATGGTGGGGTTTTTGCATGCGCACCTGAAGATGCAGGCAATCTATTTTTTCGTGAGGTAAACTGCATTCCTGATCCTGGGAATCCAATCCAAGGTCAGGCCTAAAAACCACTGTACTTTCATGGGCTGTAACCGGGACTTTTTGACATTTAGTAACCATCCTAGACGCTCCTGGGCAGCCATTACTTTTTGTAATTGTTCTAAACAGTGATCCGCTGTTTTACCCACGATAAGGAGATCATCGAGGTAGGGGATTACCAGAATGTCAGACTCATGTAGATGGTCCATGACCTCAGCCATGACCATGACCTTAGTTAATACCCCAGGGGGCGACCGATATACCAAAAGGGAGGGCCCTATACTGAAAATGTCTGACCACCCCATCTAACCGGACTGCTACCCTCAGGAATCGTTGGTGTCCTGCATTAATGGGAATATGGTAATAGGCGTCTTTTAAATCTAACACCACCATAAAGCAGGTTTTAAACAGTAGTTTTATTGCAGTATTAATAGTCTCCATTTTAAACGGTTGTATGGTCAGAAAATTATTAAGAGCCCTAAGGTTGATAATAGTTCTGAAGGAGCCGTCTGGTTTACGTATTAGCAATAGAGGAGAGTAGAATCCTCTACCCCATTCTCCTTCCAGAACCTCTGATAGGACCTTCTTACTGAGTAGGTCGTGAATTTCCATTTCCAGGGCCATCTGTTCTGCTGGAGAGGACCTGAGCGGGGTAACCCTGAAGACATTATGAGGGATAGAAGTAAACTCTAGCCGTAGACCCGTAGCTATTATTCCCAGAATCCAATTGCTACTGGAAATTTTGGACCAGGCTGGGTAGAAGGCAGCTAGTCTACCTCCCACCGGGGCGACTAGTTATTGGGGTGGCTTTTTGATCTCACGGGATTGCTCCTGATGTCCCCCACCTCCAAACATGAATCCAGTACCTTTTTTCTTTTTATCATCCCATCTGCCCTGGTCCCTCACCGGTCTTCTGCAAAAGAACCTTTTCCCTGGAAAGGGTCGCCTATAAGAAGTGGTCGGTAGACTGGGAAATGTCTTTTTCTCGTCCCCGGCCTTCTCCAGCAGTTCATCTAGAACCGGACCGAACAGGTATTCTCCTTCGCACGGAATAGAGCAAAGACGGGATCTCGCCTGAATGTCGCCGGGCCAACACTTCAGCCATAGGGCCCTATGTGCCGCATTTGATAACCCTGCAGCCCTAGCTGCCATCCTTGCAGAATCTGCGGACGCGTCAGCGAGAAAAGCAGCGGCATTCTAGATTGTCGGCAGGGATTTTAACATGGATTCACTAGAGGCTCCATCTTCTAACTTAGACTCTAGCTGGTCTAGCCAGACCATCATCGATCTAGCCGCGCAAGTCGCAGCTACTGCAGGTCTTAGAGCACCAGCCGACATCTCCCAAGTCCCTTTAAGAAACTAATCTGCCTTCTTATCAAGAGGGTCTTTTAAAGAGGCCATGTCATTGAAGGGAATGGAGGATTTTTTAGAAGCCTTAGCCACCGCTGCGTCTAATTTTGGCGCCTTATCCCACGTGCTCACCAAGGGGTCATCAAAGGGATATCTCCATTTAAAGGCCGGTGGTAGGGAGCCCTTTTTTTCTGGCTTTTTCCACTCTCTTTTGATAAGGTTCTGAACTTTATCATTAAGTGGAAATGATTTAAGTTTTTTTGGGTCTAGACCACCGAACATTAGGTCTTGTGCCGAAAGTTCTGGTTTTTCGTCAGCCACCCCCATGGTGGATCTGACAGATTTTAATCAGCCTGTCCATCTGGTCTAGCGGGAAGCAAAATTGATTAGCATCCTCCCCTGAAGAGAATGCAAAGGAGATGGAGGCTTCCGAACCATATTCTTTCCTAGGGGCAGTAGACGAGTCTGAATCTGAAACGCTAGGTTCCCTTCTCCTCTTGGAAGGCTCCCCTTGGGACAAGGATTTTAGGGAATCCTAACTTCTCTCCTGATGATCTCTCTAAGGTTTGAAGTAAAATCGGGAGACTCTTCCGCCACCTATGGGAGCGGAAAAAACCCTATGTAATTTAAGCAATACTACAGCTATAAAATGTATATATATAATTCCTTTTCTCCCTACCGTCTGTCGCACACACGACTGACATAGTCTTTTAGGGTAGGCGTCTGGCAAAGGGCAACCACATAGTGCACACTCCTTATTCTTAACTTTACCAGCGCATTTTTTCCCCTAAGGAGAAAACATAGGAAAAGACTGAATCAGGATACGTTCACGAAGGTCTTTTACTCAGGCAGCAGCGGTAGGTACCAGATTACTGGGGGAGCGAACCGGATCCTTCTGTCTAGATGAAGTCTTGTGACTGGGCTGATCACTGCGTCCGCGGGTCTTCTGCATGGGACCTCTCCGAGGCTCTATCCTGCTCCTGCTCCAACAGACTGACGGGAGCTTCTGGCTCATCCATTGCTGCAAAATGGGCACACAAGCAGCCCTGCAGCCTCCAATGTGGCCTTAAATAGGCCTTCCCCCGGATCCGGAATGTTGGCAGGGACGTGGCCAGGGTTCTGCCCCCCCATGCAGGTCCCTGCCAGTATTCCCGCCGCTCTCCCCACGCTGACGCCACCATTGCTGCCCATGGCCGCAGCATAGGGGCGCCTGCAGCAGAAGCCGGCCGGCGTCCGACTTCCAGTCCCCGCCCCCTGCCGCGTCACTTCCAGCACCGGAAGGAGCGCGCAGGGAGGCCGTGGTGGCGTACGGAGGGGTCGGGCGGAGGCGCCGTGCCCGAACAGGATGACCGACAGGACGCAGGACGAGCACCAAGGAAACTGGATGGACCCAGGGAGGGGAAATACTCACAGTCGCTGGCACCTGGAGACAGACATCCTCCAGACTCCGCTCCATCTCCTCCGCTCACTGTCATGGAGCCCTACCCAGACCCACCGTGGTGCTTCCAGAGACCCGCACTGACCGAGGTAGGAGACCCCCTTGCTACCTGAGTCGGACAGCCGCCTCGGTATTCTTAGATGAAATACGGATACCTGTAGGGCATCCTGTCCTCCAGGAACAGGAAACCAACTGATGCGTGGGAGAGGTGCCGCCCTTGTGTATCTGTAGGTTTCCTGTTCTTGAAGGGTGGATCCCCTCTCTCCGTGGTGCTGTCATGGACGACCACTAAATATATTATATATATATATATACACAGTACACACCAATAGTTTGGACACACCTTCTCATTTAAAGATTTTTCTGTATTTTCATGACTATGAAAATAGTACATTCACACTAAAGGCATCAAAACTATGAATTAACACATGTGGAATTATATACTTAACAAAAAGAGTGAAACAACTGAAATTATGTCTTATATTCTAGGTTCTTCAAAGTAGCCACCTTTTGCTTTGATGACTGCTTTGCACACTCTTGACATTCTCTTGATGAGCTTCTAGAGGTAGTCACCGGGAATTGTTTTCACTTCACAGGTGTGCCCTGTCAGGTTTAATAAGTGGGATTTCTTGCCTTATAAATGGGGTTCTGACCATCAGTTGTGTTGTGCAGAAGTCTGGTGTATACACAGCCGATAGTCCTACTGAATAGACTGTTAGATTATGTATCATGGCAAGAAAAAAGCAGCTAAGAAAAGAAAAACGAGTGGCCATCATTACTTTAAGAAATAAAGGTCAGTCAGTCCGAAAAATTGGGAAAACTTTGAAAGTGTCCCCAAGTGCAGTGGCAAAAACCATCAAGCGCTACAAAGAAACTGGCTTACAGGAGGTCCTCCCCTGGAAAGCAAGACCAAGAGTCACCTCAGCTTCTGAGGATAAGTTTATCCGAGTCACCAGCCTCAGAAATTGCAGGTTAACAGAAGCTCAGATTAGAGACCAGGTCAATGCCACACAGAGTTCTAGCAGCAGACTCCTCTCTACAACAACTGTTAAGAGGAGACTTTGTGCAGCAGGCCTTCATGGTAAAAAAACTGCTAGGAAACTACTGCTAAGGATAGGCAACAAGCAGAAGAGACTTGTTTGGGCTAAAGAACACAAAGAATGGACATTAGACCAGTGGAAATCTGTGCTTTGGTCTGATGAGTCCAAATTTGAGATCTTTGGCTCCAACCACCGTGTCTTTGTGCGACGCAGAATAGGTGAACGGATGGACTCTACATGCTTGGTTCCCACCGTGAAGCATAGAGGAGGAGGTGTGCTGGTGTGGGGGTGCTTTGCTGGTGACACTGTTGGGGATTTATTCAAAAGTAAAGGCATACTGAACCAGCATGGCTACCACAGCATCTTGCAGTGGCATGCTATTCCATCCAGTTTGCGTTTAGTTGGACCATCATTAGTGTTGAGCATTCCGATACCGCAAGTATCGGGTATCGGCCGATACTTGCGGGTATCGGAATTCCGATACCGAGATCCGATACTTTTGTGGTATCGGGTATCGGTATCGAAACAACATTAATGTGTAAAAGAAAGAATTAAAATAAAAAATATTGCTATACTCACCTCTCCGACGCAGCCTGGACCTCACCGAGGGAACCGGCAGCGTTCTTTGCTTAAAATGCGCGCGTTTACTGCCTTCCATGACGTCACGGCTTGTGATTGTTCGCGTGCCGCCCATGTGGCCGCGACGCGACCAATCACAGCAAGCCGTGACGTAATTTTCAGGTCCTCAATGCCTAATTCTAGGCATTCAGGATTTTAAAATTACGTTCCGGCTTGTGATTGGTCGCGTCGCGGTCACATGGGCGACGCGACCAATCACAAGCCGTGACGTCACGGGAGGCAGGAAACGCGCGCATTTTAAAATTACGTCACGGCTTGTGATTGGTTGCGTGCCGCCCATGTGACCGCGACGCGACCAATCACAGCAAGCCGTGACGTAATTTCAGGTCCTGTATGCCTAATTCTGCATTCAGGACCTGAAATTACGTCACGGCTTGCTGTGATTGGTCGCGTCGCGGTCACATGGGCGGCACGCAACCAATCACAAGCCGTGATGTCACGGAAGGCAGTAAACGCGCGCATTTTAAGCAAACAAGGCTGCCGGTTTCCTCGGTAAGGTCCAGCCGTGACGTAATTTTAAAATGCGCGCGTTTCCTGCCTCCCGTGACGTCACGGCTTGTGATTGGTCGCGTCGCCCATGTGACCGCGACGCGACCAATCACAAGCCGGAACGTAATTTTAAAATCTTGAATGCCTAGAATCAGGCATTGAGGACCTGAAAATTACGTCACGGCTTGCTGTGATTGGTCGCGTCGCGGCCACATGGGCGGCACGCGACCAATCACAAGCCGTGATGTCACGGGAGGAAGTAAACGCGCGCATTCTAAGCAAAGAACGCTGCCGGTTCCCTCGGTAAGGTCCAGGCTGCGTCGGAGAGGTGAGTATAGCAATATTTTTTATTTTAATTCTTTCTTTTACACATTAATATGGATCCCAGGGCCTGAAGGAGAGTTTCCTCTCCTTCAGACCCTGGGAACCATCAGGGATACCGTCCGATACTTGAGTCCCATTGACTTGTATTGGTATCGGGTATCGGTATCGGTATCGGATTAGATCCGATACTTTGCCGGTATCGGCCGATACTTTCCGATACCGATACTTTCAAGTATCGGACGGTATCGCTCAACACTAACCATCATTTATTTTTCAACAGGACAATGACCCCAAACACACCTCCAGGCTGTGTAAGGGCTATTTGTCCAAGGAGAGTGATGGGGTGCTACGCCAGATGACCTGGCCTCCACAGTCATCAGACCTGAACACAATCGAGATGGTTTGGGGTGAGCTGGACCGCAGAGTGAAGGCAAAAGGGCCAACAAGTGCTAAGCATCTCTGCGAACTCCTTCAAGATTGTTGGAAGACCATTCCCGGTGACTACCTCTTGAAGCTCATCAAGAGAATGCCAAGAGTGAGCAAAGCAGTCATCAAAGCAAAAGGTGGCTACTTTGAAGAACCTAGAATATAAGACATAATTTCAGTTGTTTCACACTTTTTTTGTTAAGTATATAATTCCACATGTGTTTGATGCCTTCAGTGTGAATGTACAATTTTCATAGTCATGAAAACACAGAAAAATCCTTAAATGAGAAGGTGTGTCCAAACTTTTGGCCTGTACTGTGTGTGCGTGCGTGTGTATATATATATATATATATATATATATATATATATATATATATATATATGTGTGTGTGTGTGTGTGTGTATGTATGTATATATATATATATATATATATATATATATATATATTTTAATACTAGATGGTGGCCCGATTCTAATGCATCGGGTATTCTAGAAAATGTATGTATGTACGTCGCGCTTAGCACGGCCACGTAGTATATAGCACAGCCACATAGTATATAACACAGCTACGTAGTATATAGCACAGCCACGTAGTATATAGCACAGCCACGTAGTATATAACACAGCCATGTAGTATATAGCACAGCCACATGGTATATAACACAGCCACGTAGTATATAGCACAGCCACGTAGTATATAGCACAGCCACGTAGTATATAACAGCCACGTAGTATGACACAGCCCACGTAATATATAGCACAGCCCACGTAATATATAGCACTGCCCACGCAGTATATAACACAGCCCACGTAGTATATAACACAGCCCACGTAACACAGCCACGTAGTATATATGTTATGGTCTGGTGATTAAGGAGCGACATGCGACTAGCTCTGAGCAGGTGGTAACTATACCGACCGCAGTTCCTAATCTTAACACAGACACTAGCAGTAGCCGTGGGATGTTCCTGTCACTCCCTAGACACCTCGTCACAGCCGGAGATCTAGCTACCCCTAAAGGTAGAACAGGAAAGCTATCTTGCCTCAGAGAAAATCCCCAAAGGATAGGACAGCCCCCCACAAATAATGACTGTGAGAGGAGAAGGAAATGACATACGTAGTATGAAACAAGATTTAGCAAAGGAGGCCACTACTAGCTAGACAGAATTAGTACAGGACAGAAAACTGTGCGGTCAGTAATAAAAACTAGAAAAAGTCCACCGCAGAGAAATGCAAAAATCTCCACACCTGACTAAAGGTGTGGAGGGCAAAATCTGCTGCCCAGAGCTTCCAGCTTAACTAAATAGATCCATACTGATAAGCTGGACAAATGAGCAAAACATAGAAAATGCCAAACAACAAAGTCCACAACAAGTGAACTGCAAAAAGACAAGCACAGGCCACGCAGTATATAACACAGCCCACAGAGTTTATAGCAGCCACGTAGTATATAAGGCAGCCCACGTAATATATAGCACAACCCACATAATATATAGCACAGCCCACGCAGTATATAACACAGGCCACGTACTATATAGAAAATAAATAAATCCTATATAGAAAAGAAATACCAAACAATATTTGATAATCAATAGTAAATATTACCAATAGATATATACCCCAAAAAATATTTACTACATAAATAAATCAATTAAGTCAAATTATTGTATTATCATAAAAGGCAATATGACACAATATACAAAAAAAAGTAATGTTTTTATTAAAAATAATTAAAATTAATAACAATACAAATAATTCCTGTGTGTGGGGGGTGCGGCATGTCAGACTAATTGGAACAAGATTTATAAATATATAAGATAATATAATATAAATAATGAAGAAGAATAATCATACAGATTAATAATAAAATATAATAAATATCACATGACTGGAATATAATAAGAAATAAAAAAATATTCGTATAAAATTGGTATAAGATCCTCTCAATATTTCATATTTAAATTAAGTGCAGATGGTGGTAATAACATGAAAGTATATATTAACTAACAAATACTCACAATACAAAGAAATATATATAAAAAATAATATATATAACAAATCAAAATACAATCTTTGAAGTGCAATAGGGAAAAGTGACATATATAATCAATGCTGTGTAAAAAAAAATATATATATATATATATATATATATATATATATATATAAAAAAAATCATGTGCAATAAAATATAATAATGCTGTGCAAAATTGTGAATAAAGTGCAATGGTAGTAGTGCAATGAAGGTAATTATTGACAACCAAATGCATTCAATATTACATAAAAAATAAATAAATAGAATCCAATCTTGCAAGTGCAAAAAGTAAAAATGACAAATTAAATTGTACTGTAAGTATACAATATTGTTGAGAACGTAAATATGACAGATTATAAAGGTAAAAAAGTATGTATGTATGGGTCATTCCATATCAAGTGATCCAAATATGAATATTTTTTTTTACCTGACGTCTTTAGATTTTTTTTATTTTTTGTTTTTATGAAGTACAACTTTAGTTAATTACAAATTAAAAGTTTAGAATTTTTTTCTTCAGTTAATTTTTTACAGATTTTTAAAGTTTTAAAAAAGTGCAGATTTTGGCCTGGTATGGCTTTACATTTTTTATCATATCTCGGGCTATAATTAAGATATAGAGGTGGGAGAGGCATCGTTTTTCTCAGAACGGTACCGGCTTTCATTTGATATGTCACAAGACTATGTTTCTTTATAATTTGTTTTGGTGAAATCAAATTAAACATTTTGATGCGCAATTCTGAAAAAAACGTATGTTTTAAAATTGTGAAAACATGCATGTGTGTTACTTGTGTCCTTGTTTATATTTGTACAGGGATTCAACTTGGGATCTATCACATTTGTATTTTTTTTTAAGCCTTGAATCATCTGATTTTATGTTTGTGTGAGCTTCTTCCCTTTTTCTTTTCAAATTACAACTTACTGCATTCAACATTTATATGTAACAATAAAGAAACGCAAAAAACAAATACCGAAGTGCCAGAATAAATACATCTTAATCATCATAACAACTTGCTCAGCATTTTCAACCTGAATGCATTGAACAAGCCAAAAGAAAAAACGTGATCATATCCTCAAATGTGATTTTCTAAACACAGTCTGATCCTAATTATGTTAAAAACCAGACTAAAAGAACCAATATTTCTACCACCTATTTATACATGGAACAATTTTTTTTCTACTATATCACTAAACTTGTCATTTCTGAAGTGTTTAAGAAGAATAGTCCAGTAGTTAAATCCTCGTACTATAAAATATGAACTAATCAAACAATTAATAGTAGGTTTTTACACTGGCCTTCTATCATCAATGTGTCCCTTTTAGCGGGTGAAATGTCATCTTGCCCATAAGCGCTAACTAGCAATGGCCGTTTCCTTCTGTGTCAGAGTATGTGCGGCTGTCATGGTGCTCGGCTCCACCTGAGTTATATCTGATTTTTGTAACTTTTACAATGTCTGATTTTCTTGGATACACAAAGGACGGCGCTGGACCAGAAGGTGCAGAAAAGTCACTTCTACGTCTTCATTTTCACAATCTTTGGAGAGTCCAGTAGCCACCAGCGCTGATCATATTCACAGGTCACGTAGCCAGTTGTGTCATCCATGGCCGATCTTGTGCCGCCTTCTACCACGTCATGGACGTCACTGTCTTTATTTCCTCTACATGGGATGACAGTCCGGTATTGCTGAGTCCCTGTGATGGGTTCTGCTTCCTGTAACCGATATAACAAACTCTCCTCCTCCCTGTATTCCTGGTTTGTACAATACATGAACTGGATGTTAAGAATATTTTTCTCCCTCCATTTGAGTTGCCTGGGTGATAAGGTTTGGTGTGAATCTGGTCTGTGGAGGCTCGAGCTGCCGGCCTGTCATCTGCTCTGCAGTCACCGTCTACCCCTGGTCATTCTCAGCCGTAACAAAGCTTCTCCTCTGTCCTCTCCTGCTTCTAAGTGGTAACATAATAAAATAATACAGTAATATCTAACAATCATGGATTATTTGGTAAATATGGACCCCACACTTCTACACCACAGGCTGAACAGACCTGAAATCAAGATTTTTGAACTGACACTGAAATAAGTTTTATTTTTTAAAATATGATCCCATCATGATCCCATCTTGTATTTTGGTGCAGAAGTGGTTAGGAGCATAACAGGTACATGTGCAGTTTTTGAAATTTTGACATTAAACGTTTTTTTCGGAAATGCGTTTTAAAGTTTTGCGCTTGCGTTCGCATAGGTAAAATATTATTAAAGCTACTCTTGTGACATATCTGGTGAAAGCCTGTACTGTTCTGAGTAGAATGGTGTTTATTTTGTTTCTCTATCTCTTTTCTAGCCTGAGTTATGGGGAGAAATGTAAAGGCAGGCAACACCGAAATTCACACTTTTTCCAAACTTTGAAAATCAATAAAACATAAAAAAAAAAATATATAGAATTTTTTTTTCTTCACATTTTGCATTCTCTGACACACTATTACCAAATAACAAAATCTCAAAAGAATTAAAAATATAGTGGTAAAAATCATTGGTTCACTTGACATGGAATGACCCGGATGTATATACAGGTCCTTCTCAAAAAATTAGCATATAGTGTTAAATTTCATTATTTACCATAATGTAATGATTACAATTAAACTTTCATATATTATAGATTCATTATCCACCAACTGAAATTTGTCAGGTCTTTTATTGTTTTAATACTGATGATTTTGGCATACAACTCCTGATAACCCAAAAAACCTGTCTCAATAAATTAGCATATTTCACCCGTCCAATCAAATAAAAGTGTTTTTTAATAACAAACAAAAAAACCATCAAATAATAATGTTCAGTTATGCACTCAATACTTGGTCGGGAATCCTTTGGCAGAAATGACTGCTTCAATGCGGCGTGGCATGGAGGCAATCAGCCTGTGACACTGCTGAGATGTTATGGAGGCCCAGGATGCTTCAATAGCGGCCTTAAGCTCATCCAGAGTGTTGGGTCTTGCGTCTCTCAACTTTCTCTTCACAATATCCCACAGATTCTCTATGGGGTTCAGGTCAGGAGAGTTGGCAGGCCAATTGAGCACAGTAATACCATGGTCAGTAAACCATTTACCAGTGGTTTTGGCACTGTGAGCAGGTGCCAGGAAGCATGAAGTGCTCCAAAATCTCCTGATAGCTAGCTGCATTGACCCTGCCCTTGATGAAACACAGTGGACCAACACCAGCAGCTGACATGGCACCCCACACCATCACTGACTGGGTACTTGACACTGGACTTCAGGCATTTTGGCATTTCCTTCTCCCCAGTCTTCCTCCAGACTCTGGCACCTTGATTTCCGAATGACATGCAAAATTTGCTTTCATCAGAAAAAAGTACTTGGGACCACTTAGCAACAGTCCAGTGCTGCTTCTCTGTAGCCCAGGTCAGACGCTTCTGCCGCTGTTTATGGTTCAAAAGTGGCTTTACCTGGGGAATGCGGCACCTGTAGCCCATTTCCTGCACACGCCTGTGCACGGTGGCTCTGGATGTTTCCACACCAGACTCAGTCCACTGCTTCCTCAGGTTCCCCAAGGTCTGGAATCGGTCCTTCTCCACAATCTTCCTCAGGGTCCGGTCACCTCTTCTCATTGTACAGCGTTTTCTGCCACATTGTTTCCTTCCAACAGACTTACCATTGAGGTGCCTTGATACAGCACTCTGGGAACAGCCTATTTGTTGAGAAATTTCTTTCTGGGTCTTACCCTCTTGCTTGAGGGTGTCAATGATGGCCTTCTTGACATCTGTCAGGTCGCTAGTCTTACCCATGATGGGGGTTTTGAGTAATGAACCAGGCAGGGAGTTTTTAAAAGCCTCAGGTATCTTTTGCATGTGTTTAGAGTTAATTAGTTGATTCAGAAGAATAGGGTAATAGGTCGTTTAGAGAACCTTTTCTTGATATGCTAATTTATTGAGACAGGTTTTTTGGGTTATCAGGAGTTGTATGCCAAAATCATCAGTATTAAAACAATAAAAGACCTGACAAATTTCAGTTGGTGGATAATGAATCTATAATATATGAAAGTTTAATTGTAATCATTACATTATGGTAAATAATGAAATTTAACACTATATGCTAATTTTTTGAGAAGGACCTGTATATGTATCTATATGTGTGTGTATATATATATATATATATATATATATATATATATATATATATATATATACATACACACACATATACATATATAGTGGACACTAAAAGTGCATAATGCTAAAAACTTATAATAATTATTAATATGAAAATATGTTGTAAAAAACAAATCAATATATATAATTCATAGATATGGTGGTGAATAATATATGTCTCTATATAAGTGTCAAAAGGACATGTAGCCTGAAAGTATATAACCAAAGAGATATATATATATACACAGAGGAGAAAATAAATCAATAAAGATCAAACAAAGCCAGTCATGTGTACCAACCAAAAATGACGTGCCACAACCCCCGCACACACCACTCCAATGCACGTTTCGCAACCGCTTCATCAGGGAAGCAACCGCTTCGTCACGTACTACAGTATATAGCACAGCCCACGTAGTATATAACACAGCCCACGTAGTATATAACACAGCCCACATAGTATATAGCAGTGTGGGCACCATATCCCTGTTAGAAAAAAAAAAAAATTAAAATAAAAAATAGTTATATACTCACCCCTCCGGTGTCCAGCGAAGCTGTGCCGATGCGCGCGATGCTGCCGCCAGCTTCCGTTCCCAGTGATGCATTGCGAAATTACCCAGATTACTTAGCGGTCTCGCGAGACAGCTAAATCATCTGGCTAATTTAGCAATGCATCACTGGGAACGGAAGCTGGCGGCAGCATCGCGCGCATCGATGGACGGAGGAAGGTGAAAATAGCATGATTTTTAATTTTTTTTAAATTATTTTTAGCATATCTTTTTACTATTGATGCTGCATAGGCAGCATCAATAGTAAAAAGTTGGTCTGGGATGGGGCGACACACTAGCGCTGACTGGAAGGGAGTAGGGAGGGGGCACTGACAGGAGGAGAGTAGGGAGGGGTCAATTCGCGGCCGGACTAAGCCTGTCGCTGATTGGTCGCGGCCTACCAGCCGCAAACAATAAGCGACGCGGGATTTCCATTACGGAAGTTGCAGACAGACACAGATGGAAGTACCCCTTAGACAATTATATATCTAATTGTCTAAGGGTTTTTCTGTCTGTCTGTCCTGGAAATCCCGCGTCTCTGATTGGACGAGGCCGCCAGGCCTCGATCAATCAGCGACGGGTACAGCATGGTGACAATGATGTCATAAAGGTTGCCTCGACCAATCAGCGACGGGCACAGTCTGCCGCGAATTCGCCTCGACCAATCAGTGACGGGCACAGTATCGACGTAGATGTCATAATGGTTGCCATGGCGACGATGACGTCATAAAGGTTGCCTCGACCAATCAGCGACGGGCACAGTCTGCCGCGAATTCTGGAATCATCATTGTCCATATACTACGGGGACATGCATATTCTAGAATACCCGATGCGTTAGAATCGGGCCACAATCTAGTATATATATATATATACACATTATAGTGTGTGTGACTGTGTGTATGCATTATGGTGTGTGGCTGTGGGTGTATATGCATTATAGTGTGTGACTGTGTGTATTTGCATTATAGTGTTTGTGTGTGTGAGACTGTGTGTATGCATGCATTATAGTTTGTGTATGCATTATAGTGTGACTGTGTGTATGCATGGATTATAGTGTGTGTAGGCATTATAGTGTGTGAGTGTGTATATGCATTATAGTGTGTGTGTGTGTGTGTGTGTGTATATGCATTATAGAGTGTGTGACTGTGTGTGTATATGCATTAGTTTGTGTATATGTGTTAGTGTGTGTGTATGTGTCTATATGGACTATAGTCAAACTTCAAGAGGTAGTCACCGGGAATGGTTTTCAACAGGTGTGCCCTGTCAGGTTTAATAAATGGGATTTCTTGCCTTATACATGGGGTTGGGACCATCAGTTGTGTTGTGCAGAAGTCTGGTGGATACACAGCTGATAGTCCTACTGAATAAACTGTTAGCTGCTTTTTTCTTGCCATGATACAAATTCTAGGTAAAGAAAAACAAGTGGCCATCATTACTTTAAGAAATAAAGGTCAGTCAGTCCGAATAATTGGGGAAACTTTGAAAGTGTCCCCAAGTGCAGTGGCAAAAACCATCAAGCGCTACAAAGAAACTGGCTCACATGAGGACCGCCCCAGGAAAGGAAGACCAAGAGTCACCTCTGCTTCTGAGGATAAGTTTTATTCGAGTCACCAGCCTCAGAAATCGCAGGTTAACAGCAGCTCAGATTAGAGACCAGGTCAATGCCACACAGAGTTCTAGCAGTAGACACATCTCTGTTGTGAATTTACCTTTTGGCTCCCTCTAGTGGCTACTAGTGATTTGACTCTGAGTATGTCAGTCATCCCTTGTATGCTCACCTGGGTCGTTAGGTCAGGGGTGTTGCTATATAAGCTCCCTGGACCTTCAGTTCAATGCCTGGCAACGTTGATATCAGAGCTAATCTGTAGTGCTCTTGTCCACTGATCCTGGTTCCTGCATTATTAAGCTAAGTCTGCTTTCTTGCTTATTGCTTTTTGTTTTTGTTTGCATTTTTGTCCAGCTTGTATATTATCTGTTTCCTGACCTTGCTGGAAGCTCTAGGGTGGCTGGTGTTCTCCCCCCGGGCCGTTAGACGGTTCGGGGGTTCTTGAATCTCCAGTGTGGATTTTTGATAGGGTTTTTGTTGACCATATAAGTTATCTTGCTACATTCGGCTATTAGTAAGTGGGCCTCTCTTTGCTAAACCTAGTTCATCTCTGTGTTTGTCATTTCCTCTTACCTCACCGTTATTATTTGTGGGGGGCTTGTATCCTACTTTTGGGGTCTTTTCTCTGGAAGCAAGAGAGGTCTTTGTTTTCCTCTTCTAGGGGTAGTTAGTTCTCCGGCTGGCGTGAGACATCTAGCGACCAACGTAGGCATGTTCCCCGGCTACTTCTAGTGTTGGCGTTAGGAGTAGATATATGGTCAACCCAGTTACCACTGCCCTATGAGCTGGATTTTTGTACTTCGCAGACTTGCTGATATCTCTGAGACCCTCGCCATTGGGGTCATAACAGTTTGCCAGGCCAGTATTAAATGTTAAATGCATTGCAGAAGCGGGATTATAAGAAAGAAAATTCTGAGTTTTTTTTTCTCTCTCTCATTTTTTTTTTCTCTTCCCCTTTACCTCTGAGTGGCTTGTGTTTGCTGCAGACATGAATGTTCAGACCTTGATTACAAGTGTGGACCAGCTTGCTGCTCGTGTGCAGGGCATACAAGATTATGTTACCAGAAATCCTATGTCAGAACCTAAGATACCGATTCCTGAACTGTTTTCTGGAGACCGATTTAAATTTAGAAATTTCAGGAATAATTGTAAATTGTTTTTGTCTCTGAGACCCTGTTCATCTGGAGACTCCGCTCAGCAAGTAAAAATTGTTATTTCTTTTTTACGGGGCGACCCTCAGGATTGGGCTTTTTCGCTGGCGCCAGGAGATCCGGCATTGGCTGACATTGATGCGTTTTTTCTGGCGCTCGGTCTGCTTTATGAGGAACCCAATCTTGAGATTCAGGCAGAAAAAGCCTTGCTGGCTATGTCTCAGGGCCAGGACGAGGCTGAAGTATATTGCCAAAAATTTCGGAAATGGTCCGTGCTGACCCAGTGGAACGAGTGTGCATTGGCTGCAAATTTTAGAAATGGCCTTTCTGAAGCCATTAAGAATGTGATGGTGGGTTTTCCCATTCCCACAAGTCTGAATGATTCTATGGCCCTGGCTATTCAAATCGACCGGCGGTTGCGGGAGCGCAAAACCGCAAATTCCCTCATGGTGTTGTCTGAACAGGCACCTGATTTAATGCAATGTGATAGAATCCTGACTAGAAATGAGCGGAAAATTCATAGACGCCAGAATGGCTTGTGTTACTACTGTGGTGATTCTACACATGTTATCTCAGCATGCTCTAAACGTCTTACTAAGGTTGTTAGTCCGGTCACCATTGGTAATTTGCAACCTAAATTTATTCTATCTGTAACTTTGATTTGCTCACTGTCATCGTATCCTGTCATGGCGTTTGTGGACTCAGGTGCTGCCCTGAGCCTTATGGATCTGTCATTTGCCAAGCGCTGCGGATTTGTTCTTGAGCCATTGGAAAATCCTATCCCTCTTGGGGGTATTGATTCTACGCCATTGGCAAAAAATAAACCGCAGTTTTGGACACAGGTTACCATGTGCATGACTCCCGAACATCGGGAGGTAATACGTTTTCTGGTTCTGCATAAAATGCATGATTTGGTTGTTTTGGGTTTGCCATGGTTACAGACCCATAATCCAGTTTTGGACTGGAAGGCTATGTCAGTGTCAAGTTGGGGCTGCCATGGAATTCATGGAAATTCCCTGCCCTTGTCTATTGCTTCTTCTACGCCTTCGGAAGTTCCGGCGTATTTGTCTGATTATCAGGATGTCTTCAGCGAGTCTAAGTCCAGTGCACTGCCTCCTCATAGAGAATGTGACTGTGCAATAGATTTGATTCCTGGCAGTAAGTTTCCTAAGGGGAGACTGTTTAATCTGTCGGTACCTGAACATACCGCGATGCGTTCATATATCAAGGAGTCTCTTGAGAAGGGGCATATCCGTCCTTCTTCTTCCCCTCTTGGTGCGGGATTCTTTTTTGTGGCCAAAAAGGACGGATCTTTGAGGCCTTGTATTGACTATCGGCTTTTAAATAAGATCACTGTCAAATTTCAGTATCCTTTGCCGCTGTTGTCAGATTTGTTTGCCCGGATTAAAGGTGCCAAGTGGTTCACCAAGATAGACCTTCGTGGTGCGTACAACCTTGTGCGCATTAGGCAGGGCGATGAATGGAAAACCGCATTCAATACGCCCGAAGGTCATTTTGAGTACTTGGTGATGCCATTTGGGCTCTCTAATGCACCTTCAGTTTTTCAGTCCTTCATGCATGACATTTTCCGGAAGTATCTGGATAGATTTTTGATTGTTTATCTGGATGATATTCTGTTTTTTTCTGATGATTGGGACTCGCATGTGGAGCAGGTCAGGATGGTTTTTGAGATTCTGCGTGAAAATTCTTTGTTTGTAAAAGGCTCAAAGTGTCTCTTTGGTGTACAGAAGGTGCCCTTTTTGGGGTTCATTTTTTCCCCTTCTGCTGTGGAGATGGATCCAGTCAAGGTCCGAGCTATTCATGATTGGACTCAACCCTCATCAGTTAAGAGTCTTCAGAAGTTCTTGGGTTTTGCTAACTTCTACCGTCGTTTTATCGCAAATTTCTCTAGCGTTGTTAAACCGCTGACGGATATGACCAAGAAAGGCTCTGATGTAGCTAACTGGGCTCCTGCTGCCGTGGAGGCTTTCCAGGAGTTGAAACGCCGGTTTACTTCGGCGCCTGTTTTGTGCCAGCCTGACGTCTCACTTCCCTTTCAGGTTGAGGTGGATGCTTCGGAGAATGGGGCAGGGGCCGTTTTGTCGCAGAGAGGCCCTAGTTGCTCTACTATGAGACCTTGTGCCTTCTTCTCTAGGAAGTTTTCGCCGGCAGAGCGAAATTATGATGTGGGCAATCGGGAGTTGTTGGCCATGAAGTGGGCATTTGAGGAGTGGCGTCATTGGCTCGAGGGTGCTAAGCATCGTGTGGTGGTCTTGACTGATCACAAAAATCTGATGTATCTCGAGTCTGCTAAACGCCTGAATCCTAGACAGGCCCGCTGGTCATTGTTTTTCTCCCGTTTTGACTTTGTGGTCTCGTATTTACCAGGTTCTAAGAATGTGAAGGCCGATGCTCTGTCTAGGAGCTTTGTGCCTGATGCTCCTGGAGTCGCTGAACCTGTGGGTATTCTTAAGGAAGGAGTTATCTTGTCTGCTATTTCTCCAGATCTGCGACGTGTGTTGCAGAGATTTCAGGCTGGTAGGCCTGACTCTTGTCCACCTGACAGATTGTTTGTGCCTGCTAAATGGACTAGCAGAGTCATTTCTGAGGTTCATTCCTCAGTGTTGGCAGGGCACCCGGGAATTTTTGGCACCAGAGATCTGGTGGCCAGGTCCTTTTGGTGGCCTTCCTTGTCAAGGGATGTGCGGTCATTTGTGCAGTCCTGTGGTACTTGTGCTCGAGCTAAGCCTTGCTGTTCTCGTGCCAGCGGGTTGCTCTTGCCCTTGCCTGTCCCGAAGAGACCTTGGACACACATCTCTATGGATTTCATTTCGGATCTTCCGGTGTCTCAGGGCATGTCTGTCATCTGGGTGATATGTGATCGTTTCTCCAAGATGGTCCATCTGGTTCCTTTGCCTAAGCTGCCTTCCTCTTCTGATCTGGTTCCTGTGTTCTTCCAGAACGTGGTTCGTTTGCATGGCATTCCTGAGAATATTGTGTCAGACAGAGGATCCCAGTTTGTTTCCAGGTTCTGGCGATCCTTTTGTGGTAGGATGGGCATTGATTTGTCGTTTTCGTCCGCTTTCCATCCCCAGACTAACGGACAAACGGAGCGAACTAATCAGACTCTGGAGGCTTATTTGAGGTGTTTTGTCTCTTCTGATCAGGATGATTGGGTGACCTTCTTGCCGTTGGCTGAATTTGCCCTTAATAATCGGGCTAGTTCCGCCACCTTGGTTTCGCCATTTTTCTGCAACTCTGGTTTCCATCCTCGTTTTTCCTCGGGACATGTGGAGCCTTCTGACTGTCCTGGGGTGGATTCCGTGGTGGATAGGTTGCAGCGGATCTGGAGTCATGTGGTGGACAACTTGAAGTTGTCACAGGAGAAGGCTCAGCGTTTTGCCAACCGCCGCCGCGGTGTGGGTCCCCGACTTCGCGTTGGGGATTTGGTATGGCTGTCTTCTCGATTTGTTCCTATGAAGGTCTCCTCTCCCAAATTTAAGCCTCGCTTCATTGGTCCTTACAAGATATTGGAAATCATTAATCCTGTATCCTTTCGCCTGGATCTTCCGGTGTCGTTCGCCATTCACAGCGTATTTCATAGGTCCTTGTTGCGGCGGTACGTTGTGCCTGTGGTTCCTTCTGCTGAGCCTCCTGCTCCGGTGTTGGTTGAGGGCGAGTTGGAGTACGTGGTGGAGAAGATCTTAGATTCTCGTCTCTCCAGGCGCAGGCTTCAGTACCTGGTCAAGTGGAAGGGCTATGGTCAGGAGGATAATTCCTGGGTGGTCGCCTCTGATGTGCATGCGGCCGATTTAGTTCGTGCCTTTCACGCCGCTCATCCTGATCGCCCTGGTGGTCTTGGTGAGGGTTCGGTGACCCCTCACTAAGGGGGGGGTACTGTTGTGAATTTACCTTTTGGCTCCCTCTAGTGGCTACTAGTGATTTGACTCTGAGTATGTCAGTCATCCCTTGTATGCTCACCTGGGTCGTTAGGTCAGGGGTGTTGCTATATAAGCTCCCTGGACCTTCAGTTCAATGCCTGGCAACGTTGATATCAGAGCTAATCTGTAGTGCTCTTGTCCACTGATCCTGGTTCCTGCATTATTAAGCTAAGTCTGCTTTCTTGCTTATTGCTTTTTGTTTTTGTTTGCATTTTTGTCCAGCTTGTATATTATCTGTTTCCTGACCTTGCTGGAAGCTCTAGGGTGGCTGGTGTTCTCCCCCCGGGCCGTTAGACGGTTCGGGGGTTCTTGAATCTCCAGTGTGGATTTTTGATAGGGTTTTTGTTGACCATATAAGTTATCTTGCTACATTCGGCTATTAGTAAGTGGGCCTCTCTTTGCTAAACCTAGTTCATCTCTGTGTTTGTCATTTCCTCTTACCTCACCGTTATTATTTGTGGGGGGCTTGTATCCTACTTTTGGGGTCTTTTCTCTGGAAGCAAGAGAGGTCTTTGTTTTCCTCTTCTAGGGGTAGTTAGTTCTCCGGCTGGCGCGAGACATCTAGCGACCAACGTAGGCATGTTCCCCGGCTACTTCTAGTGTTGGCGTTAGGAGTAGATATATGGTCAACCCAGTTACCACTGCCCTATGAGCTGGATTTTTGTACTTCGCAGACTTGCTGATATCTCTGAGACCCTCGCCATTGGGGTCATAACACATCTCTAAAACAACTGTTAAGAGGAGACTTTGTGCAGCAGGCCTTCATGGTAAAATAGCTGCTAGGAAACCACTGCTAAGGACAGGCAACAAGCAGAAGAGACATGTTTGGGCTAAAGAACACAAGGAATGGACATTAGACCAGTGGAAATCTGTGCTTTGGTCTGATGAGTCCAAATTTGAGATCTTTGGTTCCAACCACCATGTCTTTGTGTGACGCAGAAAAGGTGAACGGATGGACTCTACATGCCTGGTTCCCACCGTGAAGCATGGAGGAGGAGGTGTGATGGTGTGGGGGTGCTTTGCTGGTGACACTGTTGGGGATTTATTCAAAATTGAAGGCATACTGAACCAGCAAGGCTACCACAGCATCTTGCAGCGGCATGCTATTCCATCCGGTTTGTGTTTAGTTGGACCATCATTTATTTTTCAACAGGACAATGACCCCAAACACACCTCCAGGCTGTGTAAGGGCTATTTGACCAAGAAGGAGAGTGATGGGGTGCTACGCCAGATGACCTGGCCTCCACAGTCACCAGACCTGAACCCAATCGAGATGGTTTGGGGTGAGCTGGACCGCAGAGTGAAGGCAAAAGGGGAACTCCTTCAAGATTTTTGGAAGACCATTCCCAGTGACTACCTCTTGAAGCTCATTAAGAGAATGCCAAGAGTGTGCAAAGCAGTCATCAAAGCAAAAGGTGGCTACTTTGAAGAACCTAGAATATAAGACATAATTTTGGTTGTTTCACACTTTTTTGTTAAGTATATAATTCCACATGTGTTAATTCATAGCTTTGATGCCTTCAGTGTGAATGTACAATTTTCATAGTCATGAAAATACAGAAAAATCTGAATGAGAAGGTGTGTCCAAACTTTTGGTCTGTACTGTGTGTTGCGTCCAAAGCGCTGCCAAATACTGAACGTGTGTGCATATCCTAAAGAGGCCCGGAAACGAGTGTGAAACGATTTCAATATTGTCGATCACACTTGTTTACCGGCCTGAACTTAGCGCTTGTAAATACAGTACAACCAAAATGTTTCTGTGTGATGGTCAAATATATGTGAGCATTTGGGGCCCCACTTTGTCTAAAACCGGCCCTCCCTGTGTGTCCCTATTAGACTATTTCTACTGTGGTGATATTGATGTCACTTTGTTGGTGTGTGCAAATACATTTTTGAAAATGTGTAGATTCCGCGTTGGGTCTCCTTCATGAGTGTTGCCTGTAGCAGTAGGCCTCCGATACAGGCTGTCTTTGAGTCAACTACCCTTGTTACTATCCTTACATTTTTCTGACAATAGTAATCTATGAAACTGATATGTGTGCCACCGGAGTGTGGCTGAGTATCATGTTAAATTTTTTTGGTGGGGTTTATCACTTATATAGCGCCAATAATTCAACATTCACTTTACAAACATTACTGGCACTGTCATCATTGGGGCTCACAATCTAAATTAACTATCTGTATGTCTTAGTATTGTGGGTAGAAAAATAATTGCTGGGAGTAAACCCTTGCAAACATGAGTAGAACATACAAACTCTTTGCAGATGCTGTCCTTGGTGGGGTTATAACACAGGACTACAGCGCTGCAAGGCTGCTAATGTCTTTGCATTGACAACTGAACGTTTCTGTGGTTGGAAACCTATCACTGTGATTTAAACTGTGTGCCTCACTGCTGTGTTGGGAAAAAACACTGTCAAGATTGTCTTCCAGCATGCTTTGATACTGCAGCATGGGCACATCCCTTTCCAGGAGGGGAAGCAACATGCAATATTTACTTTTGTATTGTGGATAGAACATACTGGCAACCCAGTAGTCAGCACTATTTGGAATCATAACTATACGGGTAACAATCATGCTGCAGATGATGTTGCAAGAAGGCGCTCATGGGTTGGTCTCTTTCATGAGGTCCATCTCCACAGTGTGCTGGTGGTGGTCTAACACTCAATCTTTCTTTCTTCCTTCATTCCCTCCTGACAATGACGGACAACATAGAGGGAATCATTATCGTCTTCATCTCCTAACTGTTGTGCATCCATCGCCTCTTCCTTCTCATCCTTTTCATCATCCTTCTCCATTTGTTCCTCCCATGGCAATCAGGACAACATAGAGGGAATCATTATCGTCTTCATCTCCTAACTGTTGCGCATCCATCGCCTCTTCCTTCTCATCCCTTTCATCGTCCTTCTCCATTTGTTCCTCCCATGGCAATCATCTGTAAGATGACAGACCTGTACTTATAGGTATTGTTAATCCTAAAGGTATCCTCCTCTGCTTCCTCCTCTTCCCCTAGGATCACCACCACCACCTGCTCACTTACACTATTTAAAGTGTGCTCCAACATGTAGATGACAATTATAGGGATGCTGATGACTGCATCATCACTTCTAACCATCTTAGTAGCCATTAAGAAAAAGTACAGAAGGGTGCAGAGGTCCTTCATCTGTATCCAGCGCGCAAGTGTGAATTGCACCATGTCCGTACTGCATTGTGCCAGGCTATGAAAAATATCATCCTGCACCAGGTCTCGGCGCTGCTGCCATAGTCGCTGCAACATGTGCAGAGTTTAATTCCATGGTATGGTCCTATCGCATATCAACCAGTTAACCGGTAGTCTGAAAGATCTCTATACCAACTGAAGTGGAATGGTGGAAGTCAGCATGATGGTAGTTTTTGCAGCAACGCATCCCAGGCTGGGACAGTGACGGAGGAATTGCTCTACTATCAAGTTGAGGATGCGAGCCATGCAAGGAACATGTGTAAGGTTGGCCCGGCGTAGGGCCACCACCAGGTTTGCACCGTTATTGCACACGGCCTTCCCTGGCTCCAGGTTGAGTGTAGATAGCCATTGCTAAAACTCGGCATAGATAGATGTCCACAACTGTTGATCTGTATGACTGCAATCTCCAAGGCATATTATTGTAAACACTGCCTGTTTACGGTGATCCCTGGCTGTGCAGTAGGAAGGTGGGGGAGGGATTTTCTCTGCAGTGTTGGACCCTGTGTTTAATTAAGGTTGAGGGTGCAGGTGGAGGCCATAGAGGAGGTGGAGGAGGCAGAAGCACTGAAGGTACAGTTACATACAGAGGTTTGCTCCGCAAGCCCTGGGGATTCCAAGACTTGGTGTCTAGTGACCCTTTGGTTTCTACTGCTGTAGTTCTCCATCCCCTGGTTTGTACTAGTTTAGTTATCCAACCCAAGCTGTTTAGTAGTTTAGTTCGGCAACCCTTGTTGTCTATTAGTTTAGTTCTCCATGTTTTGGTGTGTATTTCTTTCCTTCTGCAATCATAGCTGTTTTGTAGTTTAGTTCTCCAACCTGTTGTCTAATAGTTTAGTTATCCATCTTATGGTGTGTAGTGATTTATTTCTCCATCCCCAAGTGCCCTGTAAACCTTGGGGATTGCAAGACTTGTGGAGCAGCCCCAGACTGCACCTACAGCCACCAGAGTCACCCAGTGCCCAGTCATCTAGATGTAACTCCCCTGTCTATGCTTGCTTGTCCAGGTGTCATTGTTGAAATACAACCTGGCAGACATAGAATTTTTCAGGGAACAGGTAATGTTGTCTGCGACTTTTTGCTGTAGCTCAGGCACATCTTTCATAGAGAAGGAATGGTGACTGGGCAACTGGTACTGGGGGGACTGCGACGGCCATCAGCTTTTGGAAACTGTCTGTATCCATAAGGTGGAAAGGCTGCATTTCCGTGGCCAACAGATTGGAGTGGCCGTGCAATAATCACAGAGATCACAGGCCATGAGTCATACAGAAACAAGCGCTGTGATCTTTGTAGTGAATAGCTCACAGCTGGCCCCTATCATCCACACAATGACACGATTGGGTGACAAATCATCTGAGGAGGCCGCAGACTGTTCACAATAATTAGTTCTCAGAAAAGTAATAGTGAGCGTATGGCTTATCCACGATCAGATTAGAACACATGGAATATGTGTATATCCCGCCGTACGATCTATGCGAACTCCATGATAACCCTACTCTCCTCGCTGCCAATAACAATCCTGTTTTTAACCCAATAAATAAATACAGGCCGATTGCATGCCATTCTTCATTTGAGGTTCACACCATCAGGGTGTTCCATCCCATCTCCCTAAGAGGAGCAGTCATATACCTGCTCCCAGGCTCACCCACCCTCTTCCTTGACCACTTTTATGTGCTGCTGCCACACTTCATGTCCTCAGAATTGACACCCCTTATCCTCGGAGACTTCAACAGCTCCACCTCCGCAACTGCATCCCAGCTTCTGTCTCTAGCCAATTTTCGTGGCCTCTCACAACTTCAAACTCTGAGACACACGAAGACGGTAACACACCTGATCCGGTTCAGTTCAATCTCCTACTTAGATGATTCGCCTCTTACCCTTTGTCCCCCATGAAATTGGGAGTATAACCACAACTTAGACATTTTTAGGTGCTCCCTAAAAGTACATCTGTTTAGGGTGGCCTATTACGTTCCCTAATCAAAGTCCTTTTTTATATATAGCTTATTCTCTACTTCTGAACATAATTCGCCATCAAACTCAACCGTATCCAAAAAGGCTCATGGAGCCTTTATCTACCCCCCATTTCCTCATGATGGTTGTACCATCATTGTAAATAAGCACCTGTAATTGGTGTCACCCCCACTGCATTGTAGATTGTAAGCTCTGAAAAGCAGGATCGTCATTATATTTGCTTTGTTTGATTATCTTAAACCTGATAACTTTTGACTGTTTTATATGAACTGCTGACTTGTAAAGCTATTCGGAATGTGTTTGCAATATATAAATAAAGGTTATTATTGTTAGTAGATTGAAGATGGTGAAATTCAAGCTGTTAACTTTGCCATGTGTAGAAATATAGAATCTTTTACGTGAATACAACTGCACAAACGAGGTTTGCTGCTGTGCCGACACAGGGTGGAGTAGGGTGAACGCGACAAGCTGCTGGACTGTGAGAGAGGTGAAGGCAGAGATGTTACTGTAGATTGAGAAAGATGGGATGTGCTCGGTATGCAAGATCAGTTAAAAACAGGTATGTCCAATTCCGTATCAGCTGATGGGCTCTGTCACAACTGTAGAGGGTAAACAAGTGGAGTTTCTTTGGCTGGAGATCTATGTGACAACACTTGCCATGGTGAGGAAGGTGCAGTTGATGGGGTGGATGGTGGTGGACGAGACCCGCTAGTCTGCATGTTAACACAGTGACATTACCAGATTAACACATGTTGATCACGCATGTGCCAGGTCATGCATGTAGCACTGAAATTTCATTTTTTACTCTACTATGTTGTTTTTAAAAAAAGTTGACAGATAACATGATTTATTAGATTTTTGCCGGTCTAAAAAACAGACCCAAGCTAGGCAACTGCAGAACCGTGAACGCTGCTGTCCACTGCCAGAGTTGGGCCTCAAGATGCATTGGCTGCCGTGGTTGCATAACGCTGTGTCTACATAACCTCATCATCTTCCTCTTCCCCTCCTCTGCTGAGCTACTCAGCTGCATGCCTCTGGGTTTACATCAAGTATGATCTACCACCTCAACATCATCCTCCCTGTTCTCCAACTCCCCGCCCTCAGTATCACTCTCCTCCTCTTCCTGTCTTGACAGCACAGTACAATCTGCAGGCGCCTCAAATATCTGAGTCTCGTCACAAATTCACAAATGGATCACCTTCACCCAATGGGGTTAACATCTGTTGATGAGGGTTTGGTTTATGCTCAGACGAAACTTCATCCGACCATGGATCAAAGTGAGAACAAATTTGGCCATCAGGGCAGATGATTTCCTCCTCTTGACTTTGTGAATCTTTAGAGTACAATTCCTATGCCCATGGCATACAATGTGTGAAGAGATCTGCAGACTCAGCCATCTGTGGTTCCCAACAGTCAGTTGAGCACTTGGAGCGTTGTGATGTGGGGGAAAAAAAGGTAATTGGGGTGCCACCACTGAGGACTTTACTGTGTTTAATGTTAAGGTGGAGTAAGAGGAGCAGAGGCCACTTGATGCAGCGCTTGCCATCTACTGGAGCACGTGTTCTTTCTGGCCCTCTTCTATAAAGCGTACCGTCATACAGCTGCCAAAGAAAGGGAGCGAAGTTGCCCGTCCAGTAACAGAAGTTGTAAATATGCTGCCAAAATTCTTACTGCAGCAAAACAAACAGACTTCTCATCCCTCATATCATACCTCTCGCACAACCCTAAACAGCTATTCAGTACTTTCAATTCTTTCCTACGTCCACCAGTTCCCCCTCCCTCTCCTCTCATCTCAGCTGAATACTTTCTCACCACCTGTGAACTACACACAATAATGTCCCACTTAATTCCAAACTTTACCACAGTCTTCATCACAAGCCTAACCCACTTCAACCTGTCACTAACAACTGGTGTCTTCCGTCCTGATTAAAACATACCTCGATCACACCCATCCTCAAAAAGCCCACCGGTGACCCATCCTCTGTGTCTACCTATCGCCCCATATAATTTCTCCCCTATGCCTCCAAAAACTGGAGCAACAAATCCATTTTGAACTGTCCTCCCCACCTCTCCTCTTGCTCCCTCTTTGACCGCTCACAATCTGACTTCAGACTGCACCATTCCACTGAAACTGCCCTGACTAAAGTTACCAACGACCTACTAACCGCCAAATCAAAGCGACGCTAGTTTGTCCTTCTCCTGGACCTGGCATCCATCTTTTTTTTTTTTTTAAATTCGTTTATTAATAACAAAATGAATTCCGTTACATACACATTTGTTTCCAAAAGATTGAACATAATAAACAGTAATTTTGAATTATGTATTGGCAAGCATACTATAGAATACTGTCTCAGTTATAACAAACGCTTTCTTGAAGCTATAAAGTAAAGGTGCTGGGTTATTTGTAACATATAGAGATATAAATCTTGAATTGTACCTATCTCTACTCTAACTACTAATACGCCGCATTGCTTTGTGCCTGTCGCCCATGCGATATCCCCACCCAGTACCAAAATCAGTCATACAGGTCCTTCTCAAAAAATTAGCATATAGTGTTAAATTTCATTATTTACCATAATGTAATGATTACAATTAAACTTTCATATATTATAGATTCATTATCCACCAACTGAAATTTGTCAGGTCTTTTATTGTTTTAATACTGATGATTTTGGCATACAACTCCTGATGACCCAAAAAACCTGTCTCAATAAATTAGCATATCAAGAAAAGGTTCTCTAAACGACCTATTACCCTAATCTTCTGAATCAACTAATTAACTCTAAACACATGCAAAAGATACCTGAGGCTTTTAAAAACTCCCTGCCTGGTTCATTACTCAAAACCCCCATCATGGGTAAGACTAGCGACCTGACAGATGTCAAGAAGGCCATCATTGACACCCTCAAGCAAGAGGGTAAGACCCAGAAAGAAATTTCTCAACAAATAGGCTGTTCCCAGAGTGCTGTATCAAGGCACCTCAATGGTAAGTCTGTTGGAAGGAAACAATGTGGCAGAAAACGCTGTACAACGAGAAGAGGTGACCGGACCCTGAGGAAGATTGTGGAGAAGGACCGATTCCAGACCTTAGGGAACCTGAGGAAGCAGTGGACTGAGTCTGGTGTGGAAACATCCAGAGCCACCGTGCACAGGCGTGTGCAGGAAATGGGCTACAGGTGCCGCATTCCCCAGGTAAAGCCACTTTTGAACCATAAACAGCGGCAGAAGCGCCTGACCTGGGCTACAGAGAAGCAGCACTGGACTGTTGCTAAGTGGTCCCAAGTACTTTTTTCTGATGAAAGCAAATTTTGCATGTCATTCGGAAATCAAGGTGCCAGAGTCTGGAGGAAGACTGGGGAGAAGGAAATGCCAAAATGCCTGAAGTCCAGTGTCAAGTACCCACAGTCAGTGATGGTGTGGGGTGCCATGTCAGCTGCTGGTGTTGGTCCACTGTGTTTCATCAAGGGCAGGGTCAATGCAGCTAGCAAATCAGGAGATTTTGGAGCACTTCATGCTTCCATCGGCTGAAATGCTTTATGGAGATGAAGATTTCATTTTTCAGCACGACCTGGCACCTGCTCACAGTGCCAAAACCACTGGTAAATGGTTTACTAACCATGGTATTACTGTGCTCAATTGGCCTGCCAACTCTCCTGACCTGAACCCCATAGAGAATCTGTGGGATATTGTGAAGAGAAAGTTGAGAGACGCAAGACCCAACACTCTGGATGAGCTTAAGGCCGCTATTGAAGCATCCTGGGCCTCCATAACATCTCAGCAGTGTCACAGGCTGATTGCCTCCATGCCACGCCGCATTGAAGCAGTCATTTCTGCCAAAGGATTCCCGACCAAGTATTGAGTGCATAACTGAACATTATTATTTGATGGTTTTTTTGTTTGTTATTAAAAAACACTTTTATTTGATTGGCCGGGTGAAATATGCTAATTTATTGAGACAGGTTTTTTGGGTTATCAGGAGTGTATGCCAAAATCATCAGTATTAAAACAATAAAAGACCTGACAAATTTCAGTTGGTGGATAATGAATCTATAATATATGAAAGTTTAATTGTAATCATTACATTATGGTAAATAATGAAATTTAACACTATATGCTAATTTTTTGAGAAGGACCTGTATTATTACTACAGAGTAAGATGGGAAGATTATCATCTACCCCAGATTTTTTAAAATTTTCCCGGACACCCCCTATTTTGATATAGTGTGCGCTCATATGGAATGATCGAGTTTACCAGATCAATCCATGTTCTCCGGGAGGGGCGTGAGCTCCCCCATCCACCACAGTGCCAATGCCTTTCGTGCCATAAAAAGGGTCTCGCGCAAGAGGATCTCAGTGTAATGATCCCAAGTCTCCTCCTCCCACACTCCAAATATACAAATTAGTGGATCAAGGGGAACGGGGATTGATAACAGCGACGTTAGTAAGGATGTCACCGCCTTCCAATAGTGAGAAGTGACAGGACATCTCCATATCATGTGGATGAAATCTGCATTCGATGAATGACATCGCAGACACTCTGACGATTGGAATCGACCCATTTTATAGAGCCGTACCGGAGTTAAGTACGCTCGGTGCATTATATATAGCTGGATCATCCTATTATTAACTGATGGAGATACTTTAATTGGAGATTCAAGAACATCCTCCCATTCCTCTTCCTGTATATTGGAAAGGAGTCCCCCCATTTTCCCTTAATAGAATCAAGAGTAGATGTAGCACCCGAAGATAGCAAATAAGTATAGAGGGAGGAGATAAGACCGTGAGGGCCCTGAAAGTTGAGGATCCCTATCAAGGGTAGAGAGGAAATAGCATGACCTGTGCCTGAGTGTCTCATATACGATTGAACAGCTGACCTCAGTTGTAAATATCGAAAAAATTGGGACCTCGGTATACTATGTTTAGCTTGTAGTTGCTCAAAAGATACAAAGATCCCCCCCATTATAGGGATCGCCTATTGAGAAGACACCATGCGTTACCCAGAAGTCAGTGGACGGGTGATTAGATAGTGATGTAAAATAGCCGTTGTTCCACAGGGGCATCTCTGCTATAATGGCTGTAAACCTAATAGTTTTTTTAATTTGCCTCCAAACTGATTGCGCCAAACGAAGCAAAGGGAGCAAACGCAGGACATTAGTTTTCTCCATCTCCAGAAAGTTTAGTGGACAATCAATTTGGGCCAATTGAAATAGGCGACTTCCAGAGTTGGGGGGGGGGGAGGGGAAACCTATCGGGCATCCACTTATTGAGAGCTCTAGCCTGACCGGCCAGATAATAGAGATAGAAATCTGGCAACACCGCCCCACCCCCCTGTTTTTGTCTCTGTAGCGTGGATAGTTTAAGTTTAGGTCTGGAGTTACCCCAAATGAAAGTTGTAGTTTGAGAATTCAAAGTGGCAAAAATGGATTTAGGGATTGGCACAGCACTGTGCTGAAGGAAGTAACAGCTTAGGGAGCAGTATCATTTTAATTAAATTAATACGACCAGCTACAGAGAGTGGAAGTTTAGTCCAAGTTGCAAATTTAGATTTAACCAACTCTATCGGGAAATATATTAAGTTGTAAGTCGAGCCTACTAAATTGAGAGATATGTATGCCTAAGTATTTGAAGCTGGGTACAATAGGAAGGGGAGAGAGGGTCCCAAGGCGGGGCATTGGAGTATGGGAGAGGGGCATCTACGCGGATTTGTCAAAATTTATGTATAGGCCTGAATATCTACTAAATTCGTCTATAGTGGCAATTACCCGCGGCAATGTTTCCTCCGCTTTATCCATAAAAATCACCATGTCGTCAGCATATAGACCAATGGTATCCACCCAGCCAGCTATGTCTATACCTTTAATATCCAGAGAGGACCTCACGCGTATCGCCAATGCCTCTATCGCAAGAGCGAAGAGGGTCGGAGAGAGGGGCCCCCCTGGTGGGTTCCTCTATGTAGTGAGAAGGGTTTAGAGATTGTACCGTTTACTATTAGACAGGCACTAGGTTTGATATACAGTAGACCCACCCATTTTAAGAATTTGTCTCCGAAGCCATATTTTTGCAAGCAGGCTGAGAGAAAGGGCCACTCGAGAGAATCAAAAGCCTTGGCCGCATCCAGCGATGCCAATGCCCAGGAATTATCTAATACTAATGAACTATATTGGACTACCGATTGGACTTGTGTAATGTTGATGGAAGTATTCATACCTGGCATAAAGCCTGTTTGGTCTGGATGTATAAGGTCTAGTATAATTGAGTTCAGTCTGATAGCTAGAATTTTAGTAAAGATTTTATAGTCCACGTTTACCAATGATATAGGGCAGTAAGATCCACATTCTGAAGGGTCCTTCCCCTCTTTTTTAAGTACAATAATGTTTGCCTCGTAGTAGGTGTCGGGCATAGAGCCTTCCTCCCACATCCCCCGGAATACTTTCAACAAGAGTGGTGCCAGTATGCTGCAATATTTCTTATATAGTTCAATGGGAAACCCGACTGGACCAGGAGCTTTCCCAAAAGCCATATCTGCCATATCATATATTCAACCTCCTCCAAGGTAAACTCAGCGTCCATATAGGCCCGCTGAGCTGGGCTCAGTACGGGAAAAGTTACATCCGATAAGTAGTTTAAGTTTTCTGAAATATCAAAGTCACACTTGGATGAATATAGTGACTTATAATATTCATGAAAACAGTGGAGTATCTCCTCGGTTGAGGACACCAATAGTCCGTCAGGTGTTCCGATCTGTAGTATAGTATTGGATATATTGTGTTGACGTACCAAGAAGGCCAAAAATTTACTAGCTTGGCTGCTCAATTCGAAATAAGATTGACGCGCAAAAAATAATTTACGTTTGGTCTTAGTGTCTACATGCTGGACATAGCCTCTGAGAAGATAGCCACTCAAGTCCATTGCCATTAGTAGGGTCCGATATGTATGCGGATTCCGAATCTTTTAATCTCCGCTCCACCTCATCATCCTCCCTTGAGGTCACCCTCTTTATATAGGATATTGTGGAAGACAAACATCCCCACAGATACGCCTTCCCAGAATCCCAGAATATATTAGTGTTAGTGGGACGAAAGAAAACATTTCAGCTGATCAACAGTTCTGTCACTAGAGTCCATTAATTTAAGCCAAAACTGTTTCAGCTTCCAGACTATGCCATTGTTGGATTGTCCAAATTTAAGCTTAAAGATAATTGGGCTGTGGTCAGATATTCCCCTATTATCATGTTCAATGCTGTCCACCCACATTGCCACCTTCTCAGATCTGAATATGCAATCTATACGGGAGAGGGAGCATCTGGTAGATGAGTGGCAGGTATATCCCTTTACCCCAGGGTGGCGCATTCTCCACAGATCCAACCACCCACTTCCCTCCATAAATAAAGCCAGTTGGGAAGAAGCCTGAGATGGAGGCTCCCCAGCCGTCTCATTGCCCAGTCTCAGTCTATCAAGGTGATTATCCATGACTAGATTAAAGTCTCTCATACAAATAACATTGGCTTCTGTGAAACTTAAGGTACCGTTACACTAAACGACTTACCAACGATCACGACCAGCGATACGACCTGGCCGTGATCGTTGGTAAGTCGTTGTGTGGTCGCTGGGGAGCTGTCACACAGACAGCTCTCTCCAGCGACCAACGATCAGGGGAATGACTTCGGCATTGTTGAAACTGTCTTCAACGATGCCGAAGTCCCCCTGCAGCACCCGGGTAACCAGGGTAAACATCGGGTTACTAAGTGCAGGGCAGCGCTTAGTAACCCGATATTTACCCTGGTTACCATTGTAAAAGTAAAAAAAAAAACCACTACATACTCACATTCTGATGTCTGTCACGTCCCCCTGCCGAGAGCTTCCCTGCACTGAATGTGTCAGCTCCGGCAGTAACAGCGGTGACGTCACCGCTGTGCTCTGCTTTACGGCCGGCGCTGACACAGTCAGTGCAGGGAAGCTCTCGGCAGCAGCGCGTGCTTATTAGCAGCGCTCTTGCCGAAAGCAGTTTTAACCCTGTGGATGCCGGGGGACGTGACAGACATCAGAATGTGTACTGTACTGTTTTTTTTTTTTAACTTTTACAATGGTAACCAGGGTAAATATCGGGTTACTAAGCGCGGCCCTGCGCTTAGTAACCCGATATTTACCCTAGTTACAAGTGAACACATTGCTGGATCGGCGTCACACACGCCGATCCAGCGATGACAGCAGGTGATCAGCGACCAAAAAAAGGTCATTCATGTTTCATATTCATATTTACCCTGGTTACAAGTGAACACATTACTGGATCGGCGTCACACACGCCGATCCAGCGATGACAGCAGGTGATCAGCGACCAAAAAAAGGTCATTCCCATCGACCAACGATCTCCCAGCAGGGGCCTGATCATTGGTCGCTGTCACACATAACGAGATCGTTAGCGGGATCGTTGCTACGTCACCAAAAGCGTGACGTTGCAACGATATCGTTAACGATATCGTTATGTGTGACTCAGCCTTTAGGGCAAAACTCAGTGCCTTCCGAAGAATTGAGATGTTAGCCGGAGGAGGGTTGTAAACACACAGTATAACATATTCACGAGAGTTAATTAGTGCATGTACAAAGACAAAACGGCCTTCGGTATCCCTTCTAGCCTCTCTGACCTCCCATCTAACATCTCTATGAATGAGCAGTGAGACCCCTCTAGAATAGCTAGTGTGGAACGCGTGAATGGACCATTGCACCCATGGTTTCTGTACACAACGGACCGAATCTCTGGTCAGATGTGTCTCTACCAGCGCCACGACATGGGGATGATGACGCTTGATCTGTGAAAAGACCTTAAGGTACCGTCACACTAGGCGATATCGCCAGCGATCCGTGACGTTGCAGCGACCTGGATAGCGATATCGCTGTATTTGACACGCAGCAGCGATCTGGATCCCGCTGTGAAATTGCTGGTCGCTGCTAGAAGGTCTGCACTATATTTGGTCGCTAGGTCGCCGTGTATCGCCGTGTTTGACAGCAAAAGCAAGGATACCAGCGATATTTTACACTGGTAACCAGGGTAAACATCGGGTTACTAAGCGCAGGGCCGCGCTTAGTAACCCGATGTTTACCCTGGTTACCAGCGTAAAAGTTAAAAAAACAAACAGCACATACTCACCAGCGCGTCCCCCAGCCTCTGCTTCCTGACACTGACTGAGCGCCGGCCCTAAACTGAAAGTGAAAGCACAGCGGTGACGTCACCGCTGTGCTGTTAGGGCCGGAGCTCAGTCAGTGTCAGGAAGTAGAGGCTGGGGGACGCGCTGGTGAGTATGTGCTGTTTGTTTTTTTAACTTTTACGCTGGTAACCAGGGTAAACATCGGGTAACTAAGCGCAGCCCTGCGCTTAGCAACCCGATGCTTACCCTGGTTACCCGGGGACCTCGGCATCGTTGGTCGCTGGAGAGCGGTCTGTGTGACAGCTCTCCAGCGACCAAACAGCGACGCTGCAGCGATCGGCATCGCTGTCGCTATCGCTGCAGCGTCGCTTAATGTGACGGTACCTTTAAACTTCTTCCGAGGTGATTTAATACCCCGTACATTCCAAGTCATACAGATTACTTCAGATCCCATACTCACAGATCAAGATATGATAAATAGTGGTGTCCGAGTGAAGACTGGGGATAACCCATATAGGGCAGGAGAGTTGTTGGCGGCGATTTCTACCTACAGAACAAGTAAAACCAACATGAAAGTAAAAACAGAGCAAAAACCCAACAATATAGGAGTAAAGTCCTGTGCTCCTATTAACAAGAAAAAACGGGGTTACCCCCGCTAGATTCATATATCACACGGAGAAAATAGGAGCCATTAGGTATAAAAATAGTAAATTTATTTGTACTTCAAAAAAATCAACATACTAAATCCATTACATCAAAAAACAAGTATCTGCAGGAAATTGAAACAGAAAAGAAGGAACCCTGCTGATTACCCCTGCCCACTCTGTGCAAAAATCGCATTAGATAAGGTGCAAGTGCAGTAATATATTGCACATAGAAGGTAAGCAAAAAAAAAAAAAAGCCAGCCAGGATTCTAAGATCACTCTATCAGTATATCGGCCAGAGAGTAACAAAATGCTTACCAAAGGCAGGGAGGTTCCAAACCCGGGCGTGGATGCCCCAAAAAACCCCGACGCACGTTTCGCGTGTCTATAACACAGCTTTCTCAAGGGGAATGTAGGTGTTCAGCAAACAGGACCTTTTATGATCCCATGATCAAACATGTGGTACACAGCCAGCCAATCACAGTGGAAAGTCGGCGCGTGGGCTCCGCCCACCCCGGGTCCAGACCATGAAGCAGAGCATCAGCATCGCCGCGAACGCGCGGGGAGAGAAAGGACATAGGTCCCCGCGCATGCGGACAAGGCACACAGACGTGCCGCTGCATGCCAGGAAGCCAGGGCCGAGGCGCGCACGCGCACACCACTGTGACGCCCTTGAAATATGTGTACACAGAACCGAAGTCCTGCACAAAAGACAACTGAGGTGAATAGACCGAAAACGGCCAGCACATTACAGATCAATAAATCCGGGTCGGCAAAACAGCTATAAAACATGAATACACCATAAGTAATTGAAAACAATATCGGTATCTCAGGAACTATAAGTCCAAAGTTATATATCATTGATCAAATCCAGATTTGTTCAGATATTGGCAGATCCTGCAAGCTATGTTTTCCAACACGTCAATAACCTTGCCATCCCAAGATTTCATTAACAAGTAAAGATGGATCATTTGATGTCCTGCTGAAGAAATACAAACATAAAAATAAATTTTAGAAACATTAAAAAATATTTAAAAAACGAACACACCCGGAAATAACACAGGGTGAAGTGGGAAGACAAGAGCATAAACTACGAATATATATAACTTTATGCAAAAAAAAAAAAAAAATTAAATAAACCAAAAAAGGTCAAAGAAAAGATGAAAAGGATAAGGACTCATTTAGACCACTCGGAGTCATAGTGTCTAGCACCACAATCCACTTTGCCTCCAACTGCGCCAACATCTTTTTGTAGTCACCTCCTCTGATCCCTAAGTGGACCACATCAATACCCCGTACCATAAATGACGAAGGATCACACTTATGAAATTGTTTGTAATGGCGCGGGATTGTTTTGAGGAGGGAAAGATCAGTCCCTGTCTTGGCTGCACAAATGTCCCGCACATGCTCACGCACACACCTTCTTAGCTCTCTAGACGTCAGGCCAATATAAATTTTTGAACAGCCACATGTGGAATAGTATATGACATTCATACTGCCACATGATATACGATGTCTGATGTCAAATTGTTTTTTACCATCTGAGGAGCTGAATGTGGTGCAGCGCAGGACATTTGTGCAAGCCAGACAGTGACTGCAGGGTACAGACCCATAACTGGGACCTTTCGAGCCAAATGGACTGCGGAAGGTAGGGGTATAGTGACTTTTAACCTCGCTAGATTCAGCGTCCGGTATTGTTATTAAGTGGGACGCCCACACGGAAAGCTCCATTATGCAATTATCAGCACAACTACATTAGGATTTTTTTGCATTGGACACCCCCGTGGGTTCGCAGCCACTCAGCCGTTTCTTCCGGATCAGTGAAAAATACAGAGGTACCCTCATGAACAACACGCAGACGAGCTGGATAGATCATGGAGTATATAACATTTCGGTCTCTGAGCTGTTTCTTTATATCCATGAATCGTGCCCATTGTTTCTAAAGCTCCATTGAGCAGTCCGGAAAGATTGAAATAGTAGCGTTGTGGAACTTAATAGGACTCTTCTGCCTTGCCAGGCGCAGGATAGTGTCTCTGTCTTTGCAGTTGAGAAGACGTGCTAAAAAGGGTCTCGGCGGGGCTCCGGGAGGGAGGGGTCTCATAGGAACTCTATGGGCTCTTTCCACGGAGAAAGTTGAGAATTCACCTCCTAGAGAGGTCTTAAGCCATTCCTCTAGAAATTCTTCAGGATGTTTGCCCCCAGAGCGTTTCGGCAGACCAATAATTCGGATATTATTCCGACGCAGTCTATTTTCCAGGTCATCCGCTTTTTGTTTCCAGGCATTTATGGAGCCAGCCACCTTTGTCAATTTAGCCTCCATGGGAGGGATGATGTCTTCCACCTGTGACACTCTTGTTTCCACCTCTGTAATACGTCCTCCCATAGTTTGCATATCATGTGTCAGGTGGCCTACCTCAGTGTGCACATCCTCTATTTTTTCAGTAAGAGAAGATCTGGTCAAAGAGAGAGCCTGCATTAGTTGTTCAGAAGCCTGTTTGAGAATTAGTTCTTCCTGTTCACCCTCCTCATTACTGTCCGACAGGTGGCCTTTACGTTGAGCCTGTGTGGGATTATTTCTAAGAGTTCGCCCACCATCCGGATGGTCCTCTCTAGCATATTTCTTCAGCCTGTCAGCAGCTCCTGAACCCTTTGAAAGTTGCATGACTGACAGAGGTGGAAAACAGCAAGGTGACCAGGATAATAAAAGAAACAGTTCCACTCACAAAGATGATAGGGTGGTGCAGATCATGTATATAGAGTTTATGAGGCAGCACAATATGAGTAAGGTACTTATAGTAGTAATGAAGTAAAATAAACGTAGCAGTGCCCAGTCCAAGTCAAACTTTGTGCACTGGGGGGAAGGGAGGGTCCGCAGCCCCCGCAGAGAAAGAAGCAAGGAGGGGAGCCAATCTCTCCAAGTCTCTAGCACTGATGGGAATAGGTGACTTCCGAATAGGGGGGGAGCATGGAGCCCAATATCTCAGAGCACACGCCGACTGTCCCCACTGTGTGGTTCAGGATATGTGCTCACCTCCCATACAGCGCCGTAAAAATGGTGTTCAGCATTGCGCCTCTTCCTGATAAGGCGCGCGCTTATAGAGTGACCGCCACCTCCCACCGGCACCACCGATCAGCTCCCTCCAACCTCCGGTGCAACAGAGTCCTGTCACGCACCGCCACGCGTACCGCAAAGCCTCCCAGGCTCAGGAGAATCCCAGCGGTGATCAAAACTGGCGCCGCTCCGTACCTCCTGAGCGCGCGCACATAGAAAATGGCCGCCGCCTCGTGTGTGTCCCACCGCTCACACGGGCTTCTCCGGATCTCCGCTCCTCTCTGAACACCGGAATACTCCCTGCAGCAGCTGCTCACCCTCCGGGGTCCAAGAGGGTCTCCAAACAGTGAGTAACTCACACTGGAAGGGGTTTAAGTGCCAGGATTCGGTCAGGATATCGGGAGCTCCCCACAGGTGCGTCCTCTCGTTCCTGTTACATAGCCACGCCCCTCCCTGGCATCTGTCTTTGACACAGTTGACTATTCCCTCTCACTACAGACTTTCTGATCTGTTGACATTACAGACATGGCCCTTTGTTGGATCTCCTCGTACCTAACACACAGGACATTCAGTGTCTCCCACTCACACACCATGTCCTCATTTCGCCCCCTTATGTGTCGGTGTCATGTCCACTAAGGTTCATTTGTAGGACCAGGAACTATGCTTAGAGGATGCAAGTGCACTCCCTCCCTCTTAAAGGGACCACCCGCATCAAGCTAAGGTATTCCCAACCTATAGCTGGGCAACACCTTCTATTTAAGGCTTCTGCAATATGGAGGTGCCTGAGCTACATTGTTAGTTTGCCTTGTATGCTTGCTAGTTGTCAGGTTCCCAAAGTCAGCCATGTTTTGGCATAGGTGGTTTTCCTTTATTGGATGCTGCCCTTCCCGTGGTTGTTCCTTCCCGGTGAAAGACCTGGCTATTCATTGCTTGCATTGAGAAACACGTGATGGTGTCTCCGCGGGGCTTTTCTACATGCATTTGCATATTTCCCATAAGGGATCGGGGCAGTGTTCTGGATCACTGCGTTGAGAAACACGTGATGGTGTCTCCGCATTGTTGGATGTTTTGATCTCCCCGAGGTCATTCATCCTTATGTTTATAGTCTTTTCACTAGGCACTGCTCCTAATAGCCAGTTTCCTACTCCACACTGATGAGCGGCAAATTCCCCCGAAACAGCTGTCTGTGGATGGATACCATGTTTTGGCATAGGTGGTTTTCCTTTATTGGATGCTGCCCTTCCCGTGGTTGTTCCTTCCCGGTGAAAGACCTGGCTATTCATTGCTTGCGTTGAGAAACACTTGATGGTGTCTCTGCGGCTTTTCTACACCCAAAGTCAGCCTGTCAACTTGTCTACCCTGTAACCGTCTGCTCGTACCTGTCTGTGCACTTCTGTCCATCAGCCGGTCCAAATTGCACCTGCCAATGCCCATCTGTCTAACACCTGGTCCAGCCCACACCTGCCAGTGCTTTTCTGTTCCTCAGCCGGTCCCAACTGCACCCGTGGTTCCAGAGTCCCTACAGTGCCTGCCTGCGTTTTTCATCCCTCCTTTGGCCCGTAGCAGCTTACCCGCTGTAAGGGGTCAGCTGCCCCACCTTCTGTAGGTCAGCCATGGAGGAGCACCTAGTGCCACCTCTTTGTACCTTCTTGGGTCAGTTTTCGCCTGCTGCCACTTGTCCGTGTAGGGATTTGCTAGGCACCTAGTTACGCCCCTTCTAGGCTTTCAGAGGGATATGGAACAGTGATTCCACCACCTTGCCCGTTACAGTCTCCATCTGCTTGGTTGGCTATATTGGAAGAGGTGTCGGTCCCCGCTATACTAATTCTACTTTATTGCAATTGATTCCACTTTGTTGGTGTCTGCCACTAATTTTAATAAATGTGTAGACTCCTGGTTGAGTCTCCTAAATGCGTGTTGCCTGCAGCAGTAGGCCTCCAAGACCATCAAGCCTCCACTTCGTTGACTCCATGTTACTATCCTTAGATTTTTTTTTAACAATAATAGCCTATGAATTTTATATGATATTTGTGCCACCTGAGTGTGGCTGAGTATGAAAGCAGGTATCCGTGTTGCATGTGGTATCAGGGCTCCCTGCACAGAAGGCCTACACTGATCCCTCACCCACCTCGTCTTAAGGTATGTGCACACGATTGCAAATTGAGATACTGATTTGGCTTTTAGTCTAAGTCATATTGCATGACTCGTTAAAGGGTTGATTGTGACTTGTAGGATCGCTACTTCCAACAGGTGGCGCTATAGAGTTTAAGTCCTCTTTTTCTCTGAAGAGGCAATTTGCATACAAAAAAAGAGAGACGTACACACAGGCACCAGCCTATGTAGGAGCATTAGCATAATTAGCCTACATATGCTGTAACAAAACAGCAACTGTTATTAGGCTATGTCCCCACAGTCCGTAATCGGCAGTGCTTTGGACGCAGCACATGTTCGCTGCCAGCTTTTGAACGCAGGTATTCATTGAACCGTGCAGAATCTCCTCACCCTATACATTGGATGGGTGATATTTATCTTGCAGAGACTGAGCGTCTCCGCAAGACAAATAGACAAGCTGCCCTATGGAAAGATACACCATGTCTGTGTCCGCAGGGCAGCCGCTGGTGCCGCTGCACACATAGTGGACAATTGGATATCTTGAAATCCCATCCACTATGCTGTAACATCTGGCCGCTGCGGGTTGGACGCTGTGGATGTACGCAGCGTCCAACCCACAGCGTTTACTGACTGTGGGAACATACCCTCAGAAGTCTGTGTGAAATGCAATATATTTATTTAAAAAAATAAATAATTTTCATAACCAGCAGAGGGCTGATGTTCATATTCTGGGAAGGAGCCAATAGCCATAAAGGTACCCATGCTATTAATATTAGCTCAAAGATGTTTACTGGCTAGTTTACAGGGGAATCCCAGAAACAAATTGACATGGGTCCCCCTATAAAATTGAACCAGCAAAGGCTAGGCAGACAGCTGCAGGCTGATATTAATAGCCTGGGAAGGGGCCATGTATATTGGCACATCCCCCAGGCTAAAAACATCAGCTGTTAGCTGCCCCAGAAATTCCAATTCTGGTACTTAGCCTCGCTCTTCCCACTTGCCCTGTAGTGGTGGCAAGTGGGGTAATATTTGTGGAGTTAATGTCACCTTTGTATTGTCCGGTGACATCAAGCCCACGGCTTAGTAATGGAGAGCCGTGAATAAGACACCTATCCATTACTAATCTTACAGTTACATGGTAAATAAAGACACAGCCAGAATAAAGTCCTTTAATTGAAATAATCACACAGACTTCTTTTATTAATCTTAACCATACTTACTGAACACCTAATCCCCCAAATCCCTCGATCTCCTGCAACAAAAATAGAATAAACCAACACAAATACTCCCTGTCCGCTGTAGTCCATTTACCGAGTGTCCCACGACTACCTCACATGTAGAATAGTCACATCGGGAGATGTGACCGCTCTACCCGGCCTCTGGTGATACTCTGACAGAAGATAATCGCTCCTGCAGTGCATTGCTGAGAGTTCACCAGAGTTCGTGCTCTCATAGCACCGCTACGTGAGAATTGTCTCACACAGCGGTGCCGCAAGTCACAGCACAAACTCCGGTGAACTCTCACGGCGGTGCAGTGATACATTGGGGGAAGATTAGCTCCTGTCAGTGTATCACCGGCAGCCAGGTAGAGAGGTCACATCTCCTGTTGTGCCTGTTTTACACGTGAGACACTCGTTATTAAATGGACTACGGCAGAAAGGGAGTATATGGTGGTTTATTATTTTATTTTTCTTGCAGGAGAATGAGGGTGTCGGGTGATTAGGTTTTTGGTGAGTATGAATGTGTTTTTTTTGTTTTACAATTCAACACAGTTGCCAGATGATGGGACTACTGTCCCATCATCGGCTCATGCTGTCACTGTTATATGTGACAGCAGACCTAGCTGGATGGGAATAATAGTACCATCAAACGATGCGTCGCTACACACACAGACACCCACAAACAGACAAGCACATATTCTCCGCTCACACAGTCTCCACCCACACACTCTTCTCCTTCCTTTCTGCAGCCTTTTTGGCACGCAAATCTGCAAACCTTTTTACACCTGCGGTTTAGCTGCAGATTTGAATGACTCAATGTAAGTCAATGGTTGCAGAAAAGCTGCAGATCCTCAAAAAGAATTGACATGCTGCTGAAAATAAAACACTGCGAATCAGTGCGGAATTTTCTGCAGTATGTGCACACCAATTCAGGATTCCCATTGATTAACATTGCTTCAGCTACCCTTTACGGATATGGTGCAATTCCGTGGGGGAAAAATGCTGCGGATCTGCAACAAAATCCGCAACGTGTGCACATAGCCTTACTGTGACGTTCAATTGAAAGCTATAAATGCTGTCCCAGACCCCGATACCTCATGCCTGGCCGATTGCTGCAGTTCCATGGTGAAATTTGTACTGTGGGTGAATTGAGGCCACTTTCCTGGTGTCTGTTCCTCATTTGATGCATTTTGGCAGTATTTGGGGGCTGTTTTAAGGTGTTGTGCATGCGTTTGTTTTTGCCTCCCATTGAGGTGAATGGCGTTCGGTTATGTTTGGTGAATATTCAATGAATTAATGGGCGAATATTGCAAATTCAGCGATCGTAATCCGAACCGAACATTGAAATATTAGGTTATCTCTAATTAGCACCAGGTGTAGCAAACCGCCACTGAGGGTAGAGCTCAGATGGTGACGTGTGTAGCCCTGCACAGAGGAGAAAATCAGTATGGGGTAAGATGGGAAACCCTGGAGCTTGGCATACTGCCGTGGTGTGATTTCAGTAGAAAAGCTTTGGCTGTCATTACACCGGTAATGGGGTGTCACTACTGTGAGTGGGGCAGGAGCTGTCAAGGTCAGAAAGGCTGGGGACCTCTGGTCTAGATGTTTGCTATACATAGAGTGGTGTGCGCAAAAATTCATTATGCTGTTTTCCCCCCTCCTTCCTCCTTTGCATTGCGCAGTATAACCCTAAGGCTATGTGCACACGTTGCGTTTTTTACCGTGGAACCACAGCGATTTTGATGCTGCGGGTCCGCAGCAGTTTCCATTGCGTTTACAGTAAACATGTAAACCAATGCGAAACCGCAAACCGCAGTGCACATGCTGCGGGCAAAAATGCGCAGAAACGCAGCGGTTTACAACCCGCAGCATGTCACTTCTTTGTGCAGAATCGCAGCGATTCTGCACCCATAGAAATGCATTGATCCGCTTACTTCCCGCATGGGGCTGTGCCCACGATGCGGGAAGTAAGCGGATAATGTGCGGTTGCTACCTGGGGTGGAGGAGAGGAAACTCTCCTCCAGGCCCTGGGAACCATATTTGTGGTAAAAAAAAAAAAAGAATTAAAATAAAAAATAATGCTATACTCACCTCTCAGCGCTGCACGCGGCCGTCCGGTCTCAGGTTTGCTGTGCGAACAGGGCCTGCGGTGACGTCACGGTCACATGACCGTGACATCGTGGTCACATGACCGTGACGTCACGAAGGTCCTTCTCGCACAGCATCTTTGGAAACGGACCGCCGCATGCAGCGCCGAGGAGATCGGGACGTCAGAGGGTGAGTATAAACCTTTTTTTTTTTATTTTTAACATTAAACCAAAACCCGCAGCGGAAACCGCAAGACAAAACGTGATAAATCTGCAGGGATAACCGCAGCGGTTTTGCCCTGCAGATTTATCAAATCCGCTGCGGGAGAACCCGCAGGGACCCGAACCTACGTGTGCACATGGCCTTACAGCTGTATGGTATAGCCCAATATTTGTAAATTAATTCACTCAAGCATATTGGTAATTTATTTTCATAAAGAAGCACTCCTCATCCCATCATACTTTATCCTCTTAACCCCTTCATGTCCGGAGCTTTTTTCGGTTTTTCATTTTTTGCTCCCCTCCTTCCCAGAGCCATAACTTTATTTTTTCCATCAAAATGGCCATGTGAGGGCTTATTTTTTGCGGGACGAGTTGTACTTTTGAATGACACCATTGGTTTTAGCATGTCGTGTACTCGGAAACGTGAAAAAAAATTCCAAGTACGGTAAAATTGCAAAAAAAAAAGTGCAATCCCACACTTATTTTTTGTTCGGCTTTTTTGTTAGGTTCACTAAATGCTAAAACTGACCTGCCATTGTGATTCTTCAGGTCTTACGAGTCCATAGACACCAAACATGTCTAGGTTCTTTTTTTTAACTATTCCAAAATTTGCTGAACCCCTTTCTGACATCTGACGTACTATGCCGTCGAGGTGGTATGGGCCCGTATGACCACCGACGGGATAGTACGTCATTACCGATCAGCCGCGCTCGCGGGGGGAGCGCAGCCGATCGGGGCCGGGTATCAGCTGACTATCGCAGCTGACATCCGGAGTGGTACTGTGCGGTGCATATATACAGGACAGGAGGAGTGGTACTGTGCAGTGTAGATATACAGGACAGGAGAAGTGGTACTGTACAGTATATATATACAGTATAGGAGGAGTGGTACTGTGCAGTGTAGATATACAGGACAGGAGAAGTGGTACTGTACAGTATATATATACAGTATAGGAGGAGTGGTACTGTGCAGTGTAGATATACAGGACAGGAGAAGTGGTACTGTACAGTATATATATACAGTATAGGAGGAGTGGTACTGTGCAGTGTATATATACAGTACAGGAGGACTCTTTATTAGCCCATGTGGCAACATTTCACTTCCATATCGGAGAAATGTGCGGTTATGGATCCGAAACGTTGCCACATGGACTAATAAAGAGTCCGCTAGTTTTCTCACAATTAATCGGAATGATAGATATATAGATACACACATACATAATAAGAATAGATACTGAGAATTACACCATTTATGCAGGACAGTAGGAAGTATACACAGCTCCACAATATACCGTATATATTCAAGTATAAGTCGACCCGAGTATAAGCAGAGGCACCTAATTTTGCCACAAAAAACTGGGAAAACTTATTGACTCGAGTATAAGCCGGGTATACATTGTCCCCACATCCCCATCCTCGTATGCATGGCTCCTCATCCCCGTCCTTGTGTGCATGGCTCCTTATCCCTGTCCTTGAATACATTGCTCCTTATTGCCGTCTTTGTATGCATGGGCTTCTTATTACCATTCTTGTATGCATGGCTCCTCATCCCCATCCTTGTCTGCATGGCTCCCCTGTCCGGACCCTCGGAGCAACGCATGCACCCAAACAGTCGTTTACCCCCACATATGGGGTATCAGCGTACTCAGGACAAATTGCACAACAACTTTTGGGGTCCAGTTTCTTCTGTTACCCTTGGGAAAATAAAAAATTGGGGAGAAAATATCATTTTTGTGAAAAAATATGATTTTTTATTTTTACAGCTCTACATTATAAACTTCTGTGAAGCACTTGGTGGGTTAAAGTGCTCACCACACATCTAGATAAGTTCCTTATGGGGTCTACTTTCCAAAATGGTGTCACTTGTGGGGGGGGTTCAATGTTTAGGCACATCAGGGGCTCTCCAAACGCAACATGGCGTCCCATCTCAATTCCAGTCAATTTTGCATCGAAAAGTCAAACGGCGCTCCTTTCTTTCCGAGCTGTGCCATGCACCCAATCAGTGGTTTACCCCCACATATGGGGTATCCGGGTACCCAGGACAAATTGTACAACAACTTTTGGGGTCCATTTTCTCCTGTTACCCTTGGTAAAATAAAACAAATTGGAGCTGAATTAATTTTTATGTGAAAAAAAGTTAAATGTTCATTTTTTTTAAACATTCCAAAAATTCCTGTGAAACACCTGAAGGGTTAATAAACTTCTTGAATTGGGTTTTGAGCACCTTGAGGGGTGCAGTTTTTAGAATGGTGTCAAACTTGGGTATTTTCTATCATATAGACCCCTAAAAATGACTTCAAATGAGATGTGGTCCCTAAAATAAAAAAAATTAGATATTGCTGGTCAACTTTTAACCCTTATAACTCCCTAACAAAAAAAAATTGGGGGTCCAAAATTGTGCTGATGTAAAGTTAACATGTGGGAAATGTTACTTATTAAGTATTTTGTGTGACATATCTCTGTGATTTAAGGGCATAAAAATTAAAATTTAGAAAATTGCAAAAATTTCGAAATTTTCGCCAAATTTCTGTTTTTTTCACAAATAATTGCAGGTAATATCAAAGAAATTTTACCACTAACATGAAGTACAATATGTCACGAGAAAACAATGTCAGAATCACCGGGATCCGTTGAAGCATTCCAGAGTTATAACCTCATAAAAGGGACAGTGGTCAGAATTGCAAAAATTGGTCCGGTCATTAACGAGCAAACCACCCTTGGGGGTAAAGGGGTTAAAAAAAAATTGCGCCATTTTCCAATACCCGTAGCGTCTCCATTTTTTGTGATCTGGGGTTGGGTGAGGGCTTATATTTTGCGTACCAATCTGACGTATTTAATTATGCCACTTTTGTGCAGATACGTTCTTTTGATCGCCCGTTATTGCATTTTAATGCAATGTCGCGGCGACCAAAAAAAGTAATTCTGGCATTTTGATTTTTTTTCTAGCTACGCAGTTTAGTGATCAGGTTAATCCTCTTTTTTTATTGATAGATCGGGCGATTCTGAACGCAGCGATACCAAATATGTGTAGGTTTGATTTTATTTTTATTGTTTTATTTTGAATGAGGCGAAAGGGGGGCCATTTGAACTTTTGTTTTTTGTTTGTTTATATTTTTAAACACTTTTTTTTATTTTGGCATGCTTCAATAGTCTCCATGGGGGGCTAGAAGCTGCCACAACTCGATCGCCTCTGCAACATACAGGTGATGATCAGATCGCCCCTATGTAGCAGAATTACAGCACTGCTATGAGCACCGACCACAGGGTGGCGCTCAGCAATCTGGCATCAACAACCATAGAGGTCTGAAGGAGACCTCTAGTTGTCATGCCGACGCACTGCTGAACCCCGATCACATGATGGGGGTGAGCAGTGCTCGTATTTCTGGCCTGATAGCTGCTTGACAGCGGCATTTAACTAGTTAATAGGCATGGGTGGATCACAGCTTTGAGGTGGGCTCACCGCCAAAGCCCACCTCAAAGCAGGGCTTCTGACGTCGGATGTACTATTTCGTCCGATGTCAGAAAGGGGTAAGTATATTGCAATCAACATATTATACAGTAGTGTGTGTTTAGAATTGCTCATTTGGCCTTTCTACCCAGCTAATTCGTCTCTTATCTACTAGATTTATGACCTTATGCGATTAAAACTTATTAGATAGAGCATAAAAGGTTTTATGCAGAAACAAGAAGTTAATTTTACCTGCATGAGTCATCAGTAGAACCAAAATAATTCACTGCAAAGAGTCTCTGACAGCGTAAGTGGGGGGGGGGGGGAGGAGTGGAGCAGCTGAGTCAGGAGTTGAGGAGGGGATGGAGCTGATCTGCCAATAACTTTTCAGTGATGTTGAATTGTAGTTCTAATGTTGACTCATGCAGGGAGTGCTTCTTTAAAGAGATATTAGCATATTCCGGCAAACATTTTTAGAAAATAATGGTCTTTACTTCGTCTCTTAGAGACTGGTGATCTTTGTTGTCGCTGGAACATTTGGTGACGAAATAATGGTTTAGTATCTAAATAAAAAATAATCCCAAACGTGCAGGTACAGGCACTTACACTGGCCCAGGGTGCAGTCAGATGTTGGGATATCTAGTGGCTAATGTGAAGGATGCAAAATATCAACACAAATACATAAATGACAAAGACTAAAAGCAACAAAAAGGGAAAAAACAACGTCACATTCCCGCCAATGGTTTCTTAAGGTTTTCCGCGATCCCTTTTCTAGAAGTGATTTCTACTTTTGATTGTGTGAGAACTGTTATTTATAGAAGAGTTCAAGGATAGGACTTGCCAGTCTGCACAGAGGTGTAATTCCCAACTCTCCAAAGCAATATTTCCCTAGCTTAACTGCTGTCACTCCTTAAAGGTACAAACACATAAATAACAGAAAATCCTCTCTGCCTAGTTTGGTGCATATCATGCTGAGAAAACCCCAGATAGTGAACGTACTGTAAGGAGAAAATCCACAGACGTTACAGATCCTCCTACTAACCTGTTGGGTCGGGTTCACTCACCGTAAAGCAGTACATGATGCACAGCCCGATATTTCCAACTATGATGGAAGGACGCCCACGATGCAGCATTAGGAAGAAGCACACCCAGTTTTGGTTTTTTTTACATTTTTTTAGATGACTGTGGAGCATGTACACTGCCACCCAACCTAGATGGCTCCCACTTTGCTCAACTCTTTACAGTAGTTCTGGAGACAACGAATGGAGCAGCATTCAGTCCGTTTTGCAACAGATATAAGAGTGCCCCATTGAGAATAAACATTCACAGTTCTGCCGATCGGTGCCGGTTCCAGCGGTTGGATCCCATCCGATCGGTAAGTTATCACTGAGAACTTTTTTTTTTTTTTTTTTTTAGCAGTCAACCCCTTAACTCACCTGTTTTTAGATAGGCCCTTGATTTTTGAAAATTGGAGACCCAACCTCTGGGTCCCCACTAGTCCTGAGTGAAAAGGGAATAGGGCAGGGTCTCCTTAGTGTTGTTCCCTGCAGAGTGGTTCGCGGCTATCCTACTGTGCAGGGAATTACACGGCAGCCCTGTTCGAGCGAGAAAGACTGACTGTAATTCCCTGCATCGGTGGTTAAAAGAGAAGGCTGCTGTGAAGGAAAATGAAGAACGTGGTGCAACATCAGCATTGAGTCCCCTCCGCTCTTAGGCCAGTCTCACACGTCCAGATAATTCCGGTACCGGAGTTATCCGTGTCTGTGTACTCACAAGAGATAAGCGCTGTCCCCTGCATCTGGTGCTGAAGCTGGAATTCATTCCTTCTTCCCAGCAGCGTTCGCTGGAGAGAAGGAATGAAAAATCATTTTTTTAATTTTTTTTTGTGTTTAAAATAAAGATCCTTGTCACCTCCCCCCTCCCACCCCCTGTGCGCCCGCCCGCTGGAAATAAAATACTCACCCAGCTCCCTCGATGCTTCCTCTCAGCGCCGCAGCTTGTCCTGTATGAGCGGTCACGTGCTACCGCTCATTACAGTGATGAATATGCGGCTCCACCCCTATGGAAGGTGGAGCCGCATATTCATCACTGTAATGAGCGGCACCACGTGACCGCTCATACAGGAAGAGCTGCGACGCTGAGAGGAAGCATCGAGGGAGCCGGGTGAGTATTTTATTTCCAGCGGGGGGCGCACAGGGGGTGGGAGGGGGGGAGGTGACAAGGATCTTTATTTTAAACACAAAAAAAATAAAAAAACAATGATTTTTCATTCCTTCTCTCCAGCGAACGCTGCTGGAGAGAAGAAATGAATAGCGGCTTCAGCACCACACTGGGGGGACAGCGCTTACTGTAGCGCTGTCTTCTGCACGGCACACGGACAGCATCCGTGTGCGGTACGTTTTACACGGACCCATTGACTTTAATGGGTGCGTGTGATCCGTGTGCTCCAACGAACACTGACATGTCTCCGTGTTTTTCAAACGGACACACGGTCCGTGAAAACACGCTGACATGTGCAGAGACACATTGATTTTAATGTGTCTACGTGAGTCAGTGTCTCCGGTACGTGAGAAAACTGACACCACACGTACCGGAGCCACTGACGTGTGAAACCGGCCTTACTGTGAGGACTCTAGTGGTTGGACCACCATCAATCACAAGGTGGTTCATCATATGTAAATGTTGTGAGGTTGATGCCAAATCTCCTTTAATATGATTAGCTGAGCATAACAGGTCGCAGGGGGTGAATAGGAATACTGCTTTACATTTAATCTTCCAATATTTTACTTTTTTTTTTTTTAAACCAGTTGTATCTACTTTCATTGTAGTGTTTTTCTAATGACAGACTTCTAGTTGCTCACGTTAATCATGCGTTATTGATGGGATTCTGGAAACACCTTTTATCCCCCAGGTTAAGTCCTCCATGCCCTCAATATGAAGGAGGTAAAGTTGCTGACTGCAGGGTTCCCCAATAATCCTGAGAAGCCAGGCCCTGCAAAGCCCAATTTTTGGAAGGTGGAGGTGTGAATTCTCAGCCTTCACTCCATTCATTCTCTACGGGACTGTCGAAAATAGAGCATTGTACCGCCGCCTCTACTAGAGCCCTAGTCTAAGGCTATGTGCACACGTATAATGGTCCTCTGCGGATTTTTCCGCAGCGGATTTGATTAATCTGCAGGGCAAAAACGCTGCATTTTTGCTGCAGATGTACCGTGGTTTTTCTGCGGATTTCACTGCGGTTTTACAACTGTGGTTTTCTATAGGAGCAGCTATAAAACCGCTGTGGAATCCGCTAAAAGAAGTGACATGCTGCGGAATGTAAACCGCTGCGTTTCCACGCGTTTTTTTTCCACAGCATGTGCACAGCGTTTTTTATTTCCCAAAGGTTTACATTGTAATGTAAACTCATGGGAAACTGCTGCGGACCCGCAGCTGCGGAAACGCTGCGGATGCGCAGCGTTTTCCGAATCGTGTGCCCATACCCTAAGAGACTGTAGGAAATAGCAGTGCGCTGAACCCCGCCTTCCCTCCATTCATTCTCTATGGGACTGTCAAAAATAGACAATGAATGAAGACGGGTTCAGCACTCTATTTTCGACAGTCCCATAGACCATGAATGGAGGGAAGGGCTGGGTATAGTGATCTGTAGTGATGAGCGAGTACACTCATTGCTCGGGTGGTCTCCGAGTATTTATGACTGCGTGAGATTTCGTTTTCCTTGCCCCAGCTGCATGATTTGTGGCTACTAGCCGGCCTGAGTACATGTGGGAATTCCCTAGCAACCAGGCAACCCCCACATGTACTCAGGCTGGCTAGTAGCTGTAAATCATGCAGCTGGGTCAACAAAAAAGAAATCTCCGAGCAGTCACAAATACTCGGAGATCACCGAGCATGCGCTGGAAAACCCGAGCAACAAGTACACTTGCTCATCACTAGTGATCTGCTGTTTCCAACAGTCCCTTAGATCATTGAATCCCTCCTTCATTCCATTTATTGTCTTCGGGACTTTCGGAAATAGTGCGCTGAACCCTGCCTTCATTCCATTTGTTATCTAAGGGACTGTTGGAAATAGCAGAGCGCTGAACTCTGCCTTCACTCCAATTTCCAACAGTCCCTTAGACAATGACCCTGCCTCCACTCCATTCATGGTCTATTTTCAACAGTTCCATAGAAAATGAATGAAGTGAAGGCGGGGTTCAGCGCTCTGCTATTTAGCTGTCCCTTAGACAATGAATGGAGTGGAAGCTGGGTATAGTGCTCTAAGGGACTATTGGAAATAGAGTGCTGAACCCCACCTATATTCCATTTATTGTTGATTTTACTGTTGGAAATAGCTGAGCACTGAACTCCATTCATTCTCTACGGGACTGTCAGAAATAGTAGAGCACTGAACCCCTCCTTCACTCCATTCATTCTCTACGGGAGTGTCAGAAATAGAGTACTGTACCCTGCTTCATCTCCATTCATGGTCTCTGAGACTGTTGAAAATAGAGCGCTCTAACACTGTCCCACCTTATTCATTGTCTATGGGACTGTCACAAATAGCAGAACGCTGAACCCTGCCTAGTCTGACAGTCCCATAGGCCGAGCATGTGCTCATCTGTTCTATAAAGGATGGTCTCTGTAGAGTCCAGTCCTACAGATCACTCGAACCCCAGCGAGCAGCAGCTCATCCAATGAATAGAGGATAACTTATGATATTGGCAAAAAGCCCTTTAATATCTCATAGATGTCACTGCAATCCATACATAACATCCATACAAATTATCCCTCCACTTTATCATACAAGTCATCGATTTTATCCAGACAAAGCGGTACAAAAAAATTTAATCTTTACACCCTCTTTCATGTTCGATTCTGATTTTTTTCCATTTTTTTTTTTCAGGTGTATGCGATGCCTTTTCCCACAAAATTTACATTTCAAAGAAAGATCCGGAAGCAATAAATGAAAGCAGAGGAAGGCGATGTTATCAATTCAGCTTTATTTCCAATGGATAAACACTAGGTTAAAGTCACATCCATAATTACGGTTTTGGAAATGTAAAATTCATCCTGCACACGTAAGACATTCTACGTTCCTTTTTGTTATTTCTCTAACGTTAAGACAACGGCGACATTATCCAGTTAGTTAATGATGTAAACAAGGTAACAAAATACTGGCATTACAAAAGTTAATGGTCCACAGTTAACAATGATTCGGGGTTACAAGCTTCACCATTATGGCTACTTGCTATTAACGATTATTACGCCTTTCTACCCTACCCTATGGAGTGGAGAGAAGAGGATGATGTCTCCATCGCGGTTCTACTACATTGACTAAAAGCACAAACTCTACAGAGAGAACGCTGCCTCCCAGGCGCCAATATTTCTCCATAAATGGATGCTCATTCGGCTTTTTTTTTTTCCTTTTTAAAAGCACGCGCCACAAATCTGATAGAACAGTAAACATCTATTGCAACCGGGCGTACAAAATGCAGGGATACAACCATAAGGTGGTCCATAAGAAGGTACAGGGGGAATATAGACACCCGAAAAGCCTGCAAAAGGTAAACAGTGTAAACATCAAGTCCCCCCGTACCCTATATGAACAGTGGCATAAGACTTTCACAGCGGGCACGGGGTACAATATGGTCCAATACAATAAAACACTTGCAGCTGCAACTTTTAAACTAATGTATGTAAAAAAAAGCAAATCTTAGATAAATTCACACACCCCATCTAAATTCCCAACACGGCGAGCTCTTGTGCGCAACAGCCTGGTATAACCTAGGGATTAAATGGGCAGAGTACACTTTTGCATATACTAAGCGGATTAAAATGATACCCATTTCATAGTAATCCAATGGACCAGTGCTGAGAAATCAAGCTACAAAACCATATGTAAAAGTGGTTCATCGACACACCCCATATTTAATTTTTGGCTACTTTTACATGTGGCTTTAAAGCTTGATTTCTCAGCAGTGACACAATGGATTAAAAGGATACCTGCTTCATAGCAATTCGATGTGACTTTAAAGCTTGATTTCTCAGCACTGATATTTTGAAGCTGCGTCAGATTTCTATAAAACTGCTACCATTTTAATCCAAAGCTTAATTTCTCAGCGCTGGCACATTGGTACCATTTTAAAACCGGGATAGTGTTAATCTAATGTTGCTGTACTGAGAAGTCAATTTTTGGTTTATAATAAACCAATGTGGTTTTTAATGCCTCAGAGCTGAGAAATCAAGCTTTGAAGAAACATCAGATAACTAGGAAACGGGTATCATTTTAATCCAATGTGCCAGTGCTGAGAAATCAAGCTTTGGATTAAAACATCAACTTTAGAATTTGATGTGGCTTTAATGCGTCAGTGCTGAGAAATCAAGTTTTGAAGAAACATTGGATTACTATGAAATGGGTATCCTTTAATCCAATGTGCTAGTGCTGAGAACTCGCATGGTAAATTGGAGGATTGACACACCCCATATTTCATTCTTGGCTACTATTCTCACCACTGTCACATTGGATTAAAATGATACTCATTTACTAGTATTCCGATGTGGTATCAAAGCTTCTTTTATCAACACTGATACATTGGAGCCATGTCTGATTCCTATAAAAGTGGTATCATTGTAAACCAAAGCTTGATTTTTCAGCACTGGCACATTGCTCTCATTTAAAAACTGGGATCACGTTAATCCAAATGTGACAGAACTGACAAATCAATTTTTGGATTAAAATAATACATTGAAGCCACGTCAGTTTACTATCAAACTAGTATCAGTGCTGAGAAATCAAGCTTTGAAGCCTCACTAGATTACTAGTAAATGGCTATCATATTAATCCAATGGGCCAGTGCTGAGAAATCAAGCTTTTAAGCCACATCAGATTACTATGCAACCGGTACCATTTTAATCCAATGAGGCTTCGTAGTAATCCGATGTGGCTTCAAAGCTTAAATTCTCAGAACTGGTACAACGGAGCCACACCAAATTACTATAAAACTGATATAGTTTTAATCCAATGTGCCAGTGCTGAGAAATCGAGCTCTTAAGCCACATGTAAACGTAGAAGAATTAAACAAGGGGTGCGTTGATGAGCTTCCAGGTTAATGTGCACGTAGACTTTAAAGCTCGATTTCTCAGCTCTAATATATCAGATTAGTACACAGGCAGCATTTTTATTTTTTTCTGGGACTTACACAGCCATACCATTTACTTTTCATTTTTTGTAAAAGTCTCCTGACATTTTCCTTTAGAAAAAAACAAAACAAAACTGCACACGTAAGGAGATCTGTAATAGTGGCAGCCATGACACCGGCTGCAGATCAGACATCACATTTATCAGCATCTGACCCAACTGAGTTCACATACAGTTCATTGTATTTCGGATATTGAAAGGTCGTAGCTCTTACAAAGTGCTGCGCTACGTATGGCCCACAGGCTCCTCACACAGAACGAATCTGTGAACAGATCAACGTTAAATGGAAAATACAAAGACCTTTACCTATTCACGTAGCCAGACTTGTAACAATCATCTGATCTGACATATGGGGGGGAGGGGAGGTAAAAGCGGCCTATGTACTGGACTTTTGAAACAATTAAAATGCGGAACATTTTAACAAAATGTTATTAGCACAGCGATTAGAGCCACTTGTGACGGAGATGAGTTAAGCGATGGCACCCGCCTAGTGATAAGTGACATTCAGTCTGCTCAATTTGGGACAGATGAGATTAAATTCTCCAGCGAGCGAAGAGTTAACGCGGGGGTTAGAGGTGTTGGCGATGAGTGCTCGAGGTATCAGCAAGTGTTGTTAAACAAGTCAAGGTGAAAAGAGGGGCCGGGAATGAGAGCCTTAATGCAGAACACATCGCGTAGCGTCTCTCTGCTAAGACTTTATAAATTCTTTACTAGGCAAGGGAGGTTAGATGGTGAAAAGTTCTTAAAATAGGCACAGCCCAAAGGCACTCGAGACCAAGGGTAGCCTAAACAAGCAGCTGGCAATCCCTAAATGCCTATGATTTTCCCACAATGCACAGCTGCTGCCCTAAATTAAAATTTAGTAGCTGTAGTGCTGAAGGGCAGGCAAGTCAGGCTTCGATAATCCTCGGTAAGAAATAAGCTGAGGCTATTTGATCGAGATTGTACATTCACCCTAAGTATCCCAAAACCAACCAAGAAAAATGGCGGCATAAAATCTCACCCACCGTCCCCATGAAGAAACATCAGCCCCGGAAAAGTATTATTTCCTAATGCAGTGACTACAGCAAAACTCTAAACACATACTCCAGAGACAGATTATGTCTACAAAGTGATCCGAGCTACGACAGTCACAATTCCTTGACAACCTCAGCATCTACCAAATGGTTTACAAACGGCTCTTCACAGGTTCCCTCTCTCAGGGGTCTTGATTAGGTTTTCTTGGTGTGAAGGCAGCCATCTTGACACTTACAACTGCAACTTTGTAGACAAAAGCGAAACGTGGCAGTCTTAATTATGCACAGTAAAAGGAAACCGTGCTAGAGTATAGCCAGCTGAGAAATAACACATTGAAAAGAAACCGATGCATTTCAACAACATAATACTCCTCATCATGATGATGATATGTTACATTTTTGGATTATTCCTATTGATACACGTGCAATTTAATTGAAGAACATCATGATTTTAGGGGAAGAAATAAATTCCAATGACTAATTCCAACCTCAAAAAAACAATTAAGGAGTTGGATTCACAGCTACACCCTAAAGCAGGATTCACAACTACACTGCTCAATACTACTGTATAATGTCCTTGATGCTACGTCTAAAAATGGGCTACTCAAAGTCGGTACACCTAGAGATGAGGGATTCCTGTTCAGCTCTGTATAGGATAGGGAGTGTAGATTATTCGCTATGAGAACTGTTAACTAGAAAGCCAGTAGAGGTGGAAAACCGGTGAAAATATAATAGCCAGAAATAGTGTAATTTCTCATGTACACAAGCATGACAGCTTATTTCTTATACCTTAAATGTAAATTATATGCTAAGCCATCAAATTCATTATCTCGGCCTACAATATGAGGCTACACTTCATTTACAGCCTTACAGCTTGAACATCTAGTGCATTTCCAGGATTAAATGGACCATTGCTTAAAAAAAACTAAATTACAATCCCAGGTCTTAAAGGCACCAAACAGCAACTGATAGAACAAAGCTGGCCACGAAGAAGAAACAAAAATGCACAATATGAAACAAAGAGATAAGAAAAGAGCTTAACATTTTTACAAACTAATTGCATATTGTCATATAATAGCGAACCATAACCTAGAAAGCACTGTTTTCCAGTACAAAACAACAAAAAAGTAAACTCTGTTTTTTAAAGAAAATTGATTTTTTTTTTTTGTCCCCCCCTTATTTTTTTAGGATATGCTGCATTAATGTGCTGGGATTGTGGACAGTGGGATGTAAACCATTGCAACCGTCAATTATGGTCAAGTGGTTGCACCTCTGTCCGTGGTGCTGAAATCTTCGACAGGATCTTGTGTGATACAAGGGATGATGTCAAAGAATGCACAGGTTAGTAAGCAGGCAGTAATTGCTGGTAATGATGAGCGAACATGCTCGGATAAGGTGTTACCTGAGCATGCTTGGGTGCTGAGTGTCTTCGGCGTGCTCGAATACTATGTTCTAGTCCCCGCGGCTGCATGTCTCATGGCTGTTCAACAGCCGCTACACATGCAGACTGCCTGTTTGTTAGGAAATCCCTGCATGTGTTTCAGCTGTCAGACAGCCGCGAGACATGCAGCCGGGGGGACTAGAACATAGTATTCGAGGACACTCTTAGCACACAAGCATGCCGATACGGTTTGGTATGATAGGGATGCAGTCACAGCCATCACTGTATGCAATGGGCAATCTAATATCTAGGGGGTCTAATGCAGATCTAATCCCTATTCATTAAGGAGCTGGATGAAGCAGGAGTTGCAAGCTCAGCTTTTTTATTGCAGTTTGGCACTAAAGAAAAGGAATTGGAGAGATTTATACTTTGTGAAACATCTGACTCCTTTACTAGCAGTAAGCAATCTCCGGGAGAACAATTTCTCCACACCTAGATAACAGCGCAGATTGGCAAATACTTTTTTCCTATCGTTTGTCTGAGCGCTCAGGGAAAAAAAAAAAAGCTTGTGTGTGTTATTTTGCAAATTATTATTTTTCAGCAAGTGAAAATAATCTAGATATCAATTTTTAGGTCCCTAAACCCACATGTAAAGCATTTCATTTACACTGACTGCGAGAGGAGTATACAGCACCCTCTCGATCTAGGCGTTTCACTAATCCCCTTCCCGGCACAACTCTTCCAATTTTATGTTCAATCTATTCTATTTCCAGTACGAGATCTTCTCCCTCCAGATGCATGTCGGGTTTCACATAGATCTTCTTGATGGTTCCGGAGACAGGAGAATTGACCAAGGTCTCCATCTTCATGGCGCTCAGTACACAGAGAGGCTGTCCTTTCTCAATGGTCTGGCCTTCTTTAACCTTGATGTCAATCACTTTTCCGGGCATAGGGGCTCCAATCTGGCCTTTCACATCCTTCAAGGCCTTGGGGTGGAAGTGCATCTCCTGCAGACAAGGGAGAGAGGAAATAATGACGCAGAACTTAAAGGAGGAAAAAAAAACCCACTTTTATAAGTAATTTTGACCATATTCTTGATTTGTAGTTTTCTAGTTTCTACACTGGTGATAATAGTGAGTGCCAAGTAACCAATGTAATACAACATTTTGGAAGGTTAACAGTTATTTGAATCCCTTAAAGAGGTCTTCCACTACTTTTACATTGATGGCCTATCCTTAGTATAGCTCATCAACGTCTGATCGGCCGGGGTCCGACACTCAGCACCCCTGCAGATCAGCCGATATCGATGGCAGCTGCCGGCCGGAAGAACTTACTTGCAGAGCTTGGACGTCTACTTGTAGTGGCCACCACACATCTGCCTCCTATTGATTTGCATACATACAAGTAGATGTTTAAGCTCCGCAAGCAAGTATTCTGGCCGGCGGTCACCATCGGCGGGAATACCCGACCGATCAGACATTAATGACCTATCCTATCAATGTCAAAGTAGTGGACAACCTCTTTAAGAATATGGACAGCAAAGTTTCAAACCTGTAAATATTTTCTTCCTAAATAGTCACAGTTTCATAAAACTTTGCATACAAGAAACTTTGTGATATGTCTGAGAAAAATATACTTCTTTTTGCACTTGTCAGCCACATCTTCCCATTAGTGATGAGCGAATGTACTCGTTACTCTAGTTTCCCTGAGCATGTTCGGGTGGTGTCCCAGTATTTTGTAGTGCTCAGAGATTGTTTTCATCACCGCAGCTGCTAGACAGGTTGAATACATGTGGGGATTGCCTGTTTGTTAGGGAATTATCACATGTACTCAGCCTGTCTAGTAGCCATAAATCATGCAGCTGTGGCGACGGAAACGAAATCTCCGAGCACGCCCGAATACTCAGACACCACCCGAGCATGCTCTGGGAAACACTTCTCATCCTTTTTGCCTACTGAATTCATCATTCTTTCACAAATTCAACTACAGGCATTGTTTTCATATCAGAATGTGTAATTACAATAATTCTACAAATCTTGCCATTTTCAGACTGGCCACCAAGGCCATTTTAGACTGAGTTCCCGTTCCTTACAGAAGACCTTTCAGAAGTCTCATTATCATCACAGACAGGATTACATTGATTGGTAAGATCTCTATATATAGAGGTGTTACCTTTCACAATAAATGATGGCACAGCTCACCCTCCACCCCTGTACTTCTTCAATAGCTTTTTGAACATGTCTGTGTGAAAATTGCAATATTTCCATTTTTTCTTTTAATACAGATCACGATATGTAAAATGAAACATTAAAAAACAAAATTAAGATAAAAAGCCTAACAAATTAAATGGGTCATCAGGAAATTACCTACTTTTAGTATTAGCATCTACCCCCTAGGAGCTACTTGAAGACAACTTACCTTCATGGCCTGAGTATCTTTAACAAGGACAGATCGAAGCTGACCATTGAGCTCAAAGAAGACTTCTCTTTGTCCAGCCTTGTTCAGGTCCCCCAGAGCGAGCGCTTTGATGTGTAATGTTTTTCCTCTTTCCAATTCCACCTGAGAAATTAATGTATAAAAGGAATAATAGAAGAGATTGTAGTAGATGGATTAGTCATCCTTACATTTACATGAGGTTTTCTCATTGACCTTGGTCGCCTTCCCACTGTCTGTAGATGAATCATCTCTTAGTCACAAGCTTTAGGCGCCGTACCTTGTTGATTCCACATCTTTCATGGTGGAAGATTTTCATAATCTCCAACACTTAGAGGGGTATTCCCATCTTTGACATTTTTGACATGTACTCAGAATATAAATGTCCAATATGTACTGACCACAGAGGTGGAAAAGTATCTCCAGAACAGGGTCTAAGGTGGCCCAGCATCTGCAGAAAGGAATGTTTAAAACCTCAAAATTCTTGAAAACTAATTAAAAAAAGAAAGATATTAAAAACATCCAAGGCATAAGATACTCCGGAGCTACATGTTTCAAGTCTATGTGGGACTCTTAATCATGATCATGGGTCATGACTTGTATAGACTCGAAACGCGTAGGCCTGTTATCTCCTATACATTGGATGTGTTTAATAACAGGCCTACGTGTTTCGAGTCTATGAAAGTCATGACCCATGATCATGATTAAAAGTCCCGCATGGACTTGAAACGTGAAGCTCTGGAGTCTTATACCTTGGATGTTTTTAATATCTTTCATTTAGTTTTCAATTACTGTGAGGTTTAGAAAAGCCCTATGTGCAGATGCTGGACCACCTTGTTCTATTTTTTCCTTCATGTATTTTATCGATGACCTACCTAAGGATAGGCCATCAATATCTCATGACGGATAAGCCCTTTAATAATTTTTACAGAATGATTAAGCTTGTCCAGTCTTTCATGGACACAATACCACATGATGGCTGGAATCCATTAAAATACTAAATTTTGGATGGTTAAGGCCACTGCTTTTTGCAAGAGCGGCAAAAATGATTCATTGTACTGTCATTCTCTCTGCTCTTTATAGCAGGTTTTTAACTTGGCTACCATGAAAATAGTTAAAACTGATAAAGTAGGAAAACCAGGTTGATAAAATGTAAAATCCTGACCTCAACCACCTGGACCTCCTGTGGTTCTACTGAACTGAATGTAGGTCACCATAGAACGAGAACTGCATCCGAATAGGACTATCCTTCCATACATTGTATATCCACATGGCTTATAGTAAAAATATTTTAAATAATTAAGTTTAAGAAGTTTGTTTTATATGTTTCAGATTATTATTTTTTTTTTTTTAAATAAGCCCTTTTACCTCAAATTCCTCAGCAATATTGGGTCCCTCCAAAAAGAGTCGAGTGTTGAGACATTCTACAGGACCAAATTGAGTACTGAAGTCCTTGTATTCCTCAAATACTTTAGGATACATAGCGGCAGACATAATATCCTCTGGAGTGATATCATCATATTTGCTCTTCAAACCTTCTTCCAGATTAGTAAAGTCCATTGGTGGCAGCGTGGCCCCGGGTCTACCCTCGATGCGTGGCAGGTCTTTCAAAACCTGTCAAAAAAAATTCTTGATTTGAGATTTTCTGAGAAAAATTGAATTGACAAACCTGTGCCAAATAGATTTTGGATATGCAGATTGGGTTCAGAATTTTAAAATATTTAATATTCCAATTGTTTGGAAGTTTGGAGATCTTGAAAATTATAACATAGGTTAGAAAGTCAGTGTAGTGTAGTTACCTTTGTGCGTAAGGGTTCTGGGAAACCTCCATAGGGAATTCCCACATAACCTTGTAGATACTCCACCACCGAGAGCGGGAAGGAGAGTTCATCCGCCATAGTTTCAACTTCTTCACGAGACAAACCATTGTGCACCATGAACTGTGCCAAATCTCCCACAATCTTGGAAGAAGGAGTTACCTAGAGCAAAATGAGAAGATGAAAATACTTATTATTTGTCCTGACATTTATTGAACAGCAAGTATGTCGCACAGAAATATAGTGAATCCTTCCAAAGACTATCAAGACCAGGTTCTTATCACAGTTTAGACACAAACGTCAGTGGCTCGTCGAAGCTCTTGTTTGAAGCCATAGGAACTGTGATTTACAGGATCCGCTGATGGGGCCATTGACTTTAATAAATCACACTGAGTCGCTTTGTACTCTGAACTCCGTTTGCGCAGCATCTACATTTTTCCAGGCAGACAAAACAACGCAGAAGTCCATGTTTTTGGGACCGTTTGAAAAAGTAACAAAAATTAGGTCAGACTGAGCAAAATTGACTCTCATATACTTAATTAAAAAGTCAATGGCCCCATCCGTGTGTTTTAGGCATGCTCTGTCATACGTACAGAGGTCACTACGCAGAGAGGTGGGAGGTGGAGAGCAGTCAACATCACAAATTGTGAATGGTGGATCCGGTGTTATCTACATAAAGGCATATCACCTTATCATGGAGCTCAGTGACTAGTGTGAAAACTGCAAGACTCCAGAATATATTTCTGTAAGTACAGAGACATGGAAAATGGTTTTGCTAGGTCAAAGGAGCTTCCCTTATTGTCCTGTAACAGTTTTTTTTTTTTAACGTACCACAGGAGGATAACATTTGTCCTTCTAGTGAGGTTGGTGTAATTTATCAAGAAGGTTAATTATTAAAGCCGAGCTATTTAATTATCTTAGATCTTCATCTACATGGGTGTTAACATCTAGTCTTTTTTTCTCATCTATCATTACTCCTTCCCAAGCTATTAGAAACTGCAGCCAATTAATTCCAGATCGGAACCTGTCAGTGAGCATTAATTAAAATGAGTTATAATGTGGATCTTAAGAAACTCTGATAAATGCATTACGACCTGGATATTTCATGTTCATATTGCTTTTAACCAGGGCAAAAAGTGAAAGGTGAATAGGTCCCAATTAAGGAACCCAGACCACTGAATATTTTCATGTAGGGTCATACAGTGCACAAGGGTTATGATCTATTAATAATAAAGTTAAAAGAATCAGATTACATTTTTTACTATTTTAGCGCAGACGACCAGTTCTAATTCATAAAAGGGTAAAAAAAATTTTTCCCATGGCCTTGTCCTTTGATCTCACAAGATAAGACTGTAAACTACGCAAAAGCCGATAAACAGCGGACTGCCGAATGAGGTCTACCTGCCGATAAACCCATGTACTGATGTGACAGTGATGTCGATACAACTGTCTACTACATAGGATGAAAAATTAGGGAGCTGCAGCCGATGATTACTGATCACAGACATATCTGTGTTCACGTTATTACTTTAGTCATCACTGTTTCGAGTTGTAAAATCTTCTTTCTGGATTTCAGCACAGAAAAGAGGATTTTTGGTACTCACTGTAAAAATCTCTTTATATATCCCCCAATGAAGGCCGCAAGAAACTATGATCTGCCCTCTCTTAAGGGTTGATCATAGTTTCTGTACCCTCTAATAAAGTGACAGAGAAATTTGACTTTTTACTGTCAGATGGTCAGGCCGCCCTCAAACATCTCAGATCTTTTGAAATGGGAGATTTTGACCACAACAAACGATTGCTGACTGGTTCAGTGAAACGAACGACTGTCCGTCTAACCCGAGGAAAGTTCGTAATCGGTCAAAACACTGGACGGCCATGTTGATTTTTTTCCCCCCCAATATCGGTCCATGCAGTCAGTGAGGTGTTTGAGACCATTATACAATAGTTTGTTGGTCAGTCTTGTGATGTGTGTGGGGGTCTTTAGTGTTTGGCAATTAGACTGACTTGTACAAGGCACTGAGTGTGGGATGTGTCACTCCTCATATTAGTGATGAGCGCAAATGCTCGTTACTCTAGTTTTCCTAGGGTGCTCAGGTGTGCATAGAGCATCGTGGGTGCTCGAGTGACATGTTCGCCTTCTTCCAGCTGCATGTTTTGCTGGTTAGACAGCCACAAAACATGTAGGGATTGGCTGAAAAACACTGAGAACTAGTCAAAAGCAACTTCTATGGTTTTTTTTAATGTTTATTCAAAGTAGCATGGCTCAAGTGATCCTCAGGGGTGTGTCTTTGGCTGCTATGAAGGCCACACCCCCTTGTAAAGACTATAAATATTAGCATTAAATAAAAAGACCCATATCTCAGAAACCATATGGCGGATTTAAAAAAACAAAACAAAAAAAAACTGGATTACTCACACAAGCAGCGTGAATAAAAGATGACCAATAACTGGCCACTCCTGACCTGGTGACAGATCCACTTTAAGTAACATATAATGTACCACAAAAAGAACTATGTCTAATATAATCAAGCTGTTCTGCTGAAAATTTAGATTTATCGCAGCTCCGCTACACATCATTCTCCGCCTCAGGCTTCGTTACTAATCAGAGCTCTCGAAAAATATATTTAGGTGGAGAATTGCAGTCCGTTTATTAAGGGAAATCCCATGTAAGCCATAAGGTATTGTACAATAAGGTATTATTAAATTACCATGATATGTATTGTCAGCGACATTTAGTAATGACAAAGACAATAGTCTCCTGTGCGAAGGGAAACCTTGTATCCACTTTGCCTCGCTGTCTATCAAGCTGTAATATCTGTCACATAAAACCATGTACTTTCATTATAATAGCCTTTTCTGTAGATTTATTAGCCATCGTAGCGCACATATATGAGACATAACCTGACAAGTTATTACCTTGATAACATCTCCAAGAAGTTTGTTGGCTTCAGCATATGCCTTCTTCACCTCCTTGAACTTGTTCCCCAGACCCATGCTGTGAGCCTGGAAATGAAGGTTGGTATATTGGCCTCCGGGGATCTCATTCTCATAGACATCCGCGTTTCCAGATTTCATGGTTGCCGTACAGTCAAAGGCAGCGTAGAGACCTCTAGCTACTTCCCAATACTCGCTATAGTCAAACACTTTCTCCAGCTGGATTCCTAAAGGAGAGCAAGAACCAACACAACGCGTAATGGACAATCATGGAAAATTCCTTTTATAAAGGGGATATCTGGGACTGGTGAAAGGTCTTGAAACTGTCCCATGTCTTCTCCTTCACGTGTGTCTGGTATTGCCCTATAACAGTACGCTTTGAACATATCTCCAACGGGCAATAACAAATAGTAAAGACCCTGTCCCAGTCAATGCATGGTCTTGTTACAAAGCTTTCCACAGATATATCTCCTCTATCTCATCCCTGTCTACACCACGGCCAATGCTCTACATTGTTCCAACAATCTTCTACATACTCCGAACCTTCAATTCCCATCTCTCAAGACTTCTCACATGCTGCACCAGTTCTCTGGAATGATTTACCCCAAGCAAATAGGTTAATTTCTGACACCCACGGAAGAAGAACAACGTAAGGCATCTTTTTAGACAGAAATTGTCTGTACTCTTATTACCATTATTCCTTGAACAGCATCCCCCACTCTTCTTCTAATACTATAAAGGCCCCCAAACACATTAAACAGAGGTCAGCTGAATGATGGTTCAATTCCCTGTAATGTGAGAGCAAAGTGTAGGTGAAGAGGCCATGATTTCAGATATGTGTCACTTAGTAAGATGCTTGCTATAGTTTTGATACAATCAGGGTTTTATCAGCAGGGGATTATCAGTAGAGGACAAGGTCTTACGTGCAAGCTAATCTGTGTAACTCTGTTTCCACTACTGATTGGCTGCTTCCTGTACACACTGTGAGCAAGCTGCCAATCAGTAGTGTGGGTGGGGTTATACACAAATCAGCATTCATAGAGCTGCAGCAGAGAAAACTAGAGATTCTATCAAAACTGCACCAATCAGCCTAGTAAGCGATACATCATTGGAATTAGGTTCTTTGCTCTCGATTACCTGCTGCCAGATTCCATTTAAAGCATCTTTTTGTGTACATTCCTATTTAATATAATGGATACCTTTTTAACATTTGTCTCACCCCAATTCTTGATAGATTTTTTTTTAAAGGTTAATGTAACGTCAGATTAATTACGATCAAACAGTAAGTCAACATAAAGCTAAAACTGCAGCTCGAGCAGAAATCCCACAATTAAACCTATACTCCAAACATGCAGGTGGCACAAAAAGGGGTTAGCTGCCACGTAACGGAACAGCAGCCCGCCCGACGTGCCAGCGCGAGGCTTTTTAAACAGGGTCCAATGCCAGCTGCTAATCACTGCTTAAGAGGCAGCGCTCCCAGGGCACATGTAACACTTGCAATTTGTTGCTTTTAAAGCCCAGACAGCTTGCCAAAGCGAATGCCAGCGAGAGCACAGGGGGGACGTTAATAAGCAGCCACTATAAAGGGGATTCTCTACATACGTAAAGGAAAACATTTTAAGGATCTGTACCAGAAGTGCCTTCATTAACGTGAGACGAAGATAGCCAGCTATGGAAATCTGTACTGTCCATATACAGAAAAAGGAATTGTGCTACCATAGCTTTCAGCGGATACTGCACCACCCGCCAGAATCAGAGCTTTTTTTTTTTTTTTTTTTTTTTTTTTTTTTTAAGATCAATGGCAAAGATAATAGAAAAAAAGGAAATTCATCAATACTACATATTGCATTTATAATTTCGTTATTTTGGCCGGATGGTACGGAAAAAGAACGGGGGGCATCTTCTGCTTGTATATTAGGCAACTGCCTTGCCCCTCGCCCCCTCCTGCAGTCAGTGATTGGCCATGTATGCATCTATATACTGCAGCTAGAAGATGTTTATATTACATTATTAATGTCATTATCTGGTCAGATGGAAAAAAAAAATAAACATTTACATCTTCAGCATAGTTTTTTGCTATGTAATCAGAGAGCCTGATTCCAGCGATAACTGGGCTGCTTGTTACAGTTTTGATAGAATCCCTATTTTCTCTGCTGTAGATGCTGAGCTCTGTATAACCCCGCCCACACCACTGATAGGCAGCTTGCTGCCTATCAGTGGTGGGGGCGGGGTCACACAGATTAGCTGGACTGCTGTGAATGTGACACCTAGTCCTGCAGAGATAATCTCTTGCTGATAAAATACTGATTGCACCAAAACTACCGAAAGCTGCTGAGCAAGTGACATATCCTTTGAATCACGCTCTCCCATAGCTATAATCTTCACATAGCATTGTAAATGGAAACAGAGACATGAGCCCAAACAAGAAATGTTTGCTTTTCGAGAAATCAACAGTTCTAAAAGAATTAAAGGAAGTTAAATAGGCCAAAAACTGTCCAAATTGTCAGTCGTGTATGGCCCAAATTACAGGTACAGGATACCTCGCTATGGAATAAAGGTGTTCTGTATTCTACATATATATGTCGTATGTTATAGTAAATCGGTTGACACACGGATAGTAGACAATTGGGCTTACCTGTGTCTAGGTCTGTGCCCTTTGTACATGCCACCATAGCCCCCATACTGGGCTGAGAAGTCATCCCCGACATGGAGTCAATCGCTACGTCCACAATGTCCGCTCCGGCCTGTGCACATGCCAGCATGGAGGCCACCCCGGCACCAGCTGTGTCATGGGTGTGCACGTGAATTGGGATGTCTGGAAATTTGTCTCTGAGAGCTCGAATTAACAAATCTGAAGCTTTAGGCTTTAACAATCCCGCCATGTCCTAGAAGCCAGAAAAGCAGATAAGATTTTGGGGGTGCCTACGACACAAACCGGTACGAATACTTTGAGTTACATATTTCCTTCCACATTTTATGTCCAAAAATATATTCCAGACACTTCGTTACGTAGGTGGATAAAAGACTCCGGTCCATCAAGTTCAACCTTTCTCCACCAGTTATACATTGTTTATCACTAGATTATGTATAACCCCCATTAGTTGTGAGAAAATCACCCAGCCCTTCAATAAATGCTGGTAAAGTGTCTGCTATTACCACCTCTTGGGAATTCCAAAGTCTGACTGCTCTAACTGTAAAGAACCCTTTCCTATTTAGCTGCCAGACTCACCTTTCCTCCACACGTAATGAGCGCCCCCTAGTCCTTGGAAGGAATAAATCACTTCTATAAATGGGATTGCCTCTGAGTTAGTGATGAGTGAACGTGCTCGGATAAGGTGTTATCTGAGCATGCTTGTGTGCTAACTCAGTGACTTCGGCATGCTCGAGTAATAAGTTCAAGACATCGCGGCTGCATGTCTCGCAGATATTCGACAGCTGCAACATATGCAGGGATTACCTAACAAACAGGCAATCCCTCCATGTGTTGCCGCTGTCGAGCAGCTGTGAGACATGCAGCCGCGGTGTCTTGAACATATTTTTCTAGCACGCCGAAGACACTCAGCAAACGAGCATGCTCAGATAACACCTTATCCGAGCACGTTCACTCATCGCTACCTCTGAGGTGTCTTTTTTCTAAGCTAAACAAGCCCAACGTGGGGTAACAATACATTGGAATCACAAGATTTTCTCTCTTTTTATACACCCTAAAATCCCTTTTGCTTTTAAAGCTGCTGCCTGACATTGAGCACTGCAGCTCAGTTTACTTGTAACCAGAAAACCTACGTCCTTCTCCTGCTCTGTAATCCTGAGTATATTTCCATTTAATATATATTTGTAGCAATAGATTACAAGTAGACTCTGGTCATTATTTCCCATTGTAACGCTGTAGACCACCAGTAGGGAACGAATCACTATACTAAAGATGTAAACTCAACTTTCACACATAAAAGTTATTACAGTCCCCAAAATTCCCTATACAGTACCTTGATGCACAAGATGTGTGTTCCAGCTTTGACAAGTTCTTCAGCCAGATTTACATAGTAATCCAATGTGTACTTGGTACGAGTGGGGTCCGCCACATCCCCAGTATATGAGATGGCGGCTTCCACCACGCCACCTGCTTGGCCTGCTGCTTCCATTCCCAAAATCATGTTAGGCAGATAGTTCAAAGAGTCAAACACCCTGAAGATATCCATTCCATTCTCCTTTGCTACTTCGCAAAACCTGGAAAAAACAATTAAAACTTTGTTCTTGGAAATGCACTAAACCTATAGTCTCAATGATGGGGTCTGCAGGAGTAAGGGGCTTCGCATTGGTGGACCTTGAAGGGACTGGCATGAAAACACTAATTGTGGCAACATTTTGCAAGTTTTCAAGGTGTTTTACCAGAAATCTGGCAAAAACACTGACAAACCAATGCCGATATCATCAAAAGAATGATGAAATTGCACCCCATCCAGAAACAAGTAAATGTTTAATGTATCAGTCTGAGGCATCTCCTGGATGTAGAAGATCTATTTAGGCTATATTCACATTGTGTTTTAGGATACTGTCAGTGGCTTGGTCGGGGCTCATGGCTGAAGCCCTGAAAAATGGGATTCAGATGTTTGTGACTGAAGGGGCCGTTGACGGATCATTTTCAGCAGTATCTGCCTACTTAAAGCTGGCACCAAAACTTGGTCGACAGTTCTTTGGTGCTCACTTCAGATAGGAAGATCCTGCCAAAAATGATCAACCAATGGCCCCATCAGCGCAGACGTCCAAATCCCATTCTCCAGGGCTTCCGAAGTAAGCCCCGATTGAGCCACTGACGGTAGCCTAAAACACAATGTGAACATAGCCTTAATTGCCATCTCGTTTCACGCTTCTTGGGACACGAGGAGTTTAAAGGCATAGTTAAAGGACACATCTGTATATATTATTTTACCAGGAAACTTACTTAAAAACTGCATTATCGGGGTAGTTGGTATAACCCACAGCATTTGCACCCCTGAGAAGCATCTGGAAGGGGATGTTTGGGATGAGCTCCCTTAACTCTTGCAATCTTCTCCAAGGGCACTCATAAAGGAATCGCATGGCGACGTCAAAAGTTGCTCCTGTAACCAGAACAAAACAATAGTCCATATTCCACCATACTTTGTCCAGGGCCTAGGACCTCTGTGACCGGTTACCCAACATTTTCAAAACACGGCTCTGATAACGCCATCCATTATTGCAGCAGAGTATTTTTTTTTACTCTGTGATCCAAGGGGTAACGTTTCTCCTTGCGGAGAGTGACATGTCAAGCCTGACATGCCAAGGTGAGAACACTTTTAAGCCGTAATGCTCCTCTGGGAAATATGCAAATTGTCTCCTCAGAGAGGAAGAGGACTAGAACTCTAGCGCCACCTATAGGAAGTAACAATACTAAGTGTCAATATTTACTCTCTAATGAGTCTCTAATGTTGCCGAAGGTAGGCCAGGGACAAGGTGTCTCCTAGGACTAGCCCAAGAGGCTAGTCCCTCCGCCCAGTTCTAGTTGACTGATAGGCCTCTTCCTATGTGTGTGCATACTAATACATCGGAGTCTAAGGAGGCATGGAGAAGATGCCGGAGACAAGTCTCAGACTAGTCATCGAAGATCCAGCTCTGTCGGCTTTTCAAAGGATATTTTCTGTGAAAAGCAGCGTAGCAGAGTAAAACCAAAACGGCTGCCATAAAGCAGCTGCTACCCAATTCATACTGCCGGTTTTTGATGACCGCCTCCACTCAAGTCATTTTTTTGTCATGGTATTTGTTTAGAATGTAGACAGTTTCTTCAACAAATTCATCAAAATGGCACACACCAGTGTTTGATGAATTTGGCACAAAAGCAAAGATTTTTTTTGTTCTTGCCTGTTTTTTTATTAAAATGTCACACGCCCCCTTCAATAAGCTTTGAAATGTGACTTCAATCTTCAACTGCACCAAAAAAAAAAAATAAATTATACAGACTTTACACTGTGTTCCAAATTATTATGCAAATTGGATTTAAGTGTCAAAAAGATTTAATTGTTTTGTTTTTCAAATAAACTCATGGATAGTATTGTGTCTCAGGGCTCGATGGATCACTGAAATCAATCTTAAACACATGTGATAATTAGTTTTCCAGGTGATTCTAATTAAAGGAAAACTACTTGAAAATGATGTTCCACATCATCAAGCAGGTGACAGGTTTCAAGTAACATGGGAAAGAAAAAGCATCTCTCTGCTGCCGAAAAGCATCAAATAGTGCAATGCCTTGGTGAAGGGATGAAAACATTAGATATTTCCTGAAAACTTAAATGTGATCATCGTACTGTTAAGAGATTTGTGGCTGAATCTGAGCACAGTCGTGTTCGTGCTGATAAAGGCATAATGAGGAAGATTTCTGCCATGCAAGTTCATCGGATTAAAAGAGCAGCTGCTAAAAAGCCATTACAAAGCAGCAAACAGATATTTGAAGCTGCTGGTGCCTCTGGAGTCCCTCGAACCTCAAGGTGTAGGATCCTTCAAAGGCTTGCTGTGGTGCATAAACCTACTATACGGCCACCCTTAAACAGTGTTCACAAGCAGAAACGATTGCAGTTGGCCCAGACATACATGAAGTCTAATTTTCAAAGAGTCTTGTTTACTGATGAGGGTCGAGCAACCCTGGAAGGTCCAGTTGGATGGAGTAGTGGATGGTTGGTGGATGGCCACCATGTCCCAACAAGGCTGCGACATCAGCAAGGAGGTGGAGGAGTCATGTTTTGGGCCGGAATCATGGAGAAACAGCTGGTAGGGCCCTTTAAGGTTCCTGAAGGTGTGAAAATGTCCTCTGCAAAGTATATAGAGTTTCTGACTAACAACTTTCCTCCATGGTATAAAAAGCAGAAATGTGCCTTCAGGAGCAAAATCATCTTCATGCATGACAATGCACCATCTCATGCTGCAAAGAATACCTCTGAGTCATTGGCTGATATGGGCATAAAAGGAGATAAACTCATGGTGTGGCCACCATCTTCCCCTGACCTCAACCCTATAGAGAACCTTTGGAGTATCATCAAGCAAAAGATCTATGAGGGTGGGAGGCAGTTCACATCCAAACAGCAGCTCTGGGAGGCTATTCCAACTTCATGCAAAGAAATACAAGCAGAAACTCTCCAAAAACTCACAAGTTCAATGGATGCAAGAATTGTGAAGGTGATATCAAAGAAGGGTTCCTATGTTAACATGTAACTTGGCCTGTTAGGATGTTTTGGCGTTAAATAGCTTTTTTGTTCAGTGAATGTGACCTCTTAATGCTGCAAATTCCACAAATGAGCATTTTCAGTTCTCTAAAACATATCAAATGTTTAGAAATTCTACTGTGCCTAATAATTTGGAACAGTGCATTTTGAGTTTTTATTCATTTTGGAGATTATACTGTTGTCATTGGGAGGTTTCTTCAATAAAATTCGATTTATACTCTAACGGGTGATGACTTTTATTAGACTGACTGTCATTTGCACCAACCATTTAGGAAAATCCGAGAAAAATGTTATTTGCATAATAATTTGGAACATAAGTGTACTATGGTAATGGAGTACAACTGCAAAAATTTAGTGACATTTCGGAAAATTTCCAATGAGAAATGAACAAAAAAAATCTGGAAATTGAACAGGAAGCCTAAAATGTTGAGCATTAAAAATGGGTAACGAAACCCCTAAATTTAAGACATCAAATGTGCAAAAAGAACACTGATGAATTAGGGCCGAAAAGTTTCTATTCAAGCACATTAGCGCCATCGATTGGCCAAAAACCCATAACAAAATCCACATGGAGCACATTAACTGTTTTTTTTTTTTTAAAGAGTGAGGAGTCCAACCACTAAAAGAGAATCTGTCACCAGCATGATATAGTGGCACAGGCCCCGATTCCAGAGATGTGTCACTTATTAGATTGTGTTTTGCTGTTTCAATAAAATCAGTGTTTTATCAGCAGGAAATTAGCACTACAGGACAAGGGGTCTCATGTCTCCTGGTCCAACCCCGCCCGCCCCACCTCTGATTGGCAGCTTGCTAACAATGTACACAGAAAGCTGCCAATCAGTGGTGTGGGTGGAATTTTACACAGCTGAGCAGCAAAGAACTGCTAGATCTGTAGCAGAGAAAACTATAATTCTATAACAATTGCTTGTTTACCCAGTAAACTAACTGACACCACTGGAATCAGGCTCTCTGTCCCTACTTTATACTACTGTCAGATTACATAGCAAAACCTTTGTGACAGATTCCCTTTAAGGTCTGTCTACTACAAGCATGGAGAATTAAATGGTAATTCCCAGTTGAGACATGATACTTTTATTTCCTAGATTTATGAATCATAGCGGACCTTACCTCCCCAATTTTCCAAACTGAACAGGTTATTAAAATTGTGCGAAACAAACGGAGAGATCTTTTTAAGGTCGTGAGTACGAACGCGTGTAGCAAGTAGTGACTGGTGGGCATCTCGAAAAGTGGTGTCCATGAGCAGAAGTCCACGGTGTTTGCGGATGGCCTTTGCGAAACCCTCTGGACCATCACGAAGAAGGATATCCCTGAACCCCGGAGGTGGCTCACCTTAAATGGGGGGGAAAAACAATCCTGAAATATCAGCAAAGATCTAGTGACTCCCCCAAATTACTGGCAAAACATACATGAATTATTAGCAGCCAATTTAATTTTAATGCAAGGTTTACAGAGGAGCTGGAACACTGCGCCGGCCAGAGAAATATCTGTAGCCAATTTATTTTATAGAATTAAGGTCTTAGTCTATTGACCCAGTAGGACATCACATTGCATATTAATCTTATAAGGTTATAAAAAAAGGGTACGAAAAAAAAGGGTACGAAAAAAAAGGGTTCGAAAAAAAGGTACGAAAAAAAAAGGGTACGAAAAAAAGGGTACGAAAAAAAAGGGTACGAAAAAAAAGGGTACGAAAAAAAAGGGTACGAAAAAAAAGGGTACAAAAAAAGGGTACAAAAAAAGGGTACAAAAAAAGGGTACAAAAAAGATATAAAAAAGTTCATATTACTTACTCATTGGCATTTGAGGAATGGCGGGATCTATAGTAGATGGTTTGGCTTTAACGGGAATGGGAGTGGTTGGTCCATTTACCATCACGTGACCTGAAAAAGGCATTTATTCAACATAATCAGTCGTTGCCCTCATTTCCCTTTCCAATTTTCCATCGATCCGGTCTGCATTCCATTTGTACATTAATGCACGTGTGACCTGTGTATACGTCGTTCCTCTCACCTAGGTAATGAAGGAGCTTCTGTGCTCGGTTCTGCACAGGTCGCAGGTTGAAGAGGTCAGGATTTTCATCAATAAATTGGGTGTCCACTGTTCCGTACAGGAATTGATGATTATTCAAGACATTTTGCAAGAAGGGAATATTTGTCTACAGAAAAAGATACAAAAAACCCCCAAGAGAATTAATGAAAACATGAAAAAAATACAATAAAAATAAAAATGAGTAATGTGAGTAAAAGTGAGAAATTCACAGTACCATAAACACAGATCGTCAAGCATACCTGTCGTTTTAGGGGATTTTTGTTATGGTATAAGCTCTCTTGTTTAATGACTTGTATTCTGCCTTTTTCCCCTTTGTTGCTGCCCTCTCTTATTTTCAGTTGTTTCTGAGCTAGTGGGTGCAAACTGCTTTGATGTCTCTTGTACACAGCACACAGACATGAGGGATTCCTGCTCTCATCTCTGTATAACATGTTGAGAAGCAGCAGCAGAATGCAAGGCATTATACAGCAATAGTGAGCACTGTACCTGTGAATCCAGCATTAGAGATAAAACTCTTACTGGAAAGCAGAATCACCATCTTTGTGTGTCTCTCTCACTGCGCTGTTCCCCCCCCCCCCCCCACACCTTTTCTATAGACGTCAGTAGACAGTTGTAAACTGATCCCTCAGTGTCTTGAATAGGACAGATTTTAGCTGTTTTTCATCTATAATGTTAAGTTCAGGAGAGGAGTGAGGAAAAAATGGTCCATAAAAGGACAAAGAAGTATATTTCTCTGAAAACATATACTGTATTACATACTTTCTTATATACGCTTGTACTATTGATTATGTAGTTATTTATATTCCCATACTACCGATTTATGAAAAGTTTGTTGAAATGACAGATTATTTAACTTCCACCTCTAACATCTGCCAAAAATTATTTTGCTATGCTGTTATAAAGGTTGTCCAGTACTTTTATACTGATGGCCTATCATTAGGACAGGTCATCAATATCAGATTGGTGGGGGCGCGACACCTGGATGTGATCAGTTGCCTGGCTGCGCAGCACAGGTCTGTCAACTGTATAGTGGCCATGGCCGCGTACTTTACTTTCACCCCCTCTTCAATTAGGGTCATATCTGCAGTTTCCGGTTGCCGTCACCGTACAGTTGACGCAGTAGTGCTAAGCAGCTACACAACTGGTCACATCCGCCCGCCATAGGCGCCAGAATCAGCCGATCAGCAGGGGTAAGATAAGGATATATGGCTCTCCTATTAGTCCTATTAGGTGAAGGGGGCTCAAGAAGTGTTCAACGTGCAATACATAAAATCTGAGAAAAAGATCATCTTCATTTTGGAGTGCCAAGCACTTTTTATTTTTTTCATCTCTAATTTTATTGTAAGGCAATCCCAAAAAAAATAATAACGTTTCGTTCTTATACTTGCACCTTCATCAGACACGAACTGCCATTTGTCAAATAGGGTATATAACGAAATGAGAAGCCTTAACTCACTAAGGCCGCTTTTCTATAATGCTTCTCCTCTGGTTATGACTTATTTCACCAATAGCAATTTGTGTCTGATGAAGGTCCAAGTATAGGACTGAAACGTGGTAAGGCAATCCAACCAAAAATTCTACTGATTTTGTCCTATACTTGGGCCTTCATTGTACACGAATTGCCATTGGTCGATAGGGGATATAACCAGATGAGAAGCATTATAGAAAGGCCACCTTAGTCACAATGGGCGAGGTGAGAATTTGTAGTTGGATTGCCTAACAACGTTTCAGTCCTATCCTTAGACCTTCATTAGACATGAATTGCCATCGGTGAAATAGGGGATAGAACCAGGAGGAGAAGCCTCGCCAATTGTGACCAAGTTGGCCCTTCTATAATGCTTCTCCTCTGGTTATATTCCCTATTCGACCAATGGCAATTCGTGCCTGAAGAAGGCCCAAGTATAGGACCGAAACGTTACAGTTTTTTGTTGGATTACTTTACAAATAAAATCTGCGAAAAAGATCATCTTCATTCTGGAGGGCCAAGTACTTTTTATTTTTTTCTGTCCTAAAAATAGGCCCTCGATATAACAGTAGTGGAGAACCCCTTTAAAAGGGTGTGTAATGATTAAAAAAGTCAGTTATATACCTCTAAGGGCAGGGTCCACTAATGCAGTGGCCGCAAACCATGTCCACACGTGGGGATGAAATATCACAAAAGTTTGCAGTGAGAATTATCAGAAAACTTGTGCGCGGCCCCCATTACGCTCCAAGATTGCCATCTGACAGTAATACACGAGAGACTACACAAGGAAGACCATTTTTCCAGGGCACAGTGTAACAGTTCTTTTAAAATCTCTGCCATGCCCCTCAGACATTTCTGTACTGCGACACGAGCTTACTGAATGCATTTTCATTAGATTTAGCAGAATATTATCAGAGAGGAAAATATGGTGTGAAAGAACAAGGGCAAGAAAGGATGAGGAGAAAAAAAAACAAAACTTGATAGAAGATTGAGACTGGAACACACAGGATGACGCCAATGTCCCATTTCTTGGACTCCGGGGAGCCGCTTACAGCATCGCTGTGGTTGCTCAAAGACCTGCTAATTAGAGCCGCAATGATTAGGCCCGGGCTGCAAATGTGGGGGCAGCGTGAGAGAAAGGGTCCTAGAAGATTGGGCTCAGACAGGCTGCTTATGCCGGGAGACAGGCAGCAGTCACAGAGATTCTGTGTGTAAATTGGGCTTATGATGGCACGTTGTCACTCATGGATGGCAAACAGGGCGCAGGATCCCAGGATTTGTGCAGGAAATCAAAGCAGATCGAGTGACTCATTCACTGACTCGTGTCATACTAACAGCTCATGCAACACGGATATTAAATGTGCATGTCTCCTGCTTGATAAGTCATTATCAGATCAGAAGCCTTCCTGTGAGACAGCAGAAAATCCCACCACCCCGCTCCATCACACAAACTCACAGGAGGCAAAGAGGCGGAGATATGGGCGGGCCGATGAGCAAAGCCCTTACACTGGAGGACCAGCCCACCAATTACCTTACTTTCCCTGACTATGATAAAGCTATGTGGAGGTCAAAAATGCAATTATATAAAAACTGGGAAAAACACTGATAACCACTTCTGTGTGATCCAAAAAGTCTGGTACCTGTAAGAGTAATTACGCTTATTTTTTAAAAGGATTTTGTGCAACAGGAAAAGTTATGAAACCTTTGGCAATCACTTTATTAGTGGATTTGTCTTCATCTCTGTAAAAAAAAAAATGCATATACCGTATATACTCGAGTATAAGCCGACCCGAGTATAAGCCGACCCCCCTAATTTTGCCACAAAAAACTGGGAAAACTTATTGACTCGAGTATAAGCCTAGGGTGGAAAATGCAGCAGCTACCGGTGAATTTCAAAAATAAAAATAAATGCTCCATACCGTTCATTATGGCCCCATAGCTGTGCCATATAGTGCTCTGCACCATTCATTATTGCCCCATAGCTGTGCCATATAGTGCTCTGCACCGTTCATTGCCCCATAGCTGTGCCATATAGTGCTCTGCACCGTTCATTATTGCCCCATAGCTGTGCCATATAGTGCTCTGCACCGTTCCTTATTGCCCCATAGCTGTGCCATATAGTGCTCTGCACCATTCCTTATTGCCCCATAGCTGTGCCATATAGCGCTCATTATTGCCCCATAGCTGTGCCATATAGTGCTCTGCACCATTCATTATTGCCCCATAGCTGTGCCATATAGTGCTCTGCACCGTTCATTATTGCCCCATAGCTGTGCCATATAGCGCTCATTATTGCCCCATAGCTGTGCCATATAGTGCTCTGCACCATTCATTATTGCCCCATAGCTGTGCCATATAGCGCTCATTATTGCCCCATAGCTGTGCCATATAGTGCTCTGCACCGTTCATTATTGCCCCATAGATGTGCCATAGAAAGCTGTGCCATTGCTGCTGCTGCAATAAAAAAAAAAATGACATACTCACCTCTCTTGCTTGCAGCTCCTCAGCGTCCCGTCCCGGCGTCTCTCCGCACTGACTGATCAGGCAGAGGGCGGCGCACACACTATATGCGTCATCGCGCCCTCTGACCTGCACAGTCAGTGCGGAGAGACGCCGGGAAGATGGAGCGGCGCCCGGCGTGTGGAACGTGGACAGGTAAATATGTAATACTTACCTGCTCCCGGCGTCCCGCTCCTTCCCCCGGACTGCTGGTCTTCGGTGCCGCAGCCTCTTCCTCTATCAGCGGTCACCGTTACCGCTTATTAGAGAAATGAATATGCGGCTCCACTCCAATGGGAGTGGAGTCCATATTCATTTCTCTAATGAGCGGTCCCACGTGACCGCTGAACAGGGGAAGAGCTGCGGCACCCGGAGACCGTGGGACTGCAGGGACAGCGCCAGGAGCCCCGGAAGCAGGTAAGTATGCTTCAGCGCCCTCTCCCCCTCACCCGCCGACCCTGCCGCCGACCGTGACTCGAGTATAAGCCGAGAGGGGCACTTTCAGCCCAAAAATGTGGGCTGAAAATCTCGGCTGATACTCGAGTATATACGGTAAGTAACATGGAAATGCTGTATGTTCCTTGGTCCATTTCCCTGCATTAATATTAGAACATACTCATTTGGAGTACAGATGATGGCAGTGATCAGTCAGCACTAATGATGAGCGAATGTGCTGAGATAAGGTGTTATGTGAGCATGATCTGGTGCTAACAGTGTCTTTGGCATGCTCGAAAAATATGTTCAAGTTCACGCAACTGCATGTCTCACCGCTGTTTGACAGCCACAACACATGCAAGGGATTGCCCGTTTGTTAGTGGAACAGCCGCGGGGAAATGTACTGTGTGTGGGGGGAAATGTACCTTGAGGGCATAATACTGTGTGGGGGAATTCTACTGAGTTTAGAAATGTACTGTAGGGACATCATACTGTGTGTGGGGGAAGTGTACTGTAGGGACATCATACTGTGTGTGGGGGAAATGTACTGTAGGGACATCATACTGTGTGTGGGGAAAATGTACTGTAGGGACATCATACTGTGTGTGGGGAATGTACTGTAGGGACATCATACTGTGTGTGGGAAATGTACTGTAGGGACATCATACTGTGTGTGGGGGAAGTGTACTGTAGGGACATCATACTGTGTGTGGGGGAAATGTACTGTAGGGACATAATACTGTGTGTGGGGGAAATGTACTGTAGGGACATCATACTGTGTGTGGGGGAAATGTACTGTAGGGACATCACTGTGTGGGGGGGGAAATGTACTGTAGGGACATCATACTGTGTGTGGGGGAAATGTACTGTAGGGACATCATACTGTGTGTGGGGGGAAATGTACTGTAGGGACATCATACTGTGTGTGGGGGAAATGTACTGTAGGGACATCATACTGTGTGTGGGGGGAAATGTACTGTAGGGACATCATACTGTGTGTGGGGGAAATGTACTTTGGGGACATCATACAGTGTGTGGGGGAAATGTACTTTGGGGACGTCATACAGTGTGTGTGGGGACATCATACGGTGTGTGGGGGAAATGTACTGTAGGGACATCATACTATGTGTGGGGGGAAAATGTACTGTAGGGACATCATACTGTGTGTGGGGGAAATGTACTTTGGGGACATCATATAGTGTGTGGGGGGAAATGTACTGTAGGGACATCATACTGTGTGTGGGGGAAATGTACTTTGGGGACATCATACTGTGTGTGGGGAAAATGTACTGTGTGGACATCATACTGTGGGGTGGGTCACTGTGTAATCATTATACTATGTGGGGGTCAGTGTGGGGGATGCATTGTGGTGGCATCATACTGTATGAGGGCATTTTAGTGGACATCATACTGTATGGGTGCTATGAAAAGGGTATCATAGTGGGTGAAAACACTGACAATACACGCTCCTCTCCCTGTGTTTAAAAGTTGTGCGGTATGCTGTCTATCTGGGGTGCATCTTAGGCTGGAGTGTGCGGCTGCACGCTCCGGTCCCGAGTGACAGCGGCAGTGCCGGGTATTGATGCGCGAGTTTCTCGCATTGCACTCGGAAGTGTGACCCCGGCCTTACTTATAGTAAGGTAAGTCCAATAGTCCAAAAAATATAGTACTTGTTTTACATTACAAACTTGAGGCCCCGGGATGTTCAAAAATTTGAAGAGATGTACATTTTCCTGTATTTCAATTTATGAAGCTCTCTATTCATCTGCATCTCTAGACTATACCTGAAAAAAATTAAACTACTCATTACAAGCCAGTTCATTGAAGAAAACCCAGATTATAATGGCTTAGCCACGGATATTGTAAGAATAGAAGGATTGCGTCAGTTTCAGATTTCCTCTTTTATTCTCTTCGGTGTTCATCTGTTATCTATAATAAATTTGTTCTTGAATTAAGTGCATTCCTATTCTTATATTGAGTGGGCACTGATTATTCATACAGAGCGGCGCTCCAGATCACACGGATTGGCTGGGTTTTTCCCAGAGAGCAGACTCTTACCGGTTAGAATCAGTCCTAGTTATATTTTATATCAATACATTATTGGAATGGTGAGATAATGACATTTTAAAGAGCAAGAAAAAGAAACCTAATAAAAAAAATGCTAGAAGAAATTATATCATGACTATATGCTCTTACAGTAAAGAATCCTTTCTATAACGAGTCTACTGCATGCGAATTCTTAGAAGAAACCGCTTTTCTACAGCTACTTTAGATCAGTCTGCTGGCTATTGGAAGGAAAGATATTCTCTATAAGCTATAACATAATCTGATTCTGTCATTCATCGGCATATTAGTGATTACTAGGGCACCGGTTCAGAGCTCGGGTATAGAGCACTTTGCTCCAGCCAAGAAGTGAGAATTGTACGGCTGCTCGTCTTTTAACCAGTTTACTCTCCTTCTGCAAATTGCACTTTCCAGACCAACAGACTCATTTATAAATGAAGTGTCTGAGAAGCCCGGCAGTAAATGCCTCGGAATAATCTATACACTCTGCTATCAACTGTCCAATTTATTTTTTTTTATAAGATCATGGCTTCCATAACGCTATGCTGATAGCTGCTGATCATATCATTTCCTAGAAGAAGAAAGTCTACAAACGCGGCTCCTTTACAATCCAGCAAGAACCTCTCCAGCCATAAGTGTTCTGTTTACATTGGGTTTACGGGGCGGCACGCGGTGTATGCCGTCTCCAAAATAGGCAGCAATTGTGCTTTATACTGGTGCGGGGCGGCACCAAGGTGATCACCTAAACCTGTTTCATTTGTAGTAGGGGGTACATTATGCCTTACACATCCGCTTCTGTAAAAAAATTTTTTTGCAAGGAGAAAATTCCTATCCACTATAAACATGAAATATGCTCATTAAAAAAATAATAATTTGTGCATCATGCTAATGTTGTATAATGTTCTGCAGCAGCTGGGATATGGTTTAAAGAGGGCCTGTTACCGGGTCAAAAGTGGTCAGTTTTTGCTTTTATTTTATACCCGCTTTGTTTTAAATCCACCATATGGTTTCATAGATATCGGACTTTTTTTTCAGTGCAGATTTTTATGGTCTTTAAAAATTTGAGATGAACTGGTCGTTTGCCATTACCAAGTCAAAAGTGGCCATTTTTTACCCTGCTGCCTCCCTAAGTAATCCGTTTTAGTTCCTTTTTTCCCTTAGATAAAGGCCTTTTTATTTAGTAATAATATTACAAAGGCGAGGGGCTTATAGAGTAATAATGCAAGCAGCCTAGAGACACGCCCCAGAGGAGCCTGGGATCCACGCCTTCTTGGAAAGGCCACAAGAAACCACAGAACCCACTGGGGAGTCGCCACTCCGACTAGTCTCCTGTGTCTGACAGATTATCTAGCGAATGTCCTTAGGCTGCAAAGCAGCAAAGGCCCATTAGTAAAAACCAATAAAATTAGCACTAAATGAAAACCTTCCCATATCTCTGGAAATGTAAGGCAGAATTAAAAAAAAAAAAAAAAAAAAAAGTATAACGGAAAACTCAGGGAAGGAGTGGGAATAAAATGATCAAAAACTGGACACTTGACCTGGTGACAGGTCCTCTTTAAAAAAAGGGGTAGTCTAAAATGAGCCATTTACTGCTGAGATGGAATATATGCGGTGGTCAGGATTATGGGAACAGTTGAGTGGTAAGTGTATAGGTGTTAGAAAAACAGTGTTGCACAGGGACCTTCATTGTTTCTCTAATAAAACAAATGGCTGAGATGGGAATAACCCTTCAATAACCACTGCATCTGTGTAAGAACTACCGACCAGGTAGGAAGCGATGAGCAGCACCCATGTAGCGCCACTCATTTCTATTACAAACATGTTGATGGAAAATGTTCATTCATCTGATTTCACAAGTCATGAAAAAGGAATAGTTTTTGTTTTTTTTCAGTCTCCTGGGTCCATGAATTTTGTTTTTTCAACAATTTTTGCAATTCTTATTGCTTCTATTTTTCTGGTCTTGGGAAAAAAAAAAACCTTAGCTTCTCCTCCCGAAGAGTAAAATTCGGACAGATGATATCAATGTGGTGTCTTTTTTCATGGAGCCATTGACTTATATTGGCAAGTTTGATCCGCAAAACGCATCAAAGAAGGATACGCCTCCATTTATTTTTTTTATGGACAATTTGCCTTTTCAGGCAGATTGTGATTAGCAATGAGCGAATATGCTCAGATAAGGTGTTATCCCTCCATGCTCGTGTGCTGAGTGACTTCGGCGTGTTCGAATACTATGTTCGAGTCCCCGCGGTTGCATGTCGCACGGCTGTTCGACAGCCACAATACATGCTGGATTGCCTGTTTGTTACACAAACCCTACATGTGTTGCAGCTGTCTAACAGCGCGAGACATGCAACTGCGGGGTCTCGAACATAATATTCGAGCACGCCGAAGTCACTCGGTTAGCCCCCGAGCATGTACAGATAACACCTTATCCCAGCACGTTTACTCATCACTAATTGTAATGGGTCCGCAATCTATCCGAATTTAAAAAAAAAAAGTGGTGTATTAAAAATCCATTCTAGGAGATCATCTCATGCTCCAGTGCTACAATAAGGGCAAGTTCTTACATGTATGAGCAAAGAGTATATTCTAGGGCAGTGGTCAGCAACCTTCAGTCCTCCAGCTGCTGGGGGTTGTAGTTTCACAGCAGCCACCGTGGCGCAGGACTGACCTGACTTAACTCCAAGTGCAAAAACTATAAATGAAAAATTTTTTTTCAAAAACAGTCTCGGCTAGCTTAAGAATTCCAGCAGATACTTGATATCTGCCCTATTTATTTTTGCAACATCATCCAATATAATCCTTAAGTACCCTATAAAGGAATAAGAGAAGGGTCCTCGAAAAAAAAAAGGCATCCCACAGGGTGAGAATACACAAAGAGGAGCTGTCACGCCACGAACATCTTCATTCCTATTAAAGTGTTAAAGGCAATCACAGCTTAAGATGCTGTGCAGGCTCAGCAGTGCGGCTGGGATAAAAGCTACTTTCTTTCCCCTCCTCCTTCCCATTCTCTCCTCCCTTCCTCGCTGTGCCCTCCACACCCCCAGGCTTTTCGCTCTTTCAGTTCCCTCTCGCATCTCAGCTCTTCTATTTTACATCCATTCTGCATTGTTTTCCGCTTCCCACCTGGATTGGAAAGGGTGAAAAGATGCCACCCCCCAGAGTCGCGGAATGACGAGGAGGAAAATTTGGCTGATCCAAGGAGCGATCCGAGCAGAAAAGGGTCTACAATCTTTTCGTCGTCTTATATGATCACATTTTTTTAATTTCTTCATTCGAAGGGTTTTTGTTTTTTCATTTTATGTATAAAAGCAAGAAATCCCAAAAAGGAGAAGGATCTGATACGATGGGTCCAACATCCTTAGATGCTTCTCTCTTGTGCGACTTCAATTTCGACCTTTCGTATTTTTCACTTTCCAGTCTGGATTTTAACCCGTACGACGAGAGCTGCAGTATTTCTGGATTTCTGGCTGCTATGATATGTCTCACGAATGTCTTTGCTTGATCTTTTGGGTCCTGATAAATCCTACATGTACCTGATTGAAATCGATGAAGATATGCCCAACCGGCTTTGCCAGCCATTTAACCCTACAGATTACGATCTCTTTTTATTACAAAATATATGAAATGAGTGCATCTGTTTTGCTGCCTCCTCGTCTCTGGACCCTGGGACTCAGTGAGCAGATGGATTTTCTTCCCCAGGATTTACCTTGGAAACATGCTAGTCCTACTTTTATATCATATCCCGCTTGCTCTGTGACTTGCTGACCATAAACCTCACCGCCTATATGAGGAATCTATATTGCAAGCCAAGAAGAATCTCTGATGGGTTAACACATCTCCGGAGGAGGAATTAGGCCACTCGGAAAATATAGATGCCACTAGAATAAAACCGTTTTCTGTGTGGATCTTCTAAGGGCTCATGACAAGGGTCAAAAACGACCCCCAAACCATTTGGGAAATAATGGGGCTGTGTCATAGGATTGGTCCAGCACAAAAGGTCCCATCTCTCCTGTGGGATCTGTCAGAGGGACCGAGAGAGAGAGGACTGCAGTGAAGAAACCAGTAGACTGTGAAAAAAAGAAGGGTTTCCAGTATTAAAAAAAAAAAAAAAAGATCCCGAAAAAAACCCTCAAGCCCCTGGAAATGCCCTACCCAACCCAGATGCCAAGCACAAAAGGCCAGAAGGGCAAACGAACAGTCACAACGGAGGGAGACGAGTGAGGAAAGGAGGAACACGCAGGTATTCGAGAAGGAAGTGGGAAAGAATACAGAATTATTGGCTGCTTACTGTAATGAATGTATGTGATGTGTATGTGAAGGCGAAACCTCCATCCCGTGTGTCCCCCGCCTGGGTACATGGCCATATAATCGAGGCAATAAAAGATGTGTGTGTGCATGGCTCCGGGTAGTAGAATATATGCTGGATGAGTGGCAGACACTAGACTGTTGACATAGAAACTGATTAGAAATTATGAGAATTGGATAAATGACTGAGAAGAGACATAGATATCAAAATGATGGGGGGGACCTGCTGCAGACCACCTACAGCAGACCCAGGGGTGAGGAAAGGGGGTCACTAAAGTTTGGGAACTACATAGAGGTGCTAGAAAGCTGAAATAGCAGTGATATTAAGGAGCAGAAACCAGTGGGAACTCTCACGATCTGTGGAGAACGCCCTGACATATGTGACTCATAACAACTCAACCAATAAATCATTATATTAACCCAGCCCCCAGATATACATCTGCCCGCAACCCACCACTGGCCGGCTCTAATCACTCGATATCACAGGCATCTGTACTGGTGGGAATAAGAGGAAAAAGGGGGGAAATCTAGTGGTGAAGAGCGGCTGGACCAGACATGGAGTCTACTCTCACCTATAGATAGTGCTCACATCAGTATGCACTGTGACACTTATGTCAGCACTGCAGCAATACTATCCAGAGGAGGAAAAAAAGAAAATCAATAGACAAAAAAAACAAACAACTGCTGTCCGGGGTCACTGCCAATGAGACTGAAACAATCTGAGAAAATACAGAGTGCATTTTTTATGTGGGTGGGCATAAGTGTGTGTATATTTTTGTGTGTATGTATGAAATTGTGCGCATGCATGTGTATATATATATATATATATATATATATATATATATATATATATGTGTATGTATGTGAGCGTGCGCGTATGCATGTGTATATATTTGTGTGTGTAGAAGCGTGCGCCTATGCATGTGTATACATTATATTTGTGTGTATGTATATTAGCGTGCACGTATATATAATTGTGTGTGTATATATGAGTTAATGTTTGTGAATGTATACCTGCATGCATTTCTAATGTGTTTGTGCATAAATGTGTGAGTCTATGCTCGTGTGTGTGTGTATCCATATGAAAGTCTATGCATGTGTTTACATGTGTTTTTGTGTGTGTATATATAATGTGCGCGGATGTATGTATATACATATATAATGTATTTGTGTATATAAATTACATGCATGCTTCCTAATCACACCAATTCCTTGTGTTTCATGGTAGCATGTACTAAGAAAAGATGACACTGTATATTAGAAATCATACAATTTTAATAGGGAAGGAGTTTCTAGTACAATTATATCACAAGTGACTGTTTTGCACTGCAGGGCCGTTCAAGTCTGAGGAGAAGTGAGGACACTGTTTCACCTGACTGCCAAGTCCTATAGTGGAGGCTACAGCCAGTTTTGCAGGCACCTGTCAGTAGGAGCTTTTGCTGGAGCCTGTCAGTAGGAGCTTTTGCTGGAGCCTGTCAGTAGGAGGTGCTGCATCTCATCAGACTATGTAGAGAGAGATAATGGTAGGACGGTTGGCTATAATGACAATTGAATCAGATTAATATTTCATTATTCCGACACTGGGAAGCTTTTACAGATGCCTATCCTTGTTAGCGGTGGCCTGTAAAACTACTTTTGGAATTCACCGCCCACTTCTGTTGCGTCACAGTTACAACACCAAAACCCCCTTTGATTGACAAATAATTTGAGCCTGGTAGGTTCCTCAACCCCTCCATTCGTTCTCCTCACTTCTCAACTGAGGATCTTGTCTACTGGTTGTCAAGGATGGTGTCCAGCTTTTACTGATGGTACTGTTTTCACAGGAGAAGCTTAGCCACCATTTGCTAAGCAGCAAGGAAGCAGATAAAGTCTAGTCTGTAGGCATGGTGGGCGAAGGGACTAGAGAATGGATCTTATACAACAAAGATTCATCACCCCTCTACGTTAACAAGGTCCATTTGGGCCTTAAAATCTGTCCATACCTATCAAAGATTCAATGCAACAAGATGTTGTAGAGGTTTTATCCTGAAGGTATCATTTCACTGACAAGTCAATGGTTACATAATTCCTTCATTACAGAGTATCAGATATAGGAAATCAAACCTCAAGGCTCTTCACCCAAAAGCAGATGCTGCATAAGACGTTTCTGTCCTTGTATCTCGCATGGAGAAGTATTAGCTGTATGGCCATGATCCACAAGCCCCAGGGCGGTCTTCTGTGGCGGCCTTCCTTCACTAAAACCATGAATTCACAGATCCAATAATTACGGTACTTCTATTTTTTTTTTGCAAAGGGAATTTTAATAGATCTACAAAAGGTGACCACAGACCTTCAGTATGGGTCGCCCAAACAAACTAGTTTAGCATTGGTGTACTCGCATGCATCGCATAGTAGTCCATTATATCTTGGCACAACCCTCCAGAGCGTTTGCACAATATTGAAGTCCAGGAACCAGACGTTCTCCTCCAGAGTCACTTTATTATTAACAATATACACAGAAAAAATCTTACATGTGACGTTTCGGCCACACAGGGCCTTTATCAAGCCATAAAAATAAGAGGAGTGAATTGGTTCCTAGATTTTTACACTAGTTTAGCCGTCAAGTTCTTGCTCTCGACTAGAGATAAGAAAATTAATTCAAGGGGCCCTGGTCCAACCATCACGTCCGTATTATTTGGCCACTGGACGGGAGTCTGCGCCTCCTACCCGCCGGCATCCCTGATGTAACTTTTGATTAGTAGGCTTGGTAAAACATCTTGTGTGCGTTGCACTGCAACAACGACGTTTCACCGGGCCTACAAATGAGGAGAGGAGTCGGGGATACTGACAGGTAGGGGAAGGTTCACAGGAATCACATCCGGTGGCCAAGGAATACAAACGTGGAGGCAGGACCAGGGTCGATGGCTCATCTATACTGAGCATGCATGTACTGGAGAGTAAGCAGCTGATGGACACTTCAGGAGGCAGCTTACCTCCATGAAATGAAAAAATAAATCAACCGTCAAAAGAAAGAAGTCCAATACCTTCACCCAACATCTGTTGGAGAAAAGACAGGAGACAGGTTATGCCAATGGATCCTACAAGTCAGCCATACAAATGAGATATTTCTCTGTGGATCATCGGCAGATCTAGCTCAAATTAGTAGCACCGGTCGTTAATCTTATGCACATAATAATCACACAGATTGAATATTTTATTTCGATCTATCGATGGTCTACAGATAAATATCTAAATTTTAGGGCCACCAAACATCTAAGAAAAAAATAAGGGGATGGGTTGATAGATGGATTATTCCTTACCCCGAATTATTTTTGGTATCCACTTTGCTCATTACCTTCTTAGCCAAAAACGGCTGGAATAGACATTTTATTTTTTACCAATGAGAGCCCCATTCATTAGGTAGGCCCCCATTACTGGGTATATCACAATGAACCCATGGATATTAATTGGCGTCGGACACACCTCTGATGCATGCACGTGAGATGCTGAAGGTTAGAGACAGATCCAGGGACAGATTGATATTAACCCCGACACTAAGCTCCCGGCGAAGATCTCACTCCCGCCAGGGAGTTTGTATAGATACTAAGATAAAGGGGTCACACTGCTAACTGTCAACCGGAGACAAGAATAGCAGAGAGGAAAAAAAAAGCATCAGAACAGAGAGTGGAGGAAGAGGAAGAATAAATTAGAGCACTGGAAAGAAGAGATGCAACGAAGATGAGAGGCAATGGGAAGCATAGGAGCAGCAACTTTATTCCTAGCGGAAAATATGTAAAAATATACATAGGGGGAGATTTCACCCAGTAGGCACCATCCTGAGGATCTGAATTTTTATACATGAAGATAAAAAGGTTATCGAAGGGATTTTTTTATCTTTAGCAAAAAAACAAAAAGGGCCAAAATTAAAAATAGTTTCAACCAAAAATACAAATAAAGTCCTTGATTTGTCCTTGAAGAATTGTATACATTCCTTAAGTTGCATAGGTTTAATTAATCCATGAAACAACTCTAATCGTAGCTCCTGCAAGGTTATCAACCACATATTCTAGACTTCTAAATGGCAGGAAGACATGGAAATACTCAGGGACAGCCACAATGGAAGTTCAAAAAAAACGAAGAAAAATCAGGATCTAATGTGAAAATGTGACAGAAGGGGGATAGCCTAAACTGATAACTGTCCCAACAGGAAGAGAAAAAGGGGTCTAGGTGCCAGCTACTGGAAGTAGCATTTCTAGCAGTCAATATCCACCTTTTAAAGGGAATCTGTCAATAGATTTTTGCCATCTAATCTGGGAGCATGTGTAGGGGCAGAGATCCCGATTCCAGGGATGTCACTTACTAAGCTGTGTGCTGTAGTTTCAATACAAATATACTTTTATCAGCAGAAGATAATTACTACAAGACTAGGTGTCATGTGCAAGCCAGTCAGGCTAATCTGTGTAACCCCACCCCCCAACACTGATTGGCAGCTTGATGACAATGTACACAGGAAGCAGCCAATCAGTGATGTGGGAGGAGTTATACACAGCTCATCATTTGAGCACTGCTAGATCTAAAGCAGAGAAAACATGGATTCTAGCCAAACTACACCAAGCAGCTCAGTAAGAGATACATTGCTGGAATCGGGGTCTCTGCCTCTACATCATGCTGCTCTCAAATTCCATATCAAAAGCCTGTTGACAGATTCCCTTTAAAAGCCTTGCCACATGACTTGGGAAACAAAGCCATACCAGAATCTCCATAATATGCATTCAGCCATTTCAGTTTTCTTGCTTCTACTCAAAGCGAAGTAGGAGACTATTTGGCTGGGTGAGAGGCCTTAGACAGGGTGAGGATGTCTAATAGATAAACTTTTCCTTTAAAAGACTGTCGATCCAAGGAGTCAAGGCATGGCAATGCATTTTAATAGTATCGGAGGTAACGTAATGTACAAAAAAAAAATAAAAAATAAAAAAACATTTTGTCAATGGGAACATGACTTAAATTCACGTCAGGGTTTCACTTTTTCCAGGTTTTTTTTTTTTTTTTTTAGAAATAAAAGCTGCACTGTGATTGGTAGAGCGGAGAGGTTCGCTGTAAATATGGGTTACAGCTATTTTGCGGCAGTACGAATCAAGTTTAAGGTCAAGTGTTCCCAACCACATCCGTAACCAAACAAGTTCATGCCTGTAGGGCAGAGCCTAACAGAAGAAATCAGCTTGAAGGAGGAGCGAAAGAAAAGACCTGCCTGAAAATAGCTATTGATCTCGCAACAGAAAGATGCAGGATGGAAATTCAATACTATCCAAGTGGGTTCGTGCTGAGGAGAGCCATTATTCCAGCACACTCACATAGCGACAGCAATAGTAGCAGGCACAGAAGAGAAGGTGGTTAAACATTCAGAATTTCTTTTACGTAACCTGCATTGAGAAGTATAGTGACTAAGTGCAATATAATACATTGTATTGACACTGCCTTTAAATGGTAGCCCCAAGAGGGTATTTGATTAAAAAAAAAAGGCTCATTTTATGATGAAGTGAAAATTATGCTAAAGTGCTGTATATTATCTTTAATATAATCTTCGATTTAACTAAATTAGGCTTTATAATTGATTACCTGAGAATGGTTCTTAAAGGCATTGCTATATTGTATGTACAAGGGTATGGAAAGTGAGGCTGCACCCAGTGGCCGGGAGTATGTATAACACATGAATACCCTCCGGTCCTGGCTCAGAAACCAGTGAATCCTTGTAGCGCACGTGTGCGCTGGGGGGAATCATAAGTCTGCAGTCACTCAGACTGCAGACTTATCAATTTGTACAGGACAACCCCAAGTTTACCAAATGGCTCTGACACACTGCTATAGGCTCTCCGTATACTCTCCCCTGCTTATTACCTCATTGGTTTGACCCATAGATGGCCTAGATAACTACCTTGAATACGTCAAAGGGGGTAAAGAACTTGGGTGGGCAGGTGACACTTTTGGCTACACACAAGTGACCTAGAATTTTAAACCAAAGTAATACTGTTTTTGTTTTGCAGACGTTAACACTTCTTCTACCATGGAAAAGTTGGTCTGGGGTGTTCTACTGGTAGGAAGCCTTGTGACCATGGTCCATTCTTGTCCTTTTCATTGTACCTGCCAAAACCTTTCAGAATCACTCAGCACACTCTGCGCTAACAAGGGGCTACTCTACGTGCCGCCCAACATAGACCGCAGGACTGTGGAACTACGGCTGGCGGATAACTTTATTAGGGTGGTGGATCAAGAAGACTTCCTTAACATGACCGGTTTGGTGGACCTCACCTTGTCAAGAAACACAATTGATAATATTCAACCTTATGCCTTTGGTGATCTAGAGAGCTTGAGGTCTTTACATTTAGATGGAAACCGTCTTACTGCCATTCACGAGGAAGCGTTAAGAGGAATGCTCAATCTTCAACATCTCATCATCAATAATAACCAGCTTGTGACAATCCCGGTGGCTACTTTTGATGATTTCCTTTTAACTTTGGAGGACTTGGATTTGTCTTATAATAATCTGATTAGCGTTCCATGGGAGGCGATGCAAAATATGGTTAGTTTACATACGCTCAATCTTGATCACAATCTTATAGACTTTGTAATGGAAGGCACTTTCTCCGAACTCTACAAACTTTCCAGACTGGATATGACATCTAACCGGCTGTATACACTACCTCCAGATGCACTTTTTGTCCGTTCCCAAACTGGAATGGTTAGCCCCACCCCTTATACTTCAACAATTGTGCTAAATTTTGGAGGCAATCCATTCCATTGCAACTGTGAACTCTTATGGTTACGCCGATTAGTACGGGAGGATGACATGGAAACATGCGCGTCTCCTCCACAGCTTGCTGGACGTTATTTTTGGTCAATACCTGAGGAGGAGTTTACGTGTGAGCCCCCACTAATTACTCGTCACACGCATCAGCTTTGGGTGTTAGAAGGCCAAAGGGCAACATTGAAGTGCCGGGCAATTGGTGACCCAGAGCCTGTTATCCATTGGGTGTCACCAGATGATAAAATAATGACAAACTCATCTAGGACAGCTTCCTATCGAAACGGAACCTTAGATATACTAGTTACAACTATCAGGGACGATGGAGCATATACATGTATAGCAATCAATGCTGCTGGGGAATCGACAGCTCAAGTCGACCTTAAAATGATCCCATTGCCACATCGCAACAATGGAACAGTTAGCATATTGAGACAGGACCCTGGGTCTTCTGATATCACCACTTCATCAAAGACATCTATCAATGCTACAGAAGAAAGGAGGGTACCGGACACTGCTGTTGTGGTCACCGATGTCACTTCATCTTCGGCACTGATAAGATGGTACATGAACAGGTCGGCCTATGTAGTGTGGATGTTCCAGGTCCAATATAACTGCACAGCAGATGAGACGCTGGTTTACAGGTAAGAAACTCAAACATCTCATAATATCTATGTTCAAAACTTTTGTAAATTAGGGTAAAAAATTAGGAACGCAATATCTTGCAAGACAGCACCATTAACTGCAGAGCAGAGATCGTAAAACAAATTGTGAATATCGGGTTTATGCAACCTGTGTCTCCATGGTAACAGACTACAAATAAATACTGTGTAGTCTGATCCTGTACTAAACTCCATCCTTTCACCTAACCCCCTGCTTCTTTCTAATATGCACATGTAATGCCGGGAACATATCACATTTTAGCCACACATGTTAATGGCTCCATTGGGGCTTCCAGGTGAAGTCCTTGAAAAATTAGACCTCAATTTTTTTGTTCTGGCTATGCCTTTCCGAGGCGGGTTTAAAAATATGGTCGACTGCACAAAATGAAGTCAGACAGAGCTCAAAGCGACTCTTCTCTGGGCTTTAAAAATAATGGCCCCATCATTGGACATGCCTGAATCCAATTTTTCAGGGCTGTAGACGGAAACCACTGATGTGTACATAGCCTTAGCGTTCCAGGAGGATTGGATAGTAGAAAGGCAATATGGGCGCAGGATTCAGACTGCACACTCATTTTTCTGCCACATTTCTCTGCAAATTTCCAGATAATGCCTTTTTATTTTGCAAAATCTTGATTTAACCACTACAATAAATAGAGGGCTTAAAGAGACTGACACCAGGTTTATGCTGGGCCCAATCTGAGGACAATATGAAGACCACAATTCCATCTGTGTATTACTTGTCGGATTTCCTGCTATAGTTGTCGTAAATCAGGGCAGGAGCCCTCTCCGTTATCAGTGTGTGCTCCCAAATCCCAGATATTCATTGGCAGCTTTTTCCTCTATGAACAGTTTAGGGCAAATGCAAGAGAAGAGAGCCACTCCTACCCGATCGGGAAGCATAAACCTGGTGTCAAATTCTCTTAAAATCAATTGATGCAACTAAACATGTTCTTTTAATTATGTCAATGATTAAAAAGTATTTTAAAGAGTGGGATATACCGTAGTTTTATTGAGGTCCCATTCTGCAGGTTGAAGGCAATCTCAGAAGCATTTATCTGCTGTGGTCGTTAGGTTATATTTTTGGTAGTTGTATATACAATGCTTGAAAAAAATTCTTATTGTTGACAGAAAGTCCTACATGATCCTATATTATATTTTTTGAACTCGTAGAAAAGAGGCTTTAAAAATGACTTCTCATAGATAGAAGCTTTTGGGGACCTTTCTTGGACTTGTCAGCTGATACGCACACTCTAGCATTTCAGAGTACAGTACTCATGGCGCCCATGGTTTAGGTAGCATGAATCAAATAACTGGTTCCCATTGGAGGGATTGTTCCGCAAGAAAAAAAAAAAAAAGGCATATACATTTGGTATACAAAAAATTTCTAATACATGCCGGTTCCACCACCTACATCCAGAAAGGGGATTTCACCAGTCCCCTGTTCTAGCCAGCATCTGACCACCAGTGTGTGTCACTCTCTCCATTCATTACTATGGGAGTACCAAATACGACCAAGAGTATTTGTGCTGCCACCTCTCCACTAACTGCCGGTTGGTAGGGGGACCTCATTCTGGAGCTAGGCCAGGATCACAGAGGTGGGCATCTTTCAGGCATTTATGGCATATCCGATGCCTGTGCCATAAATGCCTCATGAGACAATCGCTTTAAGTTATTAATGCATATATTTTAGGAAATAAAATACTCCATCATCCATGTGATAAAGTCACTGCCCCCACAATACTAGTTAACATTTTTAGCAACTATTTCAACCAGTTGTTATTCACAATTCGACATTGGTCTTCTACATGGTGCATAGAAACATCTGAGTCCTACCATGAAAGTGACATAATCACCAGTTTTTATAAGGACATTAGACTACAGTCAATACCAGAAGATCAGAGAAAAAAAAAAGTTATTGATAACTGTAGAAGGATGAAGCCAGTTCGAAGGCTGAGTAGTTTCCTGAACCACAAGGTGGATCATGATCCTTAAGCTTAAGATGAACGGGAAGAGAAGACTCCGGCACATTGGATTTCCAATGGCCGATCTTTTTATTCTCTGAGAGATAAGCTGCAACAGAGGAGTCTGGTAGAGGATCTCTGGGAGATGAGCTGCCACAGAGGAGTCTGGTAGAGCATCTCTGGGAGATGAGCTGCCACAGAGGATTCTGGTAGAGCATCTCTGGGAGATGAGCTGCCACAGAGGAGTCTGGTAGAGCATCTCTGGGAGATGAGCTGCCACAGAGGAGTCTGGTAGAGCATCTCTGGGAGATGAGCTGCCACAGAGGAGTCTGGTAGAGCATCTCTGGGAGATGAGCTGCCACAGAGGATTCTGGTAGAGCATCTCTGGGAGATGAGCTGCCACAGAGGAGTCTGGTAGAGCATCTCTGGGAGATGAGCTGCCACAGAGGAGTCTGGTAGAGCATCTCTGGGAGATGAGCTGCCACAGAGGAGTCTGGTAGAGCATCTCTGGGAGATGAGCTGCCACAGAGGGGTCTGGTAGAGCATCTCTGAAAGATGAGCTGCAGCAGAGGAGTCTGGTAGAGGATCTCGAGGAGATAAGCTGCGATGAATCTGGTAGAGGATCTCCAATAGAGACTACAAGAGCGCTCAACAGATCAAGCACACCTGTGTATGGAGGAGATGGTGGTGCCTGTTGATCATTTGGCACCTACCCAACGTATATGAGTGGCTTTGTGGTCCGTTGACATTAAAACGAGCGACTCATTTGGCCCGTTCTTCTGGTGATCGGTAGCCTGTCTAGACTGCAATGTGAAAGTGTTCATGGGAACACTCATTCACGATAATCATGCAATGTAAAAGGACCTTTTAGTCTTCGAGCTCTACGAGATAATGAGGATAAATTACGTTAAAGTGGCCAACCATTAAGTATGGAGTAAGGTAAATCCATCATTATTCAGTCAGCACATCAAACCTACATCTAAACTTGATGCTAGTGGTGGTTGTAGTAATTATAGGCCACCTGAAGGAACAATTCTGCCATTACTGAAGTGCACTCAGCTATTTCCAAGCTTAATTGTAAGAGTTTCTGTAGTCAGACAATGATCTACAGTACAGACCAAAAGTTTGGACACACCTTCTCATTTAAAGATTTTTCTGTATTTTCATGACTATGAAAATTGTACATTCACACTGAAGGCATCAAAACTATGAATTAACACATGTGCAATTATATACTTAACAAAACAGTGTGAAACAACTGAAATGATGTCTTATATTCTAGGTTCTTCAAAGTAGCCACCTTTTGCTTTGATGACTGCTTTGCACACTCTTGGCATTCTCTTGATAAGCTTCAAGAGGCAGTCACCGGGAATGGTCTTACAACAATCTTGAAGGAGCTCCCAGAGATGCTTAGCACTTGTTTGCCCTTTTGCTTCACTCTGCGGTCCAGCTCACCCCAAACCATCTCGATTGGGTTCAGGTCTGGTGACTGTGGATCTGGGGTAGCACCGCATCACTCTCCTTCTTGGTCAAATAGCCCTTACACAGCCTGTAGGTGCGTTTTGGGTCATTGTTCTGTTGAAAAATAAATGATGGTCCAACTAAACGCAAACCGGATGGAATAGCATGCCGCTGCAAGATGCTGTAGTAGCCATGCTGGTTTAGTATTCCTTCAATTTTGAATAAATCCCCAACAGTGTGACCAGCAAAGCACCCCCCACACCACCACACCCCCTCCTCCATGCTTCAAGGTGGGATCTGTTCACCTTTTCTGCGTCTCACAAAGACACGGTGGTTGGAACCAAAGATCTCAAATTTGGACTCATCAGACCAAAGCACAGATTTCCACTGGTTTAATGTCCATTCCTTGTGTTCTTTAGCCCAAACAAGTCTCTTCTGCTTATTTCCTGTCCTTAGCAGTGGTTTCCTAGCAGCTATTGTACCATGAAGGCCTGCTGCACATTTGTTGTAGAGATGTGTCTGCTGCTAGAACTCTGTGAGGCATTGACCTAGTCTCTAATCTGAGCTACTGTTAACCTGCGATTTCTGAGGCTGGTGACTTGGATAAACTTATCCTCAGAAGCAGAGGTGACTCTTGGTCTTCCTTTCCTGGGAGGGTCCTCATGTGAGCCAGTTTCTTTGTAGCACTTGATGGTTTTTCCAACTGCAATTTTTCAGACTGACTGACCTTCATTTCTTAAAGTAATGATGGCCACTCGTTTTTCTTTACTTAGCTGCTTTTTTCTTGCCATAATACAAATTTACAAATTCTAACAGTCTATTCAGTAGGACTATCAGCTGTGTATCCACCAGACTTTTGCACAACACAACTGATGGTCCCAACCCCATTTATAAGGCAAGAAATCCCACTTATTAAACCTGGCAGGGCACACCTGTGAAGTGAAAACCATTCCCGGTGGCTACCTCTTGAAGCTCATCAAGAGAATGCCAAGAGTGTGCAAAGCAGTCATCAAAGCAAAAGGTGGCTACTTTGAAAAACCTAGAATATAAGACATAATTTCAGTTGTTTCACACTTTTTTGTAAAGTATATAATTGCACGTGTTAATTCATAGTTTTGATGCCTTCAGTGTGAATGTACAATTTTCATAGTCATGAAAACACAGAAAAATCTTTAAATGAGGTGTGTCCAAACTTTTGGTCTGTACTGTATATCTCAAAAGTAAGTCAACACTGAATGGCTAAAGAGAAGCACAGTTGAAAGGTGTTAAGATTAGACTAGTCAAAATCTTGACGTGACCCCCTGAGAGAGATTGCAAAACAATCACTTTATGCTCAAAATAATGTTGGCCTAAAATGTCTAAAAAAAATGTATAGGAAGCATTTCACTGTCATTTTTTAAAAGAGTAAACTTATATTTAAAATTTCTATTTATTGAGGATTTCCACAGCAAGCAATCTGATCAAGGATGGGTCTAATGACTGTCAACCCCAAATATGAACATTTTCCACATCTATTAAAAAGGGTAAAAAAACATACATACGACCATGCTTCATCTAGCACTGGAGACAGGGCACCGTTGTCCTTGTTTACTACCAAATCATTCATTTTAAGGCATAGCCAATCAATATGGCAAATATGCTTGCAGTGGAAAAAATCCATTCAAAGATCAGAAACCATTCAATGTGACAAATGTGCAACTGGGGAAAATACAAAGGAAGGCACATTTTCCCGAACACTGTAGCCATGCCCTCTAATGATATCAAATGATGGTACCATCTGCTTTCTACAATAGACTGGTCCGGCAGCTATTAAATTGAGAGATTATCACACACGAGAGCAGGGAAGCAAACATCCAGTGTATTAAAGGGACAGCTTGATTCCATACAGAGATAATATGAAGGACACTCTACATGGAAGAATAGCCCCTTGAACCATCTACTGGAAAGGAAAAGGCGATAATCTGCCTCCGTTGGCCATGGACACAAAAGGCATTTTTGCCATTTGTAGAATGAATCTAGATTTTTAAATCAAAAAGATTCTTGGCGATCAACTATAAAAAAAAAAGACAAGTGAATATATATAGCAAGAAGTTATAGGTGTCACTTGTATGGGGAAGAATGGCTATATGTGGACCGATGTCACTATAGGACTATGGAGAAGTACGGAAAAGGACTGAACTAAATAGGAGATTTTAAAAACAAAAATGTTTTTTTTTAGTAAGACAACAAAAAACCTGAACATAGGCAACCAAGTAGTATATACAACATTATAGGTACAATGGATACAAGTGTCAAATTTCAAGTAGTAGACACAGTAGTCAATACCTCCATTACCTATATAGAAAAGTAATACATGTATCCATTTACAAGTATGTGGCAAACCTGCCCTCATCTATTATGAGATGCTCTCTGCACAGTTGCCATAGAGCATATTCCCCAACGAGTGTTTCGCGTGATTAACCTTGCTTCCTCAGGGCGTATATGGCTGGATTTACGCCACAGTTCCGATTTTAGTTATTCCGTTCCGTATTAGGTATAGCATACAGAAACTCATGGCAGGGATGGATCAGATACATGATGGAATCTATCAGCAAACGGACACATTAACTTAAATAGAGATATGTCAGGTTGTCATTAATGGGTCCATCATTTTACCGGGCGCAAACAGTGCAGCATTCAGTGCCGTTTGTCCTGGTAGAATAGAGATTCCATTGCTGATGTAAGATCGGCTAAAGTGTGAGACAGTCTACACTGTTCTAATACCCTCAGGGTTGACAGCAGAGTATAGCTTGGAGGATATCCCAATAATAAGACGTAACTTTTAATATAAATACTGGTTATATTTATTTAATGGTGGTTGTCCATGGTAGGGTCCACTTGGGGCCTGTCCTTGTGAGGACAGGAGTTTTGCAGGGGCATGACAGGGAAGAAAGGGAAGATATCCTACCCCCCCACCCTTACTTTTGGACCACCAATTTCCTGCTCAGGAGACTGAGAAATAAACCGCTACGGTGAAGCGTCCGTCCTCATTGGTGAGACCGAACCAATTTTTATCTTTGAGCACTGGCTCACATGAGCCCTTTACTGTTTTGTTACTGTCTGTGTTTTTTTTGTTGGGTGTCCAGGTTTTAAATTTTATATTAAAAGTTACGTCTTATTATTGGGATATCCTCCAAGCTATACTCTCCTCTATTGCTGATGTAAACCTAGCATAGAGTAGTCTACAAAATAAAAAAAAAAAATTTTGGAACAGATATTCCTCTATAATGAAACTCAAGTTTCACCTTAATGAATTTCCAAACACCTCGGAAAATGTTTGGATCATTGGAATCGCCTTTAATCAAATAGTCTGTCTGCTAGTCTTAAAGTAAGCTCAAATATGTCTGGAAATAACATAACTTTTACTTAATATTGGTAGAACAAATATTGCCACTAGTAAACATACAAACATGAAAATACAAGTTACCAAATATCAGCACCGGCAGTACCTGTTACTTTGTCCGCTCAGTGGACCGTCTCTTCTAGTAACGGGTAAACAATACGTTGTAGTTACAATGTCAAAAGTATCAATAGTGAGTCCATCAAATAAAAAGTTCAGGTCTTATCACTTCCATTGACCTGTGGTAACAAAGAATTCTGGTCCAATAGGCCAATAGTCCAGGGATCAGGTCCTGTCACTTGTAGGCCCGCGTGGGGTGTAATATTACTTATGGACCTCGTCTCGCTATCCCCTTTGTTGTGAAGTAATCCTCACATCTAGCCCTATTAAAGAGTACCTAATTTACCCCTATAACAATATGTACCATCTCAACATGGCATGGTTTTGTCCAAATACTAAGGGGGACTTATTAGGGGTCATTGAGCTCAAGGGTTCTTTAAAAATGTGTCAGCTATATTTGTGGCTGTACCTACAGAATGGTTAACATATAAAGCATGCAGAAACTCCTGCATGTGTTGGTGAGCTAGTATGTATGAAAGCATCCTTGTCTACATGACTTGTAGCCTACATTTTTTAACAATTTTCCCATCTGCAGGCTCTAAGTTTCAGTTGTCTTTGAGCTGGTTGGGTGGAGAATAGCTGCTATGATGTCCCCCTTAAACAGCGCACACACACGAGGGATTACCCATTTTGTTTGTAACACATTTCAGGAGCAGAAACGGTATAGGAGATGATATATAGAAGCCTGGAGCATATTATATAGTACTGAGCTTTCTTGCTGTGAATCCAGAACAGTATTTAGGATATTATACAGTACTGATCTGTGTGGCTGTGAATCCAGTATTGTATAATTTAGGATGTTATACAGTACTGAGCCGTGTGGTTGTGAATCCAGTACTGTATTATTTAGGATGTTATACCGTACTGAGCTCTGTGGCTGTGAATCCAGAACAGTATTTAGAATGTTATACAGTACTGAGCCATGTGGATGTGAATCCAGTACTGTATTATTTAGGATGTTATAAAGTACTGAGTCAGGTGGTTGTGAATCCAGTACTGTATTATTAAGGATGTTATACAGTACTGAGCTCTGTGGCTGTGAATCCAGTACCGTATTATTTAGGATGTTGTACAGTACTGAGCCATGCATTTGTGAATCCAGTACTGTATTATTTAGGATGTTATACAGTACCAAGCTGTGTGGCTGTGTGTGGCTGTGAATCCAGTACTTATTTTTAAAGCAACAGTGATTCCATGCTGCTGTACATGAGAGGGTTTACATACAAAATACATCTGAGTGAATGGCGCCTTTAGGAGGTAGGGGGGAGGGAGATGTGGCTTAGAAGTCTCAAAAGAAGCAAAGAAAAGAAAAGATTTATTGCAAAAGTTTTTTTTTTTTTTTTATCTTGGCTAGAACTATTGATTTACACAAAAAGATTGTTGAAATGATCGTGACGGTTGAAGAGGGTGGACTACACAGTTACATGACAAACTAACGGGCATCACTAGTGCTAATATTTTGAAATTTTTGCATGTAAGTAGTGATGAGCGAATCTGCTCCTATAAGACTATGCTCGTGTGCTAACCGAGTGTTTTTTTGGCGTGCTCGAATATGTTGGAGTCCCTGCGCCTGCATGTCTCGCGGATGTTAGGCAATCCCTGCATGTGTTGCGGCTGTCGAAAAGCCGTGAGACATGCAGCCGCGGGGACTCCAACATATTATTTCAGCACGCCAAAGGTACTCGGTTAGCACACGAGCATGCTCAGATAACACCTTATCCCAGCACGTCTGCGCATCACTATATGTATGTAATTTGGGAACAAAACACTATATGCTCACTCATGTGAAAGTATTTTCACATTCGTATGTTTATTAGTGTCTCTCTCTCCCTATATTAAAGAAGTCTTCACTTTTTTTCCTCTTAACCTCTCCTAATTATGTATGCAATCCGAATGGCTGATCGGATTTCAGGTCATGTGGGCTAGAAGAGGATTGTATCAGCAGTGGAATCTGGAGCCGATTGCCAAGTATTTCAGTTTACTTCCACTGCATTTTATACATAATTAGGAGAAATTACGGAAAAAAAATATAGCTGAGACTTCTTTGAACTGTAATCGTCATTTATATTTTTTATTTTCACAAATCAATAGTACAGGCGAAATTGTTAATGTAATATATTGGAAAAATCAGTTTTTTCTCCAACTGGACTGATCTTTTAACCTGAATATTCTCAATTCAAAGGAAAAATCTGTCTCACAGACTCTCCCATTCCGGAGATAGGAGATGACAGTTGGTGCTCCTAAGGTTCTACGGAGAACTGTAAGGCTATGTGCACACGTTGCGGTTTTTGCTGTGGATCCGCAGCGTTTTTGACGCTGCGGATCCACAGCAGTTTTCCATGCGGTGTACAGTACAATGTTAACCTATGGAAAACAAAAACCGCTGTGCACATGCTGCGGAAAAAAAACGCGTGGAAACGCTGCGGGTTTTTTTCCGCAGCATGTCAATTCTTTGTGCGGAATCCGCAGCGGTTTGACACCTGCTCCATATTAAAAAACCGCAGCAGAATCCACACAAAAACCGCGGTAAAACCGCGATAAATCCGCAGGAAAAACGCAGTGTTTTTGCCCTGCGGATTTATCAAAGTCAGTGCGGAAAAATCCGCACACCAGGACGCAACGTGTGCACATACCCTAACAGTCATTTCAGTAGAATAAGTGTCTACCTCTGGCTCCTCCCCTCTCCATAGAATATTATAAGCACCAAATGTCATTTCCCATCTCAGTAATGGGAAAATCTGTCTTCACTGAATACAGATTTTATTGAGAGTGAAATATCAGTCCAAGAGGTAAAAGAAGCAAAATTCTTAGAGAAGATGAATTACAAAGTTGCTTATTCTATGTGTACTATAGATTTATGAAAAGAAACATTAAAACAAAACATTATGCCTTAAGAGGGTTGTCCACTACTTGGACAAACTCTTCTTGATCAAAATGTTTGGCCCCCATAAAATAATAAAACCTGGACTCCTCTTCTGTCTCGGCACCATTCCCAGTGTCAGAACTCGCTCTCCCCGGGGCTCCCGTGTGGTTGCTGTGACACGTGACGCCGGTGCTGGCACTCACTCTCCCCGAGGCCGTCATGCTATTGATGTGACACATGACGCCAGCGTCGAATCAGTACTAGCGTGACTGTCTCCGCCTTCAGACAAATCAAACAGGAAGAGGAAGTCTCATTTCCTCTTCCTGCTCTTTCCTCTTCCTGCTCAGTTCGACAGGAGGCGGGGACAGTGACACCAGCGCTGATTGGGTGCTGGCGTCATGTGTCACAAGAACGGCGCAACAGCCCCTGGGAGAGCGAGTGTGGAAACCACAGGAACGGCGCCGGCACAGGAGGAGAGTATAGGCATTATTTTAAGGGGGCCATACGAGTGGTATAAGAAGAAGTTGTCCAAGTAGTTAACATCTTCTTTAAGTACGGTGTCTCCCTCTTCCATAGGATATTAAGAGCACCAACCGTCACCTCCTGACTCAGTAATGGGAAAATCTGTCTTCACTAAATACAGATTTTACCAATTAATTGAGAGTAAAAGATCAGTCCAGAAGGAGAAAGAAGCAGAATTCTCTGATAAGATATATTACAAAGTGGCTTCTTTTCATGTGTACTATTGATTTATGAAATAAAAAAAATGAGGGTTATTCTTTTAAGTTAAAGTTATGTTTACTCACGCTGGACAAATGCCTAAAAAAACGATGATCAAGAGTAAGAGAGGAACGATATCTTGTCTAATCGCAAACATTTTTGGGCTCTGTGGATACAGAATATTGCGGGGGGTCTCAGATCTTTCCATTACTGACTCTACATGCTGGCGGTGAGTTGTAATTAATGGTTAGTTATCGTAGCTTTCTAACTTTATACCGGGAGATATGAATATTAAACAACCCCTGTATGCATTGCTAATGGATCCCATTAGACGAGAGGCAAACGTCAGACAGATCTACATTTTCGCATTTCATCTGACGATTCCTTCTCCCAATAACGGGTTCGATTTTTATTGCATCAGCCACACTTTTTTTTTTTTGTGGGCAGGGGGGATAGCTGATCCGGGTTACCGAGCATGGCCAGTTCATTTCAGGGCATGTATCGCACATAGTCTGCAGATCTAATGTCAGCGCTACAGTCTCGAGGGGATAATGGAGCCATATTCTACCGCTCGCGGGAGAGATAGAATAGAATTCTGCCAGTAACAGCCATTTCCCTAAAGATTACCAAATGACGAGACCCAACAGACTTCTGTGTGCGGAGATGAAATGCGGTGATTAGTATAGATTGAAAGGAAAACGATACACGCGGCCCAACAATGCTGCAAACTAATATCTGTCATTTACAAAGAGCAATAACGGCGCACATAAATCTCCAAAGACTTGTTTTACAGCATGATCAATGGTTTTAAGTCAAGGTGATGAAATGAACCCGGTGCAATAATGGAACAGTGAAGGAGTATACTGTGAAATATTTTCGGGACTAACTATAGGCATAAAAATCACATAAGTGCTACATTAAAAGGAATTTTGCCAACACTAGATACTAGTGATGAGTGAACGTGCTCGGATTTGGTGTTATCCTCCATGCTCAGGTGCTAACAGAGTGTCTTCAGCGTGATCGAAAAATATGTTTGAGTACTCACGGCAGCATGTCTCGTGGCTGTTCGACAGCTGCAACACATGCAGGGATTGTCTGTTTGTTAGGTAATCCCTACTCCCTACATGTGATGCGGCTGTCGAACAGCCACGAGACATGCAGCCGTGGGGACTCGAACATATTTTTCGAGCACGTTGAAGTCACTCTGTTAGCACCCGAGCATGGCAGATAACACTTTATCCCAGCACGTCCGCTCATAACTATTAGATACATGATGATACTCCTTGCAGTGTATAGGTGGATTGGTCTTCATGAACTACCGAAATTGCCTAGTCCTGTACTTGGGCAACAACTACTTTATTCTAAACATATACTGTCTGAATGACTGGGCTACAAAATGATCTGACTTAAAGGGATTCTCAGGTCTTAAACTACAAGACCCCAATTACTAAGTAACTGCAGACTTGTGAATCCTCTCATCGCGCACCCTGCATGCTGTGAAGATTCACCAGCGGCGGGAGAGGGTGGTTATGTAATAGCGAGTATGCAATTTGCATACTACCGGTCACATTCCGACTAGACTGCATCCGGCCTTGCTCACTACACTTGTATTGAGCAAATTTGCACCCATCTAGTCGGCACTGGAGAATCCCCACAACACGCAATGTGAGGTTTCACAATTCTGCAGTCACATAGTAATTGGAGACTTGTAGCTTAAGACTGGACAATCCCTTTAAAGGATGCATCAGGTGGCTTTTTTTTTTTTTTTATAATCATCTAAATGCATGTATTTGGGGCTAAAAATATTTTTTACATTTGGGTTTTATAACCAATTGTGCATCATTTGGCTTTTACAGGATCTTTTTGGTTTCCATGCACATTGCTGGCTACAGAATAAGTTTTATGGCTCTTCCAAAAAATCACAATGTGGCCTTATAAAAATGGACATTTATTTATTATGCATTTTTACATCTGCCCCTCTTGGAAATATCATCATGCAAAGGATGCTCCTCCAGGCTCCTTTGAGAATGCAGTAGATATTGGAGCCATCCAGCTGTAATTCCAGTGCTCCTGGGTCAGTCGTAGCGCAGTGACTCAATCGGCTTCCTGCCAGCATAGTTCTGATCTGACCATTTCTGGCAGAGCAAATATTTAGAATACACTCTATACTCCCGTACAGGACTCTACCGAGCCGATTTTATCTTCTGTCATTTTCATCAGTATAGCTACATGTGTAATTTTACATAATTATTAGCTGGTTTCAAGCAGAGCTCAACTATCCTTCACTCCTCCACGGAAGAGTTTGTTAGAACAATGCTGCATAGAGCTGAGCGTTGTGTTTGATGCCAGCTGGAAACAGATCAGTGATGTGAAACTGCAAATGCTGCTTTGTTGATGCATGTGGCAAAAGATAATCCTTTGCCATATTCGACATTTGCTGTTTTGCCTAAATAATCTCTCGGCAGCAGACAACAAATACGGCTCAGCTCTTCACTGCATAATAATTGCAAGGAGAGTTAAAGGGGATTTCCCATAAACAAAATTTATTTTAATCAATAGATCTTGGAATAATAATAATAATAATTTCCACAATTGGATGTGTTTAAATAAAATGTTCCTGTGCTGAGATAATCTTATAAATGTGTCCCTACTGTGTAATGGCTGTGTCTGACCATAGCACAGCTCCTGGGCAGGGGAGGATGCAAGAGAGTATACTGACATTACACCATGGGATCACAAATAATATTTTGAGGTAATTTTTTTTTTGTTTAAACAGGCAAGGAAATGCTTTATTTCACAAAAAGAATCATTTGTGATCCCATTCTGTAACGTCCGTACACTCTTTTGCACGGCCATTACACAGTACACAGCAGGGGTGCATTTATAAGATTATCTCAACACAGGAACTTTTTTTTTTTTCAAACAAACCCAATTGTGGAAATTATTATTCCAAGATGTATTGATTAAAATCAACTTTAAAATTAACTTTGTTTGAGGGAAAAAAAAACTTTATGTTCTGCAGTCTTCTAGAAACCAGATAACAATGATAAAAAAAAAAAAAATAAATAGGCAGTTATACTGATGGAGATGGCAAAAAAATAAAAATTTGTCAGTTATTCTGTACAGGATCATAAACTGATTTAGATTAGATTGATGATAACTCAGTCTAGTCAGGAGAACATATTAGAGGGAGAGTTCTGCAGCACTGAAGAGAAGATGGGTGCTGCTAGGAAATGTAGTTTTAATAGTCTAAATAGAACCATCCATTAAGATATGTAAGAACAATACTTTAACTGAGAATCTTTCAGTGAGCGGGTTCTGATTGAGCGCTTGCAACCGTTATCTACCTTTTCTGAGCTCCTCTCAGAATATTTATAACACCACCAAAGTTCAACTCAACTTTGAAGTGGTCTGTGATCAGGGGGAGATAAGAAAAAGACAGATAAAACAATTACAAAGTCTATCAGAACAAGCTTAAGGTACCGTCACACTCAGCGACGCTGCAGCGATATAGACAACGAGCCGATCGCTGCAGCGTCGCTGTTTAGGTCGCTGGGGAGCTGTCACACAGACAGCTCTCTCCAGCGACCAACGATCAGGGGAACGACTTCGGCATCGTTGAAACTGTCTTTAACGATGCCAAAGTCCCCCTGCAGCACCCGGGTAACCAGGGTAAACATCGGGTTACTAAGCGCAGGGCCGCGCTTAGTAACCCGATATTTACCCTGGTTACCATTGTAAAAGTAAAAAAAAACACTACATACTCACCTTCTGATGTCTGTCACGTCCCCCGGCGTCCACAGGGTTAAACTCTTTCGGCAGGAGCGCTTGCTAATGCTGCGCTGCTGCCGAGAGCTCTTCCTGCACTGAATGTGTCAGCGCCGGCACCCGGCAGTAACAGCGGTGACATCACCGCTGTGCTCTGCTTTACGGCCGGCACTGACAGTCAGTGCAGGGAAGCTCTCGGCAGCAGCGCGTGCATTTAGCAGCGCTCCTGCCGAAAGCAGTTTAACCCTGTGGACGCCTGGCGACATCAGAATGTGAGTATGTAGTGTTTTTGGGTTTTTTTAACTTTTGCAATGGTAACCAGGGTAAATATCGGGTTACTAAGCGCGGCCCTGCACTTAGTAACCCGATATTTACCCTGGTTACCATTGTAAAACATTGCAGGCATCGTTGCTTTTGCTGTCAAACACAACGATACACACTGATCTGACGACTAAATAAAGTTCTGGACTTCTAGCTCCGACCAGCGATATCACAGCAGGATCCAGATCGCTGCTGCGTGTCAAACACAACGAGATCGCTATCCAGGACGCTGCAACGTCACGGATCGCTGTCGTTCTCGTTGTAAAGTCGCTCAGTGTGAAGGTACCTTTACTGATGGGTTCAAAGTCTAATCATTCTGCAGCCAGAAAAACAAACAGCCTTAAAAGCTAAATGGTGCATTTTTTAATTAAACTCAATTTGAAAAACTATTACAAGTCCAAAGTACACGCATTTAAGTGCCAATACCACCCCCCCCCCCCCCCACACACACACACACACAAAAGGTGTCCGTACCCTTTAAAGCATGATCGATGAGTAGTAAAAAAAAAAAAAATCTTTTCGGAGACAATGCCACGCTTGTCCAAGGTTTGGTGTGGTACCTTGAACGTTTTGAATCTACCCAAGCCTCTGTCTGCCCACAATCTGACCATTCATACTTGTTACAAAGCAGATGAGCCGCTGAGAAGAGTTCAATATGGAGAATGGGTGTGATAGTACCCCTGTGCCAGAAGGAAGAGGTTTGTATGTGCAGATACTCTCACTATAGTTAATAGAAGATAAAGAACCAGGCGGTCTTGCATTAGCGAAAGATGCACCATAAATGTCTGACTGATTGATGTCCAGCCACATAGAACCCTCTCATATGCTAATGTTTCCATATCTTCCATTCACCCACCACTGCTATTCAGACATAAAACATCCATGACGGAATAAACCACAGTAAACCAGTCTGAAGATTTATGTTGCATGATGAATAGGGTTTCAGAGAAACTAAAATCTAAAAATGTATAAGGGGAGCAGGGGAAATAGTCCAGGAGGCGGACTTTTTTCTGGATTCTCCCCACCCCTGCTCAACTTGACTAACAGGTTCCTCCCTATAGAAGGAGGGAGCTGCCTCCTTGACTTCTTTTCCCTTTTATTCCTAGTATTCTCTTTGAACTGCAGAGTAAATCCTAGTGTCATTTTTTTTATTTTTAAAAGGGGTTTCCCACTACTGGCCAACCCATGCTTAATGACTTCAGGGCCTCACTGAAAACAAAAACAGTAGATACTCATCTCCCGTTCCATGAAAGGTCGGCATTGCCATTCCCGGCCGGTCACGTGACATTGTCAAGGTTTAGCTGCAGCCAATCAGAGGCCACAGATCAACTGCAGCTCATCAATATTCCGTCAGAGCGGATGTCCACACTGACAAAGTGGTAAAGGCTGCAGTTGTGCAGCAGCCCTTGATTGGCTACAGCAGACACGTGATGATGATGTACAGGGGTTGTCCAGTAGTGGACAACCCCCTTTAGCTGTATTGTAAGCATATTTATTGTAAGTTCATTTAGATGGACATTATGGTCAGAAAGAATAGAATTCTTGAAGGGGTTGTCCAGGTAAGACAGTCGGCACCCCCAACAATTAGAGGACATCTCTAGTAGCGGCATCTGAACAAGGCTGGTCACATCTGGATGCCAGAGCTAATAAAAGCAGATCAATAGTTGTGGTGGGTGTCGGACCCCAACGGCTCTGACTGCAATAAGTCATCAATACTAGATGCCAGGCAAACCCCTTTAAGATTTTTATTTTAACACTAAAATGCATCTTTCACTATTCAGGAAAAATATATATATTTGTACCGTGTTAGCCAGAAGATAAAAAAATATTAAAATTTGACAGTCCTCAGTGGTTGATACCTTTTAATGGCTAACTGAAAAGACGGTAACAAATAGCAAGCTTTCGAGACCGAAAAGACCTAAGTAATATCGAAAGCTTGTTGCCATCTTTTCAGTTAGCCATTAAAAAGGTATCAACCACTGAGGTCTCTCAAATGTTAGTATTTTTCTTTCACTGTACTAAGTTTTGAACAAACTAAAAACTTTACAAACATTTCAGATATTCAAAAGAGTAAGTGAGATTCTATTCTAAACATAATTTTTTTCTTTTTTGCTAAGAGTTAAGTTTTTTTGTTTTTTCTTTCAGGATTCTGCCATCTACAACCAAGCACTTTACCTTGAAGCACCTCGTTTCAGGAGTAGATTACGACCTTTGCATTTTGGCCATTTTTGACGATGTTGCAACCTCACTGGCTGCAACAAAATCCTTGGGTTGCGTCCAGTTTTCTACAGGAGAGGCGTACCCCGACTGTCGGTCATTGCATGCTCATTTTCTGGGAGGCACTTTAACCATCATCATCGGAGGAGTCATTGTTGTGACGTTGTTGGTCTTCACGGTGGTCATGATGGTAAAATACAAGGTATGCAGTACTGCCCATTCAGATATTCCAAAAGTAACTAATGTTTACTCCCAAACCAACGGAAACCAGTTAACGCCCAACGGCATGCTTCTACAGAGCAGAATGAACGATTCAGCCAAAGCTAGTTGTTCCCAGGTGACCTATAAAGAGGATTCTGGAAGGATTGTCCATGGAGTTAAACCTCAACGTAGAAAGGCGAGGCACAGAGAGGGATCGGAAAAAGCTGAGGATAAAACTACGAAAGCGTCAGATCATGAAGGGCCACATTGTGGATCAAGTCCTGAAGAAGGCATAGGTTTTGGTTTCCCAAAAACAAAAAGAAGCTGTTCTGTGGACATGGGGGAAATGGCGACCACCACTTGTTACAGCTACGCCAAGCGGCTGAGTGTTATATGGACAAAGAGGAGCCAATCTGTGCATGGCATGCTTTCACAATGTGGGACGGAGTTACCCAAGGGTAAACCAATGTTATTCACTGGCTCAGATGAGCTGGAAGAAAGTGTTGTGTAGTGGACATCACTATTACTTAACAGTTACACCAACCACCTCTTCGATTAGAGGAAGCACAAAGACTCATATTGGTGAAAAGCACCATAAGACACGTCAATAATGAGCCATGAACAACCATCGTTCCTTATCGTCAAAAAAAGCACTAAACATCCAAATAGACGGCAAAGTGGATAGATTGCCGAGATCTACCACATAACGGAAAACTAAAAATTTTGCAGACCCTAAAGGGAATACTTTGTTTATGGTTGGAAATCGTGGAGTCTTCTGTGGATGTGGTGGCACCTGGTGATTATATGGTTGGATATATTAGGCAAACAATCTGCCAAAGCTCAAAAGCGCGCCCGCGGAATACACGCAAAAGTGAAACGTGAAATGTCCATAAAAAGGGATAGCAAGGTTCAATGCCATCAAACAAACCAACCGGTTCAATGTGTTTCCCGAGAAAAAAAGACTTTCTCCAGTACGGGCACATCCAGAAATTTATTGCCATCTTCTCGACGTACAGATCTGGGTGAATATTGACCAGATGGGTCCACAAAGCCATGGAATATATAATTTACCATAATAAGCTATAAACATTAATTTCTGTTACGTTGCTCAACAAGTAGCTAGTACAGAACCAAACTAGTTCTACTCAAGTCATCGAGCAATGGATCTCCGTGTGTACACCCATGCTTGGCATAATGCATTGTATTGGATCCAAAGTGGAACCTTGTCCTAATTTTTGCCATTAAATCTTCTGCTTTCTCCTGATTTACAGGCAAGTTTACGTTTTCATAAACGCAAAATATCCTACATGGTGAGTTAAAAATGACTGCGGCACTTTAAAAATTCAGATACAAATATCTTTACTCATTGGATTTTTTTTTAATCATTTGCCAATAAAAATAAAAATCAAAGGAAAAATGTGCGAGTGTCTTGAACTGTGGCCGGTGAGTTAGAGTATCTACATTCTTTTTATTCTTTGACCTTATCATGCTTTTATTCTTCTTTCATTTTTCCAAATCTCATTCCATAAAAAAACATGAGCGTTTCTTCAGATTGGTGAGGTTCAGGTGCCGAGCGGACCTTTTCACCGCCATCATCTGCACTCCAAGTGATTACGTTCTGATATCAATGCAGCTGAAGGCAGGAAAAGAGATCTGGGATAAGCCAGGTTTGGAAGACACTTGCATGTACATTTTTAATTGATGAATTCATAAAGACAAATTCCCAGATAAAAGTGATTTTCACAGATTCATAACTCCCCATGTTTGACAAAATACACCCCACACAGGTAGGTAGAACCCAACTCGATGTTAAACTCTACCCATTTGGAAACACTAGTGTCCTTATCCCAATTTCCAGATCATGAAAATCGGCCAGCAAACCTGAACTTCTAATTGTATGCTTGGGCGTCCCTGAAGAAGCCGGGCTTGCGAAACTAGGGATCGCAATATACTGTCCTTTTAGAGTGCAAGACATCTCTCCATTGCTTGTTTTCCTTTGCATTTTGCTTGTAGAATAAATGCTCTGAAGATGATTTCCCACCTGTATAGCAATGCTTCACACCATTGTGATTTTTTCCGGCTCTATGGATCGATATGGGGAGTGCAGAACTTCTAAACCATTGGAAATTCAGGGTTATTGGCCACGGTTTGTGATCTGGATATTTGAAGAATGACACTGGTGTCTCCAAATGGGCAGTGTGAGCAGGGTTCCCCCCGCCCAGCTGGTGTATTTAAAAGTTTATTTTTTTTATTTTGTGTTTTGACCATTACGCATTATACACTACTAAGTGACTTCTTTGGTATTTATTAAATTTACTTAATTTATGTACAAGTATAAAAGTAAGAGGGCGTTTTCTGATGAGATACACCAGAATGTTTTCTCCACGTCTCCTTGCCCCTTTACTCTATACAGTACATGTGCATGCTTCAGATACAAGTTCAATCTATACTCATCTTGTCTATTGGCTTCAGCCATGCTGTAAATTTCAGTGTTCAGTTGCACCTTGTCTTTTGCGATATTGAGAATAATAGGTTTTTCAGCATTCGCTGCTTCGGTTATACAATGTGATTTATTTTAATGGCTTTTTTGGAGATCTTTAAATGCCCATACGTCTTACAAAGCAGTTAAAAGTGCACCCACTGGCTCACAAAGAAGAGTTTCATTATTAAACCCTGCAGGGAGCTAAAGTGAGAAGACATCAGTGTTCCAAAATCCAGCCAAAAAGTCAGTTAAAAGTTAAAAAAAAAAAAATTACAAGAAATTAAGAAAATAAGATTTTAACAACACAAAAAAGCATTAAAAAATAAAATATCAGTGTTCATGAACTCTCTGCTGTATACCGTATCAGCTGTGCACTTCCTATGTTCACAGTTACCTTATGGTTACCATACTATAGCAAATTCAGGTTATTTTTCCATGAGATGTATTCTAACATTTTGAGAACCTAACCATATCTAGTAAAGAAAAGTCTCGATAATGATCACAATCAACTATTAGGGTTGACACCAGACTATTGGGAGCAGGTAAGGATAAAAATTTTTTTAATGGACTAGTACTATACCAGACCTATAAATGACAGCAGTGTCAGGGAAGGTCAAGTGTCTGACCGGCTTCAGCCGGTGATTGTGATGAGTTAAACAGTAGACTGCCATAGACGGCAAAAAAAACAAAAAAAAACTTTCAGGCTTTCTTTAAAGGAATATCTGAACTCACAGCCCCCAAGCTACATCGCTCTACAACCTTAGTTGGTATTTTTTGGGTGAAAAAATGTCTTACATTTCACAGTTCCGGAGCGGTTAAAATATTGAAACTTTTTTTTTAGTTTTTGATTAAAAGGGGTTTTCTACCCCTGTCTTATTACCATGAGGCTGGAGTATACTATATATAAAATACTGATGTAAAATTCTGACCAAATACAGAACGTGGCCTAAGGCTACTTTGAAGCGTTGGCCTGGGACTATATGGAAAGATCTGACTAGACCGATGAGTCAACAGGCTGGCTTCTCCCCACAATGCTCCAGTTGATTGATCGGTCTTTCCATAGGAGTACACCGATATTTGAAAGTCCCCGTCCAGCGTGTCAAAGTAGGTTCATTCTGCAATGTTGCAGCATTTCAGAGAAAGACATACCTGGCATTAATCATGCAGCTAGTGTCAGATTCATGCTTCCTGTGGTTCTAAGGACAGGATCCCTTTAATGAATTTCCACTTGGGCTACATGGGCATTTGTACTTTATGAGTGAATGTATTCCAAGTTATCTAGGTGCATAACCAGACTGTCTTTTCTATATCACATTCCATGTTCTAATATTCCATTTTTACATTATAATCGTGGCTTAAAGGGAATCTGTCGTGTGGATTTCACCCCCACAAACTATATCAAAGGCAAGAAAAAGAGTAAGAACACACCGGCGCTCCCAGAGGATTTAGAAAATATACGTCGAAAGCTGCTGGTGCCTAGACAGCTACTGTGCTGAGTCTGTCATGTGTCAAAAGAAGAGAACATAGTATGCAAATTAGGTCACCGCGCTAACAAAGTGAAAGAATATTCACTGAGCAAGTTCAAACACCAGCGTACTTGGGTGAACCTTAGGGTGCTGATATACATGCACTTAAAAAACCAATCCAGATGGATAAATCAATAACGCACTGGCTGGCAGCCACCTATAGTAGTGATGGCCAGTGCTGTAATGTATGTAAATGGCTGATCTGGGCAAGAATATTTTAGCGTGATGAAACAGCCACTAATGGTACTAGACTGGTACCAGGATGGGATATCAAAATGCCAAATAACAAACCACTTCCTCGTAGTAACCGATGATACTAATCATATGTCCAAATGCAGTAGCAAGTCAGTGTCTAAAAGAAGATTACAATTGGAGAAAAGTAAGGCAAACACTTACTGATGTTGTATAGCTGCAGTGTCGGTGCAAAGTCTGCTCCGGAGTGCTGGTAAGTCGGAAGAGAAAGAGGCGACCTGCGGCCTGTGTGTCCAGTGCTTGGGGGTCAAAGCGGCGGTGTGGGGCGGCAGAGCTACGGGGAGCGTCCTCCCCTGCTTGTGTCCGACCGCCACATGCACCTGGAACACCGCTGATCGGCAAGCCTCGGCCGAAGGCGTCGCTAGATGGAAGCGGTGTGTGTGGGGGGCGTGATCTGGGTCACCTGGAGTGAGAAGCAAAGAGCGGGGGACGGGTGCCGAGCTAGACCCAATTGCCTACGCGTTTCTTCGTCAGGGCTGAAGGTCCCGGCTGTCTCCTGCTCTTTATATAGGATCCCTTGCCCACCATTAATTAGAAGAAAACACAAGCCGCATGGAAACCTCAAACAGAAAGGCTGGAGGACTGGTTACAAGCTGAATGTTTATACATAAGTGTGTGGTGAATACAATATGAGCGTTATTATATCCCACTGTATCCTATGAAAAAACGCGAGCAATACACGTAAGACCAAAACAACTTTTATTAAATTAAATTAAAACGGGGAATTTGGATAAAACTAATTCGATTAAAAAACTAATCAGGTTAAAAATATGAGTGTTATCTAACCCGTAAATACCTATACATATAGTAGAAATTGGGGGACCCAATACGCACAAGGTCCAACTGGGAGCAAAGGAGAAAAAAAAAAAAAAAGAGAAAAAGAAATATAAAGAAACAAGGAAGGGGGGCATAATATTAGAGATTAAAAATAAATAAATGAATGAAGAGCTATAAAAAGCTATACAAGCTATATTTTATTAATTATAATCTAGATTATTATCTAAAAGCATATAGCTCAACCTCATGGTTCAAACCCCAAGGGGCTTAACTATCCAGCATAAAAATCCACTTGGATTCGGTACATGACATTAATTCTATATAGTCACCTCTCCTCCAATTCTTATGTACCACCTGAATGCCACAAAATGCTAGCCCTCTTGTGGACCTCCCGTGGTGCTCTTTAAAGTGTCTCGAAAGAGGATGGCCTACAAAGCCTTTCTCTATATTATTAAAATGTTCCTTCAGTCGATCCATAAGTCTACGATTAGTGCAGCCTACATAGGTTTTATCGCAAGGACATTTGATTAAATAGATCACCCCCGATGACCAACACGATATGCCATCCTTAATTAAAAATTCCTGAGTACCGTCGGAATTATGGAATTTACGTTGTCTTATTTTCCTAAAATTCGTGTGCACACAACAGGAGCACGTACCGCATGGTGTGAAACCTGGATTTTGTGAGGGTGTTCTTTTGGTAGGATCCTTATTGGTTGTTGAAGCTATAATATTCCCTATTGTTTGCGATTTTCTAAAAACGAACTTCGGATGTTTCGGTAGCAGTTCACCTATCACTTTATCTGACTGGATTGTTAGCTGTTGTGAATTCCGTTCTCGAACTCCCTCCTGTGGTCATGAATGGTACTTCGGCGAGTTCTGTCCGTGGACTCCCTCTGGTGGCTGTGAGTGGAACTGCTGGTTCTGAGGTTGTTTCCTCAGCTGCCCTCGTTTGCGGCTAGGCTGGCTTTTCTATTTAACTCCACTCAGATCGTTACTTCATGCCAGCTGTCAATGTATCGGTACTGGTTCAGATCTCTCTCGGATCCTTCTGATGACCTGTCTACTCCAGCAGAAGCTAAGTCCCTGCTAGTTCATTTGTTGTTCATATTGTACTGAATATATTTATTAGTAGTTGCTAAGTTCTAGTCCAGCTTGCTAACATGATATTGCCTTGCTAGCTGGAAGCTCTGGGGTGCAGAGTGGCACCTCCGCACCGTGAGTCGGTGCGGGGGTCTTTTTGCACACTCTGCGTGGCTTTTTGTAGTTTTTTGTGTTGACCGCATAGATCCCTTTCCTATCCTCAGTCTATTTAGTAAGTCTGGCCTCCTTTGCTGAAAACCTGTTTCATTCCTGTGTTTGTGACTTTCCTCTTAACTCACAGTCAATATTTGTGGGGGGCTGCCTTTTCCTTTGGGGAATTTCTCTGAGGCAGGGTAAGGCTTTATTTTCTATCTTTAGGGGTAGTTAGCTCTTAGGCTGTGAAGAGGCGTCTAGGGAGAGTTAGGTACGCTCCACGGCTATTTCTAGTGTGTGTTATAGGATTAGGATTTGCGGTCAGCAGAGATCCCACTCCCCAGAGCTTGTCCTGTCGTCTAGTTTAACCATCAGGTCATTCCAGGTGCTCCTAACCACCAGGTCATAACAGTACAGCTGGCCCACAAAGTGTTAATGCATCTCAATAGAGGGATAAGAGAAGTTCTGAGACCATTTTTTTTTTCTCTGCAGTGTGTTTTGTCTTTTTTTTCCCCTTAACCTCTGGGTGGTTCAGGACTCAGGTGTAGAGATGGACATTCAAGGTCTGTCCTCTTGTGTTGATCAACTCACTGCAAGGGTACAAAGCATTCAAGATTATGTAGTTCAGAATCCGATGTTAGAGCCTAGAATTCCAATTCCTGATTTGTTTTCTGGGGATAGATCTAAATTTCTGAATTTCAAAAATAATTGTAGACTGTTTCTTGCTTTGAAACCCCGCTCCTCTGGTGACCCCATTCAGCAAGTGAAAATCATTATTTCTTTGTTACGTGGCGACCCTCAAGACTGGGCATTCTCCCTTGCGCCAGGAGATCCTGCATTGCTTAATGTAGATGCGTTTTTTCTGGCGCTTGGATTGCTTTATAACGAACCTAACTGTAGATCAGGCAGAGAAAATCTTGCTGGCTTTGTGTCAGGGTCAGGATGAAGCGGAGGTTTATTGCCAGAAGTTTAGAAAGTGGTCTGTGCTTACTCAATGGAATGAGTGTGCCCTTGCGGCAATTTTCAGAAAGGGTCTTTCTGAAGCCCTTAAGGATGTTATGGTAGGGTTCCCCACGCCTGCTGGTCTGAATTAATCAATGTCCTTGGCCATTCAGATCGATCGGCGCTTGCGTGAGCGCAAAGTTGTGCACCATTTGGCGGTATCCTCTGAGCAGAGGCCTGAGCCTATGCAATGTGATAGGACTTTGACCAGAGCTGAACAGCAAGAACACAGACGTCAGAATGGGCTGTGTTTTTACTGTGGTGACTCCACTCATGCTATCTCTGATTGTCCTAAGCGCACTAAGCGGTTCGCTAGGTCTGTCACCATTGGTACTGTACAGCCTAAATTTCTTTTGTCCGTTACTCTGATTTGCTCTTTGTCGTCCTACTCTGTTATGGCATTTGTGGATTCAGGCGCTGCCCTGAATTTGATGGACTTGGAGTTTGCCAGGCGCTGTGGTTTTTTCTTGGAGCCCTTGCGGTATCCTATTCCATTAAGGGGAATTGATGCTATGCCTTTGGCCAAGAATAAACCTCAGTATTGGACTCAGTTGACCATGTGCATGGCTCCTGCACATCAGGAGGATATTTGCTTTTTGGTGTTGCATAATTTGCATGATGTGGTCGTGTTGGGTTTGCCATGGCTACAGGTCCATAATCCAGTATTGGATTGGAAATCAATGTCTGTGTCCAGTTGGGGTTGTCAAGGGGTACATGGTGATGTTCCGTTGTTGTCAATTTCTTCCTCTACTCCTTCTGAAGTCCCTGAGTTTTTGTCGGATTACCGAGATGTATTTGATGAGCCCAAATCCAGTGCCCTACCTCCTCATAGGGATTGTGATTGTGCTATTAATTTGATCCCTGGTAGTAAATTTCCTAAGGGACGACTTTTCAATTTATCTGTGCCGGAACACGCCGCTATGCGGAGTTATATAAAGGAGTCCTTGGAGAAAGGGCATATTCGCCCGTCGTCGTCACCGTTGGGTGCAGGGTTCTTTTTTGTGGCCAAGAAGGATGGTTCTCTGAGACCTTGTATAGATTACGCCTTAATAAAATCACGGTCAAATTTCAGTACCCTTTGCCTCTACTGTCTGATTTGTTTGCTCGGATTAAGGGGGCTAGTTGGTTCACCAAGATAGATCTTCGAGGGGCGTATAATCTTGTGCGTATTAAACAGGGCGATGAATGGAAAACAGCATTTAATACGCGCTTTGAGTACCTGGTGATGCCATTCGGGCTTTCTAATGCTCCATCTGTGTTTCAGTCCTTTATGCATGACATCTTCCGAAAGTATTTGGATAGATTCATGATTGTATATTTGGATGATATTTTGGTCTTTTCGGATGATTGGGAGTCTCATGTGAAGCAGGTCAGAATGGTGTTCCAGGTCCTTCGTGCTAATTCTTTGTGAAGAGGTCTAAATGTCTCTTCGGAGTTCAGAAGGTTTCCTTTTTGGGCTTCATTTTTTCCCCTTCTACTATCGAGATGGATCCTGTTAAAGTTCAGGCCATTTTTGATTGGACTCAGCCTACATCTGTGAAGAGCCTTCAGAACTTCCTGGGCTTTGCTAATTTTTACCGTCGCTTCATCGCTAATTTTTCTAGTGTTGTTAAACCATTGACTGATTTGACCAAGAAAGGTGCTGATGTGGTGAAATGGTCCTCTGCGGCCGTTGAGGCTTTTCGGGAGTTGAAACGTCGTTTTTCTTCGGCCCCTGTGTTGCGTCAGCCAGATGTTTCGCTCCCTTTTCAGGTCGAGGTTGATGCTTCTGAGATTGGAGCAGGGGCTGTTTTGTCTCAAAGGAGTTCTGATGGCTCTGTGATGAAGCCATGTGCTTTCTTTTCTAGAAAGTTTTCGCCTGCTGAGCGTAATTATGATGTTGGCAATCGGGAGTTGTTGGCTATGAAGTGGGCATTTGAGGAGTGGCGACATTGGCTTGAGGGAGCCAAGCATCGCATGGTGGTTTTAACGGATCACAAGAATCTGACTTATCTCAAGTCTGCCAAGCGGTTGAATCCTAGACAGGCTCGATGGTCGCTGTTTTTCTCCCGTTTCAATTTTGTGGTTTCATACCTTCCGGGTTCTAAGAATGTGAAGGCCGATGCCCTTTCAAGGAGTTTTGTGCCTGATTCTCCGGGAGTTCCTGAGCCGGCTGGTATTCTCAAAGAGGGGGTAATTCTGTCTGCCATCTCACCTGATTTGCGGCGGGCGCTGCAGGAGTTTCAGGCTGATAGACCTGACGGTTGTCCAGCGGAGAAACTGTTTGTCCCTGATAGATGGACTAGTAGAGTTATCTCTGAGGTTCATTGTTCGGTGTTGGCTGGTCATCCTGGGATTTTTGGTACCAGAGATTTGGTGGCTAGGTCCTTTTGGTGGCCTTCCTTGTCACGGGATGTGCGTTCTTTTGTGCAGTCCTGTGGGACTTGTGCTCGGGCCAAGCCCTGCTGTTCTCGTGCCAGTGGGTTACTTTTGCCCTTGCCAGTCCCGAAAAGGCCTTGGACGCATGTTTCCATGGATTTTATTTCAGATCTCCCTGTCTCTCAAAGGATGTCGGTCATCTGGGTGGTTTGTGATCGCTTCTCTAAGATGGTCCATTTGGTACCCTTGCCTAAATTACCCTCCGCCTCTGATTTGGTTCCATTATTTTTCCAGCATGTGGTTCGTTTGCATGGCATTCCGGAGAACATCGTGTCGGACAGAGGTTCCCAGTTTGTTTCAAGGTTTTGGCGGTCCTTTTGTGCCAAGATGGGCATTGATTTGTCTTTTTCTTCGGCTTTCCATCCTCAGACAAATGGCCAAACCGAACAAACTAATCAGACTTTGGAGACCTATCTGAGATGCTTTGTTTCTGCTGATCAGGATGATTGGGTGACCTTCTTGCCATTGGCTGAGTTCGCCCTTAATAATCGGGCCAGTTCGGCTACTTTGGTTTCGCCTTTTTTTTGTAATTCTGGTTTTCATCCTCGTTTTTCTTCAGGGCAGGTTGAGCCTTCGGACTGTCCTGGTGTGGATTCTGTGGTGGACAGGTTGCAGCAAATTTGGACTCATGTAGTGGACAATTTGACATTGTCCCAGGAGAAGGCTCAACGTTTCGCCAACCGCCGTCGCCGTGTTGGTCCCCGACTTCGTGTTGGGGATTTGGTTTGGTTATCGTATCGTTATGTCCCTATGAAGGTTTCTTCTCCTAAGTTTACACCTCGTTTCATTGGTCCTTATAAGATTTCTGAAATTCTCAATCCTGTGTCGTTTCGTTTGGCCCTTCCAGCTTCTTTTGCCATCCATAATGTGTTCCATAGGTCGTTGTTGCGGAGATATGTGGCGCCTATGGTTCCCTCCGTTGACCCTCCTGCTCCGGTGTTGGTCGAGGGGGAGTTGGAGTATGGGGTGGAGAAGATTTTAGATTCTCGTATTTCGAGACGGAAACTTCAGTACCTGGTCAAATGGAAGGGCTATGGTCAGGAGGATAATTCCTGGGTTGTTGCCTCCGATGTCCATGCTGCCGATTTGGTTCGTGCCTTTCATTTGGCTCGTCCTGATCGGCCTGGGGGCTCTAATGAGGGTTCGGTGACCCCTCCTCAAGGGGGGGGTACTGTTGTGAATTCCGTTCTCGAACTCCCTCCTGTGGTCATGAATGGTACTTCGGCGAGTTCTGTCCGTGGACTCCCTCTGGTGGCTGAGTGGAACTGCTGGTTCTGAGGTTGTTTCCTCAGCTGCCCTCGTTTGCGGCTAGGCTGGCTTTTCTATTTAACTCCACTCAGATCGTTACTTCATGCCAGCTGTCAATGTATCGGTACTGGTTCAGATCTCTCTCGGATCCTTCTGATGACCTGTCTACTCCAGCAGAAGCTAAGTCCCTGCTAGTTCATTTGTTGTTCATATTGTACTGAATATATTTATTAGTACTTGCTAAGTTCTAGTCCAGCTTGCTAACATGATATTGCCTTGCTAGCTGGAAGCTCTGGGGTGCAGAGTGGCACCTCCGCACCGTGAGTCGGTGCGGGGGTCTTTTTGCACACTCTGCGTGGCTTTTTGTAGTTTTTTGTGTTGACCGCATAGATCCCTTTCCTATCCTCAGTCTATTTAGTAAGTCTGGCCTCCTTTGCTGAAAACCTGTTTCATTCCTGTGTTTGTGACTTTCCTCTTAACTCACAGTCAATATTTGTGGGGTGCTGCCTTTTCCTTTGGGGAATTTCTCTGAGGCAAGGTAAGGCTTTATTTTCTATCTTTAGGGGTAGTTAGCTCTTAGGCTGTGAAGAGGCGTCTAGGGAGAGTTAGGTACGCTCCACGGCTATTTCTAGTGTGTGTTATAGGATTAGGATTTGCGGTCAGCAGAGATCCCACTCCCCAGAGCTTGTCCTGACGTCTAGTTTAACCATCAGGTCATTCCAGGTGCTCCTAACCACCAGGTCATAACAGTTAGCCAGTGCTTATGTATAATTTTAGTAAATTGCTTATAGCCATAATAATATTGTGTGACAATAGGTAACTGTTAAATTTGTTCTGGAATACCCCTTAAGGTAGATATATCTCTCATTGTTTTGTGTATAAGGGTGTCTCTAGATGTTTCATATACCTCTTTATTAGCTGCATCTAGCAAGTCCTTAGGGTAACCTTTTTCCAGAAATTTACCTGTTAAGTGTTCTGCCTCAGTTGTATAGTTCTGTATTTTAGTACAATTTCGTCTTATTCGAGTAAATTGACTTTTATGGATAATAGTCAACCAAATGGGTAAATGGCAACTATTTATGTCGATAAAGCCATTAGAGCCCACCGCCTTACGGTGGCACTTTGTTAGCACCTGATTGTCTTCAATAAAAATGCTCAGGTCTAGAAAATGTATTTCTGTTTTGTTAGTAGTAGCCGTAAACTCCAACCCAAAATCATTAAAATTAAGGTTGGCAATAAATGCATCTAGTTCATATTGAGGGCCATGCCAAATGAATAATACGTCGTCAATGAAGCGTTTCCACATGACCAAGCCAATATTGAGACTATCTGTAAGTTTGATATGTAGCTCCTCCCATTTGGCTACATAAAGGTTCGCATAGCTAGGAGCGAAGCGGGTACCCATGGCCGTCCCCCATGTCTGAAGGTAGAACTGGCCGTCATAGACAAAGTAGTTGTGCTCTAAAATAAATAAGATACTCTCTATGATAAACCAGATCTGTGTTTCTTTATAGGTGTTCAATTTGTTCAAATAATATTCTGCCGCTTCGCACCCTTTTGAATGACTTATCACCGTATAAAGTGACTTAATGTCCAATGTCCCTAAAATGAAGCCACTCGCCCAACGTATTTTTTCTAGTATTTGGAGCTTGAGTAATAGACATACATTTCTGAAGGTGTGTGTCAACATAGCGTGATAGATTCAATGTCAAGCAGTTGATCCCCGAGATAATAGGTCTACCCGGTGGGCGCATTTCATCTTTATGAATTTTAGGGAGGTAATAAAATACTGCCACACGGGGGTTTTTATTCATGATGAATTGAAATTCTTTTTTGTTTAAAATGCCTAAAGATTTGATGCTAAGATGTTAACATTTTTAACATAACGTTCGGTGGGGGTCATTGGTTAGTTTCTTATAGGTGATTTCATCGTTCAGGAGTCTACCGGATTCCTCTTGATATGCCGTCCAGTTGAGTACGACAATACCACCCCCTTTGTCCGCTGGGCGTATAATAATACCGTTATTCTCTTGGAGGTCAAATAGTGCCTTTCTTTCGAGGTTATTTAAATTCTGAGAGCTATATTTTGGGTTTTTTCTTTTTATTTTCCTAATATCTTTGCTTCTCACTCTAGGTGTCGTCACCCAGATCACGCCCCCCACACACACCGCTTCCATCTAGCGGCGCCTTCAGCCGAGGCTTGCCGCTCAGCGGTGTTCCAGGGGCACGTGGTGGTCGGACACTAGCAGGGGAGGACGCTCCCCGTAGCTCTGCCGCCCCACACCGCTGCTTTGACCCCCAAGCTCTGGACACACAGGCCGCAGGTCGCCTCTTTCTCTTCCGACTTACCAGCACTCCGGAGCAGAATTTGCACCGACATTGCAGCTATACAACATCAGTGAGTGTTAGCCTTACTTTTCTCCAATTATATCAAAGACAAGTCCAGCAATACCTTTACATGGCAGATCTGCTCCTCCGTTACTGAGAAATCAGCGTTTGAATTGATATGCAAATGTGGCTTTAGAGCTGAAGTCTCGGTCACTCCAGCTCTATTCCTCGCCTCCTGCTTGATCTGACTCTCGTTTGACTGAAGTCACACAGCACAGAGGCAGTTAGTTCAAGCAGGTGGCGGGGGATAGAGCTGGAGTGACAGAGGCTTCAGACCTACAATAGCTCTGCAGTCTTATTTGCATATCAATTCAAACGCTGATTTCTCCGTAACTGAAGAACGGAACGGCCATGTAAAGGTATTGCTGGATTAGTCTTTGAAAGAGCTACATGGATATATAAATAGTTTTTTTTTTTGGGGGGGGGGCAAAATCCTATTGATTCCCTTTAATAAAAATGGACTGTGTATATTATGGAATAGTCTCCTCTACTATAGGATGTTGTGTGGTGGAAACTTTTCATAAATCTTCACAACTTTGAAGTTGCAACACCGTTCCCGATACATTTGTACTTGTCAGAAAAAGTGGGGCAGGAGCGCAATATGGACTCAGTTGGATGGTTATATTTCGATTAAATACATTGATAAATCTGACCCACATTCTTGAACGGGCTCAGCACATTCTTCTCTGTACAAAACATAATTGGAGCAGATTTATCAATACGGTCTAATTCAGGGACTAAACAGACTCGAGACACGCAAAATCTATCACAGTGGTTCCTGCTGTGTGATAAATCTGGAGAATCCTCAGACCGTCTCGTCTCAGTTTACACCATCTATTACTTGGCTTACTTTGTGCCTGAAATGTCACATATATTTTTTTAATGAGCTACATGTAAAAAAAAAAAAGGTCCAGTTTGTTATTAAAAAGCAAGGTGCGCTTCATTTACTGTCCCCAGAGTCCAGGGCTGAGTCTCCGCCGCGGCCCCGGTGTCTGATACGGTCTGCAATGCTGACGTCACATCGACAGTGACAACACAAAGTTAGCTCAGTACTTCCAACGGGGGCGTTTATTCTACACGGGGAAAGCCACAGAGCTCAGAGATTGGCTACTACGCTGTTGGAGTGACGCCAGTGATACAGCCAATATAAAACATCGGGAGCAGCGGCAAAGACTCAGCACTGGACCCAGCAACAGAGCCGAGCACGGTTTTATTTTTTTTAGAATAACCTGCACTCAAGGACTATAATTTTCTGAAAGGGGACAACCCCTTTACTTCTGATTTATAATGAGGTTGTTTTTCTTCGAACGCTTCCCACCAAGACTGTTGGTGACATTTTTGTCTGAAAATCGGCAGGTATTTAAGAATGGGTCTTTTTTTTGTTTCTGCAGCCTCTATATATCACAGTACATAGACTGCAGAATGCCATTCTGCATTGTATCCATCAGCCAGTTTTGATCGTTCAGGTTTGCGGCTCTGCTATCCTGGATAATCTTGTAAGCCTAGTTAAGGAAAAATCAGAGTTGAACTTTGATATGGTCATAAATGAGCTTAGAAGAACGCTTAAGGTTTGTGCCCACATTTTTTTTTTTAATGAACCCACTGACTTTGAGCCAATGGACACCCAAGTAGAAGTATTCCATGCTGAAAATTGAACATTTGGATTGGCTTATAAACTTTGATGGGTCAGTTTTCAGTGTGTGTGCTGTCCGATCTGACAGAACTTGCATGTGAAAATCATTGTATAAATAGACCCCAAGGCTTACAGACTCTGCCGTCAAAACTAGCTCACCGAGCCATTGTTAACACATTCCATAGCCAGCTAGGTACTGTTCAATAGTAAAAACATATTGCCTGTTAACTACTCATGTTACAAAAACCTTTATGTGATTTGAAATCAAGTTCTTAGTCACGTCAAGTTGCCATACAAACCCAGAAGGTGTGTTGAACTTCTCTGTCAGCTATGTACAGTGATACAGAAAAGCTGCAGAAGCTGATGAAAGCATAAGTTTTAACTCTGTTGCAAATTTTTTTTCCCCAAAAACCTCAGCAACCCTCAACATCCACTACTCCCTCCAACATCCTCGACCACCTCCTCCTCAACATCCTCCACCACCTCTTCCTCCTCTACCACATGCTTCTTCTCTACCTCCTCAACCACCTCCTCCTCATCATTATCTACCACCTCCAACATCCTCCACCACCTCTTCCTCCTCTACTACATGCTCCTTCTCTACCTCCTCAGCATCCTCTACCACCTCCACATCCTCTACCACATGCTTCTTCTCTACCTCCTCAACCACCTCCTCCTCCTCATCATCTACCACCTCCAACATCCTCCACCACCACCTCCTCAACATCCTCCACCACCTCTTCCTCCTCTACTACATGCTCCTTCTCTACCTCCTCAACATCCTCTACCATTTCCTCCTCCTCTACCACCTCCTCAACATCCTCTACCACCTCTTCCTCCTCAACATCCTCTACCTCCTCCTTGAACCTCAACATCCTCTACCTCCTGTTCCACATCCTCTATCCTCAACATCCTGCTCCTCCTCCACATATGAAAAATGCCTCCTAAGGATCAAAAATGTGAAACTACAATATAATACAACAATTTTACACAAGTACGAATTACTGGTTTAAAAAAAAAAAAAAAAGTTTAACACTCTTCTGTGCGAAGGTTTACCGATCTATACCTCACGATCTTTCTGACTTCACCGCACTAGCACTATTTGGTATTATTGATTATTCATACATCTCGCCGTGACTTTCAGCAGTCACGTCGTGTTGGGGGCACTGATGAGAAAGGAGTTTGATATTTCACGTTAATGATAGCCCTCCGCTCCGATGCAGCAGGAATCAGCCTTCTCAGTCTTAAAAAGCATTTAAGAAATGTCATCCTTCATTAGAAGGTTCGTCAATCAAATACCACAAGTTGACTCACTAACATGCGTCGCTGTCACTTGTTCAGTCGTTGCGCTCAACACATTTAGAAAAGAAACAAAATTCACACTTTCAAACAGTAAAAACAAGTCTATCAGAGTGACGGCATCATACAGACATCAAGAAACAAATCGATTTAAATATACTGTGTCAAGAAAACAAACAAAAAAATCTGATATTTCTACAAAACTGCAAGCACTGGACTTTCTGAACCAGAAATGATGTAAAATCTCTATGTACCTGAAGATCAGAGGCTAAACAACAAATTACAATGCCAATCTGCTGCTACGAAGGGAAGCAGGATACCTTCATAAACATGTCGCTTTAAAAACCATTTTTTTTTCCCATCATCCAGATGCTTTAGTCTACTTGAAACGTTTCGGAAAAGTCTGAAATGTTTTACATTTTTTTTTGCACAATTATACCCCAGTGGAGTACGAAATCTAATTATTTTTTTGTTTGCTTAGTTGAAGACTAACTAATCAAACATCGCTCAATGTTTTGATAAATTTGGCAAAAATATCTGCAAATGCAAAGAAGAAGCAAAAAGAAAAAAAAAATATTTAAAGAGGTTAATACATATCACGATCCCAAATTCTTCAAAATGCCAGAAATATTCATTAAAAGTTTAGGTTTGAACAATTATATAGCCAGAAGTTATTTTTTGCAGGAAAAAACGATTTGTGAAGGGCGTTACTCCATCTTTACAGACTTCATTTCCCATTAGCCTCTCCTATTAGGAGTGCTCTCTCCTCACCCAACCTCTAGAACGCCTCCTTTACGTTCCCTATAGTAAAGCAGTACAGCTCTGGCTTCTTTGCACATTATAAGGATCTGCAACCCTCTGCTGCTGTCTAAGATTGCATGCTGCAGTACATCGCTCCTCACAGCTCCATGCTGCAGTACATCGCTCCTCACAGACCCATGCTCCAGTACATCGCTCCTCACAGCCCCACGCTCCAGTACATCGCTCCTCACAGCCCCACGCTCCAGTACATTGCTCCTCACAGCCCCATGCTCCAGTACATCGCTCCTCACAGCCCCGTGCTCCAGTACATTGCTCCTCACAGCCCCATGCTTCAGTACATCGCTCCTCACAGCCCCGTGCTTCAGTATATCACTCCTCACAGCCCTGTGCTCCAGTACATCGCTCCTCACAGCCCCACGCTCCAGGACATCGCTCCTCACAGCCCCGTGCTCCAGTACATTGCTCCTCACAGCCCCGTGCTCCAGTACATTGCTCCTCAAAGCCCCGTGCTCCAGTACATTGCTCCTCACAGCCCCGTGCTCCAGTACATTGCTCCTCACAGCTTCATGCAGCAGTATGTCGCTTCTCACAGCCCCATTCAACTGCCATGTGTCTGCAGGTCTGTCTGTAGTGAGCAATTAAATTACACCTGCTGCCCATAAAACTCTATGGAGAATGAAGCTGAAGAGAAATTAAAACAAAGGCACAAGGCGAAACTGCTGTGGCCTCTAGTGCAGGGGTGAATACTGCAAACAAAAGTCATAACAGCTGGAAATTGCGTTATTCCTCATGTACACACGCGACAGCTTATTATCTTATTCTGAAAAAGTCACTTGAAAGTGCAGTTACACTGTAAACCTTTTCCGCTCCTACCTTAGTGTGTAATGTTCTACATCTTTACTAATTTACAGCAAGCAGTATTTGGCCTTAGCAGAAAAAGAGATACCCTATAGTGAAATTGTTTTCTAAGCACAAATGACTGTTCAGAACAAGCTTGGCACGGCTGAGCAGTTCAGTGCACCTTACCACCGATTTGTTTTGGATCTACCTCTGCCATCTTATTTCTTGATTGCTCTGGCTTTAAAGGAGGCAGAGTAGGGTGAATATAAATGAAAATATGAAAAGTCAACAGGAAGCTGCAAGTTAACTGTTCGGCAATGCCAAGGGTGCACTAAGCTCCTGTGCTTGGTTTGACCAGTCATTTTGTTCTAAAAGCCTCCCTTTAAAGGTTTCTTGGAAAAAACAACAATCTTCGGTCGCTGCAGACATTATTAGAAGTGGAATTAGAAAGGATAGGGGGATAAGCAAGACAAAAATGTCTGGAGACTCTTTTTGATCAGTTTAGACAGGCTGTTGTCTCCTAGTACACAGCACAGGGCCTGTTTAGCGCTTTGCTTGTATTCTGCTCACATCGTGTAAATAGTGGAGTGGCTCTAGATTCACATAAGCTTATTATTATTGTTGCAAGGTAAATACAGGCTGCTCTGTAACTACAGTTGTGTCTTTTCTTACCCGTCCTCTTGACATATCCCAGAAGAATGATTCAAGTTAGTCGGCTCTGAAAAAGAGCCGGTATGGTTTATGCCATGATTCTATATGTGGAAACACTGGGGATGTGGATGTGGATTGCAGATTACTGTGGGAGCTGTTGCGAACCAATGTGACACCACTAATTACTGATGATCTATCTAAACCCCTAGTAGAATACCTTGAGACAGACATGTGACCGCTGCAGTCAGTCAGTCAATTTCAGCCGCAATAATGAAATGTTGGTAATTCCTGCGGCACGTGCATGGCTGCAACGGTCACTTGCCTGTTTAGACCAAACTGAAAGCATAGAGGTTGCAAGGGGACCCATCAGTATTAGAATTGGCGTGAGGAGGGATCGGTAACGCGAGCATTTTTCATTTTATTAGTTTACAACATTCCGATTATTTTTTATAAAATTATCTAGACTGTCCTATTAATGAAGTACTCCGGAGATTTGTTTTTCTTTTTTTCCCATTCATTCTGTAAGTAGTCCACCAAAGTACACAATTCAGCTAGTTATACATTATTTAGTCGTTCCTTTTTATCCAAATATTCATGGATTCCTAAGTTGGAACATGTTATCACACGGTGACCCGAAGGTATTACATTACTTTATGGTCTGTGAAGAGTGTCACCATCTCAGTCACCAGATCTGACTGTATGACTGAAGTTTTGCCAAGGGTTAGATAAACTCTTATCACAGTTACTGATTATTATTATACAGCTGCTGTCACACAGTTATAATGAAGTATTACGACAGTTCAGCCTACCTGGCTGTTCACATATGATATAACAGCTTATTCCCCGCTTAATTGTAAAGTGCTGCGGAATATGTTGGTGCTACAGTATATAAATAAAAATTATTATTATTCCAGAAAACTAGAGGAGAGGGATGTATTATCGCACTGTCCCTACAGCAAGCAGAAATCTTGCTGGCTCTAGCTGACCATGTTACACTATTCTGATGCACCTTGAGATTTATATGTGAAGAAAAAAAATGGAGGGTGAAATCAAGGAATCTATATGGAGGCTGAAGAGAAGAAAATAGGAGGCTTTAATGCAGTGTAATAAACCATCAGCTGGAGGTGCAAAGATGAAAAAAAACTTTCTACACTGGCTCTTTAAAAACAATCTATCAGGTTTTGCTATAACTCAATAACAACATGACATGGGATCTGGGTCCCTGATTCCAGTTGTTTCAGTAAAATATTTTTTTTTTTATCAGCAGGAGATTACTGGAGGACTAGCTGCCTTGGGTCTCCTAGTCCTGCCCTGTGTAACCACACCCACTACACTGATTAACTGTTTTCTGTCCATGTGCAGTATACACAGAAGTCTGCCAATCAGTGATGTGGGAGGGGTAATACAGGGCTCGGCCTTCTGAGCTGTGCTAGATCAGCAGCAGCCAAAACAGGGAGAGTATAAAAAGAACAGTAATGCAGACCAGCAAGTGACACATCGCTGGAATCAGGGTCTCTGCCCCTACATCATGCAGCTCTCAGAATATATAGCAAAAACCTGCTGACAGATTCCCTTGCAGAGAGGTAAGAGTTGGACTCATTTGTACGGGGCATATATTAAATGGTCAGATGTGTAGGAATCTACAGTTGCCCTGGGGTGTCTGAAATATCCCATTATTATTTGATTTCTATATACATTCCCATCCATGAGCTCATAAATCATTATTATACGTATAGGATATTAGAAAACACTTCTAAAGTCCGTGACTTGACCTTCAACTTGATCTAGAGAAAATATAATGTTCTGTAACCGACAATTTACAGCAGGGGCATAATGGAGTCATTATGTGCTCAACATATTTAGCATGTTCTTACAGTTGTTCTATTTAAGAATCACCTAAATAAAGCCAAAGGCGAATGTAGAGCCTCATTAATTGTAAAGTGTTGATACACGGCAGAAGACACAGCTAGGGGTTTCAGTACTGCGCACTGCAAGCTATTTGGCCACATTAACAATCTTGTGCTAAGTAATATCCACAGAAATATGCAAATCAACCAGAGATGGGCGAAAGCTGCTAAGGTGCAATTACTGAGCTCACAGAATTCTGAGAATTCATAAATAAATTATAAAGTATGACTAGACTCCCTCCACAATATCGCTGGATTACCCACACAGGGTACTACTAGACCCACTAATCACTTTTTAAAGAGGTTGTCCATGCTTGGGGCTTAAGTCTACAGTCACTGTACGTGACTGCAGACTTGCGTTTCCTCAAAGCTTGCACAGTGCGCGCAGTCAGGATTCTCCAGTGCCGGAAAGTCATGTGTTCGCAAGTATGTGATTTGCATATTTCCAGACACATTCCAACTAGACATGCACTTATACTGAGCGAGGCCGTGCATGTCTTGTTGGCACATGAATGTGCGTATGCAAATCGCCTGACTGTTCCCAGAAACGGAGAATCCTGACAAGTGCGCACATTGCCTGCTGTGAGGATTCACAAGTCTGCAATCACATAGACTTGAACACCAAACCTGGACAACAAGCTTCGGAAGTTCTCAAAAAATAACCCATTGTTTAAATCTGTTTTATTCTTGTGGTATATGTATTTTTTTTCTTACATTTGGCACATTTTTTTTTCATGTTGCGACCTTTATTTAAAAAAAAATAAAATTGTAGCCTTGAAATTTTCACACTTCCACCAAGGTTTTTTTTAAATTTTTTTTAGACTCCTACTTCCTCCTAATTCCTGTCCTTTCAGGAAGCGTTTTCAAGAGGCTCCTTTTTCCGTAGAGGCAGGATTACAATCGCAGACAACACTTCTATACACAACTGATAACACAGGAGTCACAAATCATAATAGTTGTAATTTTTTGTTATCTCTTCACAATGACCTTTGCACACATTTATTAGATACTTAAATATAGATGATAGGGTTATGGCTATGTACACGTGTTGTTTCCTGAAGCAATTGTAAGTTAAAGTCTAAAAAGCCTCTTTGGCCAGAGTGAAAATTTAACTATCGTATTTCTATTTTTTATTTTTTTTTAGCATAGATTGGAATAGATAAAAAAAGGAGAGACAGCAATCGTCTCCTCTATCTTTCCAACCAGGACATTTCTTTTCAGCTTTGCACTAGCATTATAAAATGATAGTATAAGGAAACTAAACAAACCTCTTACGAGCCATTATCTGACCCAACACTAATGTTAGGCTTATGACATTTGATTCATATACAACCGTACAGGAACAACATTTAGAATGTGCTACCAGGTTAAAAAGTACCCATCACCAACTGGAAAATGCGGGTCTGGAATGCCACGCTTCTACAAGTGTAGATAAAAGGATGAGTTCCGCAGTGAACAGATCACTTGCATACTTTTTTTTTTTTTTTTTTTTTTTAAAGTCAATGAATTTCTGGGTCAAACTGACCTCCTTCCTCAGGACAAATTACAAACAGTAGTAACTACATTATCCTCAGGAAAGGGGTGGGTCTGACCCTGAAAGACATTAACCAATTTTATAGTTTTAAAAGTCATCTGCTCACCATAGAACTCATCCATTTACACCAGAAGTGCGACACTCCAGACCCCCACTTTCTATAACCATCACCTGATTCCAGAAAGGACCTTTGAGTGGATCCGGTAAAAAGGTGTTGACAGCAGCAGCTCCCTTGGACAAACTTGACTAAATGCTAAGAAGTGTTGTGTCCTTAACATAACAATCAAAGATGTGCCTCAGTCCTCACTAGGGACACTTACTACATTCATCCAAACAGGAGTTGTTGCCTTATGAAATAATTCCCTCATATTTTTTTTTTTCTTCCCACAGTCACACATTAAGGCATCATCAATTTGGGGCTGGCAAAACAAAATTTTCGGATGTCAAAAACACTCAAAATGATCCCATAGGATTTTCTACCAAAAGTTGGGACAGAACATCCAAGATGTAGGATCATGTGACGAGAGTGTGAACACGCAACCTTCAACGGCCTTTCTTGCAGTGAAAGAGAGTGAGCTCTCGCGCTTGGCACTAATCCATCGCTGCCGCATCCCTTACTAAGAGATTACCTTTTGGGAGGGAGGGCAGTGAGGACCCTTTCTGAGTAATAATAAAAAATAGCAGTCTTGGGTTTCCCACTCTTATGAGATAAGGGCAGCCCCAGATTGGTGATCGGTACTCTTTAAAATTTAGAAAAGTAGGGCAAGAGTTGAACTCGTTCACCAAAAGAAAAGGTAACCATTACTTACCAATGAATCATTCATTCCATTAGCAATGGAATGAAACTGAAAAGGGAGAAGATAGATTAGATATTAGAAAAAACTTTTTGACAGTGAGGGTGATCAATGAGTGGAACAGGCTGCCACGAGCGGTGGTGAGTTCTCCTTCAATGGAAGTCTTCAAACAGAGGCTGGACAGACATCATGTCTGAGATGGTTTAGTGAATCCTGCATTGAACAGGGGGTTGGACACGATGACCCTGTAGGTCCCATCCAACTCGAACATTCTATGATTCTTTGAACCCCTGGTCACTCCAGCATTGCCAGCCGATCCTTCAATGATGACGGCCAGTCCACCAATCAGGTGACCATTGCTGGCCAATCACTGGCCATAGCTGTCAGATGACATATATGTAAACATCAAAACTAAGGTTAATGATTGGCTAGAAGGTATGTCATTATAGCAGGACCAGAAGGGATCACCATAGCAGCAGAAGTCGTCATTGGGTAACTGTTGACTAGTTTCTGGATACCATGACATTTTCACCTTTTCTACAAACCTGGAAAATCCACTGAATGAGCTGGCTTTAGAAAGTCGCGAGAGGGATATATTCAAGATCAGATACCTCAAGAGTAAACCTTCAAGTCAACTTCTTGGAAGTTTGTAAATCTATTAACTTAAAGATAATTTTGAAGCAAAATGTCAAGTGGAAAAGGGGACAGGAAAATGTATCGCTTCTCCTGAAACCAAAACGGATTATAGAGGAGGAACTGAAATGTTTCTCGTAGTATTAACTCGAGTGCTTTATTGAAATTGTCAATTTTCTCTGCCATTAATGTAAAGTATGAATTCGCAATAAGTAATTACAGCACCCCGCACTAGACGTTATGCCAACATGAGCGAGGTTGGTCTCCTGGCGGAAAAAAAAAAAAGACAACAAAAAGTTCACCTTGAAAGTGAGATCCACTAAAAAAAAAATAATTTAAGGTTTACGGTATCCAGAATAGAGCAGGCTCACAATATAATTATAGCGTTATATCTCGCCGCTGGCTACTGCAGCTGCATATACTGGAGGTGTTTGGGTGATGGATGAGCAATAATGGCCTTTCTGGGCATGGAAAAGAAAATTAGGAGGGCTCAGTAAAGATGACGCTATTGGAGCGTGTCGGGCACAGGGTACAACCAATGGCGATTTGCTCCAGTAACTTAGTGATGATCATGGTTTCATCTGGAGACAAGTTAAAAAAAAAAAAAAAAAGATAGATGGCAAAAATCAATAGCGTTCAGTCTGATCTTTGATGCGGTAGAGCAGAAAGTGAACCGTAGAGGGAGAAGGAGGAAGACAAAAAAAAAAAGTAGCGGACCGAACGCACACTTGGGGAAAGAAAAGGGGGACAGGACGAAAGCTGCGACTCTGCTATGTACAGTATATTAAAATAATAGTGTGAAGAACCTAGAGGCCACGACAATAATCCCATTGTACATAGCTACTACAATGACGGCAGCAGAAAGTATAAGCGAGGGATCCGGCATCTCATCAGTCTGCTCTTATCATACACTTTAAATAATGCAGCGAGAGGTGGAGAGAGGGCATCGTTACAGAACCTGGATGTTGCATGGGGTGGTGACTCGCAGACTAGAAACGCAATAAATTATTTAGATCTCCAAGCAGAACTGCAATTATTTCTGAATTAATAATTACCCTGTAAAAATTAATCTATGTGAGCAGCTAAAGGATGCTTCCAGACATTTCGAGGCACAGTACAAGAGCTGAACACGCTCCAAGACAACAGGCAAAGATCCAAATCATTTCAAAGAAGCATAAGGCGGCAGGATTTCCTTGCTGATAAATTGGAAATCAGTAGGAAAAAAAACACACAAACTTATTTAAAGTGGATCTTCAGCTCACACTACAAAAGTCTTTTTAAATAAATTAGCAAGTTATTGTATTTTCCATAAAAGGGAATGTCAGCAGAAAATGACTGTTCAAACCAAGCACAGATGCTCAGTGCACCCTTGATGTGGCCAAACTGTTCAAAGCACCTTCCCACCTTTGTGTTCCTTTCAAACTTCCTATTAAAAGTGGACTTCCAGCTCTCATGACATGTCTGTTTTAGTACTTTATAGTATTTTTTAACATTAAAGGGAACCTGTCAGCATAAAATGACTGTTCAAACCAAACACGGGCCCTGTGTGTACCCTTGAAGAGGCGAAATGGTTTAGTGCACCTGCTCACCTTGTTTTCCTTTCAAACTTGCTATGTAAAGTGAATTTTCAGCTGTTTTAGTAAATTGCTGTATTTTACATAAAATTGAGTCTTATCAGGACAAAATGACTGTTCAAACCAAGCACAGGCGATCAGTGCACCCTTGACGTGTTCAAGCAGGTCAGTGAACCATCCAAACTTCATATTTAAAGTTGACTTTCATCTCTCTCGACAAGTCAGTTTAATTATAGTATCTGACATTAAAAAGAATCTGTCAGCAAAAAATGACTATTCAAACCAAGCTCAGGCACTCAGTGCACCCTTGTTGGGGCCAAGGGTTCACTGCACCTTCCAAACTACTACTGCTCCACCCATTCCTAATTACTTGCCTACAGTTCTGATTTAACAGGAGTCAGAGAAGGGCAGAGACAGGTGCGAAAACAAGCAAGTAAGAAGGTGTACAGAACAATTAGGCCACCTATAGGATGATGCACAACAAGTCTGTGCTAGGTTTGAACAGTCATTTCACACTGACAGACTCCCTTAAAATAACAATTATTGAGCATGTCTACTTAGAACATGGCATTGTGCCATTCCTCGTGGAACTGGATACTCCCTATATATTCCTACGGATATCCTCGGCTCTAGAGGGTAAGGTGTCTCCAAGCTTGTGTAAGGAGACTTTTAGGCCATGGAATGCTCCATGGGAAATAAATGCAAATTAACTTTTCACAGGGTTACACCCAATTGATGAGGGAAATGGTAATACCCAGATGTCACTTTATTCAAACATTTCCAATCCAATCTTCCCTTCATCTCTAAACTCCTCGAACGCCTGGTCCACTCCCGTCTTACCCGCTATCTCTCAGATAACTCTCTTCTCCACCCTCTTCAATCTGGCTTCCGCTCTTTACACTCTACTGAAACTGCCCTCACTAAAGTCTCTAATGACCTACTAACAGCTAAATCTAATGGTCACTACTCCATGCTAATTCTCTTGGATCTCTCCGCAGCATTCGACACTGTGGATCATCAGCTCCTCCTCACTATGCTCCGCTCCATTGGCCTCAAGGAAACCGTTCTCTCTTGGTTCTCCTCCTATCTCTCTGACCGATCCTTCACTGTATGTTTTGCTGGTTTCTCCTCCTCTCACCTTCCCCTTACTGTTGGGGTTCCTCAAGGATCAGTCCTAGGCCCCCTCCTCTTCTCTTTGTATACTGCCCCTATTGGACAAACAATCAGTAGATTTGGTTTCCAGCACCATCTCTATGCTGACGACACCCAATTATACACCTCTTCTCCTGCTTTCACGCCGACCTTCTTAGAAAACACCAGTGATTGTCTTACCGCTGTCTCTAACATCATGTCCTCCCTATATCTGAAACTGAACCTGTCAAAAACTGAACTCCTCGTGTTCTCTCCCTCTACTAACCTACCTTTGCCTGACATTGCCATCTCCGTGTGCGGTTCCATCATTACTCCAAAGCAACATGCCCGCTGCCTTGGGGTCATCCTTGATTCTGAGCTTTCATTCACCCCCCACATCCGATCACTGGCTCGCTCTTCCTATCTGCATCTCAAAAACATTTCTAGAATTCGCCCTTTTCTTACTTTCGACTCTGCAAAAACTCTTACTGTCTCACTTATTCATTCTCGTCTGGACTATTGTAACTCTCTACTAATCAGCCTCCCTCTTACCAAACTCTCCCCGCTCCATTCTGTCCTGAATGCTGCTGCCAGGATCATATTCCTCACCAACCGTTACACCGATGCCTCTACCTTGTGCCAGTCATTACACTGGCTACCCATCCACTCCAGAATCCAGTACAAAACTACTACCCGCATCCACAAAGCACTCCATGGCTCAGCACCACCCTACCTCTCCTCTCTGGTCTTAGTCTACCACGCTACCCGTGCCCTCCGCTCTGCTAATGACCTCAGGTTAGCATCCTCAATAATCAGAACCTCCCATTCCCGTCTCCAAGACTTTACACGTGCTGCGCCGATTCTTTGGAATGCACTACCCAGGTTAATACGATTAATCCCCAATCCCCACAGTTTTAAGCGTGCCCTAAAAACGCATTTGTTCAGACTGGCCTACCGCCTCAACGCATTAACCTAACTATCCCTGTGTGGCCTATTACAAAAAAACAAAAAAACAAAAACAATCAGGTTCCTCTCATCATGTTCTCATACACTTTATGCAGTTAATAGCACTCTGTGTCTGTACTGTTACATACTTAGGCAGTTAACTGGTTCATGCAGCTTTACATGAGCCTTACACTATGGCTGGTCCAAATAACTAAAGCAATTGTTACTATCCACCTCTCGTGTCTCCCCTTTTCCTCATAGTTTGTAAGCTTGCGAGCAGGGCCCTCATTCCTCCTGGTATCTGTTTTGAACTGTGATTTCTGTTATGCTGTAATGTCTATTGTCTGTACAAGTCCCCTCTAAGTTGTAAAGCGCTGCGGAATATGTTGGCGCTATATAAATAAAAATTATGATTATTATGATTATTATTATTATTATTATTATTATTTCCAGGAGGAATAACACAGAGACAAAAACAATCTAAAATTCTTACCTAAATGTGCCCCATCCCCAGGATGCAAGTATATCGTAAAACACATGTATTCACTCAGGAGAATACGAATATCTGTCTTTTATGACAAAGCGACAAGCACAGGGTATGACAAACTTTAGGGCTGTGACTTCGAAAAACCAATCATTCGCAGCTTGTGTCCTTTTGCTGCAGGGTAATCGGAGCGGACCTCCGCCAGTAAGGATCTTAACATTTTAGATCACTAGAAGGCTCAGTAGGATCATTAATATTTTGGAAGGATGACTGGACAAGGCTGAAGGGATTTTCTATCCCTTAAGCAATGGTGGAATTTTTTTTTTGTACTTTGTAGAGAAGGAAATCTTCATTTTATTTCTAGCAAATATACTACATTATATTGAGAAGTATTATTTGGCCTAAGTCTTTGGATATTACTGTGAAATACTCGATTCTGGGATCCAAAAAAACACACTGGAGCTCTCCTATGTCAATGAACATATTCACGGTAATATTTGCTAATCTGGTCCTTTACGGTGTAGTACAGCCTATGAATATATTAGGGACTGGGACTAGTATAAAATGAGACAACTCACCTTCATAGGTCCTCCAAAGCTTCCATTCCCAGGATGACCCGGTAGTCGCTACCGGTCTCTACTTCCTGGTGCGGTCTTGATACACTGTCAATGGCCGGAAACAATTACTATCTCAGACCGGTAACCAGTGCGACCAGTTCTTGGAAGAGTTGGCCATTTTCAGTATGTCAAGATGGGCACAAGAAACAAGAGACCAGAAGGGAATGGTCAAATGCCAGGAACCGATGAAGTTAAGAATTATAGTGAGTATCGATTCTTCCGAATTTGAATGCATTGGTTACAGGCGATGGAGGGTTTACTGCACATAAGCGCTGCTGACAATCAATGGGCTCCGTACTGTTGCAAAGTGCGGTGATAGGCTGCAGTGGTGACGCCAAAACTAAAGCAGTAGCCAGTCAACACAGCCCAGGGAACAGCGGAGAGGCAAGTACTGGGCGCTTAAAAGCTCATCTTGTTATTTTTGGAGAATCTTTAATAAAATTTGTGGGATCCAGTTCTTATAGGGTATGAATTAGTGCGGGTGATTGGTTGTTGTACAATATTTGTGATCCAAAGAAAAATATTTAATTCAAAGAAAAATTGGGGAGGGAAGAAAGGATGGCAACGGGGAAGGCTGGGCACCATAAGAAGTGGAAAATGCTCAGAAATGATATGGCTGTGACCATTTCTATGTTAATCCACTAGACAGCCACATCCCATTTTCCAGGTAGGATACATAGTATTGAGCCGTCACTTAGTTGCCTCCTCGGTTATTACGCACTTTTCTAAAACGACCTTTGAAAATAAGTTGTGCCTGTGTGAAACACCTTCATGATTCACTGATGGCTTTTCTGCATTTATATATAACCGCTTTCTTACAGCAGGGCCAGTCCTCTGGGTTTCCAGACAACTTATTAGTCATAATTGAAAAAGAGAAAAATAAAATGACATCCAAGCTGGGCGCTAGGTCTATCCTACCTTCACTCCGCGGATTCGAAATTCTGCCAGGGCTCGGCTCATTTTTGTAGCTGCCACCTGCTGATCTTTCCCGTGCGCAATGACCTTGACAAGTAGGGAGTCATAGTGGGGGGATATCACAGCACCTTGGAAGGCCGATGCACTGTCCAGTCGGATGCCCATACCTTCACCGCTCCGGAACACCTGTGTCAGGAAAAAGGAAATTCGAAAACATCAAGATTAATGGAAAGGAAGAAATCATACAACACTCAGTCTCAATTCTTTTATAATCTGCACGTCCTATGGAGGCTTACATGGTCACAAACTTGGCATAAATCAATAGTGTAAGCGAAAAGAAAAAACTTTGTAATATATCTTAACAGAAAATGTTGCTTCTTTCTCCACTTATGAGCCACTTCTCATAAGCCACTTTTTCTAAACGTGAAACTATCATCCAATTTAAACAGTTTTCCTGAATCTGGTGGTGGTTTTCCGCCTCTCCATTCCTGAGATATGTCTACATATTTTTTATGTACACAGTCTTATTAGCCAAGTGGGTGTGCAATTGTTGGAGGCCTTGAACAGGTAAGCATGCCTGTGTTCTGGTGTTTTTTTTGAGTTTAGTGGAGGTTTTCCTCCAATGGTGTTTTTTTTGCCAAGTGGGTGTGGCCCTAAACGCTTATCTGTAGGTGTCTTATTGTAGACTACACCCGCTTGGAAAACAAGAATTAATTTACATAAAGAGTTGGCCATATCTTTGGAATAGAAAGGAACAAAACCCCCAAAAATAAACAATGCCAAATTCAGGAGAACATCGGCATTTACTATACTTTATATATATATACTTTATATATATTTTACTATAGGTAAAACAATTGACATATTGATAGCAAGTGACAGGTTGTCTTTAAGAAGGGTTTAGGAAAAAAAATAAAAAGGTAACCATATCATAAGCCTTTCAGGGGACATAAAAGCCAGCTTGTGACATGTAGCTTGAGGGACATGGGCAAAGGGAACATCTCATTCAAGAATTTCTGCAAATTACTAAAGAGACAATATCCTTAGAAAGTGGCGCTAAAGTCGACTCATCCACATCACAAACGCTAGATAGAAACGTTCAGATTTCAGAAACCGGGAAAAGAAATGTTATCTTACAGAACAATACAAGCAGGCACATGGTTATACGGTGCTGGAGTGTTTGACAAAGCCATATACTCCAAAAACACATGATTTATGGATCCTACAGCCACGGCTTCTGAAGTGCAGTTAAGATTGGAGAACAATGACAAGAGCGAGCGGCACGGCTAAATAAAGATTACAGAACGGAGCACCCACAAGAGCCGATTAACCACTTGGTAGCTTCGCTTTTCGTATATATAGTTTGTCAGCTAAACTGATGTGTGGCATCACCCCCTCCGGCAAACACGCGGTACGTGCCATAATACCGTCCTTGCACACACTTTGAATAAGGAGCATATCAATTGTGTATGCAAATCAAAGCTGTAACCATAGCGATGTCTTAAACTAGCATTGCATGTCGTGTGACACTTCTACGGTCTCGCTTCTAATAAGCTTGATAGACTTTTTATTCATTCCTATGGTTACATAATATGTGCACGTCAAGTCTGAAGACCGCTTTAATAACCTGATTTAATAATTTGTCGATCGAAATGTTCCAAATACGGTAAAACCATTACTGGAACGTGCAAATGATGTACCCTCCTGCAGCATCTGTAGGTCAGTGGTGGTACAGTCAATGGACTTCGGTTATAACATAACCATGCCATGTATTGCACTTGTGTCCACAGGGATCAGGGGAAAGATCTAAAATATCTGTCCAACTGTAGAGACACCAAACAATCCCAAGAAGGAGGCTCTGAAATGCCTAAACAATCCCAAGAAAAAGGCTCTGAAATGCCCAAACGACCAAGGAGGAGGCTCTGAAATGCCTAAATGATCTCAAGAAGGAGGCTCTGAAATGCCTAAATGATCCCAAGAAGAAGGCTCTGAAATGCCTAAATGATCCCAAGAAGGAGGCACTGAAATGCCTAAATGATCCCAAGAAGGAGGCACTGAAATGGCTAAATGATCCCAAGACGGAGCCACTGAAATGCCTAAACGATCCCATGAAAAAGGCTGTGAAATGCCCAAATGATCCCAAGAAGGAGGCTCTGAAATACCTAAATGATCCCAAGAAGGAGACTGAAATGCCTAAATGATCCCAAGGAGGCTCTGAAATGCCCAAACGACCAAGAAGGAGGCTCTTAAATGCCTAAATGATCCCAAGAAAAAGGCCCTGAAATGACCAAATGATCCCAAGAAGGAGGCTCTGAAATGCCTAAACAATCCCAAGAAAAAGGCCCTGAAAACGCCGAAATGATCCCAAGATGGAGGCTCTGAAATGCCTAAAAGATCCCAAGAACGGGACTCTGAAATGCCCAAACGATCCCAAGAAGGAAAATCTGAAATACCTAGTCGAATTGGCTAATGGCTATGCACGCAGACCATTGATCCATCCACTGCTGGAGATATCTGACCATTGCACTCTGCTAGCTATAGTAGTCCCACAGTGAATGAATGGAGTGGTGCAGCGATGGCACACTCCCACTGGGAATTTCAGACTCCGTTCTCAAGATTTGAAGAGCTGAACATTTGCAGATTCCTAACCCCTGGGACCCCACCAGTCAAGTTATCATCCATCCTCTGCTTAAATGATCACCCTTTAATTTTCATTTTCCAAAACTCATATGAATGTGTCCTTCATTACCTTTGATCTTGGCTCAAAATACACCGATATGTGTGAATAGCTTTTAAATACATGATTTCACATTTGTCCAAAATAAGCCTCTTCAAATCTAAATCACCAGGGAAGACGCATCCCATGGCCTAATAGTCTCCCTACACCAACTAGGCACTTGACTCTCAACAAGGAGAATCTTTACCCCTTAGTTCTCACTACTCTGTCATGAGAAATCAATGCTACTGCACAGGTTTCTATGACCACCCAATGGTTGTCATTCATGTGGAGAACATATTGTATACTCCCCTATTTTTACCTACATTCAAATTTCATTCTAAACTGATAATTTTTTAGCTGTATGGAGATTGTATAAAAAAGTACCTTATATAGCACCAGTATACACTGCAGCGTGGTCCAGAGATGAGCGCTGTCACTGAGGTCTGCTCCTGCCACTACTTGGTCAACCCTCCGTGCACCCTCTCTTTGAGGCCAAAAAGGAATGGCTGAACGAGTCTTTTACGACCCTACGTTGCCAGCTAATTTGTTTAGTGACCCTAAATCTTCGTTTTAAACATACAACAATTAACCTGTCCATTAAAGGATCGGAAACAAATTACTATTTTGCCGCTGTTCTTTTTATGCAAGATTGACCCCCAACAGCTGCCTCCATGTCAACACCAAAGCTTTTTGAAAGAAAAAAAAGGAACCGGTGGGAAACCAGAGAACCGATGGAAGGCTGAGGCAGGGAAACTAGAGAACCGACAGAGGGCCGCGGCAGGGAAACTAGAGAACCAAAGGAGGGCCACGGCAGGGAAACTAGAGAACCAAAGGATGGCCGTGGCAGGGAAGCTACAGAACCGACGGAGGGCCGCAGCAGGGAAACTAGAGAACCGAAGGAGGGCCGCAGCAGGGAAACTAGAGAACCAACGGAGGGCCGCGGCAGAGAAACTACAGAACCGACGGAGGGCTGCGGCAGGGAAACTAGAGAACCGACGGAAGGCCGGGGAAGGGAAACTAGAGAACCGACGGAGGGCCGGGGAAGGGAAACTAGAGAACTGACGGAGGGCCGCAGCAGGGAAAATAGAGAACCGACGGAGGGCCGCAGCAGGGAAACTAGAGAACCAAAGGAGGGCCGCAGCAGGGAAACTAGAGAACCGACGTAGGGCTGAGGCAGTGAAACTAGAGAACCGACAGAGGGCCGCAGCAGGGAAACTAGAGAACCGACGGAGGGCCGTGGCAGGGAAACTAGAGAACCAACGGAGGGCCGCGGCAGGGAAACTAGAGAACTGAAGGAGGGCCGCATCAGAGAAACTACAGAACCGACGGAGGGCCGCAGCAGGGAAACCAAAGAACCGACGGAGGGCTGCGGCAGGGAAACCAGAGAACAGACGGAGGGCTGCGGCAGGGAAACTAGAGAACCGATGGAGGGCCACGGCAGGGAAACTAGAGAACCGAAGGAGGGCCGCGGCAGGGAAACCAAAGAACCGACGGTGGGCTGCGGCAGGGAAACCAGAGAACAGACGGAGGGCTGCAGAAGGGAAACCAGAGAACTGATGGAGGGCTGCGGCAGGGACTTTGAAGGATGAATAAATATAATCTTGAACATGCATTCAGCCCATTTGTAACTGTCTGGAAAACCTCATTAATGTCTTTGCATGAAAGGGGTTTACACTGAAATATACAGGATGGGCGCTAAAAGAAGCAGGAGCTGTCACGCCGAGGTATCTCTCTTCTAACCAGGCATAGACTAATTAAAGTTTCTTCATTTTTTGCTTCTTGCCGTGTTTGGAAAGGTGGAACCTTCTGGCACAGGGGCTTAGTGGAGTTTGACGCTTGTCGGAGAAAAGCTATAAAGATATTAACTGCAGGATAATTAATAGTAATGCCCGAGCTTCTTGTGATAGGGCATGAATAATTCAGGACAGGTAATGATAATAATAAGCCCTAATGTAGCACCGGATGACGTTCCCTACTTAAATCACTCAACTTCAGGAGCAATAAAACGAGAGGTTCCTCGGATAGGTAAGGATTACCAAGTTATTTTTTTAATTATTTTTGCCATAATTTATACGGTAATTTGGATTAAAAAAAAAAGCCGAGGGGCCTTCATTACATTCTAATAAAAGTCTAACTCCAAGAACAGTTTCGCAGACATAAGAAGATGTCTCAAAGGTTTGATTAGGTTAAAGGGATTTTAGCAAACTCAGAAACCCTCTATGATCACCTATTACTAGTGGAAGAATTTGCGCCCCCATCAGCACTTTTTTTTTTTTTTTACCCTCGGTGACGGCTGCAGGGAAACGGTCGTATTACATACAGTCCATACAACGGAAAGACGGTCCATGTGATATATGGATGGACTTGGTCCAGGTATACTCTTCTATATGCTGCATTAGAGATCTTCCTCTATAAAGGCGTCGGTTTTTCAGGGATAACACGTCGGCGGTCCATGCAAAATCGCGGAGACTATTGATGAGCGAGCGTGCTGGGATATGGTGTTATCTGAGCATGTTCAGATGCTAACTGAGTGTCTTCGGCATACTCGAATAATATGTTCTAGTCCCCACAACTACATGTCTCGTGTCTGTTTGACAGCCGCAACACCGTTAATTCCTGTATTTCCTATGCTTAGGAGTCCAGTGGGCGGTCCTTATCAGCTAATCGAGTAGAGTAAAAGGAGTTACAGAAAACCGGTCCTGTGGCCATGCTGATAGACCGTTGCCATCAGACGAGATCATTGTGACATCTCCTACGTATTAATACACCACTAGGACATCATGCGTGTCGCATATATCTTACTAATCAGAAAAGGCGCAGGGGACTTTGAAGGTGGAAGAAGGTCCGCAGTGATCTGACTTCTGACAAGGTGGCCAGTAGGTCCAGTTGTATTTTTTTTTAAAGAAATCAAATAAAACACAGACGGCAACTTTAAAGGGAATCTATTACCAGGTTTTTACCACCTAATCTGAGAGCAGCATAATGTGGTGGCAGAGACTCTGTCCAGTGATATGTCACATACTGGGCTGCTTGTGACAGCTTTGATAAAAAAACCCACAGGTTTATCAGCAGAAGATTATCCCTGAAGGACTAATAAACCTGTTACCATATAGTCCTTCTTATTTACGAACTTTGTATAATCCCGCCCCCACCACTGATTGGCAGCTTTCTGCCTACACACAGTGTACACAGAAATCAGCCAGCCAATCAGTGGTGTGGGCGGGATTATACAGAGCTCAGCATTCAGAGAACTGCTACATCTGCAGCAGAAAAAAAAACCCCTGCCATTTACAAACTACAGTAAGTAGCCTAGTAAGTGATACATCACTGGAATCAGAGTCTCTGTCCTATCTTCATTCTGCTCTGATGGGGTAGCAAAAACCTGAGAAATTCACTTTAAAATGAAGTTGGAGATTTGTGAGGTTCCCTTTAATAAAACAAATTTTGGGGGTGAAAAGCACCTTACAATGATAGGAATGAGCTCAAAACAGTTGTTTGTTCCCTTCCCCATTTTTGTAATATAAATTTACAGAAAAGATGCATCACCGGGACCACAACGGTCTATCCTAAAGCCGGCTGGAAGCTGCATGCAGAAATATACAAACAAACACAAAGTAACAAAACAGAACCGAGTCGGCTCCGAGTCTTTTTTAACATCCAGAAGAAAAAATAAACTGAAGGAACACTTTGAAGAATTTGGTTACTTCTGCTGAAGAATGTGAATAATTCCCAAACTCCATTTTTAGAGAACAAGCATACATCTTGCTTCACCATAGCCGGGGTTTGGCTGACAAAACGGTTTTCTTTGAGTAGCTGCTCCGATCTAACTGCTCCCTACTTGTACAGATCTTATTGAAGAAAAACGTTTAGTGTAAAAAGTCTAAATCTGTTTGAGGGCTGGAAAGTTTAGTTTATAGAACGCTTATGCAGCACAAGGCGGGAGTCTAACAAAACAGTACAATCACACCGCCAAGGAGGACAAATAGGGTGCGGCGCACACTTCTCCATTCATGATCAATCCTTTATATTCAGGGCAGGTTTGGCCCAACACCTTCAAATGTTATTCACTCTTATTTTATTGATACACTTTAGTTTCAATTAGATCGTTTTGGATGAAAAAAATTTGCATAGTCCAAACGTGCTAAGAAAAAATGACTAGCATTAAGCTGAAGCATTGGCTAAGGCCTCATTCAGACATCCAATCTTCGCGTACAAGTGTTATCCATGGTTTTCACGGGTAGTTGTGATGGTCTACGGGGGTCATTCACATGCCCGTGATTTTTTGGCAATGCAAGTCTATGAGTCCGTGAAAAAATGCAGACTGCACTTGGATGACATCCGAGTGCGGTAGATTTTCATGGACTGACAAAATTGAGAAAAATATTGATCAGAGTCTGATCTGAAAAAACAATAGGTCCGTTTTTCTTGTACATGGAAAAATTCAGACATCTGAATGAGCCCCAAGCCCGTGATGCCTCTGCAGGGCCAAAGAGTGATACTACCCGCTTCCTTACATATTTTAAGTCACGAGAGCACTGCAGGAGAAAACAATTAGCACTACGCTAGTCTACAGGCCATTGCAACTAAGTTCTAATTAAAGGGGTCATATGGTGAAAAAAGTTCTATAACTCAGTATGGTTCAATTATGCCAACTGCCTCGATCGAAAGAGATCTGCTTCAATCACCAGTTCAACAACAGCCCTTATTGTTTTATTAGAGATTTCCCTTTTGTCCGCATGGACTAGTGCTATGAACGGAGGGGCTGGCTGACTGGCTCATTTGAATGGCTAAAGAAGCCTAGAAGGGGGCTGGCTCAGGTGTTAAAATTAGCAATCAGAAGTGCAATCGGTGGTTACGTTTCTGATCTTATCCCCAGTTTTGCCACTCCACTTTCTGCTTCTGGTCCTAGGCGTGTTGGCATGAGACCAGTGCGGAGTGTCAAATGGACATGCTTACTGGCTAATTACAACAGCTGAGCAAGCCTCCTTCTCACTCACAGCCAATACATAGCAGAGAAGGAGGCTGGCTCAGATGTTAAACTTAGCAATCGGAAGGGCCATCGGTTATTACTTTTATTTTATCCCAGGTTTGGCCATTCGACTTCCCGCTTATGGTCCCGTGCATGTTAGCATGAGACCGTTGCTGTATGAAAAAGTCGGCGGCTGACTTAAAGTCTCCTTTTTTTCAGCCCATACATAGACAGTGGAGACCCTCCATCCACAGGGATCGGCTGGTGGCTCGGTTCAGAAACTCCACTTCCTGTTCTGTGAGGGATACATTGGAGAGTTCAATTTCTCAGCAGGAGACCAGTGATGTTTGCCAAGGGGGCTGGCCGATTGCCTCATTTTAACAGATAAGCAAGTCTCCTCCTTTCTCAGAGCCAATGCATAGAGAAGGGGCCAGCTTAGCTGCAGAAATTAATAGTGCCCTCAGTCGATAGGTTTGACAACTCCACTTCCGTTCCCTTGCTCAACAACAGAGAGAGCTCTATGTGTCGGCATGAGATCAGAGCAAGGTGCGGAGGAGACTAGCTGGTTCATTCCAGTAGCCAAGCAAGTCTCCTTTTCGCTCTTATAGCCAATGCATAGACAGAGAAGGGGGCTGGCTCAGCTGTTCGAATCCGCAGTCAGAAGTGCTCCTCCACGCACATCATGGTCAAGTGCCAACAAGGGAGATACTTTCGTGTAGAGCACAACTATGGAAATGGAACCGCTAAATTAGAGACTGGAACGGATACCTAATAGTCAGTAAATTTTCTTATGCTCATTTATGTTTTTTTTGGGGTGTGGACACCCCCTTTATGTCACACAGAAACCATGAACATCTATGTCGCAGTAAGAATAGGTTGTCCTCCTAGCAATCATGAACACAGCTTCTATTATCCACCTCCCGTAGAGTAGAACCAGGTCAATGGAGGGTCCTGTCGCGAGTCTAGTTGACGCAAAGACATCATCTGCCATTGGGTTTTCTTTGATGCACCATGATGGACTTGAGTAGAGGCTGATGTCTCATGGCCGAAGACTTCACTCCACGAAGTGGACCTAGACCTAAAAACCAGCTCAGCTGAAGTCACAAAGGCAAAGCAATATCCATCGAGCATTAATTAGCGACAATGTCCCGGTTTCTCTTTCGTGAAATGGACAGAAGAAATGTTGTGACCTACATTCAGGAGATATTACCGAAGATCGTTCCCTGCTTCCAGCACATTAACACAGTGTCAAACCAATTAATATGGTGTCTTAACAAATCAAAGATCTAAACTCATAACTGCGGCATCATTTGCAATCACAGAGCATATCTAGGATACAAAATGATGAATGCACATATTTTCAAGGGAGATTTAATTAACTTTAAGCCTTCCATTGCCAACCCGAGTTATAGATGATCTCTTTTACGCAAGACTACATTAGACTACAAACATGCAAATTAAAAATGGGTGTTCAAAGAAAATGCAGAACTTGAGCGAGGTACACAGATCTTTAGGCTGTAAAACCATGTACAGTTGTGGTCAAAAGTTTTGAGACTGCCACAAATTTTCGTTTTCACAGTAGAACTTTTCATTGGATGTTTCACTGGTTACTGACATACAATTATTAGCATTTCTTAAGTTTTAAAGTTTTATAGACAAATACATCAAGTTTATGGACAGACTCAATATTTACAGTGTTGACACTTATTTTTCAAGACTTCAGCCCTTCGCCCTGGCAGATGGATTTTAGCTTCTGGGTCAAATCCTGACTGACGACAACCCATTCTTACCTAATCAGTGGTTGGAGTTGATAACATTTTCTATGTTTTTGTTTGTCCACCCATTTTCTGAGGATTAAGCACAGGTTTTCAAAGGGATCTGGGGAGTTTCCTGGCCAAAATTTAAATTATTTTGTTCACCGAGCCACTTAGTTATCACTTTTGCCTTGTGACATGGTTTCTATCATGCTGGTATTAGCAATCTTCATCACCAAATTGCTCATGGATGGTTGGGAGAAGTTGCTCTTGGAGGATATTTACATCCCATTCTTTATTCATGGCAGTGCTTTTAGGCAAAATAGTGAGGAAGCCCCCTCCATGGATTAAAAGCCCCCACACATGAATAGTCTCAGGATACTTTACTGTTAGCAAGACACAGGAATTATGGCAGTGCTCACCTTATCTTCTAGTGATGTATTCATCCAGATGTCCCAAACAGTCTGAAGTGGGCTTCATCAAAGAAAAATGGCAGGAAGTTCTGGCTGTAGAGGACTGGGGTAAAGGTTTTTTTTTCCAAAATAATATGCTCTCTGGATAGTTCTCCTTCAAGGTGATGAATGTAAGAAGAATTTTTTTGACCAGCTGTGATCTAATGTAGCCTTGCCCTAAAACCTAAGATAGTGTCCACACCAATTGAAGGAGGATACAACGAATTAATAAATAAGTGTCATAATGCCAATAAATGGCAAAGTGTGCATTCAAGAAGCAGCTTGCTCTAGGATGTCAAAAACTGCCATGTTGGGTATGGAAAGTTTGTAAGTGTGGGACCATCAAGAACCATGAAAGTAAGCTTAGGGCTAGTGGAGTCAACCTGCTCTCAATTTCTATTGTTTGTTCGAGTTCTCATGGAACTAGTTTACGAAATGGGCAAGGTTTTATCCCTGATGGCAAGGTCAAATCAGGAATGGAAAGTTTGAAAGAGTGGGACCATCAGGAACCATGGCAGCAAGCTTAGAGTTAGTGGAGTTAGCCTGCTCTCCAACCCCATTGTTTATTTAAGCTCTCATGTAACTAGTCTACGAAATGGGCAAGGTTTGCTCCTTGATGGCAAGGTTAGATCAGGAATAGAAAGCGTGAAAGCTTGGGACCATCAGGAACCATGGCAGCAAGCTTGGAGCTAGCAGAGTAAACCTGCTTTCGAATCCCATTGTTTGTTTGAGCTCTGATGGAACTAGTCTACGAAACGGACAACGGTTGCTCCTTGATGACAAGGTCAGATCGGGAATGGAAAGTTTGAAGAATGGAAAAGTTTGAAAGTGTGGGACCATCAGGAACTGTGGCAGCAAGCTAGAGCTAGCGGAGTAAACCTACTCTCCAATACCATTGTTTGTTCGAGCTCTTATGGAATTTGGCTATGACATGGGCAAGGTTTGCTCCTTGATGGCAAGGTCAGGTTGGATGTTTTCACCCCTCAACGCATTAGCAAGAGTCAGTTTCATGGCTTTTTTTTTTTTTTTGCTCCATCGAATACATATCCCGCTGTCTGCCTATGAGCTACTTTCCTGCTGCCTGCTGAAATCACGGTCTGAAGGTAGCAGAAACACATTAACAATGTAATTCTATGATAAGGGTAACATTTCATATTCCCACGGATAGCATTACTAGATAAAGAAAGCTTGTGAACTGGAGGTCTGGCTGCTGGAGCTTTAGGATATTCTCCAAGCAGCAATGACTGTAATTCATCCACACAAGACACCGTCAGGAAAGAAGCTTCTACTGTCAGCCCGTTTCCAAAGATCTTTCTAAACTAACAACATTTGTTCCTTTGATTACAGAGATGTAGCAATGTCAGATTAGCTGTTCTGTTAATGAGGTGTACAGCAAATACACACAAGCAACAAGCGCAACACCGGAGCTGCCGCAGAAGTCTACGTGTGCTTCAACTGCAGCTGGGCAAAGAACCAGACATAAAAATATGTCTTCTGTGAAAAAAAAACATGCCCAGATCTTAAAGCATGGAGAGATTTCGAGATGTCCATCATACGACTTTGTGCTGGAGATACGAAGATCAGATTGATAAATTCTAAAATAACCGAGAATATACCGTAATTACCAATCTACACGGAATGATACAGACTTTAGTGGAGAAATCATGGTACCTGGGCTGCGCTTGTGGAAATGGAGAATCCATAATGGTATAAGAGTAAGGTTTTTATTATAGCAATGTGTTTTGCTTCCATTTTAAAGGTAAAAAAAACAAATGTGACATTTGCTTTGTTTTTTTACTTAAAAAAAAAAAAGGTGTCGGTCCGGGAACGAAACGCGTTGGGTAATAAAAACCTTTATTCTATACCATTGAGGATTTTTTACTTCCCCAAAGTGCAGCCCAGGTACCGTGGTCCCTCCACTAAAGTGATTTGCCATCTGAAAGAAATTTTCCTCCAGCCACGTGACCAGAGCCACGGATTGTAAGGCTCTTCTAGGTGTTGTGTCCATACCATCGCTCTCACCCTCTCGCATTTCTCTTGTGGTGTTACCCTATTCTGTGATTCTGTCCCAACCAGACCCTCAATGGTATAGTCAGGTACATAACCCAAGTCCCCGCTGTGCAGGACCGGCCAAACGTCAATTTACATATAAAGCCGTTGCTCATAAGATCCACATTATTGTCCACTATATCCACATTTTTCCTTTGATGGAGCTGTATCAGGGTTGACGCTTTTATAATTGGCAGAATTTTGAGATGCGTACGATGTTTAATTACTTCACAGGAGCACCAACATGGCAACCATGGGAGCCTTCAGCAGGACCATGACTGCTATTATCAACCCATTGACACTCCACGATATCATCAAAGATGGCATGGTGTGGGTGCTCGAAACGTGGCACCCAGATGATGCCATCAAGAGATTTAAAGCAGCATTAAAAAGGGATTAAACTGCATCGATTACAGTCAGCTCTGGTTGCTACAGTTACAAGACAGATGCTGGCTGTATAACACAGCCAGCATCTGCAGTGTGTGAAACGGGCTCAATGACTGGGCCGGCTTTGTACGCCAACACTCAACATAAGACATATTAACACACCCTATGACAGGAAGGGGTTATTATGAGAATATGGCCTTTGGACTCGAAAAGACTGTGCACCCGTTCACACCATCCTACATTGTTATGTACACATACAAGTGATTAATGACGAGCGAACGTGACCGGATAAGGAGTTATCCCTCCATGCTCGGATGCTAACCAAGTGACTTCAGCGTTCTCGAAAAATATGTTCGAGTCCCCGAGGCTGCATGTCTCGCGGCTGTTCGACAGCTGCAACACATGAAGGGACTATTATGTTTCTGCAATCCCTGCATATGTTGTGGTTACCTAACAGCCATGAGACATGCAGCCGCGGAGACTCGAATATATTATTCGAGCACATCGAAGACACTCGGTTAGCACCCGAACACTCTGATAACACCTTATCCCAGCACGTTCGCTCCGTTTTAACTAAAATTAACCCAGATTTCCTCTTAATTTTTGTTTTTGTTGTTGCCAGACTCCAGTTTTTATTTTTTGTGAATTAATCTACTTCCAACAAAACATTTCTTGTGTGTCGTCAAAACAAGAATTATTTCCCCTAAAATGGAGCAAAGAAATGAGTTTTCTCAGAAGCGACTCGTAGACTTGTCTATCCTCAAAATAAAAGGCACCATCTTCAAAGCCGACAGGAATCCAGTATTCGCAATGAGGCAAGCCTAGAGCATGTAAAATTCTCTTTCTAGCCATCGTCGGGGCTGTCCCACATCTGACACTCTCCTCGTTACCGAAATTCTTCTTTATTCATGGAAAAGGAAGCAAAAGAGAATTTATCCTCAAAAGAAATTCTAATCCCATTTACTTCTAAACACGACTGTTTGCTGCTCTGCCGCATTACAGCATTACTCGTCTCGCTATACATTGCCAGACATGATTTCCTTGATAGATTATCTTTTATATCCCTGGTTGCTTAGCAACATTCATTCAACAGGTGAGATGGGACATTCCATCGCGTTTCCAGTGTCATTGTGGTAGTTACATTGAACACTTTTTTTCTTTTCTTTTTTATAAGCCAGAAATTGGCGTTATGGTCCCCAGGGTGAAATCTCAGATGATCACATTGGCTTTTACATGAAGGGGTTGTTCATGATGCAAAAAACCTGAAGACTACAGCAGTACCCTTATACAACAGTAATTATAAAGACGCAAGAATGCTTTTTCTTTGAGGTATTAAAAATAATAATTTTACAACCACTAAGTTTTGGTTTGCAATCTCCATTCCTTCAGTCATTTTTAGACCCCCTCATGCAACATTTTGCATCCTGATCCAAGCTGCAGATTTTTCTCTTGTGGGATGGTCTCTCCCAGTAATATAGGCTGGATGTGAGGTCTGCATGTATCTAGAAGCAGAGCTTCTATCCTGCACGGATTTTCGCCTCATGTGATTTTTTTTTCCCTCGGCCCTCCCCAAGACTGCAGATTCTTTTTCCTCTCTCCACACTTTGGAAATAAGTATACAGCCTTTTCCACCTCACTGTTGCTCTATGTAACAGAAAACAGATATAGCTTTTAGAGCCAGGAGCTCTGATGTATTTGTATCAATCATACAGCCACGGAGACTCGAACATAGTATTCTAGCATGCCGAAGATACTCCATTAGCACACGAGCATGCTCAGATAACACCTTATCCCAGCACGTTCGCTCATCACGATTTAATTCCCAAATGTTGCAGCATTCCAGAGAAAAACAATTTAATAGCCACTGGGAGACTAGTCGGACAGGCAGGTCCCCAGCAGATTCTCCTCGCCTGCTACCTTGGAGTGATAGGTCTCTCCCTCCGTACATGGACAGAGAGCGACCAGTCACTCAAGGGAGGCGGGCTTGGAGAAACTACATTGGATCTGCCTGTCCGACTAGTATCCCATGTGACCTGGTCCACGGTGGCTTTTTCCCACCCACTTCCCTTGAGTGACAGATCTCTTCCTATCCACTTTCGCAGAGAGACACTGGTCACCCAACAGCAGCGGACATGGAGAAGCTGCCAGGGACCCACCCGCTTGAACAGTCTCCCATGCGGCTTGGTCCCTGGCGGCATCTCCTCGTCTGCTCCCTTTGAGTGACAGGTCTCTCCCTATACACTTACGCAGGGAGAGATCAGTCACTTGAAGTCAGCGGATGGAGAGAAGATGCCAGGGTTCCGCCTGTCTGACTAGTCTCCTGTGCAGCTCAGTCCATAGCAGCCATCAAACTGTTTTCTTCTAAAAGCCGCAGTATTTCATAAGCACAGTTCCTTCAGATGGACCACGTGAATTTTCATTTGGCCTGCCCAAATGGAGCCTTCAGTGTGGACAGCATGTTTGCCTCCCTACAAGATCCCCGACAGGAGTCTTGCAGGATTACATGGAGAAACCGACTTTCATTGCACAATGAAGATGCTGTGCAATTCGGCAGTCAGATTGTGAGACACATGGTATAAGAGAACGGACAGAAGTGAGCCGATATAACAGGAATAAAGCAATTTGTAAGATTTTTATCATCGAACCATTTTCTTGAGAAAATGATTACAAAGTAAATAAATCCTGGAGTGCTTCTTTAGAACACTGTTCTGTAAAGCCGAGCAGTCTGTTTTTGCCATTTCTTAAATTATATCCATTCTATGAAATCTAGATGACAAGCAATATGGACACCATTATAGCTCCAACAGGGGTTGTCAGGCAACTTTTCAAGTCTCTTTAATGGCAAGAAGAAAATTTATAGCAACTTGTCAGAAGAAATCAACAACTCATATTATGCTGTTATCGCACTTCATTCTGCAACTTCTCGATAGAAGCTTGGACAAATTTAACAGGTTCCGCTATACCACAGTGGTGCAGTATATTGTGCTATTTTCGTTATCCCCAAAATACTGCCCAATGGAGACCCCAAGTTGGTATAGTGGAACCTTTTTCACAGGATCTGTAATGGGAGGCCAGTTTTGGAAGATTTGCAGTAAATATGTTCCGTGGGAGGGCACCCACAAGGGTCGTGGGATATTTGTAGTAAATATGTTCCATGGGAGGGCACCCACAAGGGTCGTGGGATATTTGTAGTAAATAAGTTCCATGGGAGGGCACCCACAAGGGTAGTGGGATATTTGTAGTAAATATGTTCCATGGGAGGGCATCCACAAGGGTCGTTGGATATTTGTAGTAAATATGTTCCGTGGGAGGGCACCCACAAGGGTCGTGGGATATTTGTAGTAAATATGTTCTGTGGGAGGGCACCCACAAGGGTCGTTGGATATTTGTAGTAAATATGTCCCGTGGGAGGGCACCCACAAGGGTCGTGGGATATTTGTAGTAAATATGTTCCATGGGAGGGCATCCACAAGGGTCGTTGGATATTTGTAGTAAATATGTTCCGTGGGAGGGCACCCACAAGGGTCGTGGGATATTTGTAGTAAATATGTTCTGTGGGAGGGCACCCACAAGGGTCGTTGGATATTTGTAGTAAATATGTTCCGTGGGAGGGCATCCACAAGGGTCGTGGGATATTTGTAGTAAATATGTTCCATGGGAGGGCATCCACAAGGGTCGTGGGATATTTGTAGTAAGTATGTTCTGTGGGAGGGCACCCACAAGGGTCGTGGGATATTTGTAGTAAATGTTCCGTGGGAGGGCACCCACAAGGATCGTGGGATATTTGTAGTAAATATGTCCCGTGGGAGGGCACCCACAAGGGTCGTGGGATATTTGTAGTAAATATGTTCCATGGGAGGGCACCCACAAGGGTCGTGGGATATTTGTAGTAAATATGTTCCGTGGGAGGGCACCCACAAGGGTCGTGGGATATTTGTAGTAAATATGTTCCGTGGGAGGGCACCCACAAGGGTCGTGGGATATTTGTAGTAAATATGTTCCATGGGAGGGCATCCACAAGGGTTGTTGGATATTTGTAGTAAATATGTTCTGTGGGAGGGCACCCACAAGGGTCGTGGGATATTTGCAGTAAATATGTTCCGTGGGAAAACACCCACAAGGGTCGTGGGATATTTGTAGTAAATATGTTCCGTGGGAGGGCACCCACAAGGGTCGTGGGATATTTGTAGTAAATATGTTCCATGGGAGGGCATCCACAAGGGTTGTTGGATATTTGTAGTAAATATGTTCCGTGGGAGGGCACCCACAAGGGTCGTGGGATATTTGTAGTAAATATGTTCCATGGGAGGGCATCCACAAGGGTCGTGGGATATTTGTAGTAAATATGTTCCATGAGAGGGCACCCACAAGGGTCGTGGGATATTTGTAGTAAATATGTTCTGTGGGAGTGCACCCACAAGGGTCGTGGGATATTTGTAGTAAATATGTTCTGTGGGAGTGCACCCACAAGGGTCGTGGGATATTTGTAGTAAATATGTTCCGTGGGAAAACACCCACAAGGGTCATGGGATATTTGAAGTAAATATGTTCCGTGGAAAGGGCACCCACATGGGTCGTCGGATATTGGTAGTAAATATGTTCCGTGGGAGGGCACCCACAAGGGTTGTCGGATATTGGTAGTAAATATGTTCTGTAGGAGGGCACTCACAAGGGTCGTCGGATATTGGTAGTAAATATGTTCTGTAGGAGGGCACCCACAAGGATCGTGGGATATTTGTAGTAAATATGTCCCGTGGGAGGGCACCCACAAGGGTCGTGGGATATTTGTAGTAAATATGTTCCATGGGAGGGCACCCACAAGGGTCGTAGGATATTTGTAGTAAATATGTTCTGTGGGAGGGCACCCACAAGGGTCGTGGGATATTTGCAGTAAATATGTTCCGTGGAAAGGGCACCCACAAGGGTCGTCGGATATTGGTAGTAAATATGTTCCGTGGGAGGGCACCCACAAGGTTCTAGATCTTGTGAGCGCATTCCCACGGAACTTATTTACTGCAAACCTTCCACTACAGGGGTCCTGCTACCGATATTGTGAAGAAGGTAGGCGGGAGCTGTACTTTTCCCCCTTTGCATTCCAAAGTGTGAAATTTACAGTGATGGTCAGAAGCCTAAAATGATACAGTGCAGATCTCAACTCCACAGCTCCTGCATGCACAATCTCCTGCTCATTGCTGGCATTGCAAAAGGCAACAGATTTCCTGTAAGCGGATACACAATGGTATATCTTTTGCAGTTCTGCAAAGTGAAAATGCCCCCTGTCATAACAGTGCCTACAATACAGCACCAAGTGCGCACGAAACATAGTCCTCACATTGAAAACATAAGAAACCAGAAGAGATCTGGTAGGTAAATGCTCATGAAGGATCAGACGCTCGCCGGCGAACAGTACATTAAACTGAAGTGGATGTAATGTTCCCAGCATCTCACACACAATCTGTGCGCGTTTTACAGCTTCTGCTTAAATACATAAACAATGCCAAGCCTTGTGTATAAACACAGACTGCAGGATACAGCGTGACGTAGGCACCCGGCAATCCGACGGGAGCAAAACCGCTCGATTAATGGCGTTCTACAAGAAGACTACACAGCAACGTCCTGGGCCAAGCTGCAAAAAGTCATGTCTGAAGAGCGAAGATCGGAGAAACCACCCCTTAGATGCAGATTTATATTCCCGTTCACATGGATAGACGTTTTCACTTCTTAAAGGAAACGTTACAAATTTTTCACAGTTTAATGCTAGGTGCAGAAAGCTGTATTTTCGGTCCGAGACTTTTTTTCTCCATCCTCTCCTCATCTGAGAATTGTAGCACACTATGCTCACACTCCAGTCAGAGTTTGATCAGAGTGTCATATACATAATCCGCCCGATTCTCAGATGAAAAAATCTACGGCCTTTTCAAGTAGCCTAACTCTACAAAATGTTGAAGGTCTTGGCTTTACTTAACTTGTTCTCATTTTTAATGAAAATTGTGGTCTTTGATTAGACCGAAAGCCAAATTCGGCACGTGCATTGTAGAAGCTCAGATGGAAGATCCACACAAAATCTACAGATGGTGGGCAACCTCAAAGACTCCAAGATGGAGAAGTATAACAACAACATCAATTAGTCTGGGTTCATATCACGTTTGTGGCTCCACCAGGGGTTTCGTCTGAAGCACCAAAAACAAGGACTTAGACGCGTCTTGATGGAGTCATTGACTTTAAACAAATCCAAAACATTCATCGTTGGATTCAGCTTTAGTCTTCTAATTTGGACGTTCAAGTCCTCGAAGTTGGAAACAATACCAGTTTACTGCATGATTGTTGGACCCTTTCGTTGGCATCTGTCTTCAAAATTGCGAATGGAATCCAAAGTTTCAACTTTTAGATTCTGTCTAAAGTCTATAGCTACTCCCACGGGCACATCAAAATCCAGTATTTCAAGGGTTAAGAGAAAACCCACTATGGAATGTGTGGCAGAAACGTGATTTGAACATATCCTTTGCCTCATGGCAATTGTAGATGTCAAGTTGCACAATAACAATGTAATGACAGACTCACCCACCCAAGGTGCTGATACTCTTTTTACCCCTCTTAGGCCAACTTGACACATTGCGGATTCTGCATTATAAATCTGAGGTCAAATACAGTCCAATACAAACAAACTCGTTTAGCAAAGCTCATTCACATGTTGCGGATCTGTTTTGTTACAGATTTGGTCACACTTTGCTTATTTTCAATCCACAGCAGGTCTATTATCTTGCGGTGAAAAATTGTTAAGATGTATTGGCCGGACGTAGAGCTCCCTGAGAATCTGCCTCCAGAGATTATTTTAAAATGAAAGGGAGAGTTACTAGTGTGAGACATGTAATGACCGACTCTCCAGATTTACATGTCTCACACTGGTAATGCTCCTTTCATTTAAAATAATCTCTGGAGAAAGATTCCCAGGGAGATCTATGTCTGGCTCATAGATCTTAACAGCTCATTTACATAAGAAAAATGTAGATATATCACTAAAATATATATTTTTTTTTTACTCGGACTCTCCTTTTATAGAACTGTTGAGCATCTCCGTATGCGGCCGTGTCTCCTCTTGGTGTGGATGTTAATATCTCAGCGCACCGTTCATTATATCCTCGCCTTTCTCTGGGCAATGTTCTATTTTTGTTTTCCGTTACTGGAAAGATCCCTCTCTTTGATGCCTGTGAAAGCTTTCATCTAGTCCTAGTTGACATCTGTACATGCCTTTCAGGGTGAAACATTTTGCTCAAATGGTTTATTTTGCCCATAAAAGTGCCGTATACGTAAATATATATCATTTGCCTTTCAATTTCTGTTGCATTAGAATCAAATTTCATTTTTGTCAGATCATAGATGTTTTCCATTAAAATCGACAGCAATACTTGAAGGTAACATTTGGCGAAACGTGCCATTAGATTAATTAGTTTGTTAGGCTGAAAATACAGGAGACCATTTTAAAGGGTTATTATTCTTGAATAAGTTTGGCTAAGCAGTAATTACAACAAAAAAAAAAAAAAAAAAAATCAACTTTCTAAATTGCTTTTAGTTTAAATGCTCCCCGGTTCTTTAGATATCTTGCCTTTTAATCTGTTCACACACTATGACGGACATCTACATCATGGAGCTGTTCATGATTTGTGATGAGGCCTCAGCTCTACACAGGGCAGTTGGTGGCTGTGTTGTACTGCCAGCACCTACCTCTAACAGCTAGAAGCAGGAGGTTAAGCATGCGCACATCCGCTCCATTTATTCTCTATTCTCTATGGGACTTCAAAATCCCAGTGGTGGAGTTAGCAATTTCCTGCAGTTCAACAGATAATTACAGTAATGGAGCAGAGAGGTGTGCATGCTCAACCTCCGCTCCATTCATATGGGGCCCAGAGGTCAGACTCCCACTGATTTGGCAAATTATCCCAGGCAGAGCCACTCCAGGAAGCCACCGGCGCAGCAGCCGAGTTTTCCCAGGCACAGCCACCCCAGGAAGCCACCGGCGAAGCAGCCGAGTTTTCCTAGGCACAGCCACTCCAGGAAGCCACCGGCGAAGCAGCAGAGTTTTCCCAGGCACAGCCACTCCAGGAAGCCACCGGCGCAGCAGCCAAGTTTTCCAAGGCACAGCCACTCCAGGAAGCCACTGGCGCAGCAGCCAAGTTTTCCCAGGCACGGCCACTCCAGGAAGCCACCGGCGCAGCAGCCGAGTTTTCCCAGGCACAGCAAATCCAATCTCGCTAGTCCTGTTAAAAAGAACCAAGTTACCAGGTCAAAGGTGTACAGTTTTTGCCTTTATGTATTCCCCTTTTTTTCTTTTTTAAAATCTGCCACAGTTCCAGAGCTGTTATCCACTTTTTTAATCTTTACCTAGGGGGTGTGGTTCACTGGATTCCTCAGGGGCATGTGTCTTTAGGCTGCTCTGCCTTATCCTGTGAGTTACGCCCCTTTGGTAAAGATTATAAATATCAGCACTAAATAAAAAAGGCCTTTATCTCTGGAACCGTATGGTGGATTTTAAAAATGAAAAAGCAGAATACTAAAAAGGAGAACAGCGTGCGTAAAATAAGAGCAAAAACTGGCCAGTTTTAACCTGGTGAAAGGTTTCCTTTAAAACTTACAGGGTAGCTATCTCTGTAGGTGGCAGTGAGATTGCCCTTTCCTGGAAACATGGAATTACCGTAATGCAGATTTTTTTTTTTTCATGTAGATAGTGACTTGGAAAAGGCTTCCTACAAGGTAGAACATAATTGGACATGTGAATGAAAATAATTGAAATACCTTACAAATTCATCTTTTCAGGCGCAAGCGTGAAAAGAATTCACTCTTAAGCAGCTTCTTTCAATTCTATGTAAATATACAGAAAGGATAAGAATCTGAGGACATTAAATACATAAATATGAATGCAGGCAATCTTTGTGTATGAGATACTATACGAGGCAGGCAACAGATGTTACAACGCTGCGCTGAATGGATACCATCACCATAATAAAGGGAGCACACGTTTCCAGTTTAACCCAGCGCTCATTATTGCCTTCATGCACAATGGCTGCAGGCGGATTTTAATAAGAATCTGAGTTTTATGCATTAGTTTCTATACATATGATATATTTATGTCTGCTGATCTCTACATGGACACTTTATTCCCCGCTTGGCAAGGCACCATCATTCCACAGAATGGTTGACAACTTACTGATTGTTGGACTTGATCTACCGGGACTCCCGCAGGATTGTTAGACTGGTAAATGGCCGCACATGCGCATTATTGCTCCATTCATCCTCTATAGGACTGTATGTGATGGTTAACGCTGTACTTACAGTAGCTTTCTCTGGCAGTCCCATAGACAATGAATGGAATAGTGGCGTGCTTCTGCTTTATCCGTGCGGAGCATTTCAAAGCCCCATTTCTGAGGTTGGTGGGAGTCCCAGTGGTCATGTATCCCCAGACGTCTATCCTGTGGATAGGTAACAACTTGCCCAGTTTGAAATAAACTCTTTAAGAACATTTTACTTTCTATATTAGAGTATGTTTGTGTTGTTGTCATATCCATTTCTGCTGATGGCTTATCTTCCGGTAGAATTCCACAGGAGTAAGTTCAAGTTCACACTTCGCGGATTTGATTCATGTTAAATCCACATCAAGAGACCACAATGTAATTCTCAATGTAGAAATTACGCAAGATTTGTTTTCACCTATGCGGATTGCATTGTGGATGGAGTTGTGGATTTCCTTTTAGAAGGCTCATTGCAAGGGTCAATCGGCAATTTAAAGGGGATCTGTCAGCAGGATCAACCCTCTTAAGCCGTCTGGCAAAAAAGTATTTAGTCAGTCAGCAATAGTGCAAGTTCCACCACTTAAAAAGATGAGAGGCGTCTGTAATTTACATCATAGGTAGACCTCAACTATGGGAGACAAACTGAGAAAAAAAAATTCAGAAAATCACATTGTCTGTTTTTTTAGCATTTTATTTGCATATTATGGTGGAAAATAAGTATTTGGTCAGAAACAAACAATCAAGATTTCTGGCTCTCACAGACCTGTAACTTCTTCTTTTAGAGTCTCCTCTTTCCTCCACTCATTACCTGTAGTAATGGCACCTGTTTAAACTTGTTATCAGTATAAAAAGACACCTGTGCACACCCTCAAACAGTCTGACTCCAAACTCCACTATGGTGAAGACCAAAGAGCTGTCAAAGGACATCAGAAACAAAATTGTAGCCCTGCACCAGGCTGGGAAGACTGAATCTGCAATAGCCAACCAGCTTGGAGTGAAGAAATCAACAGTGGGAGCAATAATTAGAAAATGGAAGACATTCAAGACCACTGATAATCTCCCTCGATCTGGGGCTCCACACAAAATCCCACCCCGTGGGGTCAGAATGATCACAAGAACGGTGAGCAAAAATCCCAGAACCACGCGGGGGGACCTAGTGAATGAACTGCAGAGAGCTGGGACCAATGTAACAAGGCCTACCATAAGTAACACACTACGCCACCATGGACTCAGATCCTGCAGTGCCAGACGTGTCCCACTGCTTAAGCCAGTACATGTCCGGGCCCGTCTGAAGTTTGCTAGAGAGCATTTGGATGATCCAGAGGAGTTTTGGGAGAATGTCCTATGGTCTGATGAAACCAAACTGGAACTGTTTGGTAGAAACACAACTTGTCGTGTTTGGAGGAATAAGAATACTGAGTTGCATCCATCAAACACCATACCTACTGTAAAGCATGGTGGTGGAAACATCATGCTTTGGGGCTGTTTCTCTGCAAAGGGGCCAGGACGACTGATCCGGGTACATGAAAGAACGAATGAGGCCATGTATTGTGAGATTTTGAGTGCAAACCTCCTTCCATCAGCAAGGGCATTGAAGATGAAACGTGGCTGGGTCTTTCAACATGACAATGATCCAAAGCACACCGCCAGGGCAACGAAAGAGTGGCTTCGTAAGAAGCATTTCAAGGTCCTGGAGTGGCCTAGCCAGTCTCCAGATCTCAACCCTATAGAAAACCTTTGGAGGGAGTTGAAAGTCCGTGTTGCCAAGCGAAAAGCCAAAAACATCACTGCTCTAGAGGAGATCTGCATGGAGGAATGGGCCAACATACCAACAACAGTGTGTGGCAACCTTGTGAAGACTTAGAGAAAACATTTGACCTCTGTCATTGCCAACAAAGGATATATCACAAAGTATTGAGATGAAATTTTGTTTCTGACCAAATACTTATTTTCCACCATAATATGCAAATAAAATGCTAAAAAAACAGACAATGTGATTTTCTGGATTTTTTTTTCTCAGTTAGTCTCCCATAGTTGAGGTCTACCTATGATGTAAATTACAGACGCCTCTCATCTTTTTAAGTGGTGGAACTTGCACTATTGCTGACTGACTAAATACTTTTTTGCCCCACTGTGTGTGTAAATATATATATATTATATATATATATATATATATATATATATATATATATATATATATATATATATATATATATATATATATACATACATACACACTCACTGGCCACTTTATTAGGTACACCTGTCCAACTTCTTGTTAACACTTAATTTCTAATCAGCCAATCACATGGCGGCAACTCAGTGCATTTAGGCATGTAGACATGGTCAAGACAATCTCCTGCAGTTCAAACCGAGCATCAGTATGGGGAAGAAAGGTGATTTGAGTGCCTTTGAACGTGGCATGGTTGTTGGTGCCAGAAGGGCTGGTCTGAGTATTTCAGAAACTGCTGATCTACTGGGATTTTCACGCACAACCATCTCTAGGGTTTACAGAGAATGGTCCGAAAAAGAAAAAAAATCCAGTGAGCGGCAGTTCTGTGGGCGGAAATGCCTTGTTGATGCCAGAGGTCAGAGGAGAATGGGCAGACTGGTTCGAGCTGATAGAAAGGCAACAGTGACTCAAATCGCCACCCGTTACAACCAAGGTAGGCCTAAGAGCATCTCTGAACGCACAGTGCGTCGAACTTTGAGGCAGATGGGCTACAGCAGCAGAAGACCACACCGGGTACCACTCCTTTCAGCTAAGAACAGGAAACTGAGGCTACAATTTGTACAAGCTCATCGAAATTGGACAGTAGAAGATTGGAAAAACGTTGCTTGGTCTGATGAGTCTCGATTTCTGCTGCGACATTCGGATGGTAGGGTCAGAATTTGGCGTAAACAACATGAAAGCATGGATCCATCCTGCCTTGTATGGAGCATCTTTGGGATGTGCAGCCGACAAATCTGCGGCAACTGTGTGATGCCATCATGTCAATATGGACCAAAATCTCTGAGGAATGCTTCCAGCACCTTGTTGAATCTATGCCACGAAGAATTGAGGCAGTTCTGAAGGCAAAAGGGGGTCCAACCCGTTACTAGCATGGTGTACCTAATAAAGTGGCCGGTGAATGTATATATATGTATATATATGTATATATATATATATTTTCTTTTCTAATTTGATTTCTCTATTTTTTTGTACATGATAACGGGGCATCCATCTTGCAGCTGTTATCAGCACTTAAGAGATTTGCTGTAAAGAAGCTGCATGGACCAACAAAAGTCTATAGGTGACTTCTTAACTTCTAAGGGAGTGTGTTCTAGAACTATGTGACCTGCGCAGAGATTTTGAGAAGGTGAGCATCGCCTATTAGGAATAATACATTCTGGGTTCCCTGCAGAGTTTTCTAAGGAGTGTTATAGATCTATGTGACCTGTGCAGAGGTGCTTGTGCAAAGATTGAGGGGAGGTGAGCATGACCTAGTGTGAATGGTGGATCCTGTGTTCTGTAAGCAAGTTCTAAGGAGTGTTATAGATCTCTGTGACCTGTGCAGAGGTGCTTGTGCAGAGATTGAGGGGAGGTGAGCATGACCTATTGTGAATGGTGGATCATGTGTTCTATAGGAAAGATCTAAGGGGTGTTCTAGACTTGTGTGTCCTGTGCAGATGTGCTTGTGCAGAGATTGTGCAGAGGTGTTCTGTAAGCAAGTTCTAAGGAGTGTTCTAGGACTGTGTCCTGTGAAGAGCTCCTTGTGCAGAGATTGCAGGGAGGTGAGCATCACTTATTGTGAATGGTGTATCCAGTGTTCTATGGGGGAGTCATCTTAGGAGTGTTCTAGACCTATGAGACCTGTGCAGAGGTGCTTGTGCAGAGATTGCGGGGAGGTGAGCATCACTTATTGTGAATGGTGTATCCCGTGTTCTATGGGGGAGTCATCTTAGGAGTGTTCTAGACCTACGAGACCTGTGAAGAGGTGCTTGTGCAGAGATCAGAAGGAGGTGAACCTCACTTATTGTTAATGGTGCATTTTATGTTATTTGTATAAAGGTTTTACCGGTCATTGAATTCCTACCTGCGATGATAATGAGACCGCTGAAAACTGATATCTTTACAACAGGAAGTATCAGTCTTTTGTGATGTTCTGTGGTTAGAGTGAAATCTGCAATATTTCATGATTTTCTCTTTAAATCTAGATGGTGACGGCAGCACCAAGATCTGTGTACCAGGAAATGTGTTTCGATAGGTTGACCTCCCATGTCCTCATTCCATGGTTCATGTACAGATCAGAAACTCCAGATCGGTGGGTTTCCATACCTGAACTAACTGGTTTCTATATGCTTACGAGTCTTTTTGTTTGGATCAGGAAATCTGCCTTCGGTCCATTCACGGATTGTGATACGCAAAACCGGCCAGCCGGCCTCCAACAACAAACTTGGACAGTTTCCAATGACATCCAACAGAAATGAAAATGCCGCTTTGGACTATCATACAGGATGAAAGTAAAGTTTTATAAATTGAATTTTGCCCCTTTTCCTTTTAGTAATGGAAACATTTTCGTATCCATTTGGAATTAAAAATAAAATAAAATTAACCCACCAAAGTGAAAACTCTTTGTGCAGCTTGAGCCATAATTGCAGCTTTCATGTATATACATGCTGCACATGATTTACAATGATGCTGTATGCCATTAGAAGAAACCGCAACGAGGGGGAAAATGGAAATTTGCATTAAGATACAAGACGTGATGCATTTACAAGAGGGAGATCAGGATGAAACAAATCAGCTGGACATAAAGAAAACAACAATGAAGTCAATGCCCAATCCATGTAAAGCCCATCAATAGAGCAATATACAGGACTTCCCTTTCACTTGCTACATTAGCAGTGATCTAATATCACGCGGGCATAAAGGACAACATGGCTCCAGAATATCGACCACCTGCCTCTATCGATTCCATCGGCCATCAGTCAATGTCAGGCGCCAGATTCTGACTGATTACAGAAATAATTAAAAGAAAATGGGAATAATTGCCAATAATGATATAGGTTTTGATTATGCTATCAAGTGTCACACAATTGATCGGAAAGACGTTTCATTGATCGGGAACGCGTGGTACAACCTTATTGATCACCGGGATGGGAAAGGGTTTTTCTTTTTTTTTGCTTGAGTCAGGATTCAGAATTTATTTTTCCCATGTGAAATGTAATTTGCAAATCTTACACCGAGGGTTTTATGTTTAGCTTCCTCCAGGATCAATATCTTTATAAATATAGGATGAGCTTCTCCACTAGGAAGGCGGCTTTGCTAACTTTGAAGGCAATGGACATTTTGAAATATGCAGCCAGATGGGAATCCGGATGACATTTTGCAGCATAGTAGCAAATAACCTCGGCCGCTACTCGGACGTTCGAGAAAACTAATAAATTAATACAATTAATCAGACCATAAATAAGTAGGTCTGCATATTAAAGGGAACCTGTCACTAGATTTGGCGCCTATGTTCTATGGTAGAGTCCTTAGGAGTGTTCTAGAATTGTGACCTGCACAGAGATTACAAACCGGTAAGCATCACCTACTGTGATTGGTGGATACACCGAGCTCCATGGGGGAGGGGTTTCTAAGGAGTGTTTGTGAAGAAACCAGATTGTATCTTAATTTCCCAGACAACCATGTTTTTGCAAAAACCAAAAGAACTGGCTTTTTATCTGTATATTGGCTTGTGAATTTAAGTGTTTATGTCTGGTGGGTCAAGAAGACAGACTTGCCAACTGATATACTATCTAACATACTGTGTAAAGGTACCGTCACACTCAGCGACGCTGCAGCGATATAGACAACGAGCCGATCGCTGCAGCGTCGCTGTTTAGGTCGCTGTAGAGATGTCAAACACAGCAGCTCCACAACGATGCAGGAGCAATCCAGTGACGTAACGGTGACGCACTTATCGTTCTCACAGGTCGTTAGCTCCATGTTTAACATTGCTGACATCGTTGCTTTTGCTGTCAAACACGACGATAAACGCCGATCTGACGACCAAATAAAGTTCTGGACTTCTAGCTCCGACCAGCGATATCACAGCGGGATCCAGATCGCTGCTGCGTGTCAAACACAACGAGATCGCTATCCTGGACGCTGCAACGTCACGGATCGCTGTCGTTCTCGTTGTAAAGTTGTTTAGTGTGAAGGTACCTTTAGTCTGTAATAGTGACTGTACATAGAGTGTTAAGCTTTGTTTATTGATGTGTGCTTATATGCTAATAGTGCTACTTAATCCCATCACCAATGTTTACTTTATCTTGATGTTGGATTGAAAGACCCTGGGTAATTCTAAAAATAGCTTACATGTCTTGGGTATAAAAAGACTCAAATCACATCCTGGCAGTTGGAAGTAACAGAGCTACCAGCCAGACATTCTGCAAACCACCCAACAGACAAGAGAAAGGACTGCAGCCAATTCATCATGGCACCATCACGAGGGACACTGATCTAGGATTCTATAGGATACAACCTAGGGGTTGTTGGCTCCAGTTGTAAGGACACAGATCTGATCCAGTGACCATCTCTAAACCATGGATATGTTTGGAGAAAGCCAGGTTTGGGACCCGCTGGTCGCCTGGTTCCATGGAGATGGTCAGATAAGCCAGGTGGTGACTCTCGTGTCAACTGGCTTTGGACCTTGTATGGACTCTATGGACAGTTCTTGGTCATCTCCCTATGCTTGTCATTACCCCTTCTCTGTGCGTTCATCCACAGATGGAGTAGCGACCCTGGGAGCTCTGACATCATGTCAACTGGCTTTGGACCTTGTATGAACTCTATGGACAGTTCTTGGTCATCTCCCTATGCTTGTCATTACCCCTACTCTGTGTAAGAGATAACAGATGTGTAACAGATGGAGTGGCGACCCTGGGAGCTCTGACATCATGTCAACTGGCTTTGGACCTTGTATGGACTCTATGGACAGTTCTTGGTCATCTCCCTATGCTTGTCATTACCCCTTCTCTGTGCGTTCATCCACAGATAGAGTAGTGACCCTGGGAGCAATGACATCATGTCAACTGGCTTTGGACCTTGTATGGACTCTATGGACAGTTCTTGGTCATCTCCCTATGCTTGTCGTTACCCCTTCTCTGTGCGTTCATCCACAGATGGAGTAGCGACCCTGGGAGCTCTGACATCATGTCAACTGGCTTTGGACCTTGTATGAACTCTATGGACAGTTCTTGGTCATCTCCCTATGCTTGTCATTACCCCTACTCTGTGTAAGAGATAACAGATGTGTAACAGATGGAGTGGCGACCCTGGGAGCTCTGACATCATGTCAACTGGCTTTGGACCTTGTATGAACTCTATGGACAGTTCTTGGTCATCTCCCTATGCTTGTCATTACCCCTACTCTGTGTAAGAGATAACAGATGTGTAACAGATGGAGTGGCGACCCTGGGAGCTCTGACATCATGTCAACTGGCTTTGGACCTTGTATGGACTCTATGGACAGTTCTTGGTCATCTCCCTATGCTTGTCATTACCCCTTCTCTGTGCGTTCATCCACAGATAGAGTAGTGACCCTGGGAGCAATGACATCATGTCAACTGGCTTTGGACCTTGTATGGACTCTATGGACAGTTCTTGGTCATCTCCCTATGCTTGTCGTTACCCCTTCTCTGTGCGTTCATCCACAGATGGAGTAGCGACCCTGGGAGCTCTGACATCATGTCATACTGGAAATACAAGGAGACGCAGTGATCTTTTATATGCGCCCATGTGACCCTGGGAGCTCTGACATCGTGTCATACTGGAAATACGTGGAGACGCAGTGATATTTTATATGCGCCCATGTAACCAAACAATTCCAGCCATGGTGAGATTGTTCTGTTTGCTATTGTGTGCTGTGGTTCAATAAAGTATTGCCACACTGTTTTACCTTAACCCTGTGTTGTCTGTGTAGTGTATTGCCCACGGGGAGATAGAGCAGGCGTTCAGTGGTATGAGACGTGGTCCATGCAGTCTTGCTAAAGACAGCCGGGCCAGCGGACGAGAGCACCCACTGACCCCGTTTCTCCACAGTGTTCTAGAACAATGTGACCTGTGCAGAGGTACTTGTGCAGAGATTGGGAAGAGGTGACCATCACCTATTGTGAATGGTGGATCTTCTGTTCTATGGGGGAGTTTTTTAAGGAGTGCTCTAGAACTAAGCAAGCTTGCAAGGAGATGAGCATCAACTATTGCAAATGGTGGATTCATCTGGTCATATGGGTGGGATTTCTGAGGAGTGTTCTAGAATAAGGTGACCTGTGCAGAGATTACGAAGAGGTGAGCATCACCCATGGTGAATAGTGGATCCTTTGTTCTAAAGTTGTCATTTTATTAGGAGCAAACTTTTGGATTGGGAAGGGGTTGTCTGAATAGCAAACGACCACTAACTTTTTGTTTAAGGAAACAACACATGTACGTAGCCACAATGGACAGAATCCATCCCTATCTTTTATATTGAAGCATCTAATCAGCGTGTGCAAAGATGATTGTGAAGGGATGGGGAACCAAGGGCAGAAGTCCATCACAAACTTCAAAACCTGGTACAAAGCCTTTAATTTATGTTATTTTAACAGTTATTTTACTGCATTGGGAACTTTTTTTTTTTTTTTTTTAATACTGGCAAATATGGCTAAAAATAATGACTCCCACACAAAAACAGATGGTTACAGAGGGAAAACTACTGCAAAATTTAGACGGTAAAACTCAACTTGCTATAATACCGTAAATGGCAGATTTATTACTACCGTTCTCCTGCACAACAGAAAACGTAGGCTTAACAATCGTTCAATAAATGTAATTTGTATTAAAATAATAACCGGAGAGAAAAAAAAAATAATCGTGGTTTATCAGAACACACTGGAGAGAATTTCATCAGTTTGCTTTAATGAACGAGTTCAGAAATGAGCCCGCCAGCTGTCATGGATACGATATAAAAGTGCCGCCATTAACCGACCAAAAGGCTTCATAGGGGAGAAAAAAAATGGCTTTACAAGAGTCATAATTATGAAGTGTTCCCACTGAAGTAACCAACACTACATGTCTTTTATGGTCACGAGTGAAATGTTATTTCTTCATCTTTAGAAAATAAATAAAAAAAATAAAAATATATCATGGGCTCAATATGATTTTCTCTCTGTAGAGCCCCAGATTGAGACAGCAAAAATATAGACGTGAGACCCAGATCCCTAATGGGCTACTGGTCTGCGCTTAGATCATCGGGTTTTCTGCTGGTGTGATCGTGGTTCAGTAGATTAACCGGTCAGTACCCAGAAAGTTATCAAAATTAGGGTTAGCCTAGAAAAATCGAGGGGTCAACTAATATCTATGTATAAACATATGAAAGGTACAGAGATTTCTTCCATGATCTCTTTACAACCACGTCTGTAACTAAAACATCCACTATTACTGGAGAACATTTCTAAATCAGCATAGACTGGGTTCTTTACTGTAAGAGTAGTGAGAACTGCTTCTACACCAGCATGGATGTTTTTTTTTTTTTTTTTTTAATGTAAGACTAGTGAGAAACGTTTCTACACCAGCATGGAAGGGCTTCTCTTTACTGTAAGAGTAGTAAGAAATGTGTCTACACTAGCATAGATGTGTTTTTTTTTTTTTACTGTAAGAGTAGTGAGAAGCGTTTCAACACCAGCATGAACAGGGTTCTTTACTGTAAGAGTAGTGAGAAACATTTCTGCACCAGCATGGACAGGGTTCTTTACTGTAAGAGTAGTGAGAAACATTTCTGTACCAGCATGGACAGGGTTCTTTACGGTAAGAGTAGTGAGAAATGTTTCTACATCCGCATGGGCGGGGTTCTTTACTGTAAGAGTAGCGAGAAAAACATTTCTGTACCAGCATGGACAGGGCTCTTTACTGTAAGGGTAGTGAGAAACATTTCTGTACCAGCATGGACAGGGTTCTTTACTGTACGTAGCGAGAAACATTTTTGTACCAGCACGAACAGAGTTCTTTACTGTAAGAGTAGTGAGAATTGTTTCTACATCAGCATGGACGGGGTTCTTTACTGTAAGAGTAGCGAGAAACATTTCTATACCAGCATGGACAGGGTTCTTTACTACAAGAATGTTTCTACACTAGCATGAACAGGATTCTTTACTGTAAGAGTAGTGAGAAACATTTCTGTACCAGCATGGACAGGGTTCTTTACTGTAAGAGTAGTGAGAAATGTTTCTACACTAGCATAGATGTGTTTTTTTTTGTTTTGTTTTCTTTACTGTAAGAATAGTGAGAAACATTTCGACACCAGCATGATCAGGGTTCTTTACTGTAAGCGTAGTGAGAAACATTTCTGTACCAGCATGGACGGGGTTCTTTACTGTAAGACTAGTATGAAACGTTTCTATACCAGAATGGATGGGGTTTTTTGACAGTAAGATGTTGTGAATTTGCTTTTGGCTCCCTCTAGTGGTTACTAGTTTTTTGACTCTGGTTTTTCTGTCATTCCTTTTATCCGCACCTGGGTCGTTAGTTAGGGGTGTTGCTATATAAGCTCCCTGGACCTTCAGTTCAATGCCTGGCAACGTAGTTATCAGAGCTAGTCTGCTGTGCTCTTGTCTACTGATCCTGGTTCCAGTTATATCAGCTAAGTCTGCCTTTTGCTTTTTGCTATTTGTTTTGGTTTTGTATTTTTGTCCAGCTTGTTCCAAATCTATATCCTGACCTTTGCTGGAAGCTCTAGGGGGGCTGGTGTTCTCCCCCCGGACCGTTAGACGGTTCGGGGGTTCTTGAATTTCCAGTGTGGATTTTGATAGGGTTTTTGTTGACCATATAAGTTACCTTTCTTTATTCTGCTATCAGTAAGCGGGCCTCTCTGTGCTAAACCTGGTTCATTTCTGTGTTTGTCATTTCCTCTTACCTCACCGTCATTATTTGTGGGGGGCTTCTATCCAGCTTTGGGGTCCCCTTCTCTGGAGGCAAGAAAGGTCTTTGTTTTCCTCTACTAGGGGTAGCTAGATTCTCCGGCTGGCGCGTGTCATCTAGAATCAACGTAGGAATGATCCCCGGCTACTTCTAGTGTTGGCGTTAGGAGTAGATATATGGTCAACCCAGTTACCACTGCCCGATGAGCTGGATTTTTGTATTCTGCAGACTTCCACGTTCCTCTGAGACCCTCGCCATTGGGGTCATAACAGTTTGCCAGGCCAGTATTAAATGTTTAATGCATTGCTGAAGAGGGATTATAAGAAAGAAGATTCTGAGTTTTTTTTTTTTTCTTCTTCCCCTTTACCTCAGAGTGGCTATGCTTGCTGCAGACATGAATGTCCAGACCTTGATTACAAGTGTGGACCAGCTGGCTACTCGTGTGCAGGGCATACAAGACTATGTTATCAGAAATCCTAGGTCAGAACCTAAAATACCGATTCCTGAACTGTTTTCCGGAGACAGGTTTAAGTTTAGGAATTTCGTGAATAATTGTAAATTGTTTTTGTCCCTGAGACCCTGTTCATCTGGAGATTCTGCTCAGCAAGTAAAAATTGTTATTTCGTTCTTACGGGGCGACCCTCAGGATTGGGCTTTTTCGCTGGCGCCAGGAGATCCGGCATTGGCTGATCTTGATGCGTTTTTTCTGGCGCTCGGTTTACTTTATGAGGAACCCAATCTTGAGATTCAGGCAGAAAAGGCCTTGCTGGCTATGTCTCAGGGGCAGGACGAGGCTGAAGTGTATTGCCAAAAATTTCGGAAATGGTCCGTGCTGACACATTGGAACGAGTGTGCACTGGCCGCTAATTTTAGAAATGGCCTTTCTGAAGCCATTAAGAATGTTATGGTGGGTTTTCCCATTCCCACAGGTCTGAATGATACTATGGCACTGGCTATTCAAATTGACCGGCGGTTGCGGGAGCGCAAAACCGCAAATTCCCTCATGGTGTTGTCTGAACAGACACCTGATTTAATGCAATGTGATAGAATCCTGACTAGAAATGAGCGGAAAATTCATAGACGCCGGAATGGCTTGTGCTACTACTGTGGTGATTCTACACATGTTATCTCAGCATGCTCTAAACGTATAGCTAAGGTTGTTAGTCCTGTCACCGTTGGTAATTTGCAACCTAAATTTATTCTGTCTGTAACTTTGATTTGCTCACTGTCATCTTATCCTGTCATGGCGTTTGTAGATTCAGGTGCTGCCCTGAGTCTCATGGATCTCTCATTTGCTAAGAGCTGTGGTTTTACTCTTGAACCATTAGAAAATCCTATTCCTCTTAGGGGTATTGATGCTACACCATTGGCAGCAAATAAACCGCAGTATTGGACACAGGTTACCATGTGCATGACTCCTGAACACCGCGAGGTGATACGTTTCCTGGTTTTACATAAAATGCATGATTTGGTTGTTTTAGGGCTGCCATGGTTACAGACCCATAATCCAGTCCTGGACTGGAAGGCTATGTCAGTCTCAAGTTGGGGCTGTCGTGGTATTCATGGGGATTCCCTGCCTGTGTCTATTGCTTCTTCTACGCCTTCGGAAGTTCCGGAGTATTTGTCTGATTATCAGGATGTCTTCAGTGAGTCTGAGTCCAGTGCACTGCCTCCTCATAGGGACTGTGACTGTGCTATAGATTTGATCCCAGGCAGTAAATTTCCTAAGGGAAGACTGTTTAATCTGTCGGTACCTGAACATACCGCTATGCGTTCATATATCAAGGAGTCTCTGGAGAAAGGACATATTCGTCCGTCTTCTTCCCCTCTTGGTGCGGGATTCTTTTTTGTGGCAAAAAAGGACGGATCTTTGAGACCTTGTATTGATTATCGGCTTTTAAATAAGATCACTGTCAAATTTCAGTATCCTTTACCGCTGTTGTCTGACTTGTTTGCCCGGATTAAGGGTGCCAAGTGGTTCACCAAGATAGACCTTCGTGGTGCGTACAACCTTGTGCGCATTAAGCAAGGTGATGAATGGAAAACCGCATTCAATACGCCCGAAGGTCATTTTGAGTACTTGGTGATGCCTTTTGGGCTCTCCAATGCGCCTTCAGTTTTTCAGTCCTTTATGCATGACATTTTCCGGAAGTATCTGGATAAATTTTTGATTGTTTATCTGGATGATATTTTGGTTTTTTCTGATAATTGGGATTCGCATGTGGAGCAGGTCAGGTTGGTCTTTAAAATTTTGCGTGAAAATTCTTTGTTTGTCAAGGGCTCAAAGTGTCTCTTTGGTGTACAGAAGGTTCCCTTTTTGGGGTTCATTTTTTCCCCTTCTGCTGTGGAGATGGACCCAGTCAAGGTCCGAGCTATTCTTGATTGGACTCAGCCCTCGTCAGTTAAGAGTCTTCAGAAGTTCTTGGGCTTCGCTAACTTCTACCGTCGTTTTATCGCTAATTTTTCTAGCATTGTGAAACCTTTGACGGATATGACCAAGAAGGGCTCCGATGTAGCTAACTGGGCTCCTGCTGCCGTGGAGGCTTTCCAGGAGTTGAAACGCCGGTTTACTTCGGCGCCTGTTTTGTGCCAGCCTGACGTCTCACTTCCCTTTCAGGTTGAGGTGGATGCTTCGGAGATTGGGGCCGGGGCCGTTTTGTCGCAGAGAGGCCCTGGTTGCTCTGTTATGAAACCTTGTGCCTTTTTCTCTAGGAAGTTTTCGCCTGCCGAGCGAAATTATGATGTGGGCAATCGGGAGTTGTTGGCCATGAAATGGGCATTTGAGGAGTGGCGTCATTGGCTCGAGGGTGCTAAGCATCGTGTGGTGGTCTTGACTGATCACAAAAATCTGATGTATCTCGAGTCTGCTAAACGCCTTAATCCTAGACAGGCCCGCTGGTCATTGTTTTTCTCCCGCTTTGATTTTGTTGTCTCGTATTTACCAGGTTCAAAGAATGTGAAGGCCGATGCTCTTTCTAGGAGCTTTGTGCCTGATGCTCCTGGAGTCGCTGATCCTGTTGGTATTCTTAAAGATGGAGTTATCTTGTCAGCTATTTCTCCGGATCTGCGACGTGTGTTGCAGAGATTTCAGGCTGATAGGCCTGAGTCTTGTCCACCTGACAGACTGTTTGTCCCGGATAAGTGGACCAGCAGAGTCATTTCCGAGGTTCATTCCTCGGTGTTGGCAGGTCACCCGGGAATTTTTGGCACCAGAGATCTGGTGGCCAGGTCCTTTTGGTGGCCTTCCTTGTCAAGGGATGTGCGGTCATTTGTGCAGTCCTGTGGGACTTGTGCTCGAGCTAAGCCTTGCTGTTCTCGTGCCAGCGGTTTGCTCTTGCCCTTGCCTGTCCCGAAGAGACCTTGGACACATATCTCCATGGATTTCATTTCTGATCTTCCGCTATCTCAGGGCATGTCCGTTATCTGGGTGATATGTGATCGCTTCTCCAAGATGGTCCATTTGGTTCCTTTGCCTAAGCTGCCTTCCTCTTCCGATCTGGTTCCTGTGTTTTTCCAGAACGTGGTTCGTTTGCACGGCATCCCTAAGAATATTGTGTCAGACAGAGGATCCCAGTTAGTTTCCAGGTTCTGGCGATCCTTTTGTAGTAGGATGGGCATTGATTTGTCGTTTTCGTCTGCTTTCCATCCTCAGACTAATGGACAGACGGAGCGAACCAATCAGACTTTGGAGGCTTATTTGAGGTGTTTTGTCTCTGCTGATCAGGACGATTGGGTTACATTCTTGCCGTTGGCTGAGTTTGCCCTTAATAATCGGGCTAGTTCCGCCACCTTGGTTTCGCCTTTTTTCTGCAACTCTGGTTTCCATCCTCGCTTTTCTTCGGGTCATGTGGAGCCTTCTGACTGTCCTGGGGTGGATAGGTTGCAGCAGATCTGGAATCATGTGGTGGACAACTTGAAGTTGTCACAGGAGAAGGCTCAGCGCTTTGCCAACCGCCGCCGCGGTGTGGGTCCCCGTCTACGCGTTGGGGATTTGGTATGGCTTTCTTCCCGCTTTGTTCCTATGAAGGTCTCCTCTCCCAAATTTAAACCTCGTTTTATTGGGCCTTACAAGATATTGGAAATCCTTAATCCTGTATCTTTTCGTCTGGATCTTCCTGTGTCGTTTGCTATTCACAATGTATTTCATAGGTCCTTGTTGCGGCGGTACATTGTGCCTGTAGTTCCTTCTGCTGAGCCTCCTGCTCCGGTGTTGGTTGAGGGCGAGTTGGAGTACGTGGTGGAGAAGATCTTGGATTCTCGCCTCTCCAGGCGGAGGCTTCAGTACCTGGTCAAGTGGAAGGGCTATGGTCAGGAGGATAATTCCTGGGTGGTCGCCTCTGATGTTCATGCGGCCGATTTAGTTCGTGCCTTTCATGCCGCTCATCCTGATCGCCCTGGTGGTCGTGGTGAGGGTTCGGTGACCCCTCACTAAGGGGGGGGTACTGTTGTGAATTTGCTTTTGGCTCCCTCTAGTGGTTACTAGTTTTTTGACTCTGGTTTTTCTGTCATTCCTTTTATCCGCACCTGGGTCGTTAGTTAGGGGTGTTGCTATATAAGCTCCCTGGACCTTCAGTTCAATGCCTGGCAACGTAGTTATCAGAGCTAGTCTGCTGTGCTCTTGTCTACTGATCCTGGTTCCAGTTATATCAGCTAAGTCTGCCTTTTGCTTTTTGCTATTTGTTTTGGTTTTGTATTTTTGTCCAGCTTGTTCCAAATCTATATCCTGACCTTTGCTGGAAGCTCTAGGGGGGCTGGTGTTCTCCCCCCGGACCGTTAGACGGTTCGGGGGTTCTTGAATTTCCAGTGTGGATTTTGATAGGGTTTTTGTTGACCATATAAGTTACCTTTCTTTATTCTGCTATCAGTAAGCGGGCCTCTCTGTGCTAAACCTGGTTCATTTCTGTGTTTGTCATTTCCTCTTACCTCACCGTCATTATTTGTGGGGGGCTTCTATCCAGCTTTGGGGTCCCCTTCTCTGGAGGCAAGAAAGGTCTTTGTTTTCCTCTACTAGGGGTAGCTAGATTCTCCGGCTGGCGCGTGTCATCTAGAATCAACGTAGGAATGATCCCCGGCTACTTCTAGTGTTGGCGTTAGGAGTAGATATATGGTCAACCCAGTTACCACTGCCCTATGAGCTGGATTTTTGTATTCTGCAGACTTCCACGTTCCTCTGAGACCCTCGCCATTGGGGTCATAACAGTAAGAGTAGTGAGAAATGTTTCTACACCAGAATAGACAGAGTGCTTTACAGTAAGAGTAGCGAGAAATCTACACAAGCGTGGATGCGTTTTTTACTATCAGAGTAGTGAGAAACGTCTCTACACCAGCATAGGTGGGGTCCTTTGCACTAAGTAGTGAGAAATGACTACACCACCATGAACATGGTTTTTTACTGCAAGAGTAGTGAGAAACATTTCTATACTGGCATGGATGGGGTTCTTTAATGTAAGTAGCGAGAAATGTTTCTACACCAGCATGGACGAGGTTCTCTACTATAAGAATAGTGAGAAATGTTTTTACACCAGAAAGGATGCCGTTGTTTACTGTAAGAGTAGTGATCAACGTTTCTACACCAACACAGACTGGGTTCTTCACTGTAAGAGTAGTGATAATAGTTTCTACACCAGCATGGACCAGGTTCATTACTGTAAGAATAGTGAACATTTCTACAACAGCATAGATGTCGAGTTCTTTGCTGTAAGAATAGAGAGTCTATAAAACTCTTTTCCAGAGGAAGTCAAAATGGTGAATTTCCCAAAAATGTTAAAACTTGTGGATCATTTTTTGGCAAAAAGACTTGTTGATCCAGGGATCTGTTTTGATTTAGTTGGAGTTGAGAAGACTCAATAAAATGAGGAAAATTGGATTTGGTCTCGAACGTTTGTCTTCCTATCAATGAACATTGTTAGAGAATAATTAGAGCTAGACAGACATGTGCCAACTGTCCACACAATGATCCCCCTACAAATGGGTAGCACCGCGTTGGGCAGGGCCACGGACAAGACTAAAAGGTCCCCAAATTGCCAACATCAATGCTGGTAACCATGTCTTACAAAATATATTACCGTACTATATATTGTTACAATAAGGGCGTGGAGAAATTGGGTAAAAATAAATTACGTCAGTCTCTTCTATTTAGAAAATTGGAACAAAGAAAAATTTCTGGATTCATACACAGCGTTGATTTCAGTCGATCTACACCCCAGTTAATGCGGGACACGGCAGAGCAGTATCACCTAACTGGTGGATCAATTCAATTCTTTCCTTGGCATTCACAAGTCATCCGTTGAGCTCTGATGTCTATTCTGCCGATAGTTTATGGCTTTTTAATAGTGATGAGTGAACGTGCTGGGATAAGGTGTTATCTGAGCATGCTCGAGTGCTAACAGAGTGTTTTCGGCGTGCTCAAAAAATATGTCCAAGTCCCCGCTACTGCATGTCTCGCAGCTGTTTGACAGTCACCACAAATGCAGGGATTTCCTGCTTGTTAGACAATCCCTACATGTGTTGTGGCTGTCGACACAGCTGCGGGACATGCAGTCGCGGGGACTGGAACATACTTTGAGCATGCCAAAGACACTCGGTTAGCACCTGAGCATGCTCAGATAGTTACATAGTTACATAGTTATTAAGGTTGAAGGAAGACTTTAAGTCCATCTAGTTCAACCCATAGCCTAACCTAACATGCCCTAACATGTTGATCCAGAGGAAGGCAAAAAAAACCCATGTGGCAAAGAGTAAGCTCCACATTGGGGAAAAAAATTCCTTCCCGACTCCACATACGGCAATCAGACTAGTTCCCTGGATCAACGCCCTATCAAGGAATCTAGTGTATATACCCTGTAACATTATACTTTTCCAGAAAGGCATCCAGTCCCCTCTTAAATTTAAGTAATGAATCACTCATTACAACATCATACGGCAGAGAGTTCCATAGTCTCACTGCTCTTACAGTAAAGAATCCGCGTCTGTTATTATGCTTAAACCTTCTTTCCTCCAGACGTAGAGGATGCCCCCTTGTCCCTATCACCGGTCTATGATTAAAAAGACCATCAGAAAGGTCTTTGTACTGTCCCCTCATATATTTATACATTAAAATAAGATCACCCCTTAGTCTTCGTTTTTCCAAACTAAACAGCCCCAAGTGTAATAACCTATCTTGGTATTGCAGACCCCCCAGTCCTCTAATAACATTGGTCGCTCTTCTCTGCACTCGCTCCAGTTCAGCTATGTCTTTCTTATACACCGGAGACCAGAACTGTGCACAGTATTCTAAGTGTGGTCAAACTAGTGACTTGTATAGAGGTAAAATTATGTTCTCCTCATGAGCATCTATGCCTCTTTTAATGCATCCCATTATTTTATTTGCCTTTGTAGCAGCTGCCTGACACTGGCCACTGAATATGAGTTTGTTATCCACCCATACTCCCAGGTCTTTTTCACTGACGGTTTTGCCCAGAGTTTTAGAATTAAGCACATAGTTATACATCTTATTACTTCTACCCAAGTGCATGACCTTACATTTATCCCCATTAAAGCTCATTTGCCATTTATCAGCCCAAGCTTCTAGTTTGCATAAATCATCCTGTAATATAAAATTGTCCTCCCCTGTATTGATTACCCTGCAGAGTTTAGTGTCATCTGCAAATATTGAAATTCTACTCTGAATGCCCCCTACAAGGTCATTAATAAATATGTTAAAAAGAAGAGGGCCCAGTACTGACCCCTATGGTACCCCCACTGCTAACCGCGACCCAGTCCGAGTGTGCTCCATTAATAACCACCCTTTGTTTCCTATCCCTGAGCCAGCTCTCAATCCACTTACACATATTTTCCCCTATCCCCATTATTCTCATTTTATGTAACAACCTTTTGTGTGGCACCGATATCAAAAGCTTTTGAAAAGTCCATATACACTACATCCACTGGGTTCCCTTGGTCCAGTCCGGAACTTACCTCTTCATAGAAGCTGATCAAATTAGTCTGACATGAACGGTCCCTAGTAAACCCGTGCTGATACTGGGTCATGAGGTTATTCCTCTTCAGATACTCCAGTATAGCATCCCTTAGAATGCCCTCCAGAATTTTACCCACAGTAGAGGTTAAGCTTACTGGCCTATAATTACCGATTTCAGTTTTTGTCCCCTTTTTGAATATTGGCACCACATTTGCTATATGCCAGTCCTGTGGTACAGACCCTGTTATTATGGAGTCTTTAAAGATTAAAAACAATGGTCTATCAATGACTGTACTTAATTCCTGCAGTACTCGAGGGTGTATCTCATCCGGCCCCGGAGATTTGTCAATTTTAGTGATTTTTAGATGCCGCCGTGCTTCCTGCTGGGTTAAGCAGGTGACACTTAATTGGGAATTTTTATCACTAGTCATATTGTCTGCCATGGGATTTTCTTTTGTAAATACTGATGAAAAAAAGTCATTTAGCATATTGGCTTTTTCCTCATCCTCATCCACCATTTCACCCAGACTATTTTTAAGGGGGCCAACACTATCATTTTTTAATTTCGTACTATTTATGTATTTAAAGAATATTTTGGGATTATTTTTACTCTCTCTGGCAATGAGTCTCTCTGTCTCAATCTTTGCTGCCTTGATTTGCTTTTTACAGAATTTATTTAATTTTATTAGTTATTTAACCCCTTAATCCCATATGACGTACTATACCGTCGAGGTGGGGTGGGCCTTAATTCCCGGTGACGGGATAGTACGTCATACGCGATCGGCCGCGCTCACGGGGGGAGCGCGGCCGATCGCGGCCGGGTGTCGGCTGCATATCGCAGCTGACATCCGGCACTATGTGCCAGGAGCGGTCACGGACCGCCCCCGGCACATTAACCCCCGGCACACCGCGATCAAACATGATCGCGGTGTACCGGCGGTACAGGGAAGCATCGCGCAGGGAGGGGGCTCCCTGCGGGCTTCCCTGAGACGATCGGTACACGGTGATGTACTCACCTCGTACCGAACGTCTTCTCCCTGCAGGCCCCGGATCCAAAATGGCCGAGGGGCTGTATCCGGGTCCTGCAGGGAGCACTTCCGGGTCGGAGCAGGCTGCAGATGAAAGCTGCAGCCTGCTCCGATGAAAGTATGATCGCGGATCTGATAGAGTGCTGTACACACTATCAGATCTGCGATCTGTGATGTCCCCCCCTGGGACAAAGTAAAAAAAAAATTTTCCACATGTGTAAAAAAAAAAAAAAATAATTATTCCTAAATAAATAATAATAATAAAAAAAATATTATTCCCATAAATACATTTCTTTATCTAAAAAAAACAAACAAAAACAATAAAAGTACACATATTTAGTATCGCCGCGTCCGTAACGACCCAACCTATAAAACTGGCCCACTAGTTAACCCCTTCAGTAAACACCGTAAGAAAAAAAAAAAAAAACGAGGCAAAAAACAACGCTTTATTACCATACCGCCGAACAAAAAGTGGAATAACACGCGATCAAAAAGACGGATATAAATAACCATGTTACCGCTGAAAACGTCATCTTGTCCCGCAAAAAACGAGCCGCCATACAGCATCATCAGCAAAAAAATAAAAAAGTTATAGTCCTCAGAATAAAGCGATGCCAAAATAATTATTTTTTCTATAAAATAGTTTTTATCGTATAAAAGCGTCAAAACATAAAAAAATGATATAAATGAGGTATCGCTGTAATCGTACTGACCCGACGAATAAAACTGCTTTATCAATTTTACCAAGCGCAGAACGGTATAAACGCCTCTCCCAAAAGAAATTCATGAATAGCTGGTTTTTGGTTATTCTGCCTCACAAAAATCGGAATAAAAAGTGATAAAAAATGGTCACGTGTCCGAAAATGTTACCAATAAAAACGTCAACTCATCCCGCAAAAAACAAGACCTCACATGACTCTGTGGACCAAAATGTGGAAAAATTATAGGTCTCAAAATGTGGAGACGCAAAAACTTTTTTGCTATAAAAAGCGTCTTTTAGTCTGGTTTCACACTTGCGTTTTTATCTGCATGCGTTTTTTAAAAAAACCGCATGTGTGAAAAAATGCATGTAAACGCTGTAAAACGCATGCGTTTTTATAGAAAAACACAAGAAAACAAGAAAAAAAACAAAAAACCCTAACCCTACCCCTAACCTGAAATACGTGGCACTGAAATACGTGGCACTGAAATATACGTTTATATACGTATATACGTATATAAGTGCCACGATATTTCAGTGGCCACGTATTTCAGTGGCCACGTATTTAAGTGCCACGTATTTAAGTGCCACGTATTTAAGTGCCACGTATTTAAGCGCCACGTATTTAAGTGCCACGTATTTAAGTGCCACGTATTTAAGTGCCACGTATTTACGTGCCACGTATTTACGTGCCACGTATTTACGTGCCACGTATTTTTCAGTGCCTGAAATACGTGGCACTGAAATATCGTGGCACTGAAATATCGTGGCACTGAAGTATTTACGTGCCACGTATTTTTCAGTGCCTGAAATACGTGGCACTGAAATACGTGGCACTGAAATATCGTGGCACTGAAATATCGTGGCACTGAAATATCGTGGCACTTAAATACGTGGCACTTAAATACGTGGCACTTAAATACGTGGCACTTAAATACGTGGCACTTAAATACGTGGCACTTATATACGTGGCACTTATATACGTGGCACTTATATACGTGGCACTTATATACGTGGCACTTATATACGTGGCACTTATATACGTGGCACTTATATACGTGGCACTTATATACGTGGCACTTATATACGTGGCACTTATATACGTGGCACTTATATACGTGGCACTTATATACGTGGCACTTATATACGTGGCACTTATATACGTGGCACTTATGACTGTCAGAAAATGTTCAGTAAACGGTTAGGGGTAGGGTTTCAGGTAGAATTGGGGAGTTTCCACTGTTCAGGCACATCAGGGGCTCTCCAAACGCGACATGGCGTCCAATCTCAATTCCAGCCAATTCTGCGTTGAAAAAGTAAAACAGTGCTCCTTCCCTTCCGAGCTCTCCCGTGCGTCCAAAAAGGGGTTTACCCCAACATATGGGGTATCAGCGTACTAGGGACAAATTGAACAACAACTTCTGGGGTCCAAGTTCTCTTGTTATCCTTGGGAAAATAAAAATTTGGGGGGCTAAAAATCATTTTTGTGGGAAAAAAAATATGTTTTATTTTCACGGCTCTGCGTTGTAAACTGTAGTGAAACACTTGGGGGTTCAAAGTTCTCACAACACATCTAGATAAGTTCCTTGGGAGGTCTAGTTTCCAATATGGGGTCACTTGTGGGGGGTTTGTACTATTTGGGTACATCAGGGGCTCTGCAAATGCAACGTGACGCCTGCAGACCAATCCATTTAAGTCTGCATTCCAAATGGCGCTCCTTCCCTTCCGAGCTCTGTCATGCGCCCAAACAGTGGTTCCCCCCCACATAGGGGGTATCAGCGTACTCAGGACAAATTGGACAACAACTTTTAGGGTCCAATTTATCCTGATACCCTTGTGAAAATACAAAACTGGGGGCTAAAAAATCATTTTTGTGAAAAAGAAAAATAATTTTTATTTTCACGGCTCTGCGTTATAAACTGTAGTGAAACACTTGGGGGTTCAAAGTTCTCACAACACATCTAGATAAGTTCCTTGGGGGGTCTAGTTTCCAATATGGGGTCACTTGTGGGGGGTTTGTACTGTTTGGGTACATCAGGGGCTCTGCAAATGCAACGTGACGCCTGCAGACCAATCCATTTAAGTCTGAATTCCAAATGGCGCTCCTTCCCTTCCGAGCTCTGTCATGCGCCCAAACAGTGGTTCCCCCCCACATAGGGGGTATCAGCGTACTCAGGACAAATTGGACAACAACTTTTAGGGTCCAATTTATCCTGATACCCTTGTGAAAATACAAAACTGGGGGCTAAAAAATCATTTTTGTGAAAAAAAAAAATAATTTTTATTTTCACGGCTCTGCGTTATAAACTGTAGTGAAACACTTGGGGGTTCAAAGCTCTCAAAACACATCTAGATAAGTTCCTTAGGGGGTCTACTTTCCAAAATGGTGTCAATTGTGGGGGGGTTTAATGTTTAGGCACATCAGGGGCTCTCCAAACGCAACATGGCATCCCATCTTAATTCCAGTCAATTTTGCATTGAAAAGTAAAATAGCGCTTCTTCCCTTCTGAGCTCTGCTATGCGCCCAAACAATGGTTTACACCCACATATGGGGTATCGTCGTACTCAGGACAAATTGCACAACAATTTTTGGGGTCCAATTTCTTCTCTCACCCTTGGGAAAATAAAAAATTGGGGGTGAAAAGATAATTTTTGTGAAAAAATATGATTTTTTATTTTTACGGCTCTGCATTATAAACTTCTGTAAAGCACTTGTTGGGTCAAAGTGCTCACCACACATCTAGATAAGTTCCTTAGGGGGTCTACTTTCCAAAATGGTGTCACTTGTGGGGGGTTTCAATGTTTAGGCACATCAGGGGCTCTCCAAATGCAACATGGCGTCCCATCTCAATTCCAGTCAATTTTGCATTGAAAAGTCAAATGGCGCTCCTTTGCTTCCAAGCTCTGCCATGCGCCCAAACTGTGGTTTACCCCCACATATGGGGTATCAGCGTACTCAGGACAAATTGTACAACAACTTTTGGGGTCTATTTTCTCCTGTTACCCTTGGTAAAATAAAACAAATTGGAGCTGAAATAAATTTTGTGTGAAAAAAAGTTAAATGTTCATTTTTATTTAAACATTCCAAAAATTCCTGTGAAACACCTGAAGGGTTAATAAACTTCTTGAAAGTGGTTTTGAGTACCTTGAGGGGTGCAGTTTTTAGAATGGTGTCACACTTGGGTATTTTCTATCATATAGACCCGTCAAAATGACTTCAAATGAGATGTGGTCCCTAAAAAAAAATGGTGTTGTAAAAATGAGAAATTGCTGGTCAACTTTTAACCCTTATAACTCCGTCACAAAAAAAAATTTTGGTTCCAAAATTGTGCTGATGTAAAGTAGACATGTGGGAAATGTTATTTATTAAGTATTTTGTGTGACATATGTCTGTGATTTAAGGGCATAAAAATTCAAAGTTGGAAAATTGCGAAATTTTCAAAATTTTCGCCAAATATTCGTTTTTTTTCACAAATAAACGCAAGTTATATCGAAGAAATTTTACCACTAACATGAAGTACAATATGTCACGAGAAAACAATGTCAGAATCGCCAAGATCCGCTGAAGCGTTCCAGAGTTATAACCTCATAAAGGGACAGTGGTCAGAATTGTAAAAATTGGCCCGGTCATTAACGTGCAAACCACCCTCGGGGCTTAAGGGGTTAATGCCTCCTCACTACCTACTTCCTTTAATTCTCTAAATGCTTTCTTTTTGTCACTCATTGCACCCCTTACAGCTCTATTTAGCCATATTGGTTTCCTCCTATTTCTAGTATGTTTATTCCCATACGGTATATACTGTGCACAGGTCCTATCCAGGATGCTAATAAACGTCTCCCATTTTCTTTGTGTATTTTTATGTCTCAGGATATCGTCCCAGTTAATTGCACCAAGATCCTCGCTCATCCGTTGGAAATTTGCCCTCCTGAAGTTTAGTGTCCTTGTCACCCCTCTACTGCACATCTTATTAAAGGATACACGAAAACTTATTATTTTGTGATCACTATTCCCCAAGTGACCCCCAACCCTTATATTTGCTATGCGGTCTGGCCTGTTGGTTAATATTAGGTCTAGCAGTGCCCCCCTTCTTGTTGGGTCCTGAACCTGTTGTGAAAGGTAATTTTCTCTCATAGTTGTCAAAAACCGATTACCTTTGCTGGAACTGCAGGTTTCTGTTCCCCACTCTATTTCAGGGTAGTTGAAGTCCCCCATAATAATGACTTCTCCTTGAGTCGCAGCTTCATCTATTTGCTTTACGAGGATATTCTCCATTGCTTCCATTATTTTTGGAGATTTATAACAAACCCCTATCAGTAATTTATTATTTTTTTCCCCCTCCCCTTATCTCCACCCACAGGGACTCTACATTTTCATTAAATTCACCTATATTATCAAGCAGGATGGGTTTTAAGGACGATTTTACATATAGACACACCCCTCCACCTCGCTTATCTGTACGGTCATTTCTGAACAGGCTATAGCCCTGCAAGTTAACAGCCCAGTCATGGCTCTCATCCAGCCATGTTTCAGATATCCCCACCATGTCATAATTTTGCTCCAACAACATTAGTTCTAATTCCTCCACTTTGTTGGTGAGGCTTCTGGCATTAGTATACATGCACTTGATGTTCCTCTCTGTACCTCTATTCTTTCTTAAAGGGAACCTATCACCCCGTTTTTTTCGGTATGAGATAAAAATACTGTTAAATATGGCCTGAGCTGTGCATTACAATAGTGTAGTTTGTGGACCCCGATTCCCCACCTATGCTGCCGAAATACGTTACCAAAGTAGTCATTTTCGCCTGTCAATCAGGCTGGTCAGGTCGGATGGGCGTGGCTTCTTCCCCCAGATATTGCGTAGTTTTCCGTTGGTGGCGTAGTGGTGTGCGCATGTCCAAGGTCCCCAATCCTGCACGGGGGGGTGAAAATAGCAGCGATGTCCGTTATTCCATTGGTGGTCGGTGGGCGCGGCCATCTTCCTTTGGCCGCGCGTGCGCAGAAGCGGCGCTCTGCTGGCCGCGGCTTCAGGAAAATGGCCGCGGGATGCCGCGCGTGCGCAGATGGAGATCGCGGCGGCCATTTTCCTGAAGCCGCGGCCAGCAGAGCGCCGCTTCTGCGCACGCGCGGCCAAAGGAAGATGGCCGCGCCCACCGACCACCAATGGAATAACGGACATCGCTGCTATTTTCACCCCCCCGTGCAGGATTGGGGACCTTGGACATGCGCACACCACTACGCCACCAACGGAAAACTACGCAATATCTGGGGGAAGAAGCCACGCCCATCCGACCTGACCAGCCTGATTGACAGGCGAAAATGACTACTTTGGTAACGTATTTCGGCAGCATAGGTGGGGAATCGGGGTCCACAAACTACACTATTGTAATGCACAGCTCAGGCCATATTTAACAGTATTTTTATCTCATACCGAAAAAAACGGGGTGATAGGTTCCCTTTAAGTTATTAACTGTTCTAACCCCACCTCCCATGCCACCGCCACCCCCAACTTCCTTATTTGTGCCCAGGTCTCTATCTGCACTATCTTTCCCTCCTATAAATTGAATACCCTCCCCCCCAATCCCTAGTTTAAACACTCCTCCAACCTTCTAGCCAATTTCTCCCCCAGCACAGCTGCACCTTCCCCATTGAGGTGCAGCCCGTCCCTAGCGTAGAGCCTGTAGCCAACTGAGAAGTCGGCCCAGTTCTGCAGGAACCCAAACCCCTCCTTCCTACACCAATTCTTGGGCCACTTATTAACCTCCCTAATCTCCCGTTGCCTCTCTGGCGTGGCACGTGGTACAGGCAGTATTTCGGAAAATACCACATTGGAGATCCTTGCTTTCAGCTTGCAGCCTAATTCCCTGAAATCATCTTTAAGGACCTTCCACCTACCTCTAACTTTGTCATTTGTGCCAATGTGCACCATGACCGCTGGGTTCTCACCAGCCCCTCCCAGTAATCTGTCCACCCGATCAGCGATGTGTCGGACTCGAGCGCCAGGTAGGCAGCACACCGTTCGACGATCACTGTCTTTGTGACAGATTGCCCTATCTGTTCCCCTAATAATTGAGTCCCCCACTACCAGCACCTGTCTGGCCTGCCCTGCTCTCCTATTTCCCTCCTTACTGGAGCAGTCACTCCTCCGGCTTTCAGAGGACATGCCTGGCTGCAGCAGTGCTACCCCTGTACTGGCATCCCCCTCATCTGCCAACTTAGCAAACTTGTTAGGGTGTGCCAGATCAGGACTAGCCTCCCTGGCACTCTTCCCTCTACCCCGCTTCCTGTCACCCAGCTTGCTACTTCACTGTCCTGCAGCTCCATCCTACCACCCCCCCCCCTCATCTATCCCATTGAGCGTCTGCTCAGTGAGCAGAAGACTCCTTTCCATGTTGTCAATGGATCTCAGTGTTGCCAGCTGCACATTTGGATCCAGAATCTGGGCTTCCAAATGCTCAACGTGCTCACATCTCGCACAGCAGTATGCACCCTCGACCGGCTGATCAAGGACTGCATACATGTGGCAAGATGTGCACTGGATGGCATTAACAATAGTGGAGCACATTTCCTAATGGGGATTGCTCCACACAGAAATGTTAAATAAAAAATAAATACAAAGTATTAATAAAAAACAGACAGCAATTCCTCCCTTGGAAACTCCCTGATTCCAAAGTCACTGAATCACAAGTCACACACTTACCGCCGTTCACACTTACGCTCAGGTCACACTCAGCTCGCTCACACTCGCTATGCTGAAGATTTATAGATTTTTTTTTTTCCTCTATTTCCCCTCAACAGAAATCCACCTTGCTGTTCAAATGCACTTCTAAAAAGGACTTGAGCCCCAAACAGCTGCCCCTTATAACCCCTTAATTATGAGCCCCCACCCTAAGTTAACCCCTTGTGAATATAGCTACTCCCAATTCAGCAACTCACACCATATCCGAGAAAGGTCGTTCATCACTCTTTTTTAACTCAGCGCTGCAAGTGGCAGCCAGCTTCGTGTATCCATTCATACAACTTTCATTGCCTTCCAGACTGCCAGCTGCCATTTGAGACTGACACTGTAGGAAATCAGGCTCTCCTTATTAGACGCCCAAGGTAAAATGGCATATCATAACAGCCTTTTCCGTACTTCAAGTGGAATTCTAAGTATACAGTGCCGTACGACTACCCAAAAGTATAAATAATATAAACGCGTCCCTCCCCCCTCGGATTGTACTAATGGCAGGAGAAAACCTAAATGAGAAACCCTCTGATAGACTTGCATAATAAAACTGAATGTGAGCGCACAAAATATACATACATTCACACTTCACCGTGCCTGTCACAGAGCCTGGGGGACAGCTCGGTCTAAAACAAAAGCAGCGATATCATTGCTGTGGGCAACACACCGACTTTCTGTTTGCAATGCTTTTTTGCTTTTCTCAATAGGTAAATAAAAATAATAATTATACTTCTCCTGGTAGAGAATCCTCCCCCCACCAGTACACAATAAGTGCAGGATCAGCATACGTGCACAAGGCAGAACAAGAGCGAAATAAATCCACAGCAGCGAAATCCGCAGCAGCAAAGTTTTTGTTATAGATTTTGCTGCCGAAAGACTGGGTATTTATAGTAGATGTTCACACAGTGCATTGAAAAAGGAAAAAAAAAAAAATCTCCAGTAATATTCTGCAGAATAAATTGGATGACAAAATCGGCGGCACCACGCTTATGCTGCCGCAGTTTTCGCGAAGATCTCATCCACAATGCTACTACTGTAACCCTCAAAAATCTGCTGACTATACAGCCGTACATATTTTGGGAGGGTAATAAATTATCTTAAAAAGGCTGATTGACCACTGGACAGCCCCTCATTCATGGCTCCAGGGTGCTGCATAAAGTTAAAAAAAATGTCTGATTACTTCTGGGAAAAAATAAATAACTTCCCTTCTAGACCACGATCACTCCCCCGCTATCACCCTTGAGCTATCCCATCAGTCTCCTGACATAGGTAATGACATTGTCCATTACAGCCAATCAGCAGCCACCTTCACGTTTCCATAGAAGAGGAATAAACCCTATTCTTCTGATTGGAAGGAATGGTGAAGGCTGCAGTCGATCAGTGGCTGATCTAAGTGTTGTGTCCCGCACCAGTCTCCTGACATAGGCAACGTCATGTAACTTCTGCAGTCACCCAGCGGCTGCTGTTCAGCTGCAGTCTTCACAATTATGTCCTAGTAGAGTTTCTTCCTTCTTTTACAGAAATGTGAAGGCAGCTGCCGATTGGCTGCAGCGATCACATGACATTGCCTATGACAGGAGACTGGTGGGGGAACCCAAAAACGGAGATCGGCCACTGATCTGATTGGAAGGAGTTTTGAAGGTTGACGTTGATCAGTGGGCGATCTCCGTTTTTGAGTTTCCCAGTAAGTCTCCTGACGCAGGCAATGTCATGTGATCGTTACAGCCAATCAGCAGCCACCATCACATTTTGGTAAAAGAGGACGAAATACACTATCTGCTAGGACAAAATTGTGAACACTGCAGCCACACAGCAGCCACTGATTGGCTGCAGCAGTTATATGAACAGTAGAGGAACTCATGGCTGAGAGTAGAGGATCACGACCGGTCCAGGAGGTAATCAGAGAATTTTTGCAGCATCCTGGGGCCATGAATAAAGTGATGTCTATTAGTGGACAGTCCTTAACGCTTCCAAAATTTTGGACAAAATTTATTCGAGTTTCTAGAAAGCAACATGATAACTGCTGAGGAAAAGCTCCATGATCAGCCTCCCAAGACTGCCCACAAAAACCAGCAATAGAGGAGAGAAACTGGGAAGGCATCAGCAGTGCAAACACACTCCAGTTTACCGTTCCATCAACCTCCTCAGATCTCTGCTAATGCTATAACGTAAGGAGCCCTGCCGAGACTTCACTTATCAAATCACCCTCCCGAGAAAAACTGAAATAAGTCTACTGATACAAAGCGGTCTACTGGGACCAAAGTCTAGGAATGTGCACGGTAAGCCCAGAGAACTCACGAATGGCGGCAGCAAGAGGTTGATGCAATCCCCTTGTGACAACATCTAAATCCTGTACGTTTCATAAGGAGGAAGGACGAGAAGTCTGAGGAGGTCTCCACAGGGTGAAGTATCAGGGAATTTAGGTTAGAGGGGAAGATGCGATGTTGTCCTAATTTAAAGGACAAGTCACCCGCGTAATAAACTGAGCACTAAGAGAATGAGAAAATTCAGAGTGTTCCTCCTGCTCCTTCCCTTGTCAAGTAACCGGGGCAGTCCAGGGTGGCCCACGAGCAATGGATTTGCAGTCAGCTGTCGAATTCTACAAAGCACACTAAAAAAAAAGAAAAAGGTAACTCCGCTTCTCTCCAAGTTAATCGCTTCCTCTAAGGAGCGGTTCATGCGGAGGGCAACGATTAGCATGTGAGATATATTGTGAGCTCCCAACAAGCCGAACTACTAGTATAAAGCATGAGAGATTAACGTTCGTGGAAAGGAGGTGAATGGAACGGTTACTGTCTCACATCCCCGGTGTACAAACTCACTTTGTACAGACATTTAATACTTTTATTTAATGTAGACCGGCGGAGACTTCACAGCACCCACTCTGTGTCTGCAAAGGCCAAGTAATTTTTTATTAAAATTAAATTTTTTTCACCAGGTTTTTACTATGGAATCTGATAGCAGCATGATATAGGGGCTAAGTCGCTGATTCCAGCGATGTGTCACTTGCTGCTCTGCTTGCTGTAGTTTTGATACAATCACTGTTTTCTCACCTGTAGATCCAGCAGAACTCAGAATGCCGAGTAGCGTATAACCCTGCCCACACCACTGATTGGCAGAAGAAAGCAAATCAGTGGTGGAGGCGTGGCTACACAGAGCAGTTGACTAGAAGGCACGAGACCCCTAGTCCTGTAGTCATAATATGCTAATAAAACACTTATTTTATTGAGACAGCATAATAAAGCCTAGTAAGTGACACATCGCTGCAATCAGGGTCGCTGCCCCTACACAATGTTGCTCTCAGATTACATAGTAAAAACCTGCTGACAGACTCCCTTTAAGCCCTCTCCTTCCAGTTGTCTTTGATTTTTACATACAGGTTAAAAACCATTATTTTTTATTACTTTTCAATTGCTTTAATAATTTATTAGGTATATGTAAATGGTTTAATCACTTTCAGCACTACACAGATACACCAGCTGAGTTCAGATAAACAATTAAAGCATAAAATGACTTTTCAAACCTAGCACAGGCACTCGGTGCCCCACCAAACGCTGTGGTCTTGCATGTGATAAACAGTCTACACAAAGGGTGCGCACAGTGCCTGTGCTTGGTTTGAACAGTCATATTGCACTCCTTTTAAATTATTGGATAAGTCATGATGGACACAGGTCAGGATATCAAAGCCACAGCAAAAAACATCCAAAAAGACAAAAAAGGGTCAATTTTTAATCTGGGTCACAAATCAAACTCCCCAATTCCAATCAAAGAAGCTCCGAATTTGGAAACAATAAAAATGGACAAGAACCAAAAAAAATGGATCCAGCGCACTAATAAAAAATGGTCACTTTCTTTCTTCTATGCGAGAAAAAAAAAAGATGGATGTCTGAGTGATACCAACGTCTCAGAATGTTTTATTAGAATACAGGATGGTCAAAAGTGAAGTCCGGGCAAAAGCAAAAAATAGTCAAAAGGGTATTTCTTAAATTTATTTATTGCCTATACACAAGATAAGTGATAAATGTACTTTATGGTCCAACCAACCCAAAAAGACCTTAAAAGGTGGTGAAGCGTATGTATCTCCACTGAGACTCTATGAGATTGACGGACATAACTGAGCACCTGAGGACACAACTTGATTACAGGTGAAACATCAGTGCATTTTTTTTTTTTTTTTTTCACACTGCTTCGATATATTCAAAAGGTCAATATTAACGCAGTTGGAAGGAGATTGGAGATTTGACAGTGGTGTTAGCTCTGCGGGAACATCAGGTGTGAGATTTCATAAACTGCTTCTGTTCATAACACGGTGAGAATTAAAATATCCTGCAGAACGCCGGGCGTGGGAGAATTAGCATGTTAATGAAGATGTCACAGAGAGCTATAGCAACGGCATATACTGGAGGAGAATACAGGATGCGGGGGAACGTTCTATCATGGAAAGTAAACACTCAGCAATAACAATGAACAATGCCCCGGTATGTGTACAGATCGAGCTGAACACTGCATTATCTGCTGGAGAGAGATCTGAAAATACATGAATCTGTGCAGATATAATGACAGAGAAACAAGGTAAAGTCCACAATATGTGGATGCAAGACATCTGTATAGAGAAAGAAAAAAAAAAGAGGAGTTGTTGAACCCAATCACAAAAATGCATTTCAGAGAACGGAAACAAAGAATAGAATAGAAAAGGGTAAAAAAGAAGCATAAAAAAATTCAAATAAAAGAAAAAATAAGTAGTAAGAAAAAAATATAGAAAAGGAATTATGAAATATAATATATAACAGGTGGAAAAAGGTTAAACTTGATAGAGCTATATGACTTTGTAAATATGAAAATAGAAAGTAAAAAGAAAAACAAAAATATATAAAAAAATAGTAGTAAGAATAAAAAATATAGAAGAGAGAAAAAAATTATATATAAAAGGAATGAAAGAAATATGATATGATTATGTAGCAACTCACTCGGGGAAAATAGTTAACACATTAAAAACTGAAACTGACCCTGCCGGTTCCTGTACAGACTAGAGATCCTGACCCTGCTGTCCCTGGGTTTTCCTGCGTGAGCCAAGATAGCCCTAACAACAGACTAGATGATGGCAACTCGGCCCTATGCTGCCCAAAAGGCCATCGAGTGTTTCACGTTCCTGTTAAAGAACCGGAGGGCAGAGCAGGGTGAAAATTACCTAATAGATGGGAAAGTGTGTGAAAAAAGGAAAAATATCCCAGAGTGAGTAAAACAAACCACGAAATACAAAACAAAGGTTTAAATACGTATGTTTAGAGAATATGTGGCCCACTTTCTAAAAAGAAACATTAGATAGGTGCAGGGTAAAGAACATAAACAGAGAAATAAACCCTAGCTGGTCTTTTACTGACTGGCTTAAACTACAGCAGTATGGTGGAACATACAAATGAGACTATCACCAGCAGGAAACACCAGCAGGGGGAAGTATAAAAAGCCGCACCCGAAAGATGATAGGGCTGACAAATGAGTAAATGAAAACAGCTCTTACTCTAAAAAGACTGAAGCAAGGATAACCAAAACTGAACACCCAGAGAAAAGGTGCATCTGTTGTGGCTCCGCAGACAGACGCCGACCACAAAGCTCAGCCTCAAGGGTTCGAACCCGGACGTGTTACATATAATAAATAACCAGTATACAAAAGGTTAAACTTGATGGACCTATGCGACTATGATAATAGAAAGTAAAAAGAAAGAAATTATAAAATAGTAAGAAAAAAAAGTATATAGATAAGGATAAAAAAAATATATATTAAAGAAATATAATATATAACCAGACCTACATTACTATAAGTAAGTAAAAAGAGAATTTTTTTTTTCAAATAACTAAATAATAAAAGAAAAAAAATGACTACAGAAAAAACAACGATTGTCAAGGAAAGAAAAAAAAAGTAAATACAATTGAGCATAAAAAGACGTCAAGAGCCAAACAATTCCCGGAACATTCAGAAAGATAAAGGAGCAAAAGGGTTTTGTCAGGGCAAACTTTATTGAATGGTTTTGGAACATTTTAATAGCAATGTGTGTGTGTCCTCATCCTGCAAAACTGGAAAGACTCCAACAAATGGATTAACACATTACAATAAACTATAACAAAGACAAAAACAACATTTACAGGTCATGGGAGGATATAGATGGCGGGCTGCAATCCAACCACTAGAGAACAAGGCACTTAAATGATGATGTGAACTGTGCTCTTCCGCTCAATAGAAGCCTCCTTTGCTAACCCATCGTTTAAGAAGTTTAGTAAAATGAACCTTTTACTGTAAATTTTACTATTCTATATAATGAGCACAAATGCTATGGAGAAAACGTAAGATGAGGCAGCTCCTTGGGACTCTAGGAAAAAGGAATGGATTGTGAGCCGTCAATAACCTATAAAATCAACCTGGTCATTATTCAAAGTCATTGAACGGTAAGGCAATGTCCACCTTTATTGCTCTATAATTCTACAATAAATATTCAGTCAGTTTTAATTTACAATACCGTTTAGTAATTTATTGATACTTTGCATCTCCATGGAAACAGACTACAAACAAACCTTGTGCAGTCTGAACTTTGATTTAGCACCCTAAAAAAAGCTGCTTTAAAGATTGATAGGAATTGTAACCCTTTGTCCTCCTTCAATCATCCTGGTGATTTTGGTACTGGAAAATCCAGTGCTGGTGAGATCAGTGGTTCTGTGTCCGTGTCTGACATCTGTGTGACATCCGTGTGCCGTCAGTGTGACAAGTATGGAATGAAATGAAGCACAGAAATGAAAGAGCGTTACCGTATGTTTCGGACTATAAGACGCTCTTTTTTCTTCCAAAAATGTGGAAGAAAATGTAGTGCGTTTTATAGTCCGGATGCACTGGCTCTTGCGGGGAGGTGGGGGAGTGGCATTGGCGGAGCAACGGGTCACAGAGGCAGGAGCCGGCTGCTGCGGCTAACTCCTGTGCCCGCTGCTAAAGAGAAATGAATATTCACTGCATTTCACTCCCATGGGCATGGAGGGCAATGAATATTCATTTCTCTTTAGCATCCTGGTATGACTGGCCCCATCCCAGTACTGTTATGTATGGCCCCATCCTTATCCTGGTATGACTGGCCCCCACCCCTATCCTCGTATGCATGGCCCCATCGTTATCCTGGTATGACTGGCCCCCACCCGTATATTCGTATGCATGGCCCCATCCTTATCCTGGTATGATTGGCCCACAACCATATCCTGGTATACATGGCACCATCAGACAACACTAAAACAAACCATTACACTTACCTTCCCGGCGCTCCCTCGCAGCATCTTGTTCCGATGCCAGCAGCTGCTTTATGCTTGTAATTAGTGCATGGCAGGGATGTCATGCGCTGCTTGCAAGCCGAAGGGCAGCTCCCGGAATACTAACTGCTCTGCACGCCAGGACTGCGTGTGTGCAGAGCAGTGAGTATTCACTGCTCTTCAGTAGCACGCACAGTGTCAGCCGGAGCCTTCCTGCAGCTGCCAGGCAGTCACGTGTGCCGCCACTAAAGGGAATGAATATTCACCACATTCCAAAACTGCACCAGGCAGCCAGGTAAGTGATAACGGATAAGCTGAAATCAGGGTCTCTGCCTCTACATCATGTTGCTCTCAGATTACATAGCAAAAACCTGCTGACAGATTCCCTTTAACACCCTGCATGGTGTATGAGCAGCCTAACTACAAAACTCAAAGATGCTTTAAAAAAGCAATTTTTGGGTTGCGTTTCAGGGCTGTGGAGTCGATAAGCTAAACATTCGACTCAGACTCCTCAATTTCCCTGACTCCACAGCACTGCCTCACTACTGAGCATGTACATAAAGTGCAGCATAGATTTATCTCTACTAAAAGCCGAGATCCTTAGATCAGGCACAGAACAGACATTTATAGGATATTTCATAACTTTCCCAAATTGTTATGAAAACATTTACTACACATCCTGCACTGAACTACTGTACCCAATGTATTATATATTTTAGGAGTCTGAGTCAGGCCATTTTATACTGACTCCACCAAAATGGACACAGACTGATTCCACAGCCCTGTCGAGTTTTTAAATCAACCAAACGCAAGAATTGTATATTAGGCAGGAAGAATGGGACCAGATTCCATTGCGAATGCAACTACATAGCTTTCACGTAAAGGTTTAATAGAGACAACGTCTGTAAAATAAAAAAAAAATTATATATATATATATATATATATATATATATATATATATATATATATATATATATATATATATATATATACACGTAAAGAAGCAAAATACTGGCACTGATAGGGGTGTATAATATTTATACGCAATGTCGGCTGAGAAGATCTCTCTTTGGCTGAGGGTTTCTTTTTATGAAGCAGTGTTTGAAAAGATGGGGGTGGTGCTTAGCAGAAAATACGTGCCAAGTCCAATAAGAATTATATAAAAAGAAAAAGAAAAAAAGAAAAATGACTACATGACCTCCAGGTCGTCCAATCGTTTCTGGAATCAATTCCATAACGGAACCTTTATCACAGCTTCTTGATTGGTTATTAAAACCGTTGTTGTATGAAATTCCGTCCTTCATTAAAGACTCAGGGGACTTCCTCCTTGCGTTAAAAGGTTTCACATGGCAACCAACCTTCGCTTTGGCCTCTATCGACATCACTAGTTTATACACTAGGATACCACAGCAGACGGGTATTGAGGCAATTCGGAGTATTTTATCGAATACGGACAAGGATCAGGATTTCATATCCTTTGTGACTGATAGTTTGGATTTTGTGTTGTCCAATAATACATTCAAATTTATGGACAAATGGTATCGCCAGAAGACAGGTACCGCAATGGGTACTCCGGTGGCATGCGTCTTTGCAAACCTGTTTTTAGCAGCGTTTGAGGAGAGGCATGTCACCGGACCCCAAAATCCCTACTTAAAATACATTCGTCTTTTTCTACGTTTTGCGGACGACATCTTCATAATTTGGGATGGGGGGGAAATAATCTTTCAGGAATTTATTAAATTCCTGAATGAAAATGATGAAAACATGAGATTCACGTCAGTATATGGGGGTACTGAATTGGATTTTCTGGACGTGAAAGTGGAAGTTCAGAATAGTGCAATAATAACAAGTGTACACAGGAAAAGCACAGCCACCAATAGTGTATTACACTTTAGTAGCGCCCACCCACATCACACTAAATCCAGCATTCCATTTAGTCAGATGGTGAGATTAAGAAAAATAAACAACTGTGAGGACATTTACAAAAAACAGATTCAAGAACTTAAAATGCGGTTTAAAACAAGGGGATATCCCGAATATCTGCTACATGCAGCAGAGACACGCGCTGCCACTCTCACCCAAATAGACCTGCTAGAAAAAGGACATAATAAAAGAATCAAAAACAAAAAAACGGATGAAGGTAGTATAGGAGCACAACAGGGTAATAAAAATCGGAGATTTCCTTTTATATTCAAACATACTCCCCTAGATAACCAAATACACGCTATAATTCGTAAAAACTGGCACGTCCTTCAAAAAGACGCAGACTTCGTAGATACTACTCCCCTCTTTTCATATAAACGTTCAAAAAATATAGGGGATTTAATTGTAAAAAATCGTGTAGAAAAACGCAGTACAAATTGGATTAGTTCTTCTGCCCCACCTGGCAATCACAAATGCGGTGACTGCAGTATGTGTACTTTTCATAAAACAGATAATCCTGTAAGAATAGGAACTTATACCCACACTGTCAAAGACTTTATAACCTGTAGGAGTAAATTTATTGTATATGTTATCCTGTGCCCCTGCAACCGCTATTATATAGGCAAAACAATTAGGCCATTAATGGTGCGGTTTCGGGAACATTACAATTCAATTCTCACAGGGAAAGGCAGAGTGCGTTTAGTTAAACACATACAGGAACAGCATGCAGGTGATCCGAATGTCCTAAAATTTGCAGGACTAGAAAAGGTAAATTTCCCTAAATATGGTGGGGACCACCACAGGCTTCTCCTGCAGCGAGAAGCCAGGTGGATATTAAGGACCAACGCACAAGGTCCATGGGGTTTAAATGAAAAAATAGATTTATCGGTATTTATCTAATTGAGGCATTCTATTGTTCATTTCCTGAAGTTGCATGACTGAGCGGTGCAGTTCGAGTAAGTTGTTGGTTTTAATTCACACTGGTGCTAAATATGCATGTAAATTTATGTTAATTATTAAGCTGTCTGAATCCCATAAAGGGAAATGACGTTGTAACGCCCACTTCACATGGACCCGTAGAAGCGCATAAGCGTGAAACGGCCGTCGTCCGTCTCGTTGCTGCACATTCCTGCTCCCCTCACAAGCCCAAGCCGTTCACTGTGCCACATCCCAGTGGGGATTTGTATGTTGGAATAAAGATCTGAAGAAATATACGGGGTGAGTGCTGCAATTTTTTTTTTTTTTTTTTTTTTTTTTTTTTTTTTTTTTTTTTTTTTCTTTTTATATAATATATATATATATATATATATTGCTCAAAAAATAAAGGGAACAATAAAATACCACATCCTAGATATCATTGAATTAAATATTCCAATTGCAAATCTATGAAAATGCCTCAAGACAAGGAAATGATGCTCAGAAGTGAGTGTGGCCTCCATGTGCTTGCATGACCTCCCTACAAATGCCTGGGCATGCTCCTGATGAGGTAACGGACATTCTCCTCAGGGATCTCCTTCCAGAGCTGGATTAAAGCAATATTCAACTCCTGGACAGTCTGCGGCGCAACTTAGCATTGGTGGATGGAGTGAGACATGATGTGCCAGATGTGCTCGATTGGATTCAGATCTGGGGAATGGGGGGGCCAGTCCATAGAATTAATGCTTTCATCTTGCAGGAACTGCTGACACACTTCAGCCATAAGAGAATTGTCATGCAGAAGGAACCCAGTGCCCACTGCAAATGCATATTGTCACACAATGGGTCTGGGGATCTCATCCCGATACCTAATGGCAGTCAGTGCACCTCTGGCTAGTACATGGAGGGCTGTGCGGCCCCCCCAAAGAAATCCCTCACACCATTACTGACTCACTGCCAAACCAGTCATGCTGCAGGATGTTGCAGGCAGAACGTTCTCCACGGCGTCTGCAGACTGTCACGTCTTTCACATGTGGTCAGTGTGAACCTGCTCTCATTCGTGAGGAGCACAGGGTGCCAATGTTGAATCTGCCAATCTTTGTGTTCTCTGACAACCGCCCATCGCATTTCACGGTGTTGGGCTGTAAGCTCAACACCCACTTGTGGATGTCGAGCCCTCATATCACCCTCATAGAGACCACTCAGTTTGATCAGACACATGCACATTTGTGGCCTGCTGGAGATCATTTTGCAGGGCTCTGACAGTGCTTCTGTTCCTCCTTGCACAAAGGAGGAGGTAGCAGTCCTGCTGCTGGGTTGTTGCCCTCCTACGGCCCCCTCCATGTCTCCTGGCATCTGCTCCATGCTCTGGACACTGTGCTGACAGACACAGCTACCTTCTTGCCACAGCTCGCTTTGATGTGCCATCCTGGATGAGCTGCACTACCTGAGCAACCTTTGTGGGTTGTTGACACCACCTCATGTTACTGTACCTCTAGGGATGAGAGCAAAATACAAAAGTGACCAAAACAGCAGTCAAAAAGGACGCGGACATATGGTCTGTGGTCACCCCCTGCAGAACCACTCCTTTATAGGGGATGTCTTGCTAATTGCTGATCATTTCTACCTGTTTGCTCCATTTGCACAACAGCAGGAGAAATTCATTCACAATCGGTGTTGCTTCATAACTGGACAGGTTGAGTAACTTGGAGTTGCATTGTGTTGTTTAAGTGTTCCCTTTATTTTTTTGAGCAGAGTATATATTTTTTTCATAAGAAATACACTGCTTGCAATATTCCAGGTAATATAAAACAAAAATTTTTTCAATGTCATAGCATAATTAATTGAAGGGCTTGTCTCAGCATACGGGATCAATGACCTAGCTTCAGGATAAGTCATCAACATTAGATCGGAGGTGGTAACCCACCGATTAACTGTTAGTAGCTACAGTGGCAGCCTGCACAGTTCCACTGAATGTGTAGCAGCTGCTGCCGAGTGCTGCAGAACAGCTCCTATTCTTACTGCGCATGGTTCAAGCCGCATAAATCATCTAACGGGTTTCCCCTTTAAGAATACACAAACTACAATAATGTAAAAAAACAAGAAAAAGTGAAAATAGATCTTGTCATTAGATTTAAAATGATAAAACCAACATAACTTTTGTGGGCATCAAGGCATTGTTCCGGCAAGATCTCCTCAATAAACATTTCTTATACTCACAGAATATGCACACAACAATGCACCAGCAAATCTAATTTTCCTAGCAAATCCTCTGGGTCAGATTTATTTGTGTTCTAAAATGTGCTCACAGGCAGAATCTCCTTGAAATGATAATGCCACGCAACAGTTTTTAGAGTCTCACGAGGATCGGAAAATGTCTCAGGGCCACAAAAGCTCCATGAAAGGCCCTGTCGTACACCACCTACACATGTGAACAGCTAAATGGAGAAGTGTCTCCCTCTTAAATTCGAGAGCAAATTTAGGAAGAACTCGGTACTTATTTCATTGAGATCAAAAATGAAAAATGAGAAATGAGGCACAGTCGTGTCACACAAGACACACGGAGTATGAGGAGGATTCTACTACAAAATCCACCATCAAAAACTTGTTTTAAATACTCCGTGAATAAGCTTCCTAATGATTAAATTGAAAACACAAATAGTCCACATAGCGCTTGAGCCTTTTCTTCAAGTGAACTTTTTTAGTAGGAAAATTCACTTTTTTTTAGGTAAATATTTGTGGATGAAAAATTTAAGTTTTTTGGAGCTTTTTCATTTTCAAATTGTTTTTGCGCATGGGGCATTTTTGCACTTTGATTGAATCAGTAGACAAATCGGGAGCTTAATTTGTAGCAGAAACGCCCTAATTAATTGACATGTTGCTTCTATTTTCACATGGAAAAAAACAAGTAGGGAAAGAAAAAAAAAAAGCGGCACATTAGCGTTTCACATACCAGCTCCCTGTTTATGTGGCCAATGTGGACCGAAACTTTGACTAGTCTGTATTCCCAGATTTACATCCTCTGATTTAATAAAGTCCACAGATTTTCATCGCCAATTCTGGAGTACCTCTGTCTCTTCTCAATGTTCACTGTATATATGTTTTAATTTTAAAATTAATAGGAATATTACAGAAAGAGAATTTGGCTGGTTTTTGAGCATGATTTTGGAGCACGATCTGTGTAAAGATCCAAGTAAAAAGTCAGTGTGAACAATACGCAAGCCAATTTACAGGACAGTAGTTATGAGGGGGTGTACTCCTTGCTCGGGTTCTCCCGAGCCCTCTCGGGTGGTCTCCAAGTATTTGTTAGTGCTCGGAGATTTAGTTTTCATCGCGGCAGCTGAATGATTTACAGCTATTAGCCAGGCTGAGTACATGTGGGGGTTGCCTGGTTGCTAGGGAATCCCCACATGTAATCAAGCTGGCTAGTAGCTGTAAATCATTCAGCTGAGGCGATGAAAACTAAATCTCCGAGCAGTCAAATACTCGGACATCACCCAAGCGTGCTCGGGAAAACCCGAGCAACGAGTACACTCGCTCATCACTACAGGACAGCCATTTTCATCTATACTACGTTTTATTTCTTATTTGGTATCGGGAAAGTACTTAAATGTAAAAAAATAAATAAATCTGGCCTTTCGCATGTAGAAAAAGGTACATTTTCAATAAATATCCATCTATAGGCATAATTTTATTGTTTTAAAACTAGTTACAAAAGAAGGAAAACCATGGGAACTTATTGGGACCCTTCACCGATCCGGAAAATGGGGCTCTGGTTGAAATGAAGCATTGACCTGCCTGGCACACTACGGCTCCATTCATTTGTGTAGGAGACTGGCGAGATAGGCAAGTGCTGTTCTCGGCTACCCCCGGCCTATAGGGTTTATAGTATAGACGGTCGGTGTGTGGGACCATCGCTCCCTTTAAACCGGGCATTCTAGAGCCCTATTCTTGGGATCGATGAAGGACCCATGAATCAAGATACCACCTATCCTGCGGATAAAACGCATTCCCTAAACCCGTTCAACCTAAATATATGCAAATTTTTTTTCACAGTTTCTGTATAAGAAGTGACAAGTCAATCAAGCCAAGCCAGATGGTGGAAAATTGGAGGAAAGCTGCCCAGACTATACTTCTTCCTATGCCAGGGCTCTTCTCACGGTGTCCAGCTAATTAAAACACAGTGTAATGAGGGACCCTGTCGGGATTTGACATGACCGGTAATTCCGGTAGCCCAAAACTAATCATAGGTTCTCTTTAAAAAAAATAAATAAATAAATATGTAAGAAATCTGCCAAGTGTAAATATATCATGAGACTGAAATTCAGCAATGAGAAAACTGGAAGGAAATGTAATAAAATTGTCACAGTAATGTCTCTCCAGGTGAAGTATTCGGTTCAGTTTTGTTTTTTTTCCGAAGTTCAAAATGCGTGGGAATTGCAACATGATCTATGATGACCTCTACCACCATAATTTAGATGCAGGCTGCAGACAAAATACTTAATTCAGAACAATCAATTATCTCTGTGACAAATGAGTGAGTTTTCAGCGAAAGAATAAAGTACCCACTGATAAAGCACCGACAAAACGCGTAAAATGTCCGTCCACAGGGATCGCTAACTATTTTGCTCATCCCCCCCAAAAAAATATCCCAGCAAATAGAGGATTAATTTCTTAATGAGACTTCCCTGAAATCATCCACCAATTTCTAATCCAAACAACATAATTGTTTTTTTTTATCCTCTCATTTCATGGAGCTTGATATTTGCCTTCCATTTCCATAAATGCATTAATGGTCTGAACTCCGACCTTATTTATTCCATAACCCTTATTAATAATAAATACTTGAGGTAAAGATGCAAAAAATCGGACATAGAATATTAAATAAAATGATAATTGTAAAATGGCAACGACAGAGGTTTATAAACAGGAAGAAAGTCTAAAAAAAAAAAAAAGCCAAAATGTGATACTGTGGTATGAAGAGAACAAAAATATGGGTGGGTGTCAGGATTTATTGCAAATCGTTGAGATTAATTGTTTTCTCTGGGTGTCCAGTAGAATGCCATTTTGCTATAGGATCGGAGTAGGAACTAGTCGAGTTCACCAGTACTAGATCGACTACAGAATAATAGTGTTAGGTAGACCAGTTGAGCTAGATCCTTTAAGATTCAGGTCCGGGTGGGCACAAGGAACTCAGGCGCTAATGGAGCAAGTCTCACGGACAGCGAGGACTTGGCACACTCCGGAATCTCAGCAGCAGCAGGACGATGAAGTGGAACCCAGCATGAATGGAAGCATAGCATGCATAGAAGGTGGAACACACCAAACAGAAAAGTCTAGAGACTCAATCCCAACACACAAATGTGTCTAAATGGGCATTAAAGAGATCTAGGGAGATGATGCAATGGATCCACTCCAGATAACCTGCAAAACTCGATGCGGAGCACAGCACAGAGCAGCAGACTGAGGGGAAAGGAACGGAGCCCAGAACAGGCGTGTAGAAAATGGTAACATGCTAAGTGTAGTAAAGTGGTTTCTTTTTAAAGGGTGGTCCACCGCCAATATACCAAATGTAACATCCCAATGTATGTCACTGCATACTATGCAGTAGCATAATGTTGTTATTTCAGGGTCCCCAACTTAAAAACATCAGGCAGATGCCAGCAGGACACTTTTTTGGCATATGTCAGGTCTATAGGGCTTCTGAATACTGTAAACATGGTGTGAAAACTGCATCTCAACTCAGTGAGCATCCCTTTGGTTCTCTAGGCTGCCAATGGAAAAAAATACAATTGAGCAAAAAGATTCACGCTGATCTGGTATGGCATTTAGTCCGATTCTTGGTAGCAGCCGGACCATGGCTGTCTTCACTTGTGCAAGCGTATCTGGCATGATGTCGAGGGGACTAGAAAACTCCAGGGGCACCCCTATATGTTGGGTTGAGATTACCGGTCACAAAACTGATGACGACCCTTGTCTAGCTGCCACTGAGGACAAGACTTGATGCCAGAACGATGCAGAACAAATGCGCTTAATTTTAGAAGGTTCACCATCCACCACATATGATGTTTGGAAGAGAATAATGAAGCATTGGGCAGCTATCACTATCACCCCATATGTTGGGTTGAGATTACCGGCCACAAAAGTGATGACGACCCTTGTCTAGCTGCCGCTGAGGACCAGACTTGATGCCGGAACGGTGCAGAACAAATGTGCTTAATTTTAGACGGTTCACCATCCACCACATATGATGTTTAGAAGAGAATAATGAAGCATTTGGCATTGCCATGAATCTGGTAGAGATTACAAAAATGTGAAAAGGGCCATGGAAGGTATATACAAGGTTTTCATCATTCGCAAAATACCAAGAATACAATTCTTTTTTGTTGTGCCAGCATAAAATAGGCATGGTTTAGACCTAAGACAGGCATGATGTAAGTTACAAGCTCAATAACACCTGGCCGTCCCGAACTGTTCAGTAAAATTAGAGATGCAGCCCATCATGCAGATGAAACCACGCTTAATGCAGCTTCATTAATAAGTGAAAGCTGCCATAGTAATTGCTCTGCCAAAGTTGAAATGAAAAATCATCAGTTTGTTTCTAAAGGAACAGCAGGCTGATGGCTGAATCATTGCGAAGATGCTCCGATTATCCCTCGCCACCACCGATCCTTCTGTTTTAAAAGAAGAGATAAAATATTTTTTAGTAGCGCGAAGCAGTCGACTCCATAAAATGCACCTTTAAAAGAGTAGTCACTGGATACTGAGGCTTTAAAATATTGTTTGAGGAAGAAAAAAAAAAAAGTGCCTTGAAAACGAAGAACATTGGAAGAAGAACCAGCGTTCGAATGATCAAAGGGAGGATTTCGCTACAATCCCATTTCAAGAGTTGGAAGCTTATTAGTTCATCTATGATCTCAATATCATTATGAAAGAAGAAAAATGTGATTGTCTGTGTGGATAACAGGCTCGGATGTGCCAGCCAGGCACAAATTATAAAGAAAAGGTGAGTAAAAAAAAGCAAAAAAAACTCCCACGTGCATAAAGAAGGAAAAAAACCAAAACAACAAAAGATACTTAGATATTTAAAGACTTTATTCTGAAGGCCGCCATGTCTACTTTATTATCGTCAGCCGCGCAAAGTCATCAACCGATTCTTTTTATCTCTCCATTCTCTTTAAATGAGGGACAATAACAGATCGTAGAGGGACCGCAGTATCTTAATTACATCGCAGGCAATTTATCTGAAGGAGCGGCACTGCTGCGAGACAAGGCGTTTAATCAGGACTGTGATCCTACGAGGAGGCTGGTTACAGAAGCAGAAGCTTCCTACTGTATGACCCATTTTTAAATTAAACTCCATAGTAATTAAAATAAAATTATTTTCTGTTGTCTTGTCAACGACTAATTTATAAGGGGTCAATAAGGGCCGGCTTCCGCGGGTTATGCGAGAATGAGGCTAGTCTATGGATAGCGCTGCAAATCAGTCATAACCGGAGATCTCTAGGATTGTACTTCAAGGAACTTGTGTAGACGACAGGTGCCAGAACCGCCACCAGTTGCAGTTCCTGTCCACTCCCGAAACGAATCGATGCTTACGTACCAAAATGTCTTTAAAGCATTAACTGTTATTTCAAAATAAGATAGCACCTATGTAAATGAGGAATCACACCAGCTCTGGGCATTATATGACTTATATTATTAATTTGTGACCTGTTTTTCCTCATGCAGACTTTTTCAGTTGTCTCTGAGCTAGAGTGTGGAGACTAACTGCTATTTTGCCTTCCATACACTGTACAAACAGGTGTGAGATATTCCTGCCTCCAACTATCACATGTTCATATTCATCTACAACATGGAGGACATTTAACAGGGATACTGAGCACTTCAATTTTCAGTTGTCTCTGAGCTAGAGTATGGAGATTAACTGCTATCATGACTTCCATACACTGTACAAACAGGTGAGATATTCCTGCCTTCCTGTCTCCAACTAGAACACGTTCAGATTCAGCTACAGCATTGAGGACATTATACAGTGATACTGAGCAATGTAGATGTGAATCCAGTTCTGGGGCAAGTTAAACACTTACTAGAAAGTAAGCATCTGGATCTGTCTGCGTTTAGGTCCTTTTCATTTCTCTCCTCTCTTCTTAGACATTAATAGGCACCGGTAATCTAAACTCTCACTGAGCTAGCAATTTGTAGATTGATTTTAGTAGTTTTTAAAGAACAAATGATGAGTTTAGGAGTTGAAAAGTAGTGGCTCATAAGTGGAGAAAGAAGCCTTTTTCCTTGATGAGATATATTACAAAGTTTCTTATATTGGCTTGTACTATTGATTTGTTCACATTGTTGAAATGGCAATGACCACGTAAATAAGATTATGAAGCCATCACTTTCACATTAACCATTGGATCTGTCAATATGGACTTTTGAGAGGGGTGAAGAGCAACATCAGCACCAATTTATCACTTGAGAAGCCCAAAGAGGTGTACATCCATTTGAAGGAGGCGAAACCCACCTAACCTCCAACCCAGTGTCATTGCCAATGCTATCCAGACGAGGTACATAGCCCAGGTCTTTTGTGCGATGCATTGATACTCTTGGCATCAGTTATTGCCCCATCTTTGTCCTCATTCTCCACCAATTCCTCGAGTATCTTCAGAGTTTTGCAGCCCCCTGGTCTCCATTTGTAAAAAGGAAAAATTCGATAAAATCGGTGATGTCATCTGGGATTAAGGGACAATACAGTTTAAAAAAATAACAGATAAAAAGTAGCAAAGATAAGCATACGAGATGCACAACAGTACCGCGGCCCCGCTTCTATTATACAGGCCGAGGTTCATGAGTGTCTAATATGTATTGATCACCGATTCCGTGCTCGCTCCATATTGTATTTATCATGATTATTCCGCTCTACGATGTGAAACTACAGAGACCGGAGTAATAGAATTACCACGGGATTCCTTGACAGATCATGTTTCTAAACCTTTTAACTAGTATATTATCTCCAGTAAGGGTCCACATGTTGTGTACTGGTCACAATATAGCCATCTAATGAATACACTGAAGGCAGGACATCGGAGTGGACACTAATTACACAAACTGCTGTCACTTTTACGGTTCTTACATGGAGATCAGGAACTCAGACAAGAAAAGTGGGCAACCAGTCTGCAAGAATGACCACAATCATTGATCATATCTGTGCAGGCAGAGCAATAATACAATTTGTTGAAGATCGTAAAAAACACTAAAATTGTATTGTAGAACCATTTTCTTTTTTTGTCTACTTTAAAGAGAGATGACTGTTGAAACCAAGCTCAGGCGCTCGGTGCACCCCTGGCGTGACCAAACATTTACGTGCACCTTCCCACTTGCTTGTTTTCCCATCTATCTCCGCCGATCTCTGCATGTATAAAACCAGAGCTGTCAATCAAAGAAGAGGGTGGGAGTGGAGATGGATGGAAAACAAGTAGGATGGAAGGCACACTTTCACGTCTGGCCACACCAAGGGTGCACCGAGTGCCGATGCTTGGATTGAACAGCACAGAATGGAATTTTTAAAGTTTCTCTGTCTACTTTAAAATGGACTGTCAGCACAGAATAACTGTTCAAACCAATTACAGGCACTCTGTGCACCCTTAGCGTAGTCAAATATTTAAGTACACCTTCCCACCTCGTTTTTCAGCTATCTCCGCCCCCCTCTTTGATTGACAGCTCTGGCTTTATAGATCCTGACAAGGGCGGAGATAGAAGAAAAACAAGTAGATTGGAAGATTAACTTAAATTTTTGGCCATGCCAACGGGGCACAGAGTGCATGTGCTTGGTTTGAACAGTAATTCTGTGCTGACAAACGTCTTTTGAATAGGGGGCATTCCTGTAGTTTCAGTTTAAGCAGTACATAAGGATGATAGGGCCCTGCGTAGTGAACCAAAGCATTGGCTCAGTCGGTTTATCCCCCTCCATGCACTTTAAGGTTGTGGCCAAAAGTATTGACACCCCTGCAATTCTGTCAGATAATACTCAGTTTCTTCCTGAAAATGATTGCAAATACATTCTTTGGTATTATCGTCATTTATTTTGTCTTAAATGAAAAAACACAAAAGAGAATGAAGCAAAAAGCAAAACATTGATCATTTCACACAAAACTCCAAAAATGGGCCAGACAAAAGTATTGGCACCCTCAGCCTAATACTTGGTTGCACAACCTTTAGCCAAAATAACTGCGACCAACCGCTTCCGGTAACCATCAATGAGTTTCTTACAATGCTCTGCTGGAATTTTAGACCATTCTTCTTTGGCAAACTGCTCCAGGTCCCTGATATTTGAAGGGTGCCTTCTCCAAACTGTCATTGTTAGATCTCTCCACAGGTGTTCTATGGGATTCAGGTCTGGACTCATTGTTGGCCACCTTAGAAGTCTCCAGTGCTTTCTCTCAAACCATTTTCTAATGCTTTTTGAAGTGTGTTTTGGGTCATTGTCCTGCTGGAAGACCCATGACCTCTGAGGGAGACCCAGCTTTCTCACACTAGGCCCTACATTATGCTGTAAAATTTGTTGGTAGTCTTCAGACTTCATAATGCCATGCACACGGTCAAGCAGTCCAGTGCCAGAGGCAGCAAAGCAACCCCAAAACATCAGGGAACCTCCGCCATGTTTGACTGTAGGGACTGTGTTCTTTTCTTTGAATGCCTCTTTTTTTCTCCTGTAAACTCTATGTTGATGCCTTTGCCCAAAAAGCTCTACTTTTGTCTCATCTGACCAGAGAACATTCTTCCAAAATGTTTTGGGCTTTTTCAGGTAAGTTTTGGCAAACTCCAGCCTGGCTTTTTTATGTCTCGGGGTAAGAAGTGGGGTCTTCCTGGCTCTCCTACCATCCAGTCCCTTTTCATTCAGACGCCGACAGATAGTGCTGGTTGACACTGTTGTACCCTCGGACTGCAGGGCAGCTTGAACTTGTTTGGATGTTAGTCGAGGTTCTTTATCCAACATCCCGCACAATCGTGCATTGAAATCTCTTGTCAATTTTTCTTTTCCGTCCACATCTAGGGAAGTTAGCCACAGTGCCATGGGCTTTAAACTTCTTGACGACACTGCGCACGGTAGACACAGGAACATTCAGGTCTTTGGAGATGGACTTGTAGCCTTGAGATTGCTCATGCTTCCTCACAATTTGGTTTCTCAAGTCCTCAGACAGTTCTTTGGTCTTCTTTCTTTTCTCCATGCTCAATGTGGTACACACAAGGACACAGGACAGAGGTTGAGTCAACTTTAATCCATGTCAACTGGCTGCAAGTGTGATTTAGCTATTGCCAACACCTGTTAGGTGCCACAGGTAAGTTACAGGTGCTGGTAATTACACAAATTAGAGAAGCATCACATGATTTTTCGAACAGTGCCAATACTTTTGTCCACCCCCTTTTTTATGTTTGGTGTGGAATTATATCTAATTTGGCTTTAGGACAATTCTTTTTGTGTTTTTTTATTTAAGACAAATTAAATGAAGATAATAGTACCAAAGAATTTGTGTTTGCAATCATTTTCAGGAAGAAACTGAGTATTATCTGACAGAATTGCAGGGATGTTAATACTTTTGGCCACAACTGTAGCTATTGAAGGAACGATGATTTCGCTGTCACGAGTGTGTCCTGTCCTCCGGGGAGATCTGGAGTTAGGCGATCATTGCGTATTGTGAATCGCAGATCTTCCATTTAGCCTGTGTGTTTAGTTCCTCTTATTAAATGGACTTTGTTTCCTTTGGCGCTGAAGAGGTTAAGAACTCTTTGTATGCTGGTTGGAGACATGCAGCTCCATCTCACAGCTGCTCCTGACCTGCTCATTTTCTCTCTCTATAAAGACTGGAAAGAAATTCACATCCCCGCCTGTTAAAATTTACTTTCTTACTTCCTGGCTTGCTGGAGTTGATGTGCTGATGTTGGAGTTCACAGTAGCTGCTGGAGATTATTGTATGCTCCTTTTGGGTATATGCTTTCTCCATTATCCTATTCCTATTTGGTTTCTACCTTCCTATCCTTCTCTTTATTCCTCTCTACCCTTGGTGAGTGTTTTTGTATGCAAGTTCTTTTTCTTGTCCCAGTTTGTCTTACGCGTTTATACACCAACATATCTGTCCCAGGCCACCTGGGAGAGGGGACAGCTTAGGACATTAACAGGAGCATAGTAAGGTCAAAGACTCAGTCCTCTTTACCTTCAACAATACCCCCGGTACAGGGATAGTTAGGGTCCCAGCTCGAGGGACAGTTTGAGGCCCAACTTCCTTACCGAAGACCGTCACAGTGTGACACTCTTCAATCGTTCGCCCGGCAGCCATCTACCCAGACTATTCCACCCACAGGAGCCTAAGGCTCCCTGCTCTACCACAAGATCCAACCACATTACTGCCATCTCGACTCCAATGGATACAGTTTGAAGTGACGCTCGCCTGGAGATCAGAGGCCCTCAGCCAGAAGTCCAGGCCAAGTGGAGTGCACCGGATCTTGAGTTCTATCCACACCATGCCGTACCATCCTTTACACAATGAATGCAGCCAACCACTGGCCTCATGGCTAATGCCGGCATGTAAGGTACCGCTAGGAAATAGAGAAACATTTTTAGTATCGCTCCATGCTCCGGATTTATACATCATCTGATGTTCTATGGGGTCTTGACCGAGGTCTAATAGCTTCATAAGCAGAAATGGCAAAGATCCAACTGATGATGGGAACATAACGGGAGGTCTGGTTTTACAGCCCCGACGCTCATACCACCCCGTTTCCAGCCTCCTTCCCTGATTTCAGCTCATTCCGCACTGATTTTGCTCCTCCTTAGAATAACACGGAGGAGCACTGATGAGCCTGTCCAGGGAGTGGTATATATATATATATATTCCGGCCACGTCGGTGTGTTTATCTCACGGTGTCTGAGAGAGAGCGCTGCACGGTTCAAATGTGAAATAAACTCAGGGCAGGCTCTTAAATTACAGCTTCCTGCTACAAGGCGACTCTCTAATATGAAGCCAAGACGCGTCGGCAGGAATATTAAGGAGATGCGAGCAGGGATATTCTTTTCTTATGTCAGAAATTTATGGATTGTTTTAAAACCAGTGAAGAGAGTGAGGCTAAAGAGGAGAAGATACAGATTAAGTCAAAAGGATCTAGATGGCAATGCAGGAAAAAAAATGGAAAGGAGACTAAATACCGAGACCCGAAGATATGTCAGAGTTTCATATAATACTCACAGGGGAGCGATACATAATAAACAGCAGACGGAAAAAACAGCCAAGGTTCTTAGAGATAACATAAAAATCATGGAAATATAAAAATAAAGAAGGAAAAGAAAAGAGGAGAAATGTACAAGAACAAGAAGACCATAGAATGTCGAGTCAAAGCCGTATTTCCTTCCCAATAAATAATGCCATATCGCTCAGATGACTCAAAAGTTATGGATACCTTCGAAAAAAACAATTTTATATATTTTAGGTGCTACAATTAACAAAATTGCACCAACTTTAAGTCTGCAATCTTCATAACCTTATCAAGTGATATAGAGTTGGGATTGACCCTGTCAGTAATATAGGCGGAGTGTGTATGCTGTTTTCAATGCTCATATATCGGCATTCAGCACTGATTTCCTCTTCATGTGTTTCCTCCTTTCTACCGTGTTGTTTTCACCATAATATGCGTCAGGGAACACGATGCATTTTCGGGCGGATTCTGTCTGGAAACAGCCTGAAAAAGTGCTGAAACTGTAAAAATAATGAACATATGCACTGCAAAGTCAAAACGACTTGTGCGCATGTTCCGTCTTTTGTAACTTTTTTTTACCAATTTAGGCTTTGTAAGCCGTGAAGCGACAAAAAGAACCGACATGTCAATTGTTCAGACAGCTTCTGCATGGACATGGTGGCAAAAACACTGCCGGTGTTTTCCTTAAGTATCTTCCGCTTTAAAAAAAGATGCGGGAACAATGGTGACGCCGTGTGCACACACTTAAACAGAGATCTGGCCCAAAGTTTGAGTCTGCACTACTGAGAAATTTTCATTTTGAAATCCTCTATTATTAGCCATAAATGCACATTTGCAGGTGTTTAATGGGAAACAGACAGCTGATGAATGCTGCCCGATCTACAGGCAGCCAGTATCACACACTGGCTGTATGAGTTTAGCCATTTATGCAGCCTTTCAGATGAAAAAAACTCTTTAAAAGCCACCGCGGACAGAGCCGAACAGGAGAGTAGTCAGAAAGGTGGCTCAGTGGTTAGCACTGCAGCTTCGCAGCACTGGGGTTGATGGGATCAAATCCCACCAAGGACAACATCTGCAAGGAGTTTGTATGTTCTCCCCGTGTTTGCGTCGGTTTCCTCTGGCTTCTCCGGTTTCCTCCCACTCTCCATAGACATACTGATAAGGAATGTAGATTGTGAGCCCCAATGGAGACAGCGATGATAATGTCTGTAAAGCGCTGTGGAATTAATGGCGCTATATAAGAGTACAATAAACAAAAAAAAGCCGGTATCCAAAGTCTTTTCCCCATCTGCTCCCCTTTAACAACAGGTCTTTTGCTGTGCGAGCATGGGGAGAGACCTGTCAATCACTGGCAGCAGGCGTGGAGAAGGTGTGGACTGAGCCGCAAGGGAGACTGGACGGAAAGGCGGCTTTCATCATGTGTTTTTAAACATTTTAGAGTAAAATATTCATGGCTGAATACATGTTGGATCAGCTGTCAGGTTCCCTTAAAGCAAAGAGAGTTCATGGTATTGGGGTGACTTAATATCACCCCATGATCAGTAGGGGGGTTCAGACCTCCAATACCCCCCACCGAATGAATGGGGTGTTAGTGAGTACAATTGATCACCGTTACATTTGCTGTCTATGGGAGCTGTGGTCACCTATGCAGAATACCACTCTAACCACAAGAACCAGTTCTCAAAGTCTTGAGGGACTTTTGGGAGTCCCGGAGTCCAGACCTCTGCGATTATACATTAAACTACTACCAAATTAAGGAGTTAACTTGATTTAAGCAAAAAAAAAAAAAAAAAGAAGATCAGCAGGACCCTGACCCTGGTCCGGCATCTACATCCGCACTCCACGGCTATAGGACCAAGGTCCTGTGACCATCCACAAGCGGCACTGGAATGCCGACATCTTGGGCGCCTCTTCTCACTACGAGGTCCTTGCGGTATTACGCAACATAACATTGTGGGGGACTAATAACTTAACAAGACCGCCATGATGCCGGCATGCAAGTGCCGACTGAGAAAGTTCTCAGGGCCTCGAAAATTTGCCAGTGTGGATGCCGGAATAGGATCCTGTTGATCTTAGTTTTTTGGGTTATCCTTTTAAAAATGTTAAAACTGTCAGTTTTGTAAGTTCCTTCATTTATTACTAAGAGATTTTTTTTTCTTCTTTTACTATGGTGACAGCATTTTGTAATTTTTCAAAAAATGGAATATTCTTTATCAACCATATTTCTGGCACAATAAGGGCGAATACACACAAGATCACGGGGGACCGTCTTCTTGATGCCCGTGAACCGTAGAGCCACGTCTCGCTCCGTTCTTGCATGCAGTGTCGTGTCTGTGTACACACAATCATCGCACCTCTGGAATGAATTTGCCGAGAACAGCTTCGAGCACACAAGCTCCGTACAGGAGGTGAGCGCCTTGTGAGCAGATCCAGGGGGAATGCAGATGGAATAACAACTACCAGGGTCCTTCGTGGTCATGCTTCGCTTTGGGCAGGTTACAGACTACAAAACCGAAACACCGTGTGGGGCACATGGAGCTTTCTCCTAAGCAGAGCTGATCCGCCGTGCTGATCTCCCAAGCCGAAGGATCGTTTCTTCTAACCTCTAATAAAACGTTTATTTCATATTTTCCTGCACAATTGTAAAGCCAAAATGACTGGAGAATTCCCGATGCGCCCTATGGGCACCGTAGGTTTCTGCCCATAAATAGCAGTAAATGAACATATAACCAAATCGGAAGGAGAAAGTTTACAGCCTTTTTACACAGTGGGTTGCTGTATGGGGACATACGAGAGCTAATGCAATGATTCGGTCAACATACAGTCTGAATATGGACGACAGGGAAGACGTGCTGCCGACAAAGATGATGTTTAGGCAGGTTGGGTAATCGATGCCATGTTTTTACAGGGCAAGAATTCAGTCAATGAAGTCCGTGTGAAAGGGCCAACGAGAAAAGATCTGACACGGATCGGCTACAGGCAGCCTGCCATGAAGAGGTTTCCCAAGCTTAAGATACTGATCACCTAGCCCTAAAGGTAGGTCACCAATATTGGATGCGCGTGGGCCGACATCCAGTTATCACTCTCACCGATTGGCCGTTTTCAGCTCCGGTAGCTGGTTGTAAATACAGATGAACAGTACAGCGCCGATCACCGTGTAGTGGTCATTCCCGCGAACTGCAGCCGTAAATAGGACTGAGTTGCAGTACTTGCGAATGACCACTACACAGTGATCGGCGCTGTACCATTCATCTGTATTTACATCCAGCTACCGAAGCTGAAAACGGCCAATCGGTGGGAGTGCTAATTCACTGATTTACATACAGCCGCCAGAGCTGAAAGCATCTGATTGGTGGGTGTGCTGGGCATCGGACACCTGCTAGGCTGATACTGGTTATTTATAAGTGTTTGAAACCCCATTATTATCTCCAGTCACCCACTTTTTTCTATGTCTAGCATGAGGGTGGTTACAATTAAAGTGGTTGTCCACTATTTGGACAAACCCCTCCTGAATTTCTATCTTTCCACCAAGTAAAATAAAAACATCTCTACTCACCACTAGTTTAGGTGCCATTCCCACGGTATCGGCACTGGCTCTCCTGGGGATCTCGTCAAACAATAATCCAATCAAGACAATGAGCGAAGTCAGAGCTGCTGCTGCCCTTTCACTTCCTCCGGATGTCAATCAGGTCTGTAGGAGATTTCTGCTGATTGGATGCAGATATCGCGTCACGTCAATGTCACGCGATCCCCAAGAGAAACATTGGGATTCTGAAGGGGCCGTCCTAGTTGTGGACAACTACTTTCGTGACTATTTAAAGGGTTCCGGAAATAAGCAACAACTTCTAGATCGGTGAGGGTCCAACCAAAAATAAGAACCGGTGATTTCTGTCCTCCCTTTCAATACTTAATCGCTGCTCCATTCATTACTCCCCATGGGACTGAAGTAGACTGCAGAGTAGTCTTGGGCCAACCCCCCGGCAGTCTCGGGCCACCCCCGGCAGTCTCAGGCCAACCCCCCGGCAGCCTCGGGCCACCCCACGGCAGTCTTGGGCCATCCCCCGGCAGTCTCGAGCCACCTCCCCAGCAGTCTTGGGCTACCCCACCCCCACCCGGCAGCCTCGGGCCACCCCGACAGTCTAGGGCCACCCCCCCGGCAGTCTAGGGCCACCCCCCCGGCAGCCTCGGGCCACCCCCCCCCGCAGCCTCGGGCCACCCCCCAGGAGTATTCTAGAGAAAGAAATGCAGTTGCGGTCTAGCAAGTGAACTGAAGCTCCATTCAAGCAAAAGACAGAAGTCACCGATTTTGGCTCATAGGTCAGACCCCCACCAATGTAGAACACAGGTCTTCTTACTAGAACACACCGTGAATATATACAGTTATTATTATATAAAGTCCTTTGAGTGACATGATGCATGACAACATCATTGCTGAAGAAATTTTAAACTCCTCCGTGGCTTGGTGTGGTTGCATTTGCGTTTCTCTACTAATAATCAAGCGATTCTGATAACACCATTAAGGAATTGCAGTTTATACAATTCTCTGTAAGAAAGCAGATGGCTGGCTCTTTGCACGCAGTCCTATGGAACTCCAGATAACAGATTTTGAGGTCACGGCATACTTTACTAAATGACAAACGGAATTCTGCTACATCAGCAAGTTCTAGGTAAAAAATGCATTCATAAACTAAATTTGGCATCATTTTATAGGAAAATCCTAAGAACTTTCTCCCCGACTTCTTGCATTAATACTTATTTTGTTGGTTTTTGCTTTTTTTTTTTAATCCAGAAAATGGTCACCTGGGAGTTGAACATTGCAAGCGACTGATTCTTTATTTCTTTATAGCTCTGGCTGTCAGAAATCTTCATCCTTTTAGGTCTAAATCCTTCTACAGACATTCACAAAAAGTCTTATCTTTTACCCACTAGGTGAAGCATCCCGCATATATAACCTGTCAGATTAGAAAGTAAATCTTCTTAGCTAGCGTGGAAGAGGCATGAAATAATTAGTGGATGGGTTGACGCGCGCCGGGGCTGGGCCTCACACACTGCTCTTTTTATGAGCACAAGGAATGGATCGCTCAGTGCTGGAGGATACAGGTCAAACGGTCCTGGTAAATCCTGGTTCTACATTATTGATTGACTGGTCCTGATGCTGACTAATGCTCACAACTAGTGATGAGCGAGTGTACTCGTTGCTCGGGTTTTCCCGAGCATGCTCGGGTGACCTCCGAGTATTTGTTAGTGTTCGGAGATTTAGTTTTCATCGCGGCAGCTGAATGATTTACAGCTACTAGCCAGCATAAGTACATGTGGGGGTTGCATGGTTGCTAGGGAATCCCCACATGTGATCAAGCTGGCTAGTAGCTGTAAATCATTCAGCTGATGCGATGAAAACTAAATCTCCGAACACTAACAAATACTCGAAGGTCACCCGAGCGTGCTGGGGAAAACCCAAGCAACGAGTATACTCGCTCATCACAACTCACAACTAAAACATAAAAAAATCCTACTGAGAAAACAAAAAACACAAAACAGGACATACTGCAATGCTTGTGTCATTCAGCTATCAGTTTGGAAAGTTCCTCTAAAGAACACACTTGTATTGACAAGTGCACCCAAGTGTAAGCGAGCACATAAAGCATGTGGATACAAAAACATTACAGTACAAAGAGTTTGACAAAAAATGCCTGAGAGAGAAGTTTTTTTTCTTAGGCAACAACCAATGGATTTAAAGAGGATCTGACAGCACAAAATAACTGTTCAAACCTAGCACGGGCACCCAGTGCACCCTTGGTGTGGCCAAGCAGTTCAGCGCATCATCCCACCTACTTGTTTTCCTTCTTTTACCGCCCTTCTTTTCCTTGATTGACAGCTTTGAATTTACAGGAGCCAAAGAAGGGCAGAGAAAATAAGTAGTTGCTTTGCATGAATAGTTATTTTGTGCCGACAGATTTTTTATTATAAGCACGTAATAGTTTTTTTCCTCCTCTTCTGCTCTTAGGTTACTCTTATAAAATTCTAAACAACCTGTTTAAATCCATCCTCAGTCTCACACTACAAATGTCACAATAAAGGCTAAATGCATAATTAAAGGGATTGTCTACTACTTGGACAATCCCTTCATAAATGCAAAAGGGACCGTGGTAAATACTCAACTCCTGGACCACTGATGATCCAGCGATGCTGGATCCACGTCAGCCGATGCTCAAGTGACATTGTTATGTCATAAGTGATGCAGCCCATCAATGGCCACTGATTGACTGCAGCGCTTGCGCAACAATTTCACACAAGTGTCGATAAATGCAGTACAGGCAATGCTGCAATGGTGTCAAACTGGGAGGTGATTGTATCGTGGTTATTTTTTCTAGTGGCTCTCATATTTACAAAAGGGTTGTCCAAGTAGTGTTCGATATTGAGGATAGATCATCAATATCAGTAGTGATTCTCAATAAAATAAGGTAAGGATATCACATTGGCTCAGTGGTTAGCATGATGGCTCAGTGGTTATCACTTTACAGCGCTGGGGTCCTGGGCCTAAATCCCACCAAGGACAACATCTGAAAAGAGTTTGTATGTTCTCCCCATGTTTGGAGGATGGGAGGAAACCAGAGAAAACCCACCCAAAGACATACTGATCGGGAATGTAGATTGTGAGCCTCAATGGGGACAGCGATGATAAAGTGCTGCAGAATATGATGGTGCTATAGAAGCAAAGCATAATCTAAAAATTATATCACAAATGCATAGCTAAAATACCAGGTGTCCATCTTTTGAAAGCTTTCTGGCATGGTTCCTTTGATTCCCAGTCTCATGTACCTCTATAAAAGGACTGACTTCTACATTGGTGGTCAGAAGAATTCCCCCTGCTCTTTTATAAACAAGCTGAAAGCAGAAGTGTCTCAGATTAACAACAGAGAAGTACGAGAAGATGGCAGATGTTCTTCAGAAATGGAGAGGAAACTGGGAAATCCGAGAAGCCATGGCAGAAACATGGAGAAGTAGGGCACCCGGCATTCCAATTATACGTTATGTACTTGTGATTTTTGTTTTTTAATGCAGAAACACTACTTTTATATCGAGGACCTATCCTTGGGAGAAGTCATCAATATCAGACTGCAGGGGTCAGACATCTGACTCACCCATCAATCAGTTGTCGTTAACTCTGCCGGAATACGGATGCAGACAAAAATAACGCAGATTCATCCACAGAGTTTCAATTGAGTAGGAAAGGAGCCGAAGTTCTGGTCAAAAGGCACTAAACGGCAAAGTGAGCTGTACGGTTCCATGTGGCCGTCATCTAAGCCAATAACAGCTTGTCTAGGGGAGTGCCGGTTGTCGGATCTCCACTAGTGATGAGCGAGTGTGGTTGGAGCGGACCAAGTAACTTCGGCATACTATGATCGACGGCCACAACACATGCAGGGATTGCCTGTTTTTTTTACTCAATCCCTGTATGTGCTGCAGCTGTCGAACAGCCTCCAGACATGTTGGCACACGAGCATGCTCAGATAACACACTTTTATCCAAGCACATTTGCTCATCACCAATCTCCACCAATCTACATATCTTCTGGTGGTTGTCTGGGACTTTTAGATTGAAGGCCTATCCTCAGGATAGGTCGTCAGTATCTGATCCGTGGTGGTGTGACGCCAGACAACCCTGACGATCAGCTATTCAGTTGACGGAGCTGTAAAGCTCCACAACTAAGCACATCTGGCACCAGGAACAGCTGATCGGCGGAGGTGCTGGATGTTGTATTGGTTGTTAGATCTCCACCAATCTACCTATCTTTTAGAATGAAGGCCTATCTCCAGGATAGGTCATCAGTATCTGATAAGTGGTGGTGAGATACTTGACAACCCTGGTGATCCGCTGTGAAGCTCCACAGCTAAGCACATCTAGCATTAGGAAGAGCTGATCGGCATAGATGCTGGATGTTGTACCAGTTATCAGATCTCCACCAATCTACCCATCTTCTGGGGATTGTCCAAGACTTTTAGATTGATGGCCTATCATCAGGACAGGTCATCAATATCTGATCAGTTGAGGTGAGCCACCACACAACCCCAATCTCCTATGCAGTTGATGGAGCTCTGAAGCTCCACAACAAAGCACATCTGGCACCGGGAGGTGCTGGATATTGTACCGGTTGTCGGATCTCCACCAATCTACCTATCTTCTGAGGGTTGTCTGGGACTTTTAGATTGATGGCCTATCCACAGCATTGGTCATCAATATCTGATCAGTGGTGGTGAGAAGCCAGACAACCCTACCAATCAGCTATGCAGTTGACGGAGCAGTAAAGCTGATCGGCGAGGATGCTGGATGTCGTACCGCCACCGATTAGATATTAGTGACCTTTCCTAAGGTTTGGCCATAAATATAGAAGTCAAGGACAAATACTTTAAGGATAAGTCATCAGTCTCAGAACACTACTGGAGCGTAAATGGAAGACATCATAGGATCTAAGAGTAGTTTTGAGCCTATAGCAGAAAACAGTTTTTCCCATGAATTATCCTAATCTTGGGTCCGGTGTGAGGTCTTCACAAAAAGCAGGACATTATCTGAAGTACGCTCTTTAATATTCATTCTACTTGTCACAGAATTTTAGCTGACACAGATCAAACCCTGGATGTAAAAGGGAAAGAGCCCTTTGCACCTTTAAAAGTCTATTAACAGCCTTGGCCTTCAGCTGTAAAGCGTCTTTTCCTATCTCTAGGCAACTGACGCTGTAAATATCTCTGATCCCGCTGAACATTGAACGCTTTATGGCCCATCACAGCACCCCAGGAATGTCGCCATCTAGAAAGACTCGTCGAAAAACCAAGGAGTTTTAAACTTGTGATTTTAAAAGAAGAAGAAAAAAAAGAAATGAATAAATCCAGCTAGCAACAGTCTCTCCAGGGATCGCAGAACGTCTGGCCGCAGTAAATAAAGCTCTGCATCAGCTGAAATCGCGGCTTTTCTTTTTTTTTTTTCTTGCACTAGGATAGAAACTGTGGTGGAGGCAGATGTTCTGATCTTCTCATAGTAATTAACAGGAGGGGAATAGAGCATTTATTCAGGAAGCAGAGCAAAATGATGGCTTATTACTGATGCCGGGGAAGAGGGGGAGGGGACCAGAAAGTGTTAAGTATGACAGAAATGGATGAAATATCAAGCAGGACGCTGGGACTCATTTTTAAAGGCAATCAGAAAATGACCTATTGTTTACATCAGGTTTTTATATTATTTTTTTTTTTTTCTTTCTTTCTTTTCAATCACAGATTGAATAAAAATTAGAAAATTAGTAATTTTCACACTGGGTTTTTTTTTTTTTTTTTTAAAGCTAATTTTTATTGTTCCAGGAAATACACAGGCACATTAGCTGCAATAAATGGCCCTATCTATTGTATTGAAGCATCTAATGAGCATGTGCAATGGAGAAAGATTTGATATCGCCTATTGCAATTGTTGGATTCTGTCTGATCACTCATTGTACTCTTACCTCTGCTGATAAGGACGCTGCTGAAAACTTTCTGAAAGGACAGGAAGTAGGAATCTAAAAAAGCTCCCCTGTGGCGAGGGCGAAAAATTGCAAACTTACTAACTTTGTTTAAAGGGGTTGTCTGGGACTTTAATATTGATGACTCATCCTTAGGATAGGTCATCAATGTCTGATCGGTGGGGATGAGACACCCGGCACCCTCTATCAGCCTTTTCCGGTGACGGCGGCGGTCAGGACTCCTTAGTTACGGAGCTGTACAGCACAACTCTGTTGACAGAATAGCGTCCGCGTACTGCACCTCCGCCACCAATGATTTGAATACAGTGGTTGTGCAATACTCGGCCACAACCACTGTACAGTCAATAGCGCTGTGCAGCTCCGCAACTGAGTGGTTCTGACCGCCGCTGTCACCGGAAACAGCTGATCGGCGGGGGTGCCGGGTGTCTCATCCCCACCAATCAGACATTGATGACCTATCCTAAGGACATGCCATAAATATTAAAGTCCCAGACAACCACTTTAAACAAAGTTAGTAAACTTGCAATTTTTCACACTGGTCACGGGGGCTTTTTCAGACTCCTACTTCCTGTACTTTCAGGAAGAGTTTTCAGCAGACTCCTTATCAGCAGAGTCAAGATTACAATGAGTGATGAGATCGCACCCACCACAGGTTGTCAGATCTCCACCAATCTGATACTGATGACCTATCTTACAGGGGTTGTCCAGGACTTTTATACTGATGGCCTATCCTCAGGATAGGTCATCAGTACCTGATCAGTGGGGTTGCAACACCAGAAAACCCCGCCGTTCAGCTGTGCAGCTCGCAACTAAGCACATCTGACACTGGGAACAGCTGGTTGTCATACCCCCACCAATCAGACATTGATTGTATGTCCTTATTATAGATCATTAATGGGAAAGTGCCATACAAGTCCTTTAATAAAGCGGGTGACGTTGTCAATATGTTTTTTGTGTAGTTTGTTTGTTTTTTTTACATTTTTTTCAAAAATATATGCAAAGAGAAAATCTTGATTTAAAGGGGTTCTCCACCTCTGGAAACCATTTTTTTCCTTTAATAAAATGCATGTATTTTGAGTTTCATTAAAAATGTATGGTTTACTTTTTACAGGCTCTTTGTTCACCTGTGCATTTAACTTAGATGGGGTCATAAATCCAATAAGAGGAGCTCAGAAAAAGACAGATAAAAGATTTAGAAACTAACATTGGACCATCAGAATGAGCTCGCTGATGGATCCTCAGTAGACTCATTCTGCATCCAGATATAGCACGGTGCAGCACACGCGCTACAGAAGGCAAACGAAGCAAAATTTTTAATAAAACCCAATTGCAAAATTGATTTTTAGACCTTAGTACATGCACTTAACTAAAAAAAAAACTACCCCCCCAAAAGGTGAACAACCCTTTTAAAACAATATTTCATTTTCCGATGACTTTTTCCTTTAACCCATTCACTGGATTGCTATGAATGGTCAATTTTACTGTTCCGTGGACCCTGTAATTTAGCTGTGTGGCGGGAAATTTGCCGTATACCGACCGTTTTATGATTCTACCAGGGAGGCTACACACGCGTGACGAGTTGGGGGAAGATTGGCAGATTAATCTGTGCATTATAAGGTAATATACGGCCTTGAATTTCTAACAGTGGCAGCCGCGCGATTCTTCATTCTGATGGAGCCGCTTCTGACAGGCCCGGATAATAAGGAGCTTTTAAAGCACAGGATATCTGCAGAATTTATTTTATGCAGCCGCTGCATAGCTGAATAGTTATCATTTCCTAAGATATCACTATTCATAATAGGATTGATAGGTCACGTATTTTTTTTTTTTTTTTTTTGCTTGCAATTATTTCGGTTAGAGTTTCTCTACCTTCAAGAAAAAAAAAATTGTGTTAACTAAATGCGGTCATTTTTACACCGAAGGAAAAAACGTTCCTCCGGATACTGAAGAATGGCGATGAACCAGAGGGGACACAGGTTGACAACCTGCCAAGACTGATCGGGAATCGGCAGCAAAATCAGGGGGACAGCTGTCATTTCTGCTCCGGCGGCACGTCACGGACCACCCAAACGGCAATATCCAGGAGAAAACGATGGTCATATAATGAATAATTATTAATAAATAGGAAAAACTTTTGCAATAAACCGATCGCCAAAGATACATTTACTGTACACAAAGCTTATTGTAAATGGGTTGAAAAGAAAAAATCTAATTTTCTTCCGCTTCCCTCAAAAACGTGCCCACTCAGCGCTTCCTGGGCAGGTGACGGCATTAAAATCATCACCTAAGACTCCATGAATAAAGGCGAGTTCACTCATCGCTTTCAAACAGTTCGTGATCGTGAAGTGATTTGCAAAAGAAAAGAAAAAATGTAATTAAATTTTACAGTGTTTTACACATGATGTGTGAACTCACCCTTACAGATCTATGGCAGATAGATTTGTGATACAGGAACCATAGAATTCTATGGGTACCTTAAAAAGCGTACCTGTAATTTCAAGTGATCTTTCATAATAATCAGTCATGTGTGTTCATGAGGAATACCACTATTTCTTGTCAATATAGAACTTGTATCCTGCATTTTTCATTAGTTTTCACTCAGAATTCTCTATCTTTGATTTTCAGTTGTCTCTGAGCTAGTGGATAGAGGAGACTAGCTGCTATAACTTTATATATACAGTCCACAGACATTAGGGATTCCTGCTCTTTCCATATGTAGCATACATACAATGTCCTCCATGCTACTCCATCTGTCTAACAGTGATCTGTGAATCCAGCACATTATACAGCAGTATTGAGCTGCGCAGCTGTGAATCTAGCACATTGTACAGTGGTACTGTGCAATGCAACTTTGAACCCAGCATATTATAAGGCAGTTCCGAGCTGTGCATCTGTGGCTCCAGCACATTATTCAGCAGCACTGAGCTGTGCAGCTGTGAATCCAACACATTATACAGTGGTACTGGGCTGTATAGGTGGGAATCCAACACATAATACAGCAGTACTGATATGTGCACCTGTGAAACCAGCACAATGTACAGTGGTACTGGGCAGTGCAACTTTGAACCCAGCATATTCTACAGTAGTTCCGAGCTGTGGATCCAGCACATTATACAGCAGTACTGAGCTGTGCACCTGTGAATCCAGCTCATTGTTCAGAGGTACTGAGCAGTGCAACTTTGAATCCAGCACATTATACAGCAGTACTGAGCTGTGCACCTGTGAATCCAGCACATTAAACAGCAGTACTGAGCTGCTCAGCTGTGAATGCAGCAGATTATACAGCAGTACTGGGATGTGTAGCAGTAATTTGCCATGCAGCTGTGAATCCAGCACATTTTACAGCAGCACTGAGCTGTGCAGCTGTGAATCCAGCTCATTGTTCAGAGGTACTGAGCAGTGCAACTTTGAATCCAGCACATTATACAGCAGTACTGAGCTGTGCAGCTTTGAATCCAGCACATTATACAGCAGTACTGAGCTGCGTAGAATGCTCTTAATCATGGCTATAATAAAACAAAAAAAAAACAAACTATAAATAATACCCTAAACGTTCTTCATGGGAATAAACCTTTCCCATAATATAACAAAAAAACATTGCAAGACTTTGAGCGTTTCATAAACGCTTCACAATTTGAAATCTTAAAATTACTGAATTACAGTTTTACTAATGAGATTTTCAACAAAAATGTAGCCCTGTAAGAACTGGAGGCTTTGCTTTCTATTACTCACTAGAAATCTGTTTATCATGTCCTATGGTAATGTGACAGCCAGAGAAAAACGTACTCGTAAAATCCAAGTTTGTCAATGTCGGCAAGAGCAAAAGCCATAAATGATTCTGTAAGATGTAACGTCTGGATGTTCAGTATAACCAGCTCTTTAGAAAAGCGTAATTATGCCTGAACAGTCACGGAAATCAATGTCCAATTCTGAGCAAAGAATATAAAAATGATGATACACACAAGAGCAATCCAAGGCTTCAGCCCGTCTTAGGCTACTTTCACACTAGCGTTAACTGCAATCCGTCACAATGCGTCGTTTTGCCGAAAAAACGCATCCTGCAAAAGTGCTTGCAGGATGCGTTTTTTCCCCATAGACTTACATTAAGCGATGTATTGCGACGGATTGACACACGTCGTGCGACGGTTGCGCCGTGTTGTGGCGGACCGTCGGGACCAAAAAACGCTACATGTAACGTTTTTTGCTCACGACAGTCCGCTTTTTCCGACCGCGCATACGCGGCCGGAACTCCACCCCCACCTCCCCGCACTTCCCCGCACCTCACAATGGGGCAGCGGATGCGCTGGAAAAATGCATCCGCTGCCCCCGCTGTGCGGCGGAGACAACGCTAGCGTCGGGAACCTCGGCCCGACGCTAGTGTGAAAGTAGCCTAATGGTCACATACAGCGAACGCTAAGCCTATGTTCACACATTGTATCTTTGTAGCTTTTTTTTTTACTGCTGTTTTGGCAGTAAAGAAGCTGCTTATTTTGCTGCCGATTTTTATGGAGCGGATTATATACTGTCTACAGCACGTTTAATAAAGTTAGCTTCATTCATCAAAAACACAGCAAAAACAAATTTTGGCTGTTTTTTGGGAACTTATCATTGCTTTCTATGGGTGAAAAAAACATTGCAAAAAAACACAAAGAATGGCAAAGCTGCAGATTCTAAAAACACTGCAGTTTTCCAATTTTGTCCGGAAAAAAACAAAAACACTGGAGTCAGGGTCTCTGTCTCGGCATCATGCTGCTCTCATATTAGCTGACAAAAACCTGCTGAGATTCTTGTAAATAACCACAGTGATATGTTCAGTGTAGATGTAAAAAAAGCTACTATTGCGGCCATTGTGAACAGACCGGTACACCGTGAACTCTGCATAGGCAGCAATTAGCTTGACCGAGGAAATAATACAAGCTAGGCTAAGCACATACTGTATGGACATCGCTGACTAGTACTACGTCAAGGCTATTTAGGTAAGTGGGACTGAGCACTAAGCAGAATCACGGTATGTACCATGCTGACCGGTGGGGGTCCGAGTGCTTCGAGTTCTGGAAAATCCCTTTAAAAAGACAGATCTAAATGGATATGTTGTTACACGTCCATATGATTTGTCATCTCCGAAAGGTCAGAGTCAGACCGGATTTCTTTTCTTTTTTTTTTTTTCCCTTCTTCTTGCTGGTGTTCTATATAAATTATTTCTATCACATTAGCGAGAAATGTAACTTGGAATGAGAAAATAACAAGTGTGAATAGAAGGTCTCCGCAGCGCCATTTAGGAGGAAACAACTGATATGACGCCAGCCCCTGCTAAATGCAGAATATCACAATTGCTTTCCCATTTGCATAGCTGATGTTCCTCACACCCACTCTCCGCATTACAGGACTGAATGTCATCCGCGCTATCGTTAGTCTAATGAGTTCATTAGACGTTATCTGCTGAGTTGTATGGGGGGAGACATGCTCCAGTGATCCCACTCTCTCTCTCCCCGACATCCATAGAAGCCACCATCCCGCCACGGGCAGTGTATGGACATTGTGCTCTGACCTTTTTATGGCACGGAGCAGAACTAAATGGCTTCCTGACTTGGGGGGACAGTTGAACTTTTCATTTTTATTTTATGGGGTCTATTTTGAAAAGTGCAGAGCCACGTCAGACCCGTTCAGTTTATTTCACGCTCTTGCCAAAAATCAAAAAGTGGACAGCGTTTCACAACTGAGGATCCGAAGAACCCAAAGCATTTTGAAGCCCACACTCAAGACTGGAAGACCTACTCCTTGACTACTATGCAGTACGTACTCAAAGAAACCTCGGAAATTGAAGATAAGACATATACATTTCCAATTCTACCCAATTCACAATTCTGGCACATCTGTGAACGAAGAAGGAAAGCGGCCAACCCAAGGTACAGACTTGAAGCCTCCATAGATATTAGGCTAGTGTGGGCTATCGACAGGTTCAGCCAACAATCTAATTTGTATGGGGGCACCATCGACTTGATGATCGGGGCAGATTTCGATCAAATTTCGGACGGCCAATTGCATTGTTCTCCTCGAGATATGCCACCAGCCAATGGATAAATCAGCAGCTTCATCATAGAGCATACAGGAGCGGTAAATCATCCGAACAGTCAGTTGAAACATTGTTCAACCAACAGCAATCTAACGGGTATGGCCAGCTTGAGCCACCACCATCTTGGTTTGCAATGCACCTAAACTATTTAGATACCGAACCAGGGTGATGCAAGGAAATCCATTTTTTCCTTAGAGCGAGGGCACTGGACTAGGGAATGAAAAAAAAAAAATTAAAATGATCTATCAAGCCTAGTGCCCACACGAATATAGTAGTTCTTCACCGTGAGGTCTAGTCACACAGGCTTCCACTTTTCTCTTTAAGTTTCTTAATATTTTCAAATAAAGTTGATACATTTATCAAATGTTATTATTCTTATCTCAGATTATTGATAAGGCCTTATTTATTGGTAAAGTGGGGCAACATGGTGGCTCAGTGGTTAGCATTCTTGCTTTCCAGAGCAGGGAACTTAGATTCAAACCCCATGTTTGCGTTGGTTTCCACCAGGTTCTCCCTTTTCCTCCCACACTCCAAAGACATACTGATAGGGAATTTAAATTGTGACCCCCAATGGGGACAATGATGATGGTAAAGTGTTGTGGCTTATTCAGGGCCCCATTACTGGTATCGGTTGGGGGCACCTACCAGTTATTCCATTGCTAAAGTAAAGTGTGTGACCTGTAGGTTTAGATCATATGCGCATGCTCAACCTCTGCTCCATTCATCGAAGGTGGGCCGAGCAGTCAAACCTCCAGAGATGAGGAAGTGGCCTCTAATCCTATGGATAAGGCATAACTTAGGGTACCGTTACACTAAATGATTTACCAACGATCACGACCAGCGATACGACCTGGCCGTGATCGTTGGTAAGTCGTTGTGTGGTCGTTGGGGAGCTGTCACACAGACAGCTCTCCAGCGACCAACGATGTCGAAGTCCCCAGGTAACCAGGGTAAACATTGGGTTACTAAGCGCAGGGCCGCGCTTAGTAACCCGATGTTTACCCTGGTTACCATCGTAAATGTAAAAAAAAAAAAAAACAGTACATACTCACATTCCGGTGTCAGGTCCCTCGCCGTCTGCTTCCCGCACTGACTGTGAGTGCCGGCCGTAAAGTAAAAGCAGAGCACAGCGGTGACGTCACCGCTGTGCCCTGCTTTCCGGCCGGCACTCACAATCAGTGCGGGAAGCAGACGGCGAGGGACCTGACGGACACCGGAATGTGAGTATGTACTGTTTGTTTTTTTTTACATTTACGATGGTAACCAGGGTAAACATCGGGTTACTAAGCGCGGCCCTGCGCTTAGTAACCCGATGTTTACCCTGGTTACAAGAGAACGCATCGCTGGATCGGTGTCACACACACCGATCCAGCGATGACAGCGGGAGATCCAGCGACGAACTAAAGTTCCAAACGATCTGCTACGACGTACGATTCTCAGCGGGGTCCCTGATCACTGCTGCGTGTCAGACACAGCGATATCGTATGGATATCGCTGGAACGTCACGGATCGTACCGTCGTAGCGACCAAAGTGCCACTGTGAGACGGTACCCTTACAGACCTGACACAATCCCATTATTTTTTAGTAAAGTGAGTGACCAGTAGATACAGATCATATGCGCATGCTTAACCTCTTCTCCACTTAGGATTCCATTCTTGGGACCGGTGAGGGGCCCAGCAGTAAAAAAGTCGTGGAGTCAGTATAAAATGAACAGATTCCTAGAATATATAACATATTGGGTTCAATAAACACATCCCACAATGGATACTACTATAGAGGGTCTCCCACACATGCTCATAATCATGTGTTTTATACCAAAGCGTATAAGGAGATCACCTAACATATATAGGGACACTCCACCAGCATTTCATATAAACTCAAAGAGAAACGGAGTACAAGTCCACTTAATGAAATATATAAATTACTTTTTATTAGTCCAAAAAAACCTTTCATGTACAATAAAATCACATTAAATACAATATATAAACTGAACAGTGAGGAGAACTAGAAAAAACACTGAAAAAATCACCACGATAGTAACCCCAAATTATTCTCTGCTAATTTTAATTAGTAAAGTGCTGGTAGTGCATTGTACCGGAAGAGGGAGAAAACCCAGACTGGCCACTATATTACATTTACAGGGATCCCCTTATAGAGTCTATTTCAAAATGGTACCATGTTAAGCCTGGCTAAATCCCTCTTACCCATTATAGCAGAGACACAGGGGACACCACCGGAGCCCCAACGCGCGTTTCGCGTCGGCTTCGTCAGGGGGCGGTAGCCTGACGAAGCCGACGCGAAACGCGCGTTGGGGCTCCGGTGGTGTCCCCTGTGTCTCTGCTATAATGGGTAAGAGGGATTTAGCCAGGCTTAACATGGTACCATTTTGAAATAGACTCTATAAGGGGATCCCTGTAAATGTAATATAGTGGCCAGTCTGGGTTTTCTCCCTCTTCCGGTACAATGCACTACCAGCACTTTACTAATTAAAATTAGCAGAGAATAATTTGGGGTTACTATCGTGGTGATTTTTTCAGTGTTTTTTCTAGTTCTCCTCACTGTTCAGTTTATATATTGTATTTAATGTGATTTTATTGTACATGAAAGGTTTTTTTGGACTAATAAAAAGTAATTTATATATTTCATTAAGTGGACTTGTACTCCGTTTCTCTTTGAGTTTATATAACATATTGGGTTCAGTAGTACAATAAAGTATATGCTAAAAAAAAAATTTCATAAAATTTTGGAAAGTTATGTAATATCCTATAAATGTCTGTTCTGTTTCTGATCTAAGCAATCTTGGCGTTTAGCGGAGATGAATCTGTGCTGTACTTTATGTACATGCTCAGTAGTGACCAGTAATGTGGAGTTGTAGTTGAGATGAATCTGTGCTGACTTTATGTACATGCTCAGTAGTGACCAGTGCTGTGGAGCCGGAGATCAGATGAATCTGTGCTGCACTTTATGTACATGCTCAGTAGTGACCAGTGCTGTGGAGTAGTAGAGGAGATGAATCTGTGCTGTACTTTATGTACATGCTCAGTAGTGAGGCAGTGCTGTGGAGTTGTAGATGAGATGAATCTGAGCTGCACTTTATGTACATGCTCAGTAGTGACCAGTGCTGTGGAGTCGGAGTTGAGATGATTGTGTGCTGCACTTTATGTACATGCTCAGTAGTGACCAGTGCTGTGTAGTAGAGGAGATGAATCTGTGCTGCACTTTATGTACATGCTCAGTAGTGACCAGAGATGGGGAGTAGGAGTCTAGAGTCAGGAGAACTGAGGAGTCGGAGTCTGAGTTGGATGTTTGGCATACTGACTCCACAGCCCTGATTATCCCTTATCCAAAGTAAAGTACAAGACCAGTATATGAACCACACGCAAATGATCGACCACCGCTCCATTCAGTGCCCCTTCTTGGGATCCTTGTAGGTACAGATCATATCAGCATGCTTGATCTCCGCTCCATTCAGACACGGTTTTTCAGAGCCTCCTTCTTGGAATCGTTGTAGGGCCGAGGAATCAATCCTCCAGCAATCAGCAAGTTCTCTCCTACCCTATGGATAAGGGTTAACTTCCAATCTTGGTACAATTCCTTTAATTACTTGGTAAACTGTGTGACCAGTCAGGGACATATCTGCATGTGATCTCAATACACAACATGCATGGCATCTAGGAAGATAAGAGCAAAAGCGGTGGAACTGGTGAAACCAGGGCATGCAGCAGTTAACACAGAGGCCCATATCTCCTTCAATAATAGGAGTAAATAATAAATAAATGGAAGGTGGTGATGGTAATAGGCACTTCTGGAGAAGATGAAAAGACTCCTTGTTGACACGCTTGATAAATAAATGATATCATAAAGGAGAACAGCAGCTCCTTCACTGCATCCTGAAACAATAAAAAGGCATTCCGAATATTCTTTTTTATGGGCCAGAAACGTGCCTGGCTATTTATAAAGTGTCAGTTTGTGTGCTCTTTATACAGCATGGAAGAGAGATAAAAGGAAAAAAAACAAAAACAAAACAGCATGTCGTAAGGGGGAAGTGAGGAGGTGATCAAAAGTGGACTGAAGGTGTCAAAGCCCTAAGCCCTTCTCTAAGGATTCAATGGGGCTCAATCTACATTCTGTAGGTAGCAAGGGAGCATGATTATCTAGTGCAGTGCAAAGAGAGGTGGATGGAGGGGTTTGATGAACAGAGACTAATAAATCAAAACAATGTGTTCACGGGCAAGCATTACCAGACATATGGGAAATTCTAGATCCTTCGAAATTACAAATGACATACAACGTAACCCAAAGATCTACGTCCTACCCATAAATACTTTGAATTTGTGAATTATTAGCAAATAGAGATCTGGTTAAGTTTCCAACCACAGTAATTAATCAAAGAGGTCTTCTCCCGATTCTACTTTACTGCAGGCATTGCCAAACTGGAAGAGACAGGGAATGGGTGCTTGTGGGCTCAGCCCAATCTTAGGGAGCTCATTGTTACCAGACATCTTATGCTACTTGGTAAATTGGGAATAATTTTTTTTACAAACTTTATTCTTCAAGAGACATAATTTAAAGTTTGGTGCCAAGTGAAAAGGTCTCCATCAACCTTAGAAAGGAGTCCATCAATACTCCGATATGCATAAAAGTTTGGTCCGGCCAAGCACCCGTGTGTTTTCAATGGGAAGAGAAAAGTAGAGCTCGTGAGTCGAGCGAGATAACGGTTGGCCAAAGTGTTCGCTCAACCAACAGCCATCTCTCTCGATTCCCCTATACACGTGAGCATTCAGCTCACAAGTTCTCGTGTTTTTAATATGGAGAGAGAGGAGAAAGTTGCTGACTCTTCTGAAAGCAACTTATCACCCCTAAATACAAAAAGATCGGTCGTGTTGGAGAAAAAGTTGGGAAGCACTAACGTTGTTCACTGGTCTCACCAAAATCGGTGGGTTCGGATGACTTTAACATGTATAAGGGTCTTAAGCAGAGTTGTGCGAATACGTTCGGAATCTGTCGTCGTATCTGAATTTTCCATATTTGTGTCATATTGGTACCCTATTCATGCCGAATTTATGTCTGACAATCGATTCCAAACATATTCGTTCATTTCTACTCCTATTGACTCCAATGACGTTCGGTGAATATTGCAAATACAATGTTTGCCGCCGATCGTAATCAGGACTGAATTTTAAAATATTTGCTTAACTCTAGTCTTAAGCCACTTACAGAAAGTTCTGGCGGCAGCTTAACTCCAGGGAAAGCAAAAAAGGACCAGACGTTCATAGTCAAACTGGCCAATCCTTAGCTTAGAGAGTCTGAATAACTTCTAAAGTCATCCAGAAATAGGATTGGTCCATTGTAGGATGTATTTGTTTTGGGACTGTGTTTGGTTCTGTCTTAGCATATTACCATGTAACACAATGGCTTCTGTATTTGCGCTTTATTCAACAGTCAATCAGATCATGGAAAAATAAAAATGAAGGTGCGACCTTGATGATCTAGAAACATAAAATTACGCCACAAGCAAGTGACCATGGGCTAAATGTGACAAGGACATCGATCTGAAAAAGAGCTGTAAGCTGCCCAAAACAGGAGCTACTCCTTTCATGGCAATTAAGAATACGGGAAATATGGCATTGGCGATGTACATCAATCTCTACATACCTGAGACTTTCCACTTTAATGTGGATTTGCTGCACTCCATAAAGCAAGAAAACCATTCGACATTAAAAATACATCAAACCCTACTGAGCTTGTTGGCGCATTATATTGGATGTGCTCAATAGGACGAGGCAGTCACTATATATAATGGTATGCAATGTATGTGGAGGACATCACAAACAAGGAGGAAGTGTTAAAGGGAATGTGTCCTATATCCCACTGATTAAATCAGGTTTTTATGCTACAAAAAGTTATTTTAATTTTAAAAATTATATATTACACAAATCTTTCAAATTTTCATACTGATCACTAGATCCAATAATAGATTCCTAGTTCCTGCTCTTCACAAGGGTATCGGAAATAATAGACTGACTCAGACGCCATTTGTTTGTACTATAGTATAAACTGGGCACGTGCTTATCAGGATGAAGGTCATCGTGAAGGAAGGAGGAGGAGGTGAGCTGTGACATCACCTATTGTGAATGGTGGATCCTGTGTTATCTACTGTATATAGAGGTGTTATCAGTCATTGTACAGGAGGAGGAGGTGAGCTGTGACATCACCTATTGTGAATGGTGGATCCTGTGTTATCTACTGTATATAGAGGTGTTATCAGTCATTGTGCAGGAGGAGGAGGTGAGCTGTGATATCACCTATTGTGAATGTTGGGTCTGGTGTTATCAGTCTTTGTACAGGAAGGGGGCAGGTGAGCTGTGATAACCTCTGTTGTACATATAGTGTTTTCAACAGTATATAGACACGTGACCATTTATTGTCTATGCCTGTGATGATAAAGGACTGCTGAAAACTGTTTGGCCTCATACTTCGTGTTGATGACCGATATCAATCCTAGTGGTAAATGGGAAAATACTACATTTTTAATAAAATGAAAAACATTCCAAAAAATTATACCGGAGCCGGAGAATCCTGACAGCGCACACTGTGCGGATTCACAAGCCTGCAGTCACAGAGAGCAAATACAAATTTGAGCCTCAAATCCTGGACAACCCCTTTAAGGCAATACTAACTATGTGCCTTTTACAACCTCAACACAGAAAAACAAAATGTATTTTTTTTTAGAGGGCTAGTCCATCCAGAGAACATTTTGCTGCGTTACTTGTCTGCTTTGTCTGTAATGTATTGCGCAGTATTATGGATCTGACTGATAACGCGTAAATAAATAATGAGTAGAAGAGAGAAAAAAAATCTACACCGGTCAAGTGTGGACTGAAGTTTATGTCTGAGAAGTGAGATGTAGAAAGGTAATGTAAGGCAAAGAACAGAAGGGGAAAAAAAATATCAAGGCATCAGCATGAAGGAGGGTGAAAACTACAATGCCAGGTCCAGAGCCGTCTATATTCATGTGCAATCATAATAAAAGTAACAGAAATAAAACTATTAACCAAGAAAAGAGCCTAGACTCACATATGGATTCCCTCTCACGCTGCACTGAGTGGGTAGAAGAGGTCCCCAAACATCAACTTTCTATTAATGCATTCTTCTTTTTCTTTTTTCCTGATATGCCCATGTTGAAATCATAATTCATCAAATACGGTGTTATTAGCAGATCCTTCAAATGTTGACCCATTGCTTTCCCTCTCTGGATATGATCTGTAGACCACGGCAGTGTGACGGTTTACCGCTACTAGAGAACAATCAACAGAAAATAGGACTGGTATGTAGGTAGGACTCAGTAGGTAGGCACCTATGTATTTTGGTTGGAGTCACCTTTCAACCAAATAATTATCACACGTTTTCTTCCTTTACAATGGTATTTCCACCTTGTAATTTTATGGCAAATCACTATGAGGCGCCATAACATTATAGACTACGACCACTGGGACTCTAACCAATCCCAGAAAAAAAAAAAAAACCCTAAAGGTCCATTTCTCCTGCACGGTAAGGAGTCAAGTTTCTTCTCGTAAAGTGCGCCAAGTCGGCTAATAGGTCATGCAATGCTCTCCTATTGAAATATGCAAATAACCTCTTTATGCAGGGAAAAGACAGAGACCCTGGTGCTCCTTATTGGAAGTAGCAATCCTAAAAGTCAATATCGACCCTTTAATGAGCATATCCACATGGCTTAAGACAAGAAGGTGACCAGAAACTCTATTTTCAGAAACGTGTTTCGGTATGTTTGCCCCTCATCAGTGCAGAAGAAGGAGAACTGGTTTGGCTGCATGAGAGGCTTCTGAGAGGATACTCTAAGGTGTAAAGTTTATCCTTGTGAAAAGAGCCAAGTTGGCATAGAGAGACATAGGCCAATAGAAACTGAAACACAACTCCGTTTAAGTAAATGGCCTCTATATAAAGAAAACCTGAAGGACTAGTAGCAACCAATTATTGCTGGGGCTTAATAGCTGACACCCTGCTCTAATAGCCAGGATCAGAAATAACGGCAATGCTGTCCATTAGTGATGAGCGAACGTGGTCAGATAAGGTGTTATCTGAGAATGCTCGGGTGCTAACAGAGTGTCTGAGATATTACAATCAGAAGTAATGCCAGAAATGTCTATTATACACAGTAATGTCAGTTTCTAGGTCATTGATAACACGATGTATTACCGCCTGTCTGCAGTTACATGATGTTCGATCAACAGTAGAGCTCAGAATACTGCAGTTTGTGATATTAAAACAATAAGCCACCTTTATAGCACCCCCCAGGAAATGTTTCACCCACATCATGGCATCTTCAGGGGTTCTGGGGCTGAATAGTCCAGAAATGACCATTTAGAAAAGTATATTGGGGAACTGTTCAATAGTTATTTCTCCTGCTGTACATGCAGTGCCTTGTGAAAGTATTCGGCTCCCTGGAACTTTACAACCTTTTCCCACATATCATGCTTCAAACATACAGATACTAAATGTAAATTTTTGGTGAAGAATCAACAACAAGTGAAACACAATTGTGAAGTTAAACAAAATTTATTGGTTATTTTAAAATTTTTGTGGAAATTCAAAAACTGAAAAAAGTGGGGCGTGCAATATTATATAACCCCTTTACTTTCAGTGCAGCAAACTCACTCCAGAAGTTCATTGTGGATCTCTGAATGATCCAATGTTGTCCTAAATGCCTAATGATGATAAATATAATCCACCTGTGTGTAATCAAGTCTCCGTATAAATGCACCTGCTCTGTGATAGTCTCAGGGTTCTGTTTGAAGCACAGAGAGCATCATGAAGACCAAGGAACACAACAGGCAGGTCCGTGATACTGTTGTGGACAAGTTTAAAGAAGACGGATTTGGATACAAAATGATTTCCAAAACTTTAAACTTCCCAGGGAGCACTGTGCAAGCGATCATATTGAACTGGTAGGAGTATCATACCACTGCAAATCTACCAAGACCCGGCCGTCCCTCTAAACTTTCATCTCAAACAAGGAGAAGACTGATCAGAGATGCAGCCAAGAGGCCCATGATCACTCTGGATGAACTGCAGAGATCTACAGCTGAGGTGGGACAGTCTGTACATAGGACAACAATCAAGCCTTTATGGAAGAGTGGCAAGAAGAAAGCCATTTCTCAAAGATATCCATAAAAAGTGTTGTTTAAAGTTTGCAACAAGCCACCTGGGAGACACACCAAACATGTGGAAGAAAGTGCTCTGGTCAGATGAAACCAAAATCGAACTTTTTGGCAACAATGCCAAACGATATGTTTGGCGTAAAGGCAACACAGCTCATCACCCTAAACACACCATCCCCACTGTCAAACATGGTGGTGGCAGCATCATGGTTTGGGCCTGCTTTTCTTCAGCAGGGACAGGAAAGATGGTTAAAATTGATGGGAAGATGGATGGAGCCAAATACAGGACCATTGTTGAAGAAAACCTGTTGGAGTCTGCAAAAGACCTGAGACTGGGACGGAGATTTGTCTTCCAACAAGACAATGATCCCAAACATAAAGCAAAATCTATAATGGAATGGTTCACAAATAAATGTATCCAGGTGTTAGAATGGCCAAGTCAAAGTCCAGACCTCAACCCAATCGATAATCTGTGGAAAGAGCTGAAAACTATTGTTCACAAACGATCTCCATCAAACCTCACTGAGCTCGAGCTGTTTGCCAAGGAAGAATGGGCAAGAATTTCAGTCTCTCGATGTACAAAACTGATAGAGACATACCCCAAGCAACTTGCAGCTGTAATCGCAGAAAAAAGTGGCGCAACAAAGTATTAAGTTAAAGGGGCCGAATAATATTGCACGCCCCACTTTTCAGTTTTTGAATTTCCACAAAAATTTAAAATTTCACGTGCAGGCATTATGTGAGACAGAGGCTTCATTTCATTCTGGGGTGAAAATAGATTTTTGGTGACAAAAGATATGCTCACACCTCATGTTAACGCTAATGCCCAGGAATATTTTCCGATGAATATTTTTAATGGTGGCATCAGTCACCTGTAAGCTTCCATGTTAAGAAAAAAATATATGTATTTATGTAAGAAAAAAATGTATGTATGTATGTATGTATGTATGTATGTATGTATGTATGTATGTATGCATGCATGCATGCATGCATGCATGCATGCATGCATATATATATATATATATATATATATATATATATATATATATATATATATATATATATATATATATATATATATTTTTTTTTTTTTTTTTTTTTCTCTTCTTCTTCTTAAACATGCAAATGCCCATGCGACGGTTTTATTTGTTTTCTATTTCCACCTTTTCCTTTTTTTTTTTTTGTTTGGCTTTCCGCTGACATGACAATGTGATGCCCCCCCCCATTATTTATTTTTGTTTTTTCTGTTTTGGCTTGGCTTTCCGTTGACATGCGTATGTATGTATGTATGTATGTATGTATGTATGTATGTATGTATGTATGTATGTATGTGTGTATATATATATATATATATATATATATATATATATATATATATATATATATATATGTGTATATATATATATATGTGTATATATATATATATATATATATATATATATATATATATATATATATATATATATATATATATATATATATATATATATATATATATATATATATATATATATATCTGGAACAGCATCCAAAATACCTCAATAGTTGTGCAGAGCTTTCCCGGCCAGTAGTCCAATGGCTTCCAACAACATAATAAACAAAAGAAAAAGCAGCGCAAAAAAATATCAAAAAGTGGACTTTATATCTGAAACGTTGCCATGCCGTTCAGGCAATACAGTCATGGCCAAAATTATTCACACCCCTGCAATTCTGTCGGATAATACTCAGTTTCTTCCTGAAAATGATTGCAAACACAAATTCTTTGGTATTATCTTCATTTAATTTGTCTTAAATGAAAAAAACACAAAAAGAATTGTTCTAAAGCCAAATTGGATATAATTCCACACCAAACATAAAAAGGGGGTGGACAAAAGTATTGGCACTGTTCAAAAAATCATGTGATGCTTCTCTAATTTGTGTAATTAACAGCACCTGTAACTTACCTGTGGCACCTAACAGGTGTTGGCAATAACTAAATCACACTTGCAGCCAATTGACATGGATTAAAGTTGACTCATCCTCTGTCCTGTGTCCTTGTGTGTACCACATTGAGCATGGAGAAAAGAAAGAAGACCAAAGAACTGTCTGAGGACTTGAGAAACCAAATTGTGAGGAAGCATGAGCAATCTCAAGGCTACAAGTCCATCTCCAAAGACCTGAATGTTCCTGTGTCTACCGTGTGCAGTGTCATTAAGAAGTTTAAAGCCCATGGCACTGTGGCTAACCTTCCTAGATGTGGACGGAAAAGAAAAATTGACAAGAGATTTCAACGCAAGATTGTGCGGATGTTGGATAAAGAACCTCGACTAACATCCAAACAAGTTCAAGCTGCCCTGCAGTCCGAGGGTACAACAGTGTCAACCCGTACTATCAGTCGGCGTCTGAATGAAAAGGGACTGTATGGTAGGAGACCCAGGAAGACCCCACTTCTTACCACGAGACATACAAAAGCCAGGCTGGAGTTTGCCAAACTTACCTGAAAAAGCCCAAAACATTTTGGAAGAATGTTCTCTGGTCAGATGAGACAAAAGTAGAGCTTTTTGGGCAAAGGCATCAACATAGAGTTTACAGGAGAAAAAAAGAGGCATTCAAAGAAAAGAACACGGTCCCTACAGTCAAACATGGCGGAGGTTCCCTGATGTTTTGGGGTTACTTTGCTGCCTCTGGCACTGGACTGCTTGACCGTGTGCATGGCATTATGAAGTCTGAAGACTACCAACAAATTTTGCAGCATAATGTAGGGCCCAGTGTGAGAAAGCTGGGTCTCCCTCAGAGGTCATGGGTCTTCCAGCAGGACAATGACCCAAAACACACTTCAAAAAGCACTGGAAAATGGTTTGAGAGAAAGCACTGGAGACTTCTAAGGTGGCCAGCAATGAGTCCAGACCTGAATCCCATAGAACACCTGTGGAGAGATCTAAAAATGGCAGTTTGGAGAAGGCACCCTTCAAATATCAGGGACCTGGAGCAGTTTGCCAAAGAACAATGGTCTAAAATTCCAGCAGAGCATTTTAAGAAACTCATTGATGGTTACCGGAAGCGGTTGGTCGCAGTTATTTTGGCTAAAGGTTGTGCAACCTTATATATGTATACACATACATACATACACATACAACATGCACACATATACACATTGAATACAGAGGGGCAGTAGTCGTCTACCTTTTCTTTTGCTGATTACTAATACATACCGGGCAGATGAGAACCAAAAAATCGTCCTAAGAACACACTTAAGGGGTTTTCTGGCATACATGTTAAATGCAAAAAAAAACAGCAACGTCACATTAGCATGTCAACGGAAAGCCAAAGAAAGCCAGTAAAAAAAAAAAATGTAGAAGGGGGTAGGGAACGTCAGTAAACAAAGCCAAACAAAAACCGTAAAGCAAAAAAAAAAAAAAAAAAATGTAATAGGTGGAGAAGAAAAGCTGTCACGTTGGCATGTCAACAGAAAGTCAAACTAAAAAAGTAAGAAAAAAAATTATGTTCTGAAAATAAAAAGTTAAGAACTCTGAAGCTGTGATGATGGGTAACAATTTAGCATGCTACTAAGACATCCTAAATTCACAGATTTTTGCCCCCCTATATTACCTGGGATGAACGCCAACAAGCCATCATGGGTGAATTTATGGTTTTGTAAGGTCTCATTTATTTTTAGAGCTTGAAAGCTGACGTGACGGTTATGAGAAACATTCTCCAAACCTTCTGAGCGAGGTGCCAAAAGAAGATCCTACTTGAAGGTCAGAAGAAGGAGAGCTGCCAGGGTCGATAAAGTGCTACCCAGATCCCGTCATTAATTATTCCTTAAGGACCCATTTACTGGAGCCTCCACTCTATCCCCTTCTTGTTAGCAGGCACTTTGTCGCAGGCTGTTAATTGGAGACTTAATACAATTGCAAACTTTATTCTTAGCAGAAGAGGCTCCACCAACAATGCTGCAGCCTCGGAGCGAGCGGAATAAAAGCAACATGGGATGTTGCATAGAAGAGAAGTACAGAAATATCGGAATACTGTGCACTAGAAAGTACGGTACAGTACACACATATATGTCACACATACTAATACACCCTAAGTGCACAGAATCCACAAAGTCTGAACTCCGCACAACAAATCATAAAGTGTGATACATTGCTAAATAATTCATACGGTAAAAGTATACAAATGAGTAACATAGTAACATAGCTATTAAGGTTGAAGGAAGACTTTATGTCCATCTAGTTCAACCCATAGCCTAACCTAACATGCCCTAACATGTTGATCCAGAGGAAGGCAAAAAAAAACCATGTGGCAAAGAGTAAGCTCCACACTGGGGAAAAAATTCCTTCCCGACTCCACATACGGCAATCAGAATAGTTCCCTGGATCAAGACCCTATCAAGGAATCTAGTGTATATACCCTGTAACATTATACTTTTCCAGAAAGGTATCCAGTCCCCTCTTAAATTTAAGTAATGAATCACTCATTACAACATCATACGGCAGAGAGTTCCATAGTCTCACTGCTCTTACAGTAAAGAATCTGTGTCTGTTATTATGCTTAAACTTTCTTTCCTCCAGACGTAGAGGATGCCCCCTTGTCCCTGTCTCAGGTCTATGATTAAAAAGATCATCAGAAAGGTCTTTGTACTGTCCCCTCATATATTTGTACGTTAAAATAAGATCACCCCTTAGTCTTAATTTTTCCAAACTAAATAGCCCCAAGTGTAATAACATATCTTGGTATTGCAGACCCCCCAGTCCTCTAATAACCTTGGTCGCTCTTCTCTGCACCCGCTCCAGTTCAGCTATGTCTTTCTTATACACTGGAGACCAGAACTGTGCACAGTATTCTAAGTGTGGTCGAACTAGTGACTTGTATAGAGGTAAAATTATGTTCTCCTCATGAGCATCTATGCCTCTTTTAATGCATCCCATTATTTTATTTGTCTTTGTAGCAGCTGCCTGACACTGGCCGCTGAATATGAGTTTGTCATCCTCCCATACACCCAGGTCTTTTTCATTGACGGTTTTGCCCAGAGTTTTAGAATTAAGCACATAGTTATATATCTTATTACTTCTACCCAAGTGCATGACCTTACATTTATCCCCATTAAAGCTCATTTGCCATTTATCAGCCCAAGCTTCTAGTTTACATAAATCATCCTGTAATATAAAATTGTCCTCTCCTGTATTGATTACCCTGCAGAGTTTAGGGTCATCTGCAAATATTGAAATTCTAGTCTGTATGCCCCCTACAAGGTCATTAATAAATATGTTAAAAAGAAGAGTGCCCAATACTGACCCCTGTGGTATCCCACTGCTAACCGCGACCCAGTCCGAGTGTGCTCCATTAATAAACACCCTTTGTTTCCTTTGGTCTCTTCAGAGAGAAAGAGGATATGAACTGGAAGTAGCAATTCTAAAAGTCAATATCAACCCTTTAACGAGCCTTGGCATACGACTTAGCATAAAGGCCAAACCAGAATTTCAATATGTCGAGATGCGTTTCGGGGTGCTAGCCCCTCCTCAGTGCAAAGCAAGAGATTTGATTTGGCTGTATGAGAGACCTCATAGTGGAGTGGAGTAACGTTTCTCCTTCAGGAGAGCGACATGTCAGTGTAAGGAGACTTATAGGCCATGCAACACTTCTCTGGTAGCAAGCTCCTGCCGCACTAGGACACGTTAGAAGATGAGAGTATTCGGACCCCATTTTTACATTTAAAGTTTGCCTCTTTGCTCTGACTTCTTCACGCATATAGATTTTTTTTTTTTTTTTTTAACAAACATGCATCGAAGTCAGCATGCATTACATACAAATTTGTCGCCAGTTTTATACAATGCAGAGAAAAATGGTGAAAACCCAAAGCCCACTGCAGATATAAAATCCGCACCGCAGGTCAATTTTTGCCGTGATTATTTCCGGCAGCACGAGGATTTGATTCAGTAAGATCTCATTCACTTCACAGCCACTGCAGTACGATGGGGAAAATCTCCAGTGAATTTGCCAGATGTGAACATAACCTTCAACATTTTTTAAAATCGGTCCTCAAAATAAAAAAACTAAGAAATTGGCCCTGGCCCTGACGGCTATTCCGCAGGGTTTTATAAGCAATTTTCGGATCTTTTGAGCCCTCCATTTCTGGCCGCGTGTAACTTTGTCGCTTCGGGTGGGTCGTTTCCCCCACAGGCTCTAGCCGCACATATAACAATTATTCCAAAACCAGATAAAGATCCCTCCATGTGTAGCAGCTATCGTCCCATCTCACTTATCAATATAGATGTCAAAATCTATGCCAAAATGATAGCTAAAAGATTAAGTGGTCTCTTGCCTCATCTGATTAACCAAGATCAGGTAGGATTTGTTCCGGGAAGAGAGGCCAGGGACAACACTATTAGATCCATCTCGTTGATAGACAGGGCAAACAGAACAGGGGACCCCATGTGTTTACTATCAATTGATGCCGAAAAGGCTTTTGATAGGGTGGGTTGGGATTTTATGTACCAAACTCTAGAGGGTATTGGATTAAAGGAGAAAACGATGAGGAGCATTATGGTTCTCTACGAGTCCCCATCTGCACAAATCAAAGTTAATGGCTCCCTGTCGGACCCCCTCCACATTCGAAACGGTACAAGACAGGGTTGCCCCCTATCTCCCCTATTGTATATACTAACCATGGAACACTTGGCCAATGCGATTCGTAATAATATATCAATCAAAGGGGTGCAGATCCTCTCGGAAGAACATAAGTTGGCTCTATTTGCAGATGATGTGCTTATGTATATCACTTCACCTTTAACCACTTTACCCAATGTCTTATTGGAGCTACATCGCTTTGGCCAATTGAACAATTTTAAAATTAACTCACATAAATCAGAAATGCTAAATATCTCTTTATCTCCCGCACTGGTCTCTCAATTACGATCCTTCCCTTTTAAATGGCGCCCTGACTCTCTCAGATACCTGGGTATAGCTCTGACTGCCAAGTCGTCACGGCTGTACGAAACTAACCATAGAATAGCCCTCCGTAAAGCTGAGCTTGATCTGGAGCGATGGAGTAGATTGCACCTGTCCTGGCTTGGTAGGATCAATACAATAAAAATGGATCTATTGCCACGTCTTCTCTATTTTTTTCAGACCATTCCTATGGTTCTGCCTGCTTCCTTCTTCTCCAGAATCAAATCAGCGATCACAAGATATATTTGGTCGGGCAAACGCCCTCGCCTATCATTACCAATTAAGCAGGCCTAACCAAGAAGGAGGTCTGAGCCTGCCTAATTTTCTGCTCTATAACCATGCCTCCATCGGAACCCGCTTATTAGATTTATATCATAATAAATTTAAAAAGAAGTGGGTGGATTTAGAGACAAAGATTTCAGCGGTCAACCCCAGAGTTAACATCTGGCGGGGGGGGGGAGGGGGGTGCGGGGGCTCAGGGGTTGGGGAGTCTCCCCTTCCTTACTAGAAATCTGATTCTTTTTGTCAAACGCAATAACTTAAAGCTTAATATGTCATCCATACCAGGCCCTTTGACCCCGATCTCTGACAATCCGGATTTTCCTGCAGGCCTGGACAAAATCTTATTCCTTCATAAGAATAGGGATGGTCATCCAATAGTTTATGATTACATCACCCCTTCATCGGTAAAGCCCTTGCACTCCCTCTTTGAGGGATTGGAGATCCCACCTGGGGTATGGCTATTTTATGAACAAATTAAAAGTTACGTTCTTGGGATTTCCAAACGGGTAGACCTTTTCCGACCACTTACTTCTTTCGAGTCGGCGTGTCTGGGTGGGGACCCTCCATCACACACAGTATCATTCCTATATAAAATGTTCCAGGGGCACCAGATCTCTACACTGGATCCTCCTGCTTTCTTTCAGAAATGGGAAATTGACTTGAATAAGTTGTTAATACCAGACGACAGAAATAGGAGTCTTCTCTATACATTTAGATCCTCACTGTGTGCAGACTACCAGGAGAGAGGTTATAGAATTTTGGCCCGGTGGTATAGATGTCCTGATAACATCCATTCCATGTTCCCAGATACTCCAGACACATGCTGGAGATGTTGGAAGGAGAGGGGATCGTACACACACATTTGGTGGTCTTGCCCGTCCATTAGGGGTTTCTGGGAAGATGTTTTTAACCTTCACAATAAGCTAACTATGCACAAAGCCCGACCGACAATAGAGGTGGCCCTGCTATCTATCTGTGAGCTTTCCGTGGCTAAATTCAAGAGAGGCCTCCTTAGGCATTTCTTGACAGCCGCACGTAATTTAATACCTCGCTACTGGAAGCAGACGAATATCCCTTCAAGATCCGAACTTGTGGTAGAGCTGAACCACCTCTTTAGAATGGAGCAACTGGTTGGTCAGGACTCCGGAACTTTGGACAAAGTCTTAAACATCTGGGCCCCTTGGATAATGTTTAGGGAGACCGCGGGTCTGACCGTATGGCTTAGTGGAGTTTCTGACTCAAATTATTAATTTAATTTTTTTTTTTTTTTTTTTTTTGGATAGGGCCCCTAGGGCAGTGAGTCAATGTGTATTAATATCGACTTTGGGCTGAGTTGGATGGGTTAGCGGAGACCGGTTCCCCTCAACCCCCCCCCCCCCCTTTTTGTCTCTTCTTCTCTCTCTGTCTCTCCCCACTTTCTTCTCTTTGTACGTTAAGTGTTGTATTAGTTATAAAGGTGTTACGGTCATGACTAGGAATGGATTTGGATATCTTACCCCGGCAATATACCTGAACCTGGCAGTTAATCTGGATTCCGGAGATATAGATCCACACTATGACTAAGATTATAAATATATCCCATCGTAATTAGTTATAATCTAATATATGGTTGAGGGGTGGGTATCCTCAGATACCCACTCTAGAATCTGATATATGGTTCTCTCTAAAGTGCTATTAACATAACTCTTCTTCCATAAGAAGACAATGGAGCCATGGTGTGGGGTTTTGAAGTTATGTTTATTACATTCTCTCTTGATTACAATGTTAGTAATTTGAATGTCATTTCAAGTTGTATTAATATGTTATTATCCTACCCCAATGATATTTGTAAAAGTGACTTTATTCAATAAAATTGATTTACACAAAAAAAACTAAGAAATTGGTTCCAGAATATAGATTCAATAGAAATCTTTGGGCACATACTGTACCTCTGCACAGACTAGAGGTCTTCTTACAATGGTTCACGTGGAGACCGTCTTCTCCAGTGGTAAACAGAAATCAGTTTCTATGTAAATTGGCTCAGGCGGAGGCTAACCTTGACTTGTTGGTACATGGATTTAGTGCCTGTCATTCAAGGCAATCATTTGGCCACTAATTTTATGACCTTAAAGGGTTTGTCCACATTTGGATGAAAGCACTTCTGAATCCTCAGCATGCAATTTGTAAATCTACAGCCACATTCCGACTAGACGTGCGCAGCCTCACTCAATAAAAGTGAACTGAGGTCGAGAACATCTAGTCAGCATGTGATTGCATGTATGCAAATCACATGTTTGTGGTCAAGTGACCACCCATTCTCACCTTCGGCACTGGAGAATACTTACAGCGTATGATGCATGCAATATGAGGATTCATAAGCAGGGATGGGCGGACTGGTGGAAGTTTGGGTTCTAGTAACTGACTCGAACTATTTAGAAAGTTTAGTACCGGTACCTGACCTTCCACCAAAACCCATTGAAAATCTCTCTCCTCTGCGCCACCACGGACTTACTCCGAACACCGCACCGGACTTCAGCAGAAAGTAAGTATTTGGCGCTCAGGCATGAACGGTGACTGTCTGCTACGAACGCCGAACATTTCTGTTCAGGTTCACCCATCTCTATTTAGAAGTCCTTTAAAAAAAAAAAGGAGTTTGACAGAACAAAATGATTGTTCAAACCAAGCACAGGCTCTCGGTGCACCCTTAGCGTGGCAGAGCAATCCCATGCGCCTTTTCACCTACTTGTTTTCCACTTATCTCCTCCCTCTTGGCTTCTATAAAGTCAGAGCTGTCAATCAAGGAAGAAAACACCGGAGAGAGATGCAAACAAGTAGGTGGAAAGGTGCACTGAACTTCTTGGCCATATTAAGGGTGCACCGAGCGTTTGTGCATAGTTCGAATGCTCAGTTTTTGCTACCAGACTCGCTTTCATAAAAAAAAAAAAAAAAAAAAAGTTAAAACGCCTGCCTATCATTAGAGGGAAAAATAAGAATACAAAAAAAATAATACAATATAATACTAAATAATATATACAGGGAAAAAAAAAAAAGCACAAGGCACAGTTACATTGACAAGATCGGAATCTTCATATTCTAGGGAAAGTAAGAACATGAAGGAGACAACAAAGCCCCCTGGAGGATTTTCTTTTTCTAGATGACAAGGATTCCATTAGAGGGAAAGCTTAGTGAGGAAATTGTGAAATCCTTTCTTGGCATTATAAAACGTGCAGAAGAGAAGGAGCCTGTAATCCACAGCAGATAAACAGATGCTGCCATTGCTTCCTAATTGTGCCTACACAGTTTAGAAAAATGAAACAAACATCTTCTTGGCCGATTTTCATTACGCTCCATTCTATAAAACTCATCACTGTTACGTCGAGAACATTTTTCTTGGTGAATATTTCCCTTTTCATCGTCACATAAAGATGAAAAAAAGTATCAGTGAGCGATTCTCCGTCTGTGCAGTGTGGATGGCGCAAACAACGGGATCGGTGACCGGTTGGGCTCGGTGACCGGTTGGGCTCGGTACTCTGCACAAGCCAACTATGGAGATCATCGGCTTCAATACTAAGAAATATACATTACTGGAATCAACGATATCAGGGTAAAACCTATTAAAGTAGAAGCTACATTCTGGCTCCTAGGAGAGCTTGGGCAGTGGGATCAACCCTCCTAATCCATCTATATTGGCATGTAGGTGATTGGAAGATTAACAAAATGATACCTTCATAACTGCGATCCGATGTCTTATTCCAGAGAAATCCACATTTGTTCCTACTATGCAAATGAGCTGTTAAGATCTATGGGTCGGACATAGATCTTCCAGAGATTCTGCCTCCAGGGCTTGTATTAAAAATGAAAGGGGCACTACCAGTGTGAGACATGTAAATGAGGACAGCGGACTGTCAGCAATTACAATTCTTAGTGCATGTCACTACTTAGAAGCAGTTCCTGATGGACTCTACTCTAAACTAAGCACTGTACAATCAAAAGGCTGCAAAAAAAAATGCTTCAGGTAAAAAAAAACTGGTGGGAACGGAGAAGATTAATGTATAGTTTTTGGAGAAAAGTATAACTATAACTTGAGTTTTTAATTATTTAAACCCCTGCTTGTTCTGGGGCTTTCAGTCCTATCAGTGATTGACAGCTTTATTTGTACAAGTGTGCATGCAGAGATAGCGGTCGTTCATTGATGGTTTTCAGTCCAGTGGGCGGTCCTATCAGTGATTGACAGCTTTATTTGTATAAGTGTGCATGCAGAGATAGCTGTCACTCACTGATAGGACCGCCCACTGGACTGAAAACCCCCTGAAAAAGCAGAGGTTTAAATGATTAAAAACACAGGTTATACTGAATCTTTTCTTACAAAACAATATATGAATCTGCTCAGCTCCCTGTGCTCTAGAACAATGTGCCTGCAGATCGGACTGCATTCATTCATGAAAACTGATTCTCTTGAAAAATAGAAAGAAAGCAAACAGAAGGCATTTTTTAACACTTCACAACAATTCCCTGCTGTTTTGTGATCCAGAAATGGATCCAAAAATGGTTATTTTTCCCCATGAGTCCATCAAATATTGTTTTAAGAATATTGACTTATTCCAACTTTTTTTTTTTTTCTGAAAGGTGCAATGGATGACCCATTCCTTTAATAAATACTTCACTTCTCACCGTATCTCCCCTGCTGTAGAGAGCAACGGTGTAGAATTTTTCACATTTCCAAAATTTTTTTTACGCAGAAAAGAGCTGTTGTTTTTATTCATTTCATATGAAAACAAAAACTTGCATATTTTTATGCTCTCATAAAATATGAAAAAAAAGAAAAGACAGAAATCAATACCCTCAACTGAATCGACTCTAGCACGGTTAGGAAGAATTGTTCAAGAGGTTCTTGCCTTCGAGTTGGTCATGTTTTTCATTGACCACCTTGAATGAATAAATCCTTTTGTTCAGCGAGCGATGGTTTTGTTAAGGTAACAATACAGAACGTTGGTATGCGATTACGTGAACCCTGAGGATCGGGAGATCATTCATGCAGAAATCCAAATAATTTTGGATTAAAAAACCCTCTTAATTGTAAAAGGGCCAAGGCTAACCAACGATCACACGATGGCCTTGTCATATGTTCAGACGGAGATGCGTTCAATCGTCGTCAACTTGGCTCCGATGCAAATTAAAAAGAAAAAAAATGTTGCTAAGTGGGATAAGAACATGTTGGCAGAAATGCCGACATCTGGAAAGGGCTTGTGGGTTACTCCAGGGATCAACGAGTCGACTGATGCAGAGTGATTAGTGATTCAGATTGAATGAGGCGCCGACCAGTTCTAGTCTCATACGGACGGAACAATGAGGCTTTCCTGGCGGAAACTTCTGTTCACGTATTCAGATTAACGATCAACAACGAGACAGATCGTTATTCGCACAATTTCAGGCTGAACACTCCATAAATCTGGCCAAATACTTTAAATTTGTGCAAAAAAACCCAAAAAAACACGTAAACTGTTCTGTACTTGCTGAAACTAAGAGAACAAAACAAAATGGGAAAGATTCTGACAGAAAAAAAAAAAAAAACCATCTCATTTTCCCCCCCATAGGCTCTACTCCTCTGTGTGCGCGACCTCTCAGCTGTGCGCACCTTTCTCTTGAGCTGCGCACTTCTAATAATGTCTTGAACAATAGATGTAGGGGGTTCCTGGACCCTGTGCAGAAATAAGGCTCTAAAACATTAAATTAAAATAGACTTGTAAAAAAAAACAATAAAAGGAGTCTAGTAATTAACTGATGCAAAGCAAACAACCAAAAATGGTTAAAAAAAAAAGTTAATTGTTAATTTTTCTTGGAATTTAAACCACATATATTCATTTTATTAAATCTTAACACAATTAATACCAGAAGGAAAGCTGAGAAAAACCTAATATTATGCCGTGCAGATCAGCCAAACTGGAGAAACATGTAAAAGTCTATAAACCTCTGAGCTGCTTCAAAATATCATCATTTAACCCCAGTTTCCGAGCAGGTAGGTTAGTCAAAATTACAAAGAATAGATGATCGAGCAAAGGCACAAAAACACCAGGAACATATTGAACACTAAGATTCAACATCAAAGTGACATCCACAGGAATGCCAGGATGCAAGGTTACCCCAGAACATCACACTGCTTCCGCCTGCGCGCTTCCTTCACATAGTGCATCCTGGTGACATCTCTCGGCATGGTCAAGCAGCAAACATATCCAACCACATGATGGAAAAAAAAAAAGGAAAACATAATTCATAGGACCGTGTCAGCTTTAATTTCTGTATGGTCCATGCTTCAAGCCCGAAGGAAATGCTTCCGAGCAAAGGTCAGCACAGGCATTCTGACTAGTCTACAGAATGGATAGACCTGTCACTCAAGGGGAGTGGGCGGGAAGAAGGCCCGAGGGACCACCTTTCCGATTATGGCTTGGTCCTTGTTGGCTTTTAAAGTACTGTATGCTTTTCACTTTAAAGAGCACCTGTCACTTGCCATAAATATGCATATTTAGCAAGCTCGCCCCAAGCCATATTTGCAGTTGTATGGCGGATTTGGACACCTTTGGGAAACAGCTACATGACGAGTATGGTCACTGATCTTACGCCAAAGAAAATCACTAAGACAGATGGCATTGCGTGACTTCGTAAAAGATTTGTAATGTAAGATAAAATTCTTACCTCAATTCTGCCAGTGTCAGGCTGGAAACCGCGGGCAGGATCTTCAGTCGTGACTCGACACTGTATGGCGCAGCCATTAATACGGATATTTTCCTGCTTCAAGCCAAGTTCGGGCAAACTTTTCCCTTCTGCAACATGGATCTGAGCATGGACCAAGTCAACACTACAAGAAAATACATAAGTAATATTTTACTTGATGGTTTCATTAGTTGCATTATGTCAAAAACCAGACGAACTTGCAAAAATATTAACCAGTAATGTCTCATCTTACTGGGCAATCATATAGATTGGTGAATGATTGCTCAAAGGGCATCATGTGCGAAGTGTGTTCATAATACAACTCCATGCCCAGGGAAAAATCAGAAACATAACTCATGGCATAAAGACGTGAATACAAAATAATCTCTTAAAAAAAAATGCCATTACTCCTATAGTGGTCGAAAACGAAAAGGTTGATTCCAGCTCCAAAATGTTTGAATAAAATTTAATCCTTTATTGGTACATGTTTAAAAAACACAGGCTGCAATGCTCTCCATGATGGAAACGGGAAACGAGCTACGCGTTTCGATCTATTACAGATCTTTGTCAGAGCTACATAGACACAGACATACTAACATTATAAAACTACCACCGACCAATAAGCATAGGCTACGAAGACATGTGACTTAGGGTCCTCCTAGTGCAATACATGATCTTTCTAAAAACAACATTTCTTTGAAAAATATATCAATTATAAATATATATATGTATATATATATATACAAAACGAAAAAGAAGTAAGAAAGAAAAAAATAATAATAAACAGCTCATAAATATGATGTTAATAATGGTACATTAACTCGTTGCGTTTATTAAGACCGGATGGAAACCGGGTGTTCAAATAATAAATCCAGAAGGCTTCACGTGTGAGAAGACAGCGTTTAAAATTCCCACCTCGCTGAGGTTTATTGACACGTTCGATGCCGTATGCCAAAAAATGTTTAGTGCTGCACGCATGTTGAGTAATAAAATGTTTAGATGCAGCTGAAACTGATCGGGACGAATCACCCGCATTCTCAATGTCATATAAATGTTCATTAATCCGTATTTTCAACTTGCGTGAAGTACATCCAACATATGACAGTTGACAAATGGTACAGTCAATTTTATATACCACGAAGGCAGTGTTACAGTTAATATATTGCTTAATAATAAAGTTTTTTGATTTATCTGAGTTCATGAATGACTTGTTGATTGACGTATGAGCACACATTTTACACCTGTTACTGCCACATTTGTAAAACCCATTATAGTTCAGCCATGTTTTATTTATACTTTTATCTGGACGGAACATGCTTGGTGAAATTCTATTACCTATAGTAGTAGCCCGTCTAGATATTACATTAATCCCTGTGTCAAGAATTCTGGCCAAACTCGGATCCTCATAAAGGATAGGCAGGAATTTATTAATAAGATTTTTAATATTGCTGAATTGAGGGCTGAATTGAAAACAAATAAAAGTTTTTTTATTACTAGTTCTATCTGTCAAATTTGAGCCAGACTCACTTATAGCAATCGGTGTAATTAAATTATTACGATCTTTATGTTCAACAATTTTGCGTGCCCTATTTAACATCCAATATGGATAACTGCGACGTTTCAATTTATTAGATGCCATATCAATTTCATTTTTTAATACTATATTATTGCTGCAATTTCTTTTAACTAACGAATTCGCCAACTGGTATAGATTGAATAGTGTGCATGGGGTGTCCACTGTGCGCATGTAGAATGGAATTACCACTAAGTGACTTATGATGGGTTTTCGTTTCAATTAATTGGTCAGCAACACCAATCAGATTTAAATCCAAAAAATTAATTTCTTTTTGATTGAATTTATGAGTGAAACGTAAATTACAATCATTTAAATTCAAATAATTAATAAAGTCTGGTATGGCAGATACATCGGCAGATCAAATGATAAGTAGATCGTCGATGTATCTGCCATACCATTGTATACAGGACAAAAAAGGATTGGAAACAGAAAAAATGTAATTGTACTCCCAATATGCCATGACGAGGTTGGCTAAAGAAGGTGAAAATTTCGCACCCATGGCCACACCTGTTTTCTGTAAATAATAACGAGAATCAAATGTGAAAAAATTATGAGTCATGAGAAAAAAGGTGACCTGTAAAATATATTGTTTCAAATCCAAGGAATAATTACTGAAATTATCCAATTGAAAATGAAGGGCCTGCATAGCTAAGTGGTGTGGAATGCATGAATACAGTGAAACTACATCGCAGCAGAGCCAAGTGAATTTTGCTGACCATTTTTTATTAGAAAAAACTCCCAGAATTTCCCTTGAGTCCTTGATGTAGCCAGGGATTAGACTCACAAGAGGCTGCAACAAGGAATCGACCCATTCACAGAGATGCTCATTAGCTGAGCCAATACCGGATACTATTGGTCTTAAAGGGGGGACAACATCATTTTTGATTCCTATAGTCTCCAACTTTGTATACAGATTGTATTAATACAGTACAGATTGGGCCATGTGACCTTTCACCACAACGCGCGTTTCGTCCTGCTGCATCAGAGGGCATGTGTGATCATGTAGTAGAAACAGTTATTGTCAAACAAGGAAAAACTCCAATGATCATAGCAGATAGCCGATACAACTCTAGAGAAAATATCACTGGTATCCGTCATCAGGGAGGCATGGGTTTTTCAACAGTTGTGGGTGATAACACATAGAAATCCAATGTCATTGTTGAGAAACTTTCCATAGATTACCCAAGATTGCCAATTCTACAAGAAGCCTTTGTACAAGCCTACAGACAGAACACTAAGCCTGAAGTATCCTTATTTGTCAATTTAGCCTGCTGAGTGCTACATAAAATAAACCGCAATATGATCACTCGCCAGACTCCGGGCATCTATGTTCTACTTCAGACGAACAAAGAAGGCATAAGTGGTTAAATCCATTTTATTGTGAGGTAACACAAATCGTAGAAAACAACTCTTTCGGTTTCTAATACATTTTCAGGAATATGCCTGGGAGATCTTTGCACATAACACAGGTGGCATACTGTACCACACAAGACTTACTAGTCTTGTAAGCAAAATAGTCCTACATTTCTTAAAGCATAACATCTCTCTAACGCCACCCTCTCCAGTACAAAGACGGAGCCCTTTTTTTTTTTTTGCATAGAAGCTGTATTATTTTTGCATAGTCTTGTCATGATGCTTAAGATGAAGAGAACCTTTCACTAGATTTTGCATGCTTACCTGGACACTATGTAATAATGGCTGGAAGATATTTGTCATCAAAGTATTTGGTACCTATTGAGTTCGCTTTGATTAAGTCCAAGTGGGCGTTATCAGATACTTTTCAATGTGGGGGGTGTACTTCTCCCTGTATAAGTTGCCCAATCATAAGAAGGAAGCAACACAGCAGAAAAAGAACACCCCCCCCCCCCACCATAGCTTAGGTTTCTCAGTGTGCGAGATGTAATAATACAACTCTGATCTCCTGGTCTAACCTCATACATGATTAGAAAGTGCTGAGAATTTTAGAACACAAAAGGTCTTTGTGGGGGAAGGGGCCAGCTATGTTTAGCTAGGTTACATTACAAACCCTTCTATCAGCTCTCCTCCTCTCATAGGTCTGTCAGCTCTGCTGTACTACCCATCCTCCTTCATCCTCATTTGCATGTCGATTCTAACGCCAATTTCTCAGTAACGGAGGAATGGACTGTCCATTAACGGTATGGCTGGATATACCTTTGCAAAAAGGTATATGCACATATAGTTTTCGAGTGAAATCCTGATGACATATCCTAATAATTGGTAGAGGTCCTGGAGGTTAGACCCAAAAAAATAATAGAGCGATGATATATCATTGTTGTGACAATACAATATTTAATATTAATTATTCCAAACGTATATTTCCAGTAGGTCAAGAAACAGAGTGTTGTTCATATCATCAGAACGTTGACTCTTGAATTGAGGTTTGTGAATTGTTGAATAGCTGCTTGTTACCTATTATATCAGCTCCTATACGCGATTTTATTTCCATCTTTGGAGGACAAGAACGCAGGGTCATTGAAGAATTGACATTTGCAAACATGTTGCGTACCCACTGTATAAGTCCATGTAGCGTGTTGACCAGCAAAACAATGAAGGACTAACTATGCAGATTGCTAAAATACGCAAATATTGAGAGAGCAAGGCTACTTTCAGACATTCAGTATTTCACATCAGTATTTGTAAGCCAAAACCAGGAGTATGTGAGAAATGCAGAAGTGGTGACGTGTTTCTTTTATACTTTTCCTCCGATTGTTCCACTCCTGATATCGGCTTACAAACACTAATATAAAATACTGATATTGTGACCATAGCTTTAATCTCAGACCACTTTCACCTGAACTGTAGATGATGGCCTGAACCACAGATGTGGGTATAAAAAGGAATCTCTATCCTTCTGCAATGAGACTCTACAGAACCATAGCCGCATACCTCCCAACTTTTGAAGATGGGAAAGAGGGACAAAGTCAGCGGCGCGCAACGCGGCAAATTTTAGGCCACGCGTCTGACCACACCCATTCATAACTAGTCACACCCATATCCACGTCCCAAACACACCCATTTAGCACTGCTGATCACACTGTTTCATAAAGAATAATTATAAACAAAAAAATATGGCCACACAGTGCTCCATACTGTATAATGGCCCCACATGATGCTCAATACTGTATAAGGGCCACACAGTGCTCTATATTGTATAATGGCCCCACATGATGCTCCATACTGTATAATGGCCCCACATGATGCTCAATACTGTATGATGGCCACACAGTGCTCTATACTGTATAATGGCCACACATGATGCTCCATACTGTATAATGACAGCACATGATGCGCCATCTAAAATATAAAGCTGAATGTGTGTGTGTGTGTGTGTGTGTGTGTGTGTGTGTGTGTGTGTGTGTGTGTGTGTGTGTGTGTGTGTATGTCCGGGATTGGCATCTGCACCGTCGCAGCTACAGCCACAAAATTTTGCACAGTCACACGTCTGGACCCTGAGAGCATCATAGGCTATGATGTGAGGCAAAATTTTAACCCCGCGCGCTCCAATTCACCAAACAATTTTGCCCCTATCTACGTAATGGGGAAAAAGTTAAAGGAAAAGTGTTGGAGGCAAATTGACAGCTGCCAGATGTGAACAAGGGGGACTTAAAGAGTGAGAGCGATGGCGCCAAAGAGTATATACCGTACAGTTGCTGAGGTGGGGCCCCGACATGGGATACTCACCACACACGGGGATATGAACACACACACAAAATGCGCCACACACTACCACGTGCTTGAACACATATCACCCTCAGCACACATTTCATCACACATACACCAACCTCGCCACATAAAAGTCGAAACACAAAAGTCGCCGCTCAAAACTCGCCACGCGCAAAACTCACCACATGCAAAACTAGGCTCACGAAAAACTCGCCACACGTGCAAAACTCACCCCATGGAAAACTCGCCACACGCAAAACTTGCACACGCGGAAAAATTGCCACATGCACAAAAGTTGCAACACATGCAAAAGTTGCCTCACACAAAACTTGCACATACTCAAAAAGCACCACACAAAACTTGCCACGCGCAAAACTTGCTGCACACAACTTGCTACACTAACCTGTCACATGCAACTCGACACACAAAAAGTTGCTACACACATGTCGCCACACAAAACTCATCTCACAAAAGCCGCTACATGCATGTCGCCACACGCAACTTGACACATGAAACTCGCCCTAAAACACACACACAAGTCTGGTATTATCCTTCAAAAATAAAAATCTGATTAATAAGCAGACAAACTACAAGAACAACAAATGTACCATATAGGAAATACGGCAGCTGTCAGTCACATGACCTGTCTATTATGTGTATATGTGAGCTAATATATACTGCCAGGGGGGAGGGCTTCCTGTTGGCTGGGGATTTATCAGGCTGCCAACTTAGCTTACAAATACTGAGGTAAAAATACTGAGCAAATAACGTGTGAACGAGGTCTAATACAGGAGGAGATGACACACAGATATATACTATATACAGGAGAAGATGACACAGGTATATACTATATACAGGGGAGATGACACATATATACTATATACAGGGGAGATGACACAGGTATATACTATATACAGGGGAGATGACATATATACTATATACAGGGGAGATGACACAGGTATATACTATATACAGGAGATGACACTGCTATATACTATATACAGGGGAGATGACATACAGGTACATACTATATACAGGGGAGATGACAGGTATATACTATATACATGGGAGATGACACACATATATACTATATACAGGGGAGATGACACACAGGTATATACTATATACAGGAGGAGATGACATACAGGTACATACTATATACAGGAGATGACATACAGGTACATACTATATACAGGGGAGATGACACACAGGTATATACTATATACAGGAGGAGATGACACACTGTATATACTATATACAGGGGAGATGACACAGGTATATACTATATACAGGAGGAGATGACACACTGCTATATACTATATACAGGAAAGATGACATACAGGTACATACTATATGGAGGGGAGATGACACAGGTATATACTATATACATGGGAGATGACACACGTATATACTATATAGAGGGGAGATGACAGGTATATACTATATACAAGAGGAGATGACATACAGGTACATACTATATACAGGGGAGATGACACACAGATATATACTATATACAGGAGGAGATGACACAGGTATGTACTATATACAGTGGGGCAAAAAAGTATTTAGTCAGTCAGCAATAGTGCAAGTTCCACCACTTAAAAAGATGAGAGGCGTCTGTAATTTACATCATAGGTAGACCTCAACTATGGGAGACAAACTGAGAAAAAAAAATCCAGAAAATCACATTTTCTGTTTTTTTATCATTTTATTTGCATATTATGGTGGAAAATAAGTATTTGGTCAGAAACAAAATTTCATCTCAATACTTTGTAATATATCCTTTGTTGGCAATGACAGAGGTCAAACGTTTTCTGTAAGTCTTCACAAGGTTGCCACACACTGTTGTTGGTATGTTGGCCCATTCCTCCATGCAGATCTCCTCTAGAGCAGTGATGTTTTTGGCTTTTCGCTTGGCAACACGGACTTTCAACTCCCTGCAAAGGTTTTCTATAGGGTTGAGATCTGGAGACTGGCTAGGCCACTCCAGGACCTTGAAATGCTTCTTACGAAGCCACTCCTTCATTGCCCTGGCGGTGTGCTTTGGATCATTGTCATGTTGAAAGACCCAGCCACGTTTCATCTTCAATGCCCTTGCTGATGGAAGGAGGTTTGCACTCAAAATCTCACGATACATGGCCCCATTCATTCTTTCATGTACCCGGATCAGTCGTCCTGGCCCCTTTGCAGAGAAACAGCCCCAAAGCATGATGTTTCCACCACCATGCTTTACAGTAGGTATGGTGTTGGATGGATGCAACTCGGTATTCTTTTTCCTCCAAACACGACAAGTTGTGTTTCTACCAAACAGTTACAGTTTGGTTTCATCAGACCATAGGACATTCTCCCAAAACTCCTCTGGATCATCCAAATGCTCTCTAGCAAACTTCAGACGGGCCCGGACATGTACTGGCTTAAGCAGTGGGACACGTCTGGCACTGCAGGATCTGAGTCCATGGTGGCGTAGTGTGTTACTTATGGTAGGCCTTGTTACATTGGTCCCAGCTCTCTGCAGTTCATTCACTAGGTCCCCCCGCGTGGTTCTGGGATTTTTGCTCACCGTTCTTGTGATCATTCTGACCCCACGGGGTGGGATTCTGCGTGGAGCCCCAGATCGAGGGAGATTATCAGTGGTCTTGAATGTCTTCCATTTTCTAATTATTGCTCCCACTGTTGATTTCTTCACTCCAAGCTGGTTGGCTATTGCAGATTCAGTCTTCCCAGCCTGGTGCAGGGCTACAATTTTGTTTCTGGTGTCCTTTGACAGCTCTTTGGTCTTCACCATAGTGGAGTTTGGAGTCAGACTGTTTGAGGGTGTGCACAGGTGTCTTTTTATACTGATAACAAGTTTAAACAGGTGCCATTACTACAGGTAATGAGTGGAGGAAAGAGGAGACTCTTAAAGAAGAAGTTACAGGTCTGTGAGAGCCAGAAATCTTGATTGTTTGTTTCTGACCAAATACTTATTTTCCACCATAATATGCAAATAAAATGATAAAAAAACAGACAATGTTATTTTCTGGATTTTTTTGGATCAGTTTGTCTCCCATAGTTGAGGTCTACCTATGATGTAAATTACAGACGCCTCTCATCTTTTTAAGTGGTGGAACTTGCACTATTGCTGACTGACTAAATACTTTTTTGCCCCACTGTATGTCAGGACTCTGAACATTTTTTACCTTTTGTGCATTACTGCCCTTTTCCAAGATGGCGTCTTTGGTCTCATGTGCACTGTGTCTTCCTGCTATAAAACTCCACCCCAGCCTTCAGTCTGTGCTAGAGTATTCTGCCTTGCATCCAGCTCCTGACCTCTGGTGACTCCCTGGCTATATACCTGCTCCTGTGAACCTGTGTATTGATCCTGCTACTCTGCTCTGAGTTCCTGCTGCATACACCAGTTTCCAGTAATCCTCCTTCATCTGCTGCTCGTGTTTACTTCCATCTCATTTGCTGGACATGTAAGCTGTTTCTGCTCTGCAAAAACCTGAGACTATTTACCACACCTCCCTGATAGAGCTAACATATGACTTGAACTGCATTATAAGCTTATCTATTTGTGTTTGGACTAAGACAAGGATTTATTCGTGTAAAGTATCCTCAAGAATAACTGTGCTTCATAGACTTTCTGCTTGATTGCATTTTCCTCTGAAGTTTCCTATAGACTGCTAAGCTGCGTTTAATATTTACACCAAGTGTTGTGGACTTGAGTTTCTCTCTGCACCAGTTTGAATCACCGTGTGATAATATAGTCTTTACCACTTATAAAACTGTGTCCTGTAGTTGTCTTGGTTCACGCAAAGAGTCTACTGAGTTATCCCCTATAATTATTACAGGATACTCTAGCCATAATAAAAAAAAAAAAAAGGAGACTGCTGGAAAAATGACTGCAGAGAGCAGATTAGAGCAGGTGTTTTCCATAATTAGATCACTGCAGAAAGATGTGGAAGGTCTGCAAAAGAAGTTTGGAAGCTTTGAACACAATCAACAAGTGTTTGGACAAACTTTGCAGGACTTAAGCAACCGCATGGCAGCCCAGGAAAACAAACTTGCTGGCATAGAGTCGCAGTATAAACGGGCTTTTCAGGACATAAGCACGCAAATAACTGCACAAGTGACTTTACCCTCGGGGCAACCGCCACCAGCTAGCCCACCTAAGTTGCCCCCATTCAGATTTAATGGTGATCGCGACAAATTTCGTGGCTTTGTGAATCCATGTTTGCTATATTTTGATGTGCATGCTGACTGTTTTCCTACTGATAGATCCAAAGTATTGTGTGTAATAATGCTACTGACCTCACGAGCGCTCGCCTGGGCGAATCCGATGATTGAGTCTCGTGACCCACGGTTAAATAACTTGGATGATTTCTTGGCCGCTATGGCATTAATGTTTGATGACCCTAATTCGCCGTGCAACCGCTGAATCTTTGTTGTCTTTACGCCAGGCTAAACGTTCTGTTATTGAGTATGCCACTGAACTCAGGAGATTAGCGGTAGATACCAATTGGGACAGTTATGCACAATTGCCTATTTTTAAAAGGTGTCTGTCTAGTATTATAAAAGATGAACTAGCTCGCTCTGAGTCACCGCAAGAGCTAGAGACATTTATACAGCATTGTGTGCGCATAGACATTCGCCTTACTGAGCGTAGGCAGGAGAAATTTGCTGCATATAACCGTATTTCTAACTTTTCCCTTCCTTCCAAAGAGCCTGCAGGTAAAACCTCTCGGGAGGTGGAGGAGGTGCCCATGCAAATTGATTCCGTTCAGAGACGCGACATCAATGAGCGCTGGGAGCATCGCCTTCGTGAAAGTCTATGTTTCTACTGCGGCCAGTCTGACCACTTCTTGATCAATTGTCCTAAGTGTCCTAGACGGCCTAACAAGGTGCTAGCAGCAGTAGGGGAGTATGACAACAGTGATGTTGAATCTGACATCTCTGAATGTAGTCTGCCTTTAAACGCTGTATTCCATTCACTTTCTATGACTTCACCCCCCAAGGAGCTGAAAGAGAAGAACTCTCACTGTTCTCTCCCTATTAAGATCCTGTGTTCAGGACAGTGGATTTCCAGTGCAGCCATGATTGACTCAGGTGCAGAAGGCAATTTCATGGATATCGCATTTGCCAAGGAACATGGTATTGAAATTCAGCAAAGAGCCTCTCCAATTACCATGGAAACAGTGGATGGGTCACCTTTAATCTCTGGGCCTGTGGATCAGGAGACCATACCCCTTGAAATTTTGTTGGAGCCTAATCATCAGGAGCAACTTTCTTTCTTGCTAATTTCTTCTCCTCATTTTCCTGTGATTTTAGGCATTCCTTGGTTGCGTTCTCAGAACCCAATTATCAACTGGGAGACCAAGGAGATTATCTTTCCAACAAGGAGCAACTCAGCGTTAACAGAAGCTGTCCCTGAGTCCACGGCTACGGAACCACATCTACAGGTATTTTCTTTACCTCCAGCATATAAAAAGAGTTCTCTGACATCTGTGACAAGAAGAATGCAGATCAGCTTCCTCCACACAGGCATTATGACTGTCCCATTGAGCTGCTTCCTGGGGCAGCTATTCCTTTTGGTAACGTATACCCTTTGGCGGAACCTGAGCTTCAAGCCTTAAAGGAGTATATTGATGAAAATCTGGCCAAAGGCTTCACACGTCCTTCTTCCTCACCAGCAGGGGCACCTATATTTTTTGTAAAGAAGAAGGATGGGACCCTGAGACCCTGTGTTGACTATCGGGAACTCAATAAGGTAACCATACGAAACCGTTACCCTTTGCCTCTGATTCCCGAATTACTGGAAAGAGTCCGCCATGCTAAGGTGTTCTCTAAGCTGAATCTTCGTGGGGCTTATAATTTGGTGCGCATTCGTCCAGGGGATGAGTGGAAGACAGCATTCCGATGCCGGTATGGGCACTTTGAATATCTTGTGATGCCCTTCGGGCTTTGTAATGCCCCTGCAACGTTTCAACACCTTGTTAATGACATTTTCAGAGATTTGTTGGACCAGTTTGTGGCGATCTATTTGGACGATATTCTAATCTTTTCTGACTCTCTACAGGAACATGAACATGTCAAAGCTGTTTTAAGACGTCTGAAAGAGAACCATCTGTATATCAAGCTGGAGAAATGAGAGTTCCATCGTTCTGAGATACAGTTCTTAGGTTATATCATCTCTCCCCAGGGGCTGAACATGGAATCTGGTAAGATTCAGGCTATCCTTGACTGGCCGGTACCCAAGAACGTTAAGGAGGTCCAACGTTTTATTGGTTTTGCAAATTTCTACTGACGCTTCATTAGAAATTTTCTGATATTGTCCGTCCCATTACTTCCTTAACAAGGAAGGAAAAGCCCTTTAAGTGGTTATCACAGGCTCAAGAAGATTTTGATCGGCTTAAGATCTGTTTCACATCAGCACCGCTGTTGATACACCCAGATCCAACACTTTCATTCATTGTGGAGGTGGACACTTCTGATAATGCTTTGGGGGCTATTCTCTCCCAAAGAACTGGAGAGAAGGGTCTGCTACATCCTTGTGCTTTCTTTTCTCGTAGACTAAACTCAGCAGAGAAGAATTATGACGTGGGAGACAAGGAATTGCTGGCTATTATTGCGGCTTTCAAAGAATGGAGGCATCATCTGCAAGGAGCTGCACAACAGATCATAGTGCTAACTGACCATCGCAATTTAGGAGTTCCTTATATCCGCTAGATGTCTTTCTCCTCATCAGGCTCGTTGGAACTTATTTTTAAATCAATTTAACTTTGTTAAGTGCTGTATTTCTGGCCAACCCACCTGTGGATATTAATCCTGTCTTTAAGGGTGGCATGTGGTTCAGAGATCGACGAATCTACGTCCCTGAGGTCGTCCGTCTGCAGATCCTCAAGTTGGTACATGACTCCAAGTTGGCTGGTCACAGGGGGGTACAGAAGACACAAGAGTTCCTGAACCGATTCTTCTGGTGGCCAACTTGCCTGAAGGATACCAAGGACTATGTTCCCTCTTGCGAGGTATGTGCCCGTTACAAAACTCCTCATGTGGCACCTACGGGTCTTCTACAACCATTACCTGTTCTGTCCCGCCCTTGGGGGTCTATATCAATGGACTTTATTGTGGAGCTGCCTACATCGGGGGGCATGAATACAATCATGGTGGTAGTTGATCGCCTGACTAAAGCTGCTCATTTTGTTCCATGCACCGGCCTCCCCTCAGCTAAAGATACAGTGAACTTCGTTATACAGAATGTCTTTCGGTTGCATGGGGTTCCGGATGAGATCATCTCTGACCGTGGAGTACAGTTCACTTCAAGATTCTGGAAGGGGTTTTGCTCTGCACTCAATATTAATGTCTGTCTCTCTTCCGCTTACCATCCCCAGACAAATGGTCAGACTGAGCGTACCAACCAGACGCTGGAACAATATCTAAGATGCTATGTCAGCCATCTCCAGGATGATTGGTTGGAGTTGCTGCCGTTAGCCGAATTTTCATATAATAATTCTCAGAGCGCCTCCACTAAATTTACACATTTCTTTGCCAATCTGGGTTATCATCAGTGTATTTTACCTAGGTCTCCAATTAATTCTCCGGTTCCGGCAGTGGAGGAAAGGCTGACTGCGATGAGACAAAATCTGGAGGTTCTGAAGGAATCCCTGACCACAGCTCAAGAACGTTATAAGAAATCGGCTGATAGATTCCGTAAACCTGCACCCATGTTCAAGGTAGGAGATTCCGTGTGGTTAGTAACTAAGAATCTGAAGTTAAACGTTCCTTCACAAAAACTTGGACAGAAATTCATTGGCCCTTTCAAGATCAACGGTATTGTGAGCTCTGTGGCCTGCCGGCTGAAGCTGCCTAGGACTATGAAGGTACACCCAGTTTTTCATGTATCTTTACTAAAGCCTGTATCTCCTAATACCTTCCAGGGACGTGTTGTGCCACCTCCGCAGCCTGTGGTGATTGATGGGCAAGAACAATTTGTGGTGGAGGAAATTATTGATTCCAGGATTCGCAGGAATCGGCTCCAATATCTGATAAGATGGCAGGGATATCCCCCTGAGGAAGACTCTTGGGAACCTGTGGAAAACATCAATGCCCAACAGAAGATTTCTCGTTTTCATCAGAGATTCCCTGAGAAACCAGGTCCAGGATCGTCCTGAGGCCGCTTCTAAGGAGGGAGTAATGTCAGGACTCTGAACATTTTTTACCTTTTGTGCATTACTGCTCTTTTCCGATTTATTCGATTTATTGATGACATTTTTGTCATCTGGCAGGGCTCTGAGACTGATCTAATATCATTCATACAACTTCTTAACGATAATGCCCTAAACATTAAATTGACATGTAAGTACAGTCAAAAACGTATCGACTTTCTCGATACAAAAATTTATAAAGGTGAGGATGGATTTTTACACACGGAAGTGTTCAGGAAGGAAACATCTGTAAATTCAGTACTACATGCTGCCTCATCACACCCTAGGCCTTTAAAAGATAGCATTCCGTATGGGCAGTTCTTGAGAACTAAGAGGATTTGCTCCACTGAATCATCTTTCCAGACAGTCCTCTGAACTAGCACAACGTTTTGTGCAGAGAGGGTATTCCCATCAGGTTATTCGCCGTGGATGGTCTAAAGCATGCAGTAAACCAAGATCTGAATTATTAAAACCAAAAATGCAGTCGCCAACATCAACTACAGTGAGATTCATATCATCCTATAATGAGAAATGGAAACCTATGACTCAAGCCCTTTCTAAATTCTGGCCCATCATTATGAATGATCCAGTCTTGGCCAAGAGTATCCCTACAACTCTAACCATCACCTATAGGAGATCTCAGAGCTTGAAGGATATGTTGGTTCATAGCCAATACAAGGGTGTTACCACACGTAACCCTTTTGATTTCAGAGGGCCGAAATGGGGATTTTTTCCTTGTAAGAAATGTCTGGCCTGTGTGAATATGGATCGAGCCAAGGAATTTAAAAACACACAGGGCAACATGGTTTTTCAAATTACTCACAATATCACATGTGCCACTGACCATGTGATATATTATGCCACGTGTCCGTGCTCCTCAGTATATATTGGCATGACTACCAGACAGCTTAAAATACGGACTAGAGAACATGGCCGTGATATAGCCAATGCTCTGGAGGTCAAAGACTTAACATCTTTGAAACCAATGCCTCGGCATTTTAAATCTGTTCACAAATGTGATCCTAGCCTATTGAGAGTTATTGGTATTGACAGGATTCTTAAGGATTCAAGAGGTGGCAATGTCAAAACCAAATTTGCCCAATTGGAGACCAAATGGATCTCGGCTCACTCCAACCGAACGGTTTAAATGAAGTCATAAGTTTTGCTCCTTTCCTTTAAGAAAATTGGGACTTTATGGTGCCTTTTTCATTTTATCTTGGTTTTATTCCATTAATTTTAATTATTAACTTTTTAGGTATTATCTATCTTATATATGTTCTATGCATTCTAATTGTATGTGTTTTTCCCCACTTTTTTCCAGCTTTATACGCTCTGCAGCTTTGAATTTGTACTGACCAGTTGCTGTCTATCACAACGTTGTTCCCTTAGGTTCTACTTTTCCACTGAAGAAAAGGACATTATTTTACTTCTTTTTTGGGACATTATATACTATTTGCACATTTATTACACTATATTGATTAATTTTTTATTTAATATTTTTTTTATAATGCATTCACTATTGTATAAATTATTATTACTTATTTGTATATTTATATATTGTATATTTTTATCATATTTTATTAATTCTATTGGTGTATACCATTCAGGGCCGGACTGGGACTAAAATTCAGCCCTGGCATTTGAAGTTACACAGGCCCACTTGTCACATGGTGACTGTATAATATCTTTGTACACTTGTAGGCAGGGCCGGTTTTAGGCAAAGTGGGGCCCTAGGCAAAGTTTAAAATGGGTCCCCAAATGCTAACATATTGCACATCACACAGAAGCCTTTCTGTTGTATTTACGTGCGCTGAGTTCAGGCCGCTAAACGAGTTTGATCGACAATACTGAAGTTGTTCAACGCTTGTTTCCCGGCCTCTTTCCACCAGCTGAGGAATAATGATGAGACAGAACGATCACTAATAGATCACCATACAGTATCATGTTTTCAGCAGCACATCTACAGTTTACACTGGCAATGTGCTGCTGACAACAAGGCTTTTTGTTCCAGCAAAAACAATCCGAATATGCAGCATTTTACTTGTTTAGTAAAATACACCCCATAGTCCTCCATATATTATAATGTGCTCCATAGTCCTCCATATAGTATAATACACTCCCTATAGTCCTCCATATATTAAAATACACTGCTCAGTCCTCCACATAGTATAATACACTCCTCATAGTCCTCCATATAGCATAATACAATCCTCATAGTCCTCCATATAGCATAATACAATCCTCAGTGCTCCATATAGTATAATGCACCGCCACAGTCATCCATGTAGTACAATTCACTTCCCATAGTATAATGCACCCCATAGTTCTTCATATAGTATAACGTATTCCCCATAGTCCTCGATACAGTATAATGCAGCCCACATATAGTATAATGCAGCCACCCCAGAGTATAATGCAGCCACCCCACAGAGTATAATGCAGCCACCCCAGAGTATGTAACCCCCATAGAATATAATACAGCCCACCTCCCCATAATATATAATGTAGCCCCCCATAGAATATAATGCAGCCCCCCATAGTATATAACGCAGCCTCCCCCATAGAATATAATATACCCCCACAATAGTATATAACACAGCCACATAGTACATAACATGGCCTCCCCCATAGAATATAATATACTCCCCATAGTATATAGCAAAGCCCGCATATTATATAGCACAAACCGCATAGTATACAGCACAGCCTGCATACTATAGCACAGCTCGCGTAGTAGATAACACAGCCCACACAGCAGTATTCAGCACAGACCACACAGTAGTATACAGCACAGACCACACAGTAGTATACAGCACAGCCCACGTAGAAGTATACAGCACAGTCCACACAGTAGTATACAGCACAGCCCACAGAGTAATATATACAGCACAGCCCACAAAGTAATATATACAGCACAGCCCACAAAGTAATATATACAGCACAGCCCACAGAGAACTATATACAGCACAGCCCACAGAGAACTATATAAAGCACAGCCCAGAGTACTATATACAGCACAGCCCAGAGAGTACTATATAAAGCACAGCCCAGAGAGTACTATATACAGCACAGCCCACAGAGTACTATATACAGCACAGCCCACAGAGTACTATATACAGCACAGCCCACAGAGTACTATATACAGCACAGCCCACAGAGAACTATATACAGCACACAGTAGTATACAGCACAGAGCACAGCCCACAGAGAACTATATACAGCCCACAGTAGCATACAGCACAGAGCACAGCCCACAGATAACTATATACAGCCCACAGTAGTATACAGCACAGAGCACAGCCCACAGAGAACTATATACAGCACAGAGCACAGCCCACAGATAACTATATACAGCCCACAGTAGTATACAGCACAGAGCACAGCCCACAGAGAACTATATACAGCACAGAGCACAGCCCACAGATAACTATATACAGCCCACAGTAGTATACAGCACAGAGCACAGCCCACAGAGAACTATATACAGCCCACAGCAGTATACAGCACAGAGCACAGCCCACAGAGAACTATAAACAGCCCACAGCAGTATACAGCACAGAGCACAGCCCACAGAGAACTATATATAGCACAGAGCACACAGTAGTATACAGCACAGAGCACAGCCCACAGAGAACTATATACAGCCCACAGTAGTATACAGCACAGAGCACAGCCCACAGAGAACTATATACAGCCCACAGTAGTATACAGCACAGAACACAGCCCACAGAGAGCTATATACAGCCCACAGTAGTATACAGCACAGAGCACAGCCCACAGAGAACTATATACAGCCCACAGCAGTATACAGCAGAGCACAGCCCACAGAGAACTATATACAGCCCACAGTAGTATACAGCACAGAGCACAGCCCACAGAGAACTATATACAGCCCACAGCAGTATACAGCACAGAGCACAGCCCACAGAGTACTATATACAGCCCACAGTAGTATACAGCACAGAGCACAGCCCACAGAGAACTATATACAGCCCACAGTAGTATACAGCACAGAGCACAGCCCACAGAGAACTATATACAGCCCACAGTAGTATACAGCACAGAGCACAGCCCACAGAGAACTATATACAGCCCACAGTAGTATACAGCACAGAGCACAGCCCACAGAGAGCTATATACAGCCCACAGTAGTATACAGCACAGAGCACAGCCCACAGAGAACTATATACAGTCCACAGCAGTATACAGCACAGAGCACAGCCCACAGAGAACTATATACAGCCCACAGTAGTATACAGCACAGAGCACAGCCCACAGAGAACTATATACAGCCCACAGCAGTATACAGCACAGAGCACAGCCCACAGAGTACTATATACAGCCCACAGTAGTATACAGCACAGAGCACAGCCCACAGAGAACTATATACAGCCCACAGTAGTATACAGCACAGAGCACAGCCCACAGAGAACTATATACAGCCCACAGCAGTATACAGCACAGCCCACAGAGAACTATATACAGCCCACAGCAGTATACAGCACAGAGCACAGCCCACAGAGAACTATATACAGCCCACATCTCTTCTCTTCCTCCCCTCACCTCCTCCGAGAATGGCCCCACAGTCCAGGAAAAAAAAAACTCTCCTCACCTCTCCTCGTGCCCAGCGTTGCTTCCTGGTTCCTGCTCCTGTCTCAGCAGCTGCAGTCTGCCCGGGACACAGCAGGTGCGCGATGATATGACATCATCGCGCACCCGCAGTGTCAGAGGCAGAGCGGGGAATGATGGGAGAGGAGCGTCTGTAGACGCTCTCTCCTCCATCATTGCATTCAACTGTACCGGCGTCTATACGCCGATATAGTTGAATGCGACGGCGGGGGCGGCGGATTGAGCGGCCCACCACTGGCACCGGCCCTTCTGGCATTTGCCAGAAGTGCCCTATGGCCAGTCCGGCCCTGATACCATTATATGCACTGTTTACTGTGTTGTGAATTCTGTTGTGGGTTCTGCTCTTGGGCTCCCTCCGGTGGTTATAAGTGGTAGTGCTGCTGTTTGTCCTTCACAGCAGTCATCAGGTGCGTCCACTTCGGACGGGGCTATTTAGTCTGGCTTCACCCTTTAGTGAGTGCCAGTTGTTCATTGTTTCTGGAGGATTCAAATCCCTTCCTGGTCGCTCCTGCTTGCAGTTCATTTCTACAAGATAAGTTCTGCTTGTTTTTCTGCCCACATGTTGTGGGCCTCATTGTTCAGTGCATTGCATGTTTTTTCTTGTCCAGCTTAATCTGTGTAAGGATTTATGCATCCAAGCTGGAATCTCTGGAGAGGCAGATTTACCCTCCATGTCTTTAGTTAGATGTGGAGTTTTTGTATTATCTGTGGTGGATATTTCATAGTATTTTATTACTGACCGCATAGTTCTCTGTCCTATCTTTTCTATCTAGCTAGATTGGCCTCCTTTGCTAAATTCTGTTTTCAGCCTGTGTATGTTTTTTCCTCTCCTCTCACAGTCAATATTTGTGGGGGGCTGCCTATCCTTTGGGAATTTTCTCTGAGGCAAGATAGTTTTCCCTTTTCTATCTATAGGGTTAATTAGTCCTCCGGCTGTGTTGAGGTGTCTAGGATTGGTAGGTAATCCCACGGCTACTTCTAGTTGCGGTGTTAAGTCCAGGGTCTGCGGTCAGTACAGTTACCACATTCTCCAGAGTACGTCTCATGCCGCTCCTAGGCCACCAGATCATAACATTACTGTATTGTATTCATGTGCACGTTTATCTATATTTTATTGTCTTTATTGCTGTGCATATGTTTTCACATAATCCTTTCACTTATAATCTTATAGTACTCCCTGGTCTTTCCCCTTTTGGTTTATATGTTCACTAGTGCTGCGTCACCACCTACCATGTCCTCTCTTAGTGTTTCCCGGTCTTTACTTCTTATTTGCTGCGCAGTGCGCTTGCGCCTTTCGGCTCCTTCAGGTTGCCGTGGCAACGCGTCCCTTAGCGTAGTCTTCTCCCTCCCTTCTCCTGACGTGTCGGAGTTGGGCGGGACTTGATGACGTGGAACGCCGGACCCGCTGCTTCCTGTTTGTCCAATGGACGCGAGCGCCGTGATAAAAGCCGCATTTAAAAAGCCGGCACTGCGTCCCCCTCATTATCACAACCCCCAGGAAGAAGCTACGTTGCGAAACAAGCGTCGGGGTTCCCTCTTTTCTCACGGCGATCCACACTTGTGCAGGTAACAACATGTCGCTACTGCCTTTACAACGAACTCATTCATATTAGGTGTTCTCTGGTGCATTGAGGCCTATGTCTATTCTAACTAATGCACGTGCACTTTACTAGTATTTAATACTTTATTACATAGATATCTTTATCAGTATATTGCACAGCACTTATATTGTTTATTTAGACTTTGATAGCCCTGAATGCGCACTTTAGCGGCTGACACTTGTTTAGTTTTTTATGGGCAGTTCTTTATTCATTCAGTGGAATTCCTCCAGTATATTCCAGAGCCTGCTGACGCACTGTTGTTCTGCACCGACTACATTATTCTATTGTTGATTGACATTTTTGAGTAATGTTATGTTGTGGATTGCCTGAGTTCATTCTGCCGTGTTCTAATCCCCTTTTGTATAATTTAGGATAATTTTTGTTTTTAATTTATTATGAATAAAATATTTTGAATTTTATTTCTTGGGTTTGCATTTCCCTTTTTTTGGTCTTATGTAATTTTGGAAATCTACCATATGAAATAGTTTGGTCTATAATCTTTGGATATATACAGGAGGAGATGACTTACAGGTATATACTATATACAGGAGGAGATGACATACAGGTATATACTATATAAAAGAGGAGATGACACATAGGTATATAGAGGAGGAGATGACATACAGCAGGTATATACTATATACAGGGGAGATGACATACAAGTATATACTATATACAGGAGATGACATACAGGTTTATACTATATACAGAGGAGATGACATACAAGTATATAGTATATACAGAAGAGATGACATACAGGTATATAGTATATACAGAAGAGATGACATACAGGTATATAGTATATACAGAAGAGATGACATACAGGTATATACTATATACAGGAGGAGATGACACAGGTATACACAATATAAAGGAGGAGATGACATACAGCAGGTATATACTATATACAGGGGAGATGACATACAGGTATATACTATATACAGGAGATGACATACAGGTATATACTATATATAGGAGGAGATGACACAGGTATATAGTATATACAGAAGAGATGACATACAGGTATATACTATAAACAGGAGGAGATGACACATAGGTATATACAATATACAGGAGGAGATGACATACAGCAGGTATATACTATTTACAGGGGAGATGACATACAGGTATATACTATATACAGGAGATGACATACAGGTGTATACTATATATAAGGGAGATGACAAACATGTATATACTGAGGGAAAAATGAGAGGTGTAAGGTGAAAATGAGGGGTGTGAGGTGAAAATGAAAAGGTGTGAGTGCAAAATGAGAGGAGTGAGGGAAAATAGTGGAGTGATCGGAAAATGACGATGTGAGGTCGAAATGACAAGTGTTAGGGGGGAAAGAGGAGTGAGGGGGAAAATAAGAGGAGTGAGGGGGAAAAAAGACGTGAGGGGGAAAATGAGAGGCGTGATGGGAAAATAAGAGAAGTGAGGTGCTATAACCAACCACAGATATTTACTATGCCCAGGCAACGCCGGGCTCTTCAGCTAGTACTGTATAATGACGGCACATGATGCTCCATACTGCATAATGGCCACACATGATGTTCCATACTGTATAATGGCCACACATGATGCTCCATACTGTATAATAGCCCCACATGATGCTCCATACTGTATAATGACCGCACATGATGCTCCATACTGTATATTGGCTGCACATGATGCTCCATACTGTATAATGACCGCACATGATGCTCCATACTGTATATTGGCCGCACATGATGCTCCATACTGTATAATGACCGCACATGATGCTCCATACTGTATATTGGCCACACATGATGCTCCATTCTGTATAATGACCAGACATGATGCTCCATACTGTATATTGGTTGCACATGATGCTCCATACTGTATAATGACCGCACATTCTGCTCCATACTGTATAATAGCCCCACATGATGCTCCATACTGTATAATGACCGGTCATGATGCTCCATACTGTATATTGGCAGCACATGATACTTAATACCGTATAATGGCCACACATAGCTACTCCTACACACGCGGCTGCGCTCCGTACACTTTGCACACTCTGCTCCATACACACGGCTTCGCTCTATACACCTCGCACACATTCAGCTCCGCTCCATACACCTCGTACACATTCAGCTCCGCTCCATACACCTCGTACACATTCAGCTCCGCTCCATACACCTCGTACACATTCAGCTCCGCTCCATACACCTCGTACACACACAGCTCCGCTCTGTACACCTCGTACACATTTAGCTCTGCTCCATACACCTCATACACACACGGCTCCGCTCTGTACACCTCGTACACATTCAGCTCCTCTCCATACACCTTGTACACACACGGCTCCGCTCCGTACACATTTAGCTCTGCTCCATACACCTCATACACACACAGCTTCGCTCCATACACCTCGTACACACGCGGCTCCGCTACATACATTTTGTGCACACATGCCTCCGGTCTGTACACCTTGCACACACACGGCTCCGCTCCATACACCTCATACATACATAGCTCCGCTCCATACACCTCATACACACACGGCTCCACTCCATACACCTCATACACACACGGCTCCGCTCCATACACCTCATAAATACATGGCTCTGCTACATCCACACTGTACACCTCCTGACCCCACACAAGGCAGCTTACTTACCTCATCCAGCAGCACCATGTGGCAAGTTGGCAACCAGCGCCACAGCAGAGTCCTGCAATCCACGGAGGTCCCGATCATGTGACCCCTGACTCCTCCCCTCCTGTGACCTCATCACAGGTCCTGTGGTGTAAGGCTCTGCGGCTGACAGGGATGACCGGCTGATACATACTGCACTGCATACGGAAGGGTAAGGGGCATGGCTTAACACAAGGGGGCGTGTCAGCTGCTTCTCCTGCTGTCTGCGGGAAGCAGAGCGTCCCGTGCGGGAGTGCGGGGCAAAGGCTCAAAACCGGGACAGTCCCGCAGAATGAGGGACAGTTGGAAGCTATGTAGCAGGGGCACAACGGCTCCATAAAGGGGAACACAAATTTGCCATTCTACAGGATGGCAGCCTAAGGCGCCACGGCCCCAGTTTGAAGAATACAGATCTGCTCCACTGACCATCACTGAATCCATGGAGACGTTTGGGGAAGACAGGTTGGGACTTTCCGGTCACCTGACCCCCTGGATATGTTTAGGAAGCCAGGTTGTGACCCTCCGGTCACAAGGTCTTATGGAGATGCTCAGAGAAGCCAGGTAGGGACCCTCTGGTCACATACCTCAATGGACTATCAACTTCCTAAGCTTGTTGTTACCTCCTCTTTGTGGGTACCTGCCAAAAGTGGGGTGTGTTGTGAATTTGGATTCTGGGCTCCCCCGGTGGCCGCTTGTGGAATTGGACTTGTCATCCTCTTTCCTGTTTCACCTGGTTCCATCAGTAGTGGGTGTCGCTATTTAAGCTCATTTCTCTGGTGGTTTCTTGCCGGTCAACAATGTTATCTGATGCCTCTCAGTGCTTGTTCCTGCTTCTAGACAACTACTAGATAAGTTGGACTTTTGTCCATGTTTTGTTTTGCCTATTTGTTCCAGTTCACAGCTGAAGTTTTGTTACTGTGTCTGGAAAGCTCTCGTTGATCAGGGATTGCTACTCTGGCGTTATGAGTTAATGCCAGAGTTTAAGGTAATCTCTGGATGGTGTTTTGTTAGTGTTTTTCTGCTGACCATGAAAGTATACTATCTGTCTTCTACTATCTAGTAAGCGGACCTCAAATTTGCTAAGACTATTTTCCTGCTGCGTTTGTTGTTTCATCTGAACTCACCGTCATTATATGTGGGGGGCTACTGTCTTCTTTGGAATATTTCTCTAGAGGTGAGCCAGGTCTTATATTTCCCTCTGCTAGCTATTTAGGTCTTAGGCCAGAGCTGGGCATCTAGCGATAAATAGGAAATGCTACCTGGCTATTTCTAGTTGCGCGGCAGGCTTAGTTCATGGTCAGTATAGTTCCATCTTCCGAGAGCTTGTCCCTCTATAGGCTTGCTATGATCTCTGCCTGCAGAGATCATGACAGTTTGACCGGCCAATAAAGTGTTAAAGACCCAGGTTGAGAAAGGAGAGTTATAAGAAGTCTGCTGGAATTTTTTTTTTTTTTTTTTTTTTTTTTCCTCCAGTCTGCCTTGCTGCAGTCTTTTTTCTCTCTCTCCTCCTAATCTCTGTATGCTCTGTGTGCACCTGACAATAATGGATCTCCAGAGTGTAACTGCGGGTTTGAATAATCTCATCACGAAAGTACAAAATTTACAAGATTTTGTGGTACATGCTCCGGTATCTGAACCGAGAATTCCTTTGCCGGAGTTCTTCACAGGGAATAGAGCTAGCTTCCAGAATTTCCGAAATAATTGTAAGCTTTATTTGTCCCTGAAGTCTCGTTCAGCTGGAGACCCTGCTCAGCAGGTTAGGATTGTGATTTCCTTGCTCAGGGGTGACCCTCAAGATTGGGCCTTCTCATTGCCAGCAGGGGATCCTGCGTTACGCGATGTGGATGCGTTTTTTCTGGCCTTGGGCTTGCTTTATGAGGAACCTCATTTGGAACTTCAGGCAGAAAAAACTTTGATGGCACTATCTCAGGGGCAAGACGAAGCTGAAGTTTTCTGCCAAAAATTCCGTAAATGGTCTGTGCTTACTCAGTGGAATGAGTGCGCCTTGGCGGCAACTTTCAGAGAAGGTCTCTCTGATGCCGTTAAGGATGTTATGGTGGGGTTCCCTTTGCCTGCAGGTCTGAATGAGTCCATGACAATGGCTATTCAGATTGATAGGCGTCTGCGGGAGCGCAAACCGGTGCACCATCTGGCGGTGTCTATGGAAAAGACGCCAGAAAGTATGCAGTGTGATAGAATTCTGTCCAGGAGCGAGCGACAGAATTTTAGACGGAAGAATGGATTGTGTTTCTATTGTGGGGATTCTACTCATGTTATATCAGCATGCTCTAGGCGTACAAAGAAGCTTGATAAGTCTGTTTCCATTGGCACCATTCAGTCTAAGTTTATTTTGTCTGTAACCCTGATTTGCTCTTTGTCATCCATTGCCACGGACGCCTATGTTGACTCTGGCGCCGCTCTGAGTCTTATGGATTGGTCCTTTGCCAATCGTTGTGGTTTTGATTTAGAGCCTTTGGAGACTCTTATTCCTCTGAAGGGGATTGACTCCACCCCATTGGCTAATAATAAACCACAATACTGGACACAAGTAACCATGCGTATCAGTCCGGATCACCAGGAGATTATTCGTTTCCTGGTGCTGTATAATTTACATGACGATTTGGTACTGGGATTGCCATGGTTGCAGTCTCACAACCCAGTCTTGGACTGGAGAGCAATGTCTGTGTTGAGCTGGGGATGTAAGGGTATTCATGGGGACGTACCTTTGGTTTCTATTTCGTCGTCCATTCCCTCTGAAGTCCCTGAGTTCCTCTCTGATTATCAAGACGTCTTTGACGAACCCAAGCTTGGGTCCTTACCTCCGCACCGTGAGTGCGATTGTGCCATAGATTTGATACCGGGTTGTAAATATCCAAAGGGTCGTTTGTTTAATTTGTCTGTGCCGGAACATGCTGCTATGCGGGAATATATAAAGGAGTCTTTGGAAAAGGGACATATTCGTCCATCTTCTTCTCCCTTGGGAGCTGGGTTTTTCTTTGTCTCAAAAAAAGACGGCTCTTTGAGACCATGTATTGATTATCGGCTTCTGAATAAGATCACTGTTAAGTATCAATACCCATTGCCATTGCTTACTGATTTGTTTGCTCGTATAGAGGGTGCTAAGTGGTTCTCTAAAATTGATCTTCGTGGGGCGTATAATTTGGTGCGGATCAGGCAGGGGGATGAGTGGAAGACCGCATTTAATACGCCCGAGGGCCACTTTGAGTATTTGGTCATGCCTTTTGGTCTTTCTAATGCCCCTTCAGTTTTCCAGTCTTTTATGCATGATATTTTCCGCGATTTTCTGGATAAATTTATGATAATATATCTGGATGATATTCTGATTTTTTTCTGATGACTGGGACTCTCATGTCCAGCAGGTCAGGAGAGTTTTTCAGGTTCTGCGGTCTAATTCTTTATGTGTGAAGGGGTCTAAGTGCGTTTTTGGGGTCCAGAAGATTTCCTTTTTGGGGTATATTTTTTCTCCCTCTTCCATTGAGATGGATCCCGTCAAGGTGCAAGCTATTTGTGACTGGACTCAGCCCTCCTCTCTTAAGGGTCTTCAGAGATTTTTGGGCTTTGCCAACTTTTACCGCCGATTTATTGCTGGTTTTTCGGATGTCGTTAAACCACTGACTGATTTGACCAGACAAGGCGCTGATGTTGCTAATTGGTCCCCTCATGCTGTAGAGGCCTTTCAGGAGCTTAAGCGCCGTTTTGCCTCTGCCCCTGTGTTGCGTCAGCCTGATGTGAATCTGCCTTTTCAGGTTGAGGTTGACGCTTCGGAGATCGGAGCTGGGGCAGTGTTGTCGCAGAAAGGTTCCGACTGCTCCGTCATTAGGCCTTGTGCCTTCTTTTCTCGCAAATTTTCGCCCGCAGAGCGGAATTATGATGTTGGGAATCGGGAGCTTTTGGCCATGAAGTGGGCGTTTGAGGAGTGGCGCCATTGGCTCGAGGGGGCTAGGCATCAGGTGGTGGTATTGACTGACCACAAAAATTTGATTTATCTTGAGACTGCCAGACGCCTGAATCCTAGACAGGCGCGCTGGTCTTTATTTTTTTCTCGCTTTAATTTTGTGGTGTCATACCTACCGGGTTCTAAGAATGTTAAGGCAGATGCCCTTTCTAGGAGTTTTGACCCGGACTCTCCTGGTAATTCTGAACCCACAGGTATCCTTAGGGAGGGAGTAATTTTGTCGGCCGTTTCTCCTGATCTGCGGCGGTCCTTGCAAGAGTTTCAGGCGGATAGACCGGATCGTTGTCCGCCTGATAGACTGTTTGTTCCGGATGATTGGACCAGCAGAGTCATCTCTGAGGTACATTCTTCTGCATTGGCAGGTCATCCCGGAATTTTTGGTACCAGGGATTTGGTGGCAAGATCCTTCTGGTGGCCTTCCCTGTCACGAGATGTGCGAGTCTTTGTGCAGTCATGTGACGTTTGTGCTCGGGCCAAGTCTTGTAGTTCTCGGGCTAGTGGACTGCTGTTGCCCTTGCCTATTCCTAAGAGGCCTTGGACACACATCTCGATGGATTTTATTTCAGATCTGCCTGTTTCCCGGAAGATGTCTGTCATCTGGGTGGTCTGTGACCGTTTCTCTAAAATGGTCCATTTGGTTCCTCTGCCCAAGTTGCCCTCTTCTTCTGAGTTGGTTCCTCTGTTTTTTCAGAATGTTGTCCGATTGCACGGTATTCCTGAGAATATTGTTTCTGACAGAGGTACCCAATTTGTGTCTAGATTTTGGCGGGCATTCTGTGCTAGGATGGGCATAGATTTGTCTTTTTCATCTGCTTTTCACCCTCAGACTAATGGCCAGACCGAGCGGACTAATCAGACCCTTGAGACATATCTGAGGTGTTTTGTCTCTGCTGACCAGGATGATTGGGTTGCTTTTTTGCCATTGGCAGAGTTCGCCCTCAATAATCGGGCCAGTTCTTCCACCTTGGTGTCCCCGTTTTTTTGTAATTCGGGGTTTCACCCTCGATTTTCCTCCGGTCAGGTGGAATCCTCGGATTGTCCTGGAGTGGATGCGGTGGTGGAGAGATTGCATCACATCTGGGGGCAGGTTATGGACAATTTGAAGTTGTCCCAGGAGAAGACTCAGCGTTTTGCCAACCGTCATCGTCGTGTTGGTTCTCGGCTTTGTGTTGGAGATTTAGTGTGGTTGTCTTCTCGTTTTGTCCCTATGAGGGTCTCTTCTCCTAAGTTTAGGCCTCGGTTCATCGGCCCTTATAGAATATTGGAGATTCTTAATCCTGTTTCTTTCCGTTTGGACCTCCCTGCGTCCTTTTCCATTCATAACGTTTTTCATCGGTCGTTATTGCGCAGGTATGAGGTACCTGTTGTGCCTTCAGTTGAGCCTCCTGCTCCGGTGTTGGTTGAGGGTGAGTTGGAGTACGTTGTGGAGAAAATTTTGGACTCTCGTGTTTCCAGACGGAAACTCCAGTATCTGGTCAACTGGAAGGGTTACGGCCAGGAGGATAATTCTTGGGTCAATGCATCTGATGTTCATGCTTCTGATCTTGTTCGTGCCTTCCATAGGGCTCATCCTGGTCGCCCTGGTGGATCTGGTGAGGGTTCGGTGCCCCCTCCTTGAGGGGGGGGTACTGTTGTGAATTTGGATTCTGGGCTCCCCCGGTGGCCGCTTGTGGAATTGGACTTGTCATCCTCTTTCCTGTTTCACCTGGTTCCATCAGTAGTGGGTGTCGCTATTTAAGCTCATTTCTCTGGTGGTTTCTTGCCGGTCAACAATGTTATCTGATGCCTCTCAGTGCTTGTTCCTGCTTCTAGACAACTACTAGATAAGTTGGACTTTTGTCCATGTTTTGTTTTGCCTATTTGTTCCAGTTCACAGCTGAAGTTTTGTTACTGTGTCTGGAAAGCTCTCGTTGATCAGGGATTGCTACTCTGGCGTTATGAGTTAATGCCAGAGTTTAAGGTAATCTCTGGATGGTGTTTTGTTAGTGTTTTTCTGCTGACCATGAAAGTATACTATCTGTCTTCTGCTATCTAGTAAGCGGACCTCAAATTTGCTAAGACTATTTTCCTGCTGCGTTTGTTGTTTCATCTGAACTCACCGTCATTATATGTGGGGGGCTACTGTCTTCTTTGGAATATTTCTCTAGAGGTGAGCCAGGTCTTATATTTCCCTCTGCTAGCTATTTAGGTCTTAGGCCAGAGCTGGGCATCTAGCGATAAATAGGAAATGCTACCTGGCTATTTCTAGTTGCGCGGCAGGCTTAGTTCATGGTCAGTATAGTTCCATCTTCCGAGAGCTTGTCCCTCTATAGGCTTGCTATGATCTCTGCCTGCAGAGATCATGACAGGGGTGCCACTAGTCAGCCCTGGAAGCCTCAAAGTCGCAGCTGCTCTAATCCCAGTGAGTCAGCAGAAGGGTGAGTAATTTTTTGCTGGGACTGTTCTATAGGTTATTGTCTGTTGGTGGTTCAATAAAGTATTGTCCTCACCCTGTATTGTTATTGTCTGAGTAGCATTATGCCCACGGGAAAGGAGAGCGGGCATTCAGCGAGATGAGCCCTGCTCCATGCGGTCTTTCTCAAGAAAGCCGGACTAGCGGACAGAAGCACCCACTGACCCCCATTGTCTCCACAATGATGACATGACAACACTTTTAAAGGGAACCTGTCACCTGAATTTGGCAGGTCCTTTTTTGGGTCATATTGGCGGTGTTTTGGTTTTTTTTATTAACCCCTTTCTTTCCCATTGGCAGCACGCTGGTCGCGAAATTGACTTGACGTTGATTCGCTTTCCTCCCTAGTTAACGCGTGTGCAAAGCAATCTTGCCTAGCGCACGCGCAGTATGCTTTGCCCAACTGGGGGCAAAGCCGAAAACCATTAGTACGCATGCGCCGACGCACTATGTCCCGGAACACAGCGAAATACTTCCGGGACATAGTGCACCGGCGCATGCACACTAATGGTTTTCGGCTTTGCCCGCAGTTGGGCAAAGCATACTGCGCGTGCGCAAGGCAAGATTGCTTTGCTCACGCATTAACTAGGGAGGAAAGCGAATCAATGTCAAGTCAATTTCGCGACCAGCGGGGAAAAAAAGGGGTTAATAAAAGACGCAAAAACACCGCCCATATGACCCAAAAAAGGACCCGCCAAATTCAGGTGACAGGTTCCCTTTAATGCAGAGGATTAATTTGACATATATTAAGGTGCAGTCTGCACATTACCATAAAGTATACAACAGAGCTAATGGCATAGAGCACATTACTTACAGTACATACATATAGCTTCCTGCAAGTCAAATGCATCTACGCTGGCTATAAAATGGTTAAAAGAAAGCAACGATACCCTGCAATTAAAATAAGAAGCAGTAAAGTGTGCACAGTAGTCAAAAATGGCCACCCTTGTGCCAACAGCCATTAGCTCTGCCACATCAGGCAGAGCCCCTGAGGGAGACATCGGATGAAGGTTGATCGCTTTGTAATCATGACAAAAACTCAACGGGGTGGAAGAAGAGAGGCCGAAAAGATGGGGTCTGGAGGAAGGAGGCCGCAATTATAGTGTCAACACGTCGTCTGCTTATAGGGCTGAAGTGCTTCTCCGCACAGCAATGGAGAGCCTTCTAACACTACATGCATAAGTGATGAGTGCGCGCTCTATGGCGAGAAAACAGTGTCACACCAGTGTGAGCGTATGTGACACCACTTCTGCTATAGAGCAGAAAATTAGCAAAAGGCTTACAATCTCATCGTTTAATGTAAATGGTAAAAAAGAAAAAACCTGAGAATATTCACATAATTAACGGAAAAATTACAATTATCCTGAGGGCTCTACTAACCAAAAACTGTTCTGTTGATTATTAATGAAAATAGTTCTATGAGAATATACTTATTATATAAACCAGAATATTCCATCTCCCCTACATTCATCCAAACCTGACCTACCTGAAAATACGATAAATACAAAAACAACTGCAAAGTCATGATGGCACAGTCCTCACAACTTCAGGTTTTTTTTGTTAAATACATGCATTTCAGGCTAAAAATAATTTTAGCAATTGGGTTTTGTTAACAATTTTCCATCGTTTCTCTTCTGCAGCGCACAGTCTACTGCGTCCTGCAGAATGAGTTATCCGAGAATCCATCAGTGAGCGTCTTCTGAAAATATAAGGAGAGGTGTCTGTGCCTTTTGAGTCTGAGGAACTAGAGAGCAGAGCAAAAGAGGCAGAGACACACACAGATCAATGGTGGTGCTTTCCAGTAAGTGTCTCATCTCACTTGTGATGGATTCACAGCTACATATGACTTTTTGGATACCCTCAAAGTAATCATTTGGATGAATGTTGGGAGAGCCGACACTTTAGAGGCTGGTTATCATTCTTAGGGTATAGGCACATGGGGAGGATGTGTAGCAGATTTTTCATCTTACCGGATTTAAAAAAAAAAAAAAAGAAGTGCATTAATGTATCAGCTCTGTGGAAATCTCACCCACAAGCAGCAGAGAGAATCGACAGCATAAATTATCATGCAGTTTACTTCAAATCTGAAAAGCTGGTTAATTTAAGATGAAGATTTTCAGGGCGAAATGTGGAAAATCTGCATTAAAAACCTCTTGATTTGGTGCAAATTCCGAGGCTCAAAATTTCACTGCAGATCGGTTCCAGAATGGTCTTTTCATATTTCGCGGATGTCTGGGTTCTGGTTTTTGGCCCTCGAATTATTGAATTAATTTTCTTATTGAATCGTCTTGATATTAAGATAAATCCCTTTAATCAGGTTTTGGGGTTGTGCACAGTGTCGGACTGGGTTGGCAAAGGCCCACCAGTAACATTGATTCTTGGGGCCCACTGTTCAGTTACATGCAAAAATAACTTGACCCTAGCAAACAAATTTACATTTTCTTCTATATATTATTTAATGAATTATTAGATTATATCTATTTCTGCAAATTCTGAATCAAGTGTAATAGCACTACTTATTAGCACTCCTTCATAGGGGCGGCTGTTGTGAACTCTATTTTTAGGCTCCCTCTAGTGGTCACAAGCGGTACTGTGTAGTGTTGTCTTCTGCAGGTTGGTTGCATCAGCTGGTTCGTTATCCTTGGTTCGTTTCCTATTTAACTCACCTGGATACTCAGTTCCTTGCCTGCTATCAATGTATTCAGTGCTCTTCAGATTCCTTGTGATTACCTTGCTCCCAGCCTCTCCAAGACAAGCTAAGTTTTTGTCCGTTCATTTTTTGATTATCAGCATTCATCATGTTTCTTGTCCAGCTTGCTAAGATGTGATCTCCTCGCTTGCTGGTTGCTCTAGGGGACTGAGTTTCTCCCCCCACACCGTTAGTTGGTGCGGGGGTTCTTGAAATCTCAGTGTGGATATTTTGTTAGGGGTTTTTACTGACCGCACAGACCCCTTACTATTTTCTGCTATCTAGTATTAGTGGGCCTCATTTGCTGAATCTGTTTTCACCCCTGTGTATGTGCCTTCCTCTTACCTCACCATTATTATTTGTTGGGGGCTTCTATATCTTTGGGGATTATTTATCTGGAGGCAAGAGAGGTCTTTCTTTCTCTCTAGGGGTAGTTAGTTCCTCAGGCTGGCTCGAGACGTCTAGGATTTTTTAGGCACGTTCACCGGCTACTTCCAGTGTGTTTGGATAGGTTCAGATTTGCGGTTAGTCCAGTTTGCCACCTCCCTAGAGCTTGTCCTATGTTTGTTACTTAGCTGGAGTAATTCGTGATCCTCAACCACTAAGGATCATAACAGTATAGCAGGCCAAAAAAGTGTTTAATGCATCACAGAAGTGGGATAAAAAGAAGACCGGAGTACATTTTTTTTTTTTTTTTTTCCCCGCTTTTCCTTTGCTGCAGTCTGTTTAGTTTCTTTCATCCCCTTGAACTCTGGGTGGTTTTGAGCTCAGCTGCAGACATGAATGTTCAGACTCTGACTTCTAGTGTGGATCATCTTACTGCACGGGTGCAAAGTATTCAGGATTTTGTTATTCATAGCCCTATGTCAGAACCAAAGATACCCATTCCTGAGTTGTTTTCTGGAGATAGATCTAGGTTTCAGAATGTTAAAAATAATTGTAAGTTATTTCTGTCTCTGAGACCTCGTTCCTCTGGTGATTCCGCTCAGCAAGTTAAAATTGTTATCTCCTTGTTGCGCGGCGACCCTCAAGATTGGGCCTTCTCTCTGGCGCCAGGAGATCCTGCATTGCTTAATGTAGATGCATTTTTTTCTGGCTCTTGGACTGCTTTATGAGGAGCCTAATCTTGAGAATCAGGCAGAAAAAGCGTTGCTGGCTATCTCTCAAGGTCTGGATGAAGCAGAGGTGTATTGTCAAAAATTTCGGAAATGGTCGGTGCTTACTCAATGGAATGAGTGTGCCCTGGCTGCAAATTTCAGAGAAGGTCTTTCTGAGGCTGTTAAGAATGTTATGGTGGGGTTTCCCACCCCTACAAGTCTGAGTGATTCTATGGCTTTAGCCATTCAGGTTGATCGGCGTTTGCGGGAGCGCAAATCTGCTCATCCTTTGGCGGTATTTTCTGAACAGAGACCTGAGTCTATGCAATGTGACCGAACTCTGACCAGAATTGAGCGACAAAGTCATAGACGTCAAAATGGGTTGTGCTTTTACTGTGGTGATTCTACTCATGTTATCTCAGCATGCTCTAAACGTTTAAAAAAAAAATCGCTAAACCTGTCACCATTGGTACGATACAGCCTAAATTTATTTTGTCTGTTACTTTGATTTGTTCTTTGTCGTCCTACCCGGTTATGGCTTTTGTGGATTCGGGTGCTGCCCTGAATCTGATAGATTTGTCGTTTGCCAGGCGCTGTGGTTTTGTCCTGGAGCCTTTGGAATTTCCTATTCCTCTGAGGGGAATTGATGCTACGCCATTGGCTGAGAATAAGCCTCAGTATTGGACGCAAATGACCATGTGCATGACTCCCGTACATCAGGAGGTGATTCATTTTCTCGTTCTGCATAATTTGCATGATGTTGTCGTTTTGGGTCTGCCATGGCTGCAGGCTCATAATCCAGTTTTAGATTGGAAAGCTATGTCTGTGTCAAGTTGGGGGTGTCAGGGAATTCATGGCGATACTCCGTTGGTGTCTATTGCTTCTTCCACTCCTTCTGAGGTCCCTGAGTTTTTGTCTGACTACCAGGATGTATTTAATGAGCCCAGGTCCAGTGCCCTGCCCCCTCATAGGGATTGTGACTGTGCTATAAATTTAATTCCTGGTAGTAAATTCCCTAAGGGACGACTTTTTAATTTGTCTATACCAGAGCATGCCGCGATGCGGAGTTATATAAAGGAGTCTTTGGAGAAGGGACATATTCGCCCATCCTCTTCCCCTCTTGGTGCAGGATTTTTTTTTGTGGCCAAGAAGGACGGTTCTTTGAGACCTTGTATAGATTATCGTCTTCTGAATAAAATCACAGTCAAATTTCAGTATCCTTTGCCACTATTGTCTGATTTGTTTGCTCGGATTAAGGGGGCCAGTTGGTTCACTAAGAAAGATCTCCGTGATGCGTATAACCTTGTGCTCATTAAGCAGGGAGATGAATGGAAAACAGCATTTAATACGCCCGAAGGCCATTTTGAGTACTTAGTGATGCCTTTTGGACTCTCTAATGCTCCTTCTGTGTTTCAATCCTTCATGCATGACATCTTCCGAGAATATCTGGATAAATTTATGATTGTTTATCTGGATGACATTTTGGTCTTTTCTGATGATTGGGAGTCCCATGTGAAGCAGGTCAGGATGGTGTTTCAGGTCCTGCGTGCTAATGCTTTATTTGTGAAGGGCTCAAAATGCCTCTTCGGAGTACAGAAGGTCTCCTTTTTGGGTTTTATTTTTTCTCCTTCTACTGTGGAGATGGACCCAGTCAAGGTCCAGGCTATTCATGACTGGACTCAGCCTACGTCTGTTAAGAGTCTTCAGAAGTTCTTGGGTTTTGCTAATTTTTACCGTCGTTTCATCGCTAATTTTTCTAGCGTGGTTAAACCTTTGACGGATTTGACCAAGAAGGGTTCTGATGTGACTAATTGGTCTCCTGCGGCCGTGGAGGCCTTTCGGGAACTGAAGCACCGGTTTTCTTCAGCTCCAGTCTTATGTCAGCCAGATGTCTCTCTCCCCTTCCAGGTCGAGGTTGATGCTTCTGAGATTGGAGCAGGGGCTGTTTTGTCGCAGAGAAGCTCTGATGGCTCTGTGATGAAGCCATGTGCTTTCTTTTCAAGAAAGTTTTCGCCTGCCGAGCGGAATTATGATGTTGGTAATCGGGAGTTGTTGGCTATGAAGTGGGCATTTGAGGAGTGGCGACATTGGCTCGAAGGAGCTAAACATTGTGTGGTGGTCTTGACTGATCACAAAAACCTGATTTACCTCGAATCTGCCAAGCGCCTGGATCCTAGACAGGCTCGTTGGTCGCTGTTTTTCTCCCGTTTCAACTTTGTGGTCTCATACCTGCCTGGTTCGAAGAACGTGAAGGCTGATGCACTTTCTAGGAGTTTTGTGCCTGACTCTCCGGGAGTTTCTGAGCCGGCTGGTATTCTCAGAGAGGGAGTGATTTTGTTTGCCATTTCCCCAGATTTGCGACGAGTGCTGCAGAAATTTCAGGCGGATAGACCTGACCGTTGTCCACCAGAGAGACTGTTTGTTCCGGATAGATGGACCAGCAGAGTTATTTCCGAGGTTCATTCTTCGGTGTTGGCGGGTCATCCTGGGATTTCTGGTACCAGAGATTTGGTGGCTAGGTCCTTCTGGTGGCCTTCCTTGTCGCGGGATGTGCGTTCCTTTGTGCAGTCTTGTGGGATTTGTGCTCGGGCTAAGCCTTGCTGTTCTCGTGCCAGCGGTTTACTTTTGCCTTTGCCTGTCCCGAAGAGGCCTTGGACGCACATTTCCATGGATTTTATTTCGGATCTTCCAGTATCTCAGAAAATGTCTGTCATCTGGGTGGTGTGTGATCGTTTTTCCAAGATGGTCCATTTGGTGCCCTTGCCTAAGTTGCCTTCCTCCTCCGATTTGGTTCCTCTATTTTTTCAGAATGTGGTTCGCTTGCACGGCATTCCTGAAAATATTGTGTCTGATAGAGGATCCCAGTTTGTGTCCAGGTTTTGGCTGACTTTTTGTGCTAAGATGGGCATTGATTTATCTTTTTCATCGGCCTTCCATCCTCAGACTAATGGCCAAACCGAGCGAACTAATCAGATGTTGGAAACTTATTTGAGATGTTTTGTTTCTGCTGATCAGGATGATTGGGTGACTTTTTTGCCATTGGCCGAGTTTGCCCTTAATAATCGGGCTAGTTCTGCTACTTTGGTTTCGCCTTTTTTCTGCAATTCTGGTTTCCATCCTCATTTTTCCTCGGGTCAGGTTGAGTCTTCTGACTGTCCTGGGGTGGATTCTGTGGTGGATAGGTTGCAGCAGATTTGGAACCATGTGGTGGACAATTTGAGGTTGTCACAGGAGAAGGCTCAGCGCTTTGCCAACCGCCGCCGCGGTGTGGGTCCCCGACTTCGTGTTGGGGATTTGGTGTGGCTGTCTTCTCGGTATATTCCTATGAAGGTCTCCTCTCCTAAATTCAAGCCTCGCTTCATCGGTCCTTATAAGATCTTGGAAATCCTTAACCCAGTGTCTTTTCGTTTGGATCTCCCAGCATCGTTTGCCATTCATAATGTGTTCCATAGGTCTTTGTTGCGGAGGTATGTGGTACCTGTGGTTCCTTCTGTTGACCATCCTGCTCCGGTGCTGGTCGAGGGTGAATTGGAGTACGTGGTGGAGAAGATTTTGGATTCTCGTATCTCTAGACGGAGGCTTCAGTATTTGGTGAAGTGGAAGGGCTATGGTCAGGAGGAGAATTCCTGGGTTGTCGCCTCTGATGTTCATGCGGCCGATTTGGTTCGTGCCTTCCACGCGGCTCATCCTGATCGCCCTGGGGGTCTTGATGAGGGTTCGGTGACCCCTCCTCAAGGGGGGGGTACTGTTGTGAACTCTATTTTTAGGCTCCCTCTAGTGGTCACAAGCGGTACTGTGTAGTGTTGTCTTCTGCAGGTTGGTTGCATCAGCTGGTTCATTATCCTTGGTTCGTTTCCTATTTAACTCACCTGGATACTCAGTTCCTTGCCTGCTATCAATGTATTCAGTGCTCTTCAGATTCCTTGTGATTACCTTGCTCCCAGCCTCTCCAAGACCAGCTAAGTTTTTGTCCGTTCATTTTTTGATTATCAGCATTCATCATGTTTCTTGTCCAGCTTGCCAAGATGTGATCTCCTCGCTTGCTGGTTGCTCTAGGGGACTGAGTTTCTCCCCCCACACCGTTAGTTGGTGCGGGGGTTCTTGAAATCTCAGTGTGGATATTTTGTTAGGGTTTTTTACTGACCGCACAGACCCCTTACTATTTTCTGCTATCTAGTATTAGTGGGCCTCATTTGCTGAATCTGTTTTCACCACTGTGTATGTGCCTTCCTCTTACCTCACCGTTATTATTTGTTGGGGGCTTCTATATCTTTGGGGATTATTTATCTGGAGGCAAGAGAGGTCTTTCTTTCTCTCTAGGGGTAGTTAGTTCCTCAGGCTGGCTCGAGACGTCTAGGATTTTTTAGGCACGTTCACCGGCTACTTCTAGTGTGTTTGGATAGGTTCAGATTTGCGGTTAGTCCAGTTTGCCACCTCCCTAGAGCTTGTCCTATGTTTGTTACTTAGCTGGAGTAATTCGTGATCCTCAACCACTAAGGATCATAACAGGCGGCCTACCGGAGGATTCCACTGTCCTCCTGTTGGCCAGTCCGAGCCTAGTTGTGAAAATTACATTTTCACACCGCTCTGGTTCGTGCTGGGTGAACTTGCTTAGAAAATAAAATGAGGAGTATTGGACTCCACTTAATATCTCTAGTAACATCTGTTGCATCATACGGTGCGACAAATATTTGAGAAACCCAATAAATGGGCAAATACCGTACCTTTACACGGTAATGAACATAAGCCAGAAATAGAACATGCGAGATCTGCTACTTGCAAAAGTTCATCTCAAGCCACGTGTCACATGCGGAGAGCCGGCGACGGATGGAAATCTTCTAGGCTGAATACCTCTAGTGTACACATCGATCCAAGCGATGGATGACGAGTGATGAAATGTCAGCACCCGAGACGCGGGATTCTTCGGGGGGAGTAAATTGACTTTGTAAGTGACTTTTAATTAAGTAAAACAGCTTAATATTTAGTTAAGTTTAAATCAACTACAGAATCAGCTCCACCTAAAAATGTCAACGATCGGAAAAACGACTCATCTACCTGCTAGGACTGCGGACGTGGAATAAAGGTCCAAGCCCACGGCAAAGTAACCTAGTTCCTATAAGCGAACGATGCAGCCTCCTGATGTACATCCTCACAAAATGCCAAGAGTACGTCCACACATGACAGACGCAGAGTGTTTTCTACCATGGATTTATAGTAAGAAAATCCACCAAGTGTTAAAGTACTAGAAAGTGGATGAAATTTGACAAAATTTTATCCACATGAAGAGGAAAAAAAATCTGCAGCGGAAATGGCACTATGCTGCAGATTATAAATCAGCAGCATGTCAGTGTTGTGGATTTTCTCTCAGTATTTCACATTTTGCAATTGGATAAGTCAAAGTGAAACAAAATCCACAAGTTTTCCGCAAGGAAATCTGTACAATTATGTGCACATTTTACCACTGTGGATCAGTCCCATAGGAATGTACCCTAAGAAAAATCCAGTACTGTGACAGCTTATATTATGGATTTTCATGGAGGATATCGCCCACTGCAGAGGGTGAAATCTGCTGTAAATCATTATTATTATTATTTATTGTTATAGCGCCATTTATTCCATGGCGCTTTACAAGTGATGAGGGGTATACATAATAAAAACAAGTACAATAGTCTTGAACAATACAAGTCATAACTGGTACAGTAGGAGAGAGGACCCTGCCCGCGAAGGCTCACAATCTACAATGGATGGGTGAGAATACAGTAGGCGAGGATAGAGCTGGTCATGCAGCGGTTTGGTTGATTGGTGGTTACTGCAGGTTGTAGGCTTGTTGGAAGAGGTGGGTCTTCAGATTCTTTTTGAAGGTTTCGATGGTAGGCGAGAGTCTGATGTGTTGTGGTAGAGGGTTCCTGAGTAGGGGTGATACGCGAGAGAAGTCTTGTATACGATTGTGGGAAGAGGAGATAAGAGGGGAGTAGAGAAGGAGATCTTGTGAGGATCGGAGGTTGCGTGTAGGAAAGTACCGGGAGATGAGGTCACAGATGTAAGGAGGAGACAGGTTGTGGATGGCTTTGTACGTCATGGTTAGGGTTTTGTACTGGAGTCTCTGGGCAATGGGGAGCCAGCGAAGGGATTGACAGAGGGGAGAGGCCGGAGAATAGCGGGGGGACAGGTGGATTAGTCGGGCAGCAGAGTTTAGAATAGATTGGAGGGGTGCGAGAGTGTTTGAGGGGAGGCCACAGAGCAGGAGGTTGCAGTAGTCAAGGCGAGAGATGATGAGGGCATGGACTAGGGTTCTTGCAGATTCTTGGTTGAGGAATGAACGGATTCGTGAAATATTTTTGAGTTGAAGTCGGCAGGAAGTGGAAAGGGCTTGGATATGTGGTTTGAAGGAGAGATCAGCGTCAAGGATAACCCCGAGGCAGCGAGCTTGTGGGACTGGGGAGAGTGGGCAGCCATTTACTGTAATGGATAGGTTCGTTGGGGGGGTCACGTGAGATGGGGGAAAGATGATGAATTCTGTTTTGTCCATGTTAAGTTTCAGAAATCTAGCGGAGAAGAAGGATGAAATAGTGGACAGACATTGAGGGATTCTGGTTAGTAGGGAGGTGATATCTGGTCCAGAGATGTAGATCTGTGTGTCATCAGCGTAGAGGTGATACTGAAAGCCATGAGATTCTATGAGCTGTCCCAGACCAAAGGTGTAAATGGAGAAGAGCAGGGGCCCAAGGACTGAACCTTGTGGGACTCCGACAGATAGGGGGCGAGGTGAGGAGGTGGTGTGTGAGTGGGAGACGCTGAATGTCCGGTCTGTTAGGTATGATGAGATCCAGGATAGGGCCAAGTCTGTGATGCCAAGGGATGAGAGGGTCTGTAATAATAGGGAATGGTCCACTGTGTCACAGGCAAATCGGAGATGATCCTGCAGGAATATACAACCTGTGTAGATGTAGCCCTAAATCTGAGAATCACAATTATGTCACTACATAAAGGGGTTATTCAAAGCTCCTTTTTTTTTTTTTTTCACTTTAGGCCTAAGAACTAACAAACAGGTAATTGCTAACCGAGGCAATTAACTGCCTGTTCTGCCCTGCACTGATCTCATCGGTCAGAGACCACTCATGCTGGCAATCAAGGCTTCTGCTGTTGTCACGCCTCTCTCCTGCTCTGCTCTGTTGACCGGTCATGACTGCAGACGTCATGCTGATTGACAGCTGATGATATGCTGATTGACAGCTGATGATATGCTGATTGACAGCCGGTTCCCTGCCGCATAACTGCGGGGAGCCGGCTGGCAATCAGTATGACATCGGCAGTCACTTCGTCGACAGAGCAGCCCGTAAGAAGAAGAGATACCCTGTTGAAGTACAGCTGTTGAATCGCCAGCAGGAGCGGTCTGTGACATCTGAGCCGGCGCCGGATAAAACAGGCAGGTAGTTACCTGTGTCAGCAACTACCTGCCGTTTTTTTTGTTTGTTTTTTTTTTTACTATGGACCAAAAAACGAATCTATTCCTGGATAACCTCTTTAACGGATTAATCAAGGTAGTAGGATGGTGGACAAGATGCAGCATGGGAAATATGGAACATAAAAAATCCTTACAAATCTGCACATGCCCGGGTGCTACTGAGTAACTTGGGCGTGCTCGAAAAATATGTTCGAGTCCCTGCGCCGCATGTTTCATGGCTGTTCGTCTGCCGCAACACACGCAGGGATTGGCTAACAGGCAATCCTTGCATGCGTTCCGGCTGTTGAACAGAAGGGAAATGTGCAACCACCGGGACTTAATGTATTTTTCAAGCACGCCTAAGTCACTGTTAGCACCTGAGCATGTTCAGATAACACCTTTTCCGAGTACGTTCGCTCATCACTAGTAAAGAGATCTTTTTAGGCTATTTTACACAATCTACAGCCGGGGAACCTTTAAGAAGAACCAGTCCTCCTCCCACATTCAGTAAAAAGTTATATTAAATTTAATTAATACTCTTCTTGCCTGTAATATTTCTAGTATATATCCGATAGGTTCCGATAAACAAACCTGATCCCCTTTTCTATTTTTCTTGCAAAACCGTTTGGCACATCTCAAGCCAACTAAGTGAAGTTTCAGCTACTCAGATGGAAAATCGCCTGCTGCTGTTTTCATTAACTTCAATCGAGATGCTAATTGTGTTCAACCTACCGCATGAAAAAGGGCCCAGATCTAATCCTACAACTATAGGCAGAGCGACATGACACCCAAAACAAGCATTTCCTAAATTCAAGCCAGCGTGGTCACGAGACTCAAGCATACGTGCAACAAATACACACAGCTTGTAACGCAGTAACGCGTTTCGGCTGGAGACTCTCTCGTTCCTTAGGAAAATGGGAACATAAGTACAGCCGGTCAAGCCATAAATATCGTCCATTGAAAAAAATATCATAACCCCAAAAAGCTTAGTGGCACATTACAAAAGGCCCCCATGCATGTTAGATGAAAATCGGTTGACGAACTATCCTTCGTCAATGACTGATGATGCAGCCAGTGATAAGCCTCAGGTCGGAAAAAAAAAACAGCATGTCCAACTTTACAGCCATCACTGTCCCCATTGGGGCTCACAACCTAAATTTCTAATATGTACAGGATCCCCAAGACTTGCCCAAATGTAGAACCAATGACCTAAACTAACAGGGTCACAGGGATCTATGACGGCGTTCGTTCCAGTCCTTGGACCCATGGCCGTGCCTTTGGTTTGAAGCCGTAATGCCGCACTCATTTGAAACAGACCGAAAAAGGTCTTACTGAAAGTCTACAGTCATGAACTTATTTAAGCAAGTCCCCTACAAAGAGGGATGAAATACGCCAAAGAGCTACGAAGAGGGAAGGGCTTTCCGGATGGTTGAGAAACCACCCTATAAGGCTACGTTCACATTTGCGTTGTGCGCCGCAGCGTCGTTTTTGGCCGAAAGTTGGACGCAAAAAAAATGCAACTTGATGCGTTTCTTGCGTCCAACGCTTGCGGCCATGCGGCGCAAAACGCAGCACAACGCATGTCCATGCGCCCCCATGTTAAATATAGGGGCGCATGACGCATGCGGCGCCGCTGCGGCGCCCGACGCTGCGGCGCTGACCGCAAATGTGAACGTAGCCTAAGACAGAATATGGCTGACAAGGATAGCGGGCAGATAAAAAATTTTAGGTATTCACCTTCCAAGGACAAGGAGTAGTTTAGTTAGCTTGTTAAAGTAAAGTAATGCCCCCCCCCCCCCATATGTATTAAATAAAAGTTGGAAGCACATCCGATGTGTTTAGGAACCTTCTGACTCCCATCAATAAGATGATTTTGGGGGAGATTACAGTGGAGTATTTGGAATTTTAACACTCAATTTTTTGATTGTTAGTAGAGATAAGCGTCTGTCAGGGAAGTCTGGAAGTGGCTTTCTCTCACTATTAAAAAATACATTAAAACTCAGCCAAGTGCTCAAACATATGGGGAAGTTGGGAGAGGCGGCAAACATCTGGTTGACAGCCATCTTATGTGTATGGACAGCTTAAGACTATAGCAAAAGCAAGACAGCGAGCAACATGGTTGTACTTATTTTGCAAATAATTAGAGATTTAATGATTTTTTGCACCAGTTTTCTAGCAGAACGAAAAAAAAAGGCACATTTTTGGGGCTCATCTATTGTGCACAAAAGCACACAACTTTTTACTGACGTTATGCAGTTGTCACTACTTTTCTAAAAAGTTGGAAAGACTTCGCCAAAGGGCTCCTGCACAAGACCAATTTTCTCGTACGAGTGATATCTGTGGTCTATGGGGCTGTGCAAGTCTGATTTTTTTTTTTCTCAGACCTCAGATCTGGACCATTTTTCTCAGATGTGAAGAAAACCTACCCTAGGACGAAGAGGTAGCTCATGGACCCAACTGATTCCAGAACTTTAATTAAGTACATTTTAGCAGGAATCAACCCCAACACTTAAGCTCGCCATACACAGACAGCTGAGCGCTCCTGTGTAGGGATGAGCGAAAGAGCTCACTACTAGGGTTTGCATCAGGTGCTCGGGAACTTGTCGAATATCGCGGGTTTTCGGGTGACATGTCTGATTCTCCGCCGCGATGCAACCTCCAGCACTTTCGCTCATCAGTACTCCTTTGTTCTCTACGAGAGAGCTGTTGCCAGACCTAACTGGTGGCTTATCTCTGGGAGAAAAATTTGACAGTAGGGCGAACCTATCGAAAGGCTTCAGATGTTGGAAATGCAGCAAACAGGATCCTTCTTTCCCCCAGCATAATCAGCCCCTATACACATTGGATTGTTGTGATTGACAATTCCTCCAATAATGGCAGGTTCTGCCAACATTGATCTAATCTGTATGCAGCCTTTAAACATATTTTTTTTTTTAGTGGTTCCAAATGGATTATTAGGTGTGTGGTCTTCGATAAATTTGGTGCATCTTACTCCAGCGGGATTTTATAGAGTATGAAACATCGGTCTTCGTCCATTCGCCACCCATTTTGCATTCTAGCAATATAGAACAAGTGTTTCGTCAGCCACTAGGCCTATTATTACGGTACAAATATAGAACAGAGAAAACAAAGAGGAAATCATCCTTAGAAGAAATCAGATTACAGAAAATAAGGTCATGCCATCAAGTTAAACTATCCCATATACCCGCACCACATGAAAGTCAATCCGGCCTTGTTAAATTATTAGAGATGAGTGCAAGAGGGAAAAAAAAACAGATCCCACACTGCGAGTATCTGATTCGTAGGGCATTAATATATATGAGACGCAAAGCAGATTGTCATAAGGCTGTTAGCAACAGAAATATGATTTATGAGCCGACAAAATTCTTATTAACAGGGCAGAGCCATAGTGATGGGTTAAACATTTTTTAGTCTACGGCTCCATAGCAGCGATGCTCGAGCAGGGAAATCTGCGAGTGACGGGAATATTGATTTGTAGTGGTCCGTTTCACATGACGGGGATTTGTACTTCGTTTGCAATCAAGGCCGGGATTTCAGGTAGCTCAAATATTAGCAAGAAAAAAAAAAAAATCAGAAAACTAAAAAAAACCATCAGCATGTGGTTGATAACGGCAGTATACACCATGCAGGCTGCGGAGGAGGACACACATTCACATCATACAAGAAATATACTATATACACGCTATACAAGGATGTACAGCATAGTACTATATCAGTACATGATGGGAATGGGCCATACTGCTGGAGCTTCCCACTATGGCCGAGAGCGGAGGCGGCCACGTCACCGTACCAAGCATTGCACCAGTCAGTCACTCTCCGGCATCCCAGCAGGTGTCAGTATATGTGACGTCACCGCTCGATAATGAGGTGAACAGCGCAGTCACTATTAAAAGGGGTTTTCCGTTTTCAGAAACACCCTGTCCCCAGCTGCTGATCTTTCCCCTGTCCCCAGCTGCTGATCTTTCCCGTCCCCAGCTGCTGATCTTTCCGTCAGCAAGGCAGCAATAACCGAGCTCAGTTGCTCCACCTCAAATCGACAGCAACAGCCACTTAAAGTCTCAAAGCTCAGTGACTGTCTGCAGCGCTGATGTCACCTCGATAGCACTGCAGCCAATAACAGAGCTCAATGGTTCTGCTGAAGTTGACAGCATGAGCCGCTTAAAGCCTCTGAGCTCTGTGTTTGTCTGCCAATGCCACTCTGACAACAATGCAGCCAATCAGAGCTCAGCTCTAGTTGACGGCATGAACCACTTAGAGCATCTGAGCTTAGTGATTGTCTGCAGGGTTGATGTCACCTTGACAACACTGCAGCCAATAACAAGCTCAATGCTCTGCTGTAGTTAAAGGCATGAACCACTTAGAGCCTCTGAGCCCAGTGATTGTCTGTAGCGCCTATGTCACCCTGACAACACTGCAGTCAATAACCGAGCTCAATGGTTCTGTTCGAGTAGACAGCATGAACCACTTAAAGCCTGAGCTTAAATGATTGTCTGCAGCATTGATGTCACCTTGACAGCACTGCAGCCAATAACTGAGCTCAGCAGCTTTGCCTCAATTGACGGCATGAGCCTTTGAGTTCAGTGATGGTCTGCAGCGCAGTTGTCACGACAACAGCACTGCAGCCAATTACAGCTCAGCGGATCTACCCGAGTTGACAGCATAAACCGCTTAGAGCCTTTGAGCTCAGTGATTGGCTGTCAAGGAAACAACTGAACTGGAGACCGTAAGACACTGAGCAGCGTCGGAGACCCAGCACGGGCAAATAAAGCACAGATTGTTAAAGAAGTGCAGCCGGTGATCAGTAGCCATCAGAAACCAGAAAACCCCTTTAATATGTAACCGTTTTATCTACCACTGCTCCCCTGAATCTGGTGGTGTGGTTACCATTCCTGAGATACGGCCCCATATGTTCCTTGTATATTAAATCTAGTCTGCTTATCTAAGTGGGTGTGGCTCTCAACTCCTCTGCAGTTTTTTTTAAAGACCACACCCCCTTGACTAAGACGACTAGATTAAAATAGAGGGAATCAATGGCCGTATCTCAGGAACAAAAGGAAAAGTCAATTTGAACTTCAGAACAGCGACATTTATATCAGGTATATAATAACATTTGCGGCACGTCACAGGTCCTCTTTAAAGCGAATCAGTCAGCAGGTTTTTTACTATGTAATCTGACAGCAGCAAGATGAAGGGGCTGAGACTCCGAATCCAGCAACGTATCACATTGTTTACTGGGTGCAGCAGTTGTGTTACAATCCCTGTTTTCTCTGCTGCAGATCTAGCAGAGCTCAGAATGCTGAGCTCAGTATAACCCCGCCCACACCCCTGATTGGCAGCGGTCTGTGTACACTGCATAGTGACAGAGAGCTGCTAATCAGTGGTGGTGTGGTTGGACCAGGAGGCACGAGACACCTAGTCCTGTAGTGGTAATCTTAAACATATTTTTCGAGCACGCCAAAGACACTGGGTTAGCACCTGAGCATGCTCAAATAACACCTCATTCCATAAACCTAAGTAAAGACACAAACTCTGCAAATAGAATATATTTCCAGTCTAGTCTAGTCCCATACAAACTGCCCATCAGAATGAGCTCACTAATCAATTCTGAGTTAACTCATTCTTCAGCCGGCAATAGAAGGCACAACACAGAGGCTATAGAAGGCAGACGGTGCAAAGTTTTTTGAATGGAACCCAATCTCAAAAAAATATTTCTTAGCCCATAATACAAGCATTTAAAAAAAATATATAAAATAAAAATGTCCCCAAAAAAGTGGACAATCCCTTAAAAAATTGCAATAAAAGTGTGTAGTAGAAACATACAAAGTACCTGTACATGCTACAGTATATGATGAGGCATTATGGTGGTCTTTCTTCTCCGCTGGAAGCGCACAGATTACAGGTCCTGGTTCAGTACACGCTGTTCAGGAAGAGTGAGAAACTAATTAGGGGTTGGTGTAATGATGGACATCATGCTGAAGGTCCACAGGGAGCCCCTACGGCCCAGGGCAGCCGTCATTTCTAGGAGACGTGTTAGCTTTAGACGCCTGCACTTTGACAAAGACATAGGATATGGATTTCTTTGGAGTTGTGTCACGCAAGGCTGCTGTACAGAAAAAAAAAATTCCAAATAATTTTTTTTCTACCTATACAAGAAGGGGTGACACGGAAGATATGGAGCACGTCACCTACGCTATAAAGAAATATATTAAATATACGAAGCAGGGGTCCTGGGTTCAAATCCCACCAAGAACGTCTGCAAGGAGTTTGTATGTTCTCCCCGTGTTTGCGTGGGTTTCCTCTGGGTTCTCCGGTTTCCTCCCACACTCCAAAGACATACTGATAGGGATCTAGATTGTGAGCCCCATCGGGGACAAAGATGGTGAGGTCTGTGGAATTAATGACGCTATACAAGTTAGATAAAAAAATTAATTCTAGCCAAATTGGGTTCTTAGTCTGGTCGAACAAAAATGGCACCAAGAATGTTGTATGAGCACAAACGGTGCCAACCAGTCATCTAGATCTCCACGGCTAAGGACATGATCACATCCATTTATTTCAGTTCTCCTGTCCCCCATTATAGTCAAGAGGGCCCGTTGGGCGCCACTATGATCCAAGCTCATACCCATGCAAAAGTAATACTTAACAAATCGCCGGCCGCTCCTGTGCACACGCTTCCCTAATCCCCTGCCGGACTCAGTTTTCTTGGCTTTTGTGATGATCGACACATGACCCCTGCAGCCAATCACATCCTGCAGAGGAGTCATGTGGGACACCATTACAACTAGCGATTGGCTGTATTAGTCACATGGTGCTGACACGTCATCCCTGCAGCTGGCTGAGCAGAGACCGGTGGGGAACCAAGGTGAAGGCAGAATGGAAGCAGAAGGGGATCGGTGAGTGTTACACCAAATGTAGGGCATAATAAGCAGAAGAAAAAGAATTTCACGGGGTTGGGAAACACAAAGTGTGCCCACAATTCACAAAAGGATAAAGGGTGTTTTAGTGACTTCTATTGGTGGCCACGTAGATTATGGGGAGTCTGACTCCCGGATCATCATTGATCAGCTGATCCGTTGCACCTCATGGCTCCAGTGTGTATTGCGCCCCCTTCGGGTACAGCTCAGTACATTTTGTGGTGGTTGTGTTTGATGCTCCTGCCCAATCCTATCTACTTGAATGGTACAGAGTATCGTTGGGCTGAGATACCAGGCACGGTCACTTAAAAATGAGGTGCCAATAATAATGGGACAGAACCCCACTACTCAGATAGGCCAACATTGCAACTATACATTAACTAAAAAAGTTTTGAAAATATCCAAAATTCACAATTCAGCGGAATTTCACCAGACCCGACCCCATCACAGTAAATAAGCCATGGAAAAAGGGCGATATTTATGACTTCTCATATTTACGGGAGCCTAACCTGTGTTTATGTAGGGAGGCTGAGGAACATACGGCGAGGGAGGGTTCAATTAAGCCGAAGCCCCGTAGACCCATAAATCGACACCGTCGGCAAGGTCTTTTGTTCCTAATCAGGGACTTGTGTATAAAAATCAGCCTTCTGCGTACCCCGATGGCAGATTTTATTTGCTCCTTTCACAATAAGCCATAATTCAGATTGGTATTTATTCCCATTTATTCATTCGGAAAGGTTGCTGCTCTTTTTTATGGCAGTTAAAGGTTAATGAAGGGAAGAATGAAGCTCTTGTGAGATATGGCGCGTTTATGAGACCCAAGTGATCCAACATGTCCATAAATCAATGTGGAATTAATGATTGGCGTAGAATAAAGATGGAGCTCGGCTCCATTACATCTACCAACGTCTCTCCTCGTTCCGATACGAAACGGCGCAATTGTTTCTGGCCTGCTGGATTTGTACATGAGAAGCCACGCAATGTTACAGCCTACACAATATAACATCGGGTATGGCGCTGTACCATGGACGGACGGCTAACCGCACCTAGACATTGGAAGATGAAGGAGCTCCGTGCATCTACACAATCATTCAAGGCTTCGAGGCTTTTGGAAGCGGAAGAAGGGTTTTTTTTCCTTTGTTTTTTTTTTTTTTGCTTTTTGTTTTTTTAAGGTGTTTTAAGATTTGGAGGAGTAAAGTTTCAGCTTGTCTACTCACCTGAAAAAAAACTCCTCAAAAAACTGTACAGGCAGAGCTGAAAGATCCATACCCAAAAACAGCAGAAAAAAAAGTGTTTGTTGAGTGTTTTGTGACAAATTTTTGTGCTTCATGATTTTTTTTTCTGCTAGCTTTGATTCAATCAGATTTGGAGCTTTTCACAAGCCGAATTAACAAGAATTCATAAGCTGCTAATTTTTCCTTACTGAAAAACCTTTAAAAACAAAACAAAAACAAATGGGGATTGTTTTCCTACTAAGATTAATAATGGAGGAATTTGAAGCCATTTTTATGTGAATTTTGATACAGAATCAACTCCAAAATCCATGGCTGAGTATGTTCAGTTCTTGTTTTTTTAAAAGGAGGAAACATCAAAAGGTGTTATTCAAGGCGAACAGTGATGAGCGAACGTGGTCAGATAAGGTGTTTTCTGGACACCTAACCGAGTGTCTTCAGCGTGCTCGAAAAATATGTTCGAGTCCTCACGGCTGCATGTCTCACAGCAGGGATTGCCTAACAATTGGGAAATCCCTGCATTTGCTGTGACTATCGAACAGGCGTGAGACATGCAGCTGCGGGGACTCAAACATAGTATTCGAGCACACCGAAGTCACTTAGCACCTGAGCATGCTCAGATAACACCTTATCCCAGCATGCTCGTTCATCAATAGAATCCACCACATCAGAATTCGATGCAATTTAAAAAAAAAAAAAATGTTTTATTCTGATACAGGTTTTCAAATAAATAAATTTTCTTCCAATTTTTTATTTGCAGTTTTTCAACTTTACTGTCAGGTTTGGTGTGGATTTCCCAAGGTATCCTAAACAAAGTAGTGATATAAAAGAAGTGTGTTTTTTTTTTAGTTTTTTTACTCGTGGCATTGTTTCCCAAACAAAAAAAAAAAAACTGGTATGAACAGCAATGTGGATTTCAAATTAATTAATAATATTTATATATACACACACACCACCTAGTGCTGATCTCTGCAGCGCTTGTTACGCTCCTTATACTCTGATGATCTGTAATCCAACGACTCGGCCCTGGTGCCCTCACTGGAGACTTACACATATGGTTATGTAAAACTTATGTGGGATACGAGACATGGCTTTGTTACTGTATTCTCCAAGTTCGTCTAATGCGGCAGCCCTGACCTTCCTTAGACCGCTCCATCGGATTTTTTTTTGCCGTCTGACACCTTATGACAATAGTGACAAAGTAGGTGAAGGTTCTTATAGAGTAATTTGGGAGAGTTTTAGGGTCATGGAAGGAATGAATAACTCACAAAGAAGAAACATCTTGTAGAAATCTTGCTCTGGCTCTGCTCCATCAAACATTAAGCCAATTGCCCTTCAGATTGTTACAGGAATCAATGATCCTTTTAGAACGGTAAAGGGCAAGTGTCAATTCTAATGTCATCACCATATTGTGGCCTTCTCATGATATCGGGCTCGGCGTGTATTCACACGTTAAAAGATGTAGTCCTAGGATCAGTGAAGCTCATGCCTGGGTTTAGCGATTACATCTAATACTTCCATCAGGTGGTGTTGGCCCTACAGATGACATTTAAGAGATACAAAGTACAAAACTTGTAGCAAAACATGAAAAATCCTTCAATTAGACAAATAAATTGGCACCAATTTCCTAATGATCCCATTTATGAGTAAGAATATTAAAGTCTGGACTCGAGCTCGTTAGAGTTTTGTACCTGAATTGTTGAGTTTATTGGACGTGTACATTTAGCTGTTTCATGGTGGATACGCGACTTCTGGATTAAGATTTCAGTTGTTATTAATTTTCCTATTTTAAGTCAAACAATAAATGCTGGAAAAGTGAAAATGTGAGATACCAACAATGACTGGGCAACTATGCCTTGTCTCAATGAAAGCGCAACGATAGAAAACACAGGACAGAAATGGGACAAACTTATGACTCTAGAAGAAATGTTCTTGACAGACCAATCCAACAGATTGTAACGGATCATTATGGGTCGGTCGGATCTTGTAATAACAGAAACCATGAAGTTATTGTGGACAGTGGCCATACACGTCAGATCAAGGTCACCGGCATCTACCAATTTTGGTAGGACAGAACTATGATCTGACATGTAAAGGAGTGTCTAAAGAAAGAAGGTTCAAACATGGCCAATTACTCTGTTAGTAAGGGAGATACGTCATCTATAAAAAAGGTTTTCTGCCAGTGGTTTCCCCATCAAGAACGCAAACACGGTCTGGGGAGTGTGCACATTTCTGGAGGCAGCCAAAAAGAATTGTTGCCCGGTCAAGCATTTGGCCAACAGGGATCTACAGCACTCACAATAAACATTTGTAATACGTTTTTATTTTTTTTCACGAGGGGCACAAAGTTCAGTCTCCATTTTAGAGTGGAGAGATGATCTCACATTCTCGTTATAACTCCCAATTTTTGTCTATGTGATAGCTGGACAAAGCCAAGCTTGGTATTCCACCATTTCCAGCAAGTCATAGACCATTAATGAAAAAGGTTGAGCTCATGTGCAGCCACCACCCTATTCTAACAGTGCAAGTCAAAGGCCTGTTCTCAGAAATGAGGTCTGAGAACAAATGTCTGGTCTAATCCCATTGAAAACATCATTGCCCGTCCTTAGTCCACATTTTAGTACATTCTAAAATTCCAATAAATCATCTGTGACGTGATATTTCGAGATTACGGTTCCAGCAACTTTACATATAAGTCATTCTGGACCTTACTGGCACCAAATTTAAGGATCCTTTTATTTTATCAGTGCCAGAAGGGCTGGAAAAATTAAAGTCGGCCATACAGATTAGATGGATGCCGGCTAAATGAAGTATGGCCAATCATTAGGCCAACAGCCATATCTCCCACACAGAATAGCCCTCGATCGACCAAGTGCTCAAGTTCTCTATGAGGAAGATGTCAACCGGAGGGCTTATCTCTGGGAGAACAAAGCAATCAGCAGTCCAAAGTCAGATATACACGAACGACATCTCTCCCAACAATCAACGATCCGGCACTCCCTTCCACGTTAGACCACTGGCCAAACCAGTCAACACTAGCGTGTTCAGTAAATGTTAGCCCAATGTATATGGGAGCCACTATGTACATAACTTATAGTAAATTATAAGTAGATTGCAAAATAATATAACAGTGAAAGAATAGTATATAGGTCTATACAATAAGAGCACTTAATAAAAAAAACACAGCTCCAGCGAAAGGTTTAATTTTTTTTTTCCAAAGGAGATATTTCATACATTGATGCAGTTCTGACCTGTTATAGCTGGGAAAGATCAATATCTTACACAGCTAGCTCCAAGTTCAGAGTCAGAGCTAAGGAAAGGACCTCATTCGGAGTGTCAACCTTCAGGGTCACGCGTTAAACTAGAAATGAAGACAGAAAATCAATAGCATGAGATCAACATGAGGGACAACTCTACATTTTGATCCTAGAGTATGTAATTGGTCTAAGGTGGCCACTCGGAGCCGACCTGGAAAATGGCAATATAAAAAAAAAACGAAGCAACAAAAAATTATTGTTGCGAGCCAAATGTTGACCTCAACATTCCAACATCACAATTGTTAAAAATTAACCGCAATGTGTACTTTTATAACTAGTGATTATAAATCAGAGAGTATAGGATACAGCAACACTTTAATTACTATAGCTAAACTGAAGAAATGGACTGGCACATGTTGGTTTAAGCGCAGATTCACGCGGTGGACGGTCCATTTCTTTGGTTTTGGACATGTAAGTGAATGTCTTCCCTTTCTGGGCTTTGCGTTCCGACTACATAGCTTTCAACAGGCAGGTGTTGAAACAGTCAGGTTTGGGTGATGCTATGCCCCTCATCTATTCTGAGGCCTCCTGGCCACAAGTTAGGGTCCATCCCGATTCGCTACACCTTGTCACAGTGGGATGGTGTTTACACTCTTTTTGATCAGAATTGTTATTTTATGCTATTTACATGTACTATTTATTTGATTACTGCATGACATTTGCTCATTTGTTTTTAACTTCGGCTTTGTCTTTTAGTTACTTTTTTTTTTTTCAAGTTTCTTATTTATTATTATTATTATTATTATTATTTATATAGCACCATTAATTCCATGGTGCTGTACATGAGAAAGTCAAAATTTTGTAAAAGTCAAAAATTACCGTATATACCTTAACCCTTTCTTAAAGAAAAATTCCAGTCTTCAAAAATTATCATCACTTATTCCTCAGTGTGGATCATACTACCAGTGCCCCTACCATTACCGGAATAAACTTATGTCCCCCATTACTATTTGGTTATAGCTTGGCTACAAGACTGAGGACAGGAGGAGTTGAAAGGAGCCTTTGGTTGTACATGTGCCCCTTCCACTCCATTCAATGTCTATTTTACTTAGCGAGATTGCCATCAAAGTCATTGCCTTAGTCCAGTGTTCCCCAACTCCAGTCCTCAAGAGCCACCAACAGGTGGTGTTTTCAGGATTTCCTTAGTATGGCCCAGGTGATGAAATTGTTGCCTGTCTAGATGATGGAATTCTCACCTGGGCAATACTAAGGAAATCCTGAAAACATGACCCGTCGGTGACTCTTGAGGACTGAACTTGGGGAACACTGCTTTAGACAATGAATAGAACAAAAGGGCAAGCAGCTTCTTCTTTCAACTGTTCCTGGCCGCAACCTTATGAACAGGAGAGAGAGTGGAGGACATATTTCCCCGCCTCTGGCAATTGGTGGAGGATGACTAGTGGGTCACACTTCTTTAACAAATATGACCTGTCCAGTAAATAAGTGATCATATTTGAAGACTGAAATACCCTTAAGGATATGTGCACGCAATGGCTTGAAGATGCCGAAGCACCACCCCTGAGGTTCTACTAGTAGGAGCAGCATCAGAAAAAAGCTTTGCTGTAATTTTTGCAGTGGCTCCTCCACCGAAACTGCCCATAACAAACAGGAAATCCCTGCATGTGTCGTGGCTGTTGAACAGACAGGAGACATGCAGCCGCGGGGACTAGGACATATTTTTCGTGCACACCGAAGACACTCTGTTAGCACCTGAGCGTGCTCGCTCATCACTAGTCCAGAGCACTGAACCTACTACTGCCCCAACATTTCCAATTCCCCTTCTGATTAGTCAGTGCAGCCTCATGCATGTATGCATCACACCATATCAGAATGATGAGACAATCTACTAATCAGAAGAGGCAGCCAGGAACGTCGCGGTGGTAGGAGACTCGCAACGCTCTGGTCTGGTGGCCACACATTACCAAAATGGCTGCTGAGTCTATTTGCTCAATTATATGCAAAAAAAAGTATATAAGTATATATATATATATATATATATATATATATATATATATATATATATATATATATATATATAAAAAATGGCCAAAAGAAGGGATTTTTTTCCTAATTGATTGCAGCAACACAGCATTGGAGATGGTCAAATACCAGAAAACCTCCACAACGTTTAATTAGGACTGCTCTCTGGAGCAGAATCCTGTATGTCAGGCCTCAGCAGCATTAATAATCTCTCACGATGGACTCTCCTCTCCTAGCACACATTTTATTTTACTTCTAAATCAGGGAGGTTTGAGCTGTGTGACTATAAAGGAAAAAAATAGAAAAAAAATAACCCATACAGAACATAAAAGTGGAAGGATACAAGGACACCAGAAAGTGCTCGGTGTCCTCACAAACAACGGCGCGGTGACAAGAGACGAGCGCAATTACCTAAGGACAGTGGGGCGAGCCGGAACAAAACAGCGCGCTTGCAGGAATGCACACAAATACAGGCACGCAAAATAACACAAGTACCACCAAAGGGGGTCCACACTAAATAAACATGTGTATACGCAATGCAAAATTTATGCATGTGATACATATTAATGGCTGGAGCCGCGAGACGTCACTCTCGCCATAACTACTAAATGCATGCCAATTAGTTATCCCAAACATTTTCTGCTTGGAGAAGCAATGTTGTGCTGATGGAGAGGAAATCTAAATGTTACAATGAGCTGATATTAAGAGGGATGAAGAGACCGGATCCCACAGCATTCTGGCCCATACAGAGGGGGGATTTATTACATGTGCTGTCTCATACGCCAGGCCTAAAGCAAATGGTTCCTCTAGTGCAGAATGATTTTTTTAATAATTAACCAGGTAGTGGTATGTATTATTGCTACAAATCGGGATCCTCCATTGACAATTGGTGATGTCACAGCTCACCTCCTCCCTCTCCTGTACAATGATTGATAACACCTCTATATACAGTAGATAACAGGATCCACCATTCACAATAGGTGATGTCACAGCTCACCTCCTCCTCCTCCTGTACAATGACTGATAACACCTCTATATACAGTAGATAACAGGACCCACCATTCACAATAGATGTTGTCATAGCTCACCTCCTCCTCCTGTACAATGACTGATAACACCTCTATATACAGTAGATAACACAGGATCCTCCATTCACAGTAGGTGATGTCACAGCTCACCTCTTCCTCCTGTACAATGAATGAGAACACCTCTATATACAGTAGATAACACAGGATCCACCATTCACAATAGGTGATGTCACAGCTCACCTCCTCCTCCTGTACAGTGACTGATAACACCTCTATATACAGTAGATAACACAGGATCCTCCATTCACAGTAGGTGATGTCACAGCTCACCTCTTCCTCCTGTACAATGACTGATAACACCTCTATATACAGTAGATAACACAGGATCCACCATTCACAATAGGTGATGTCACAGCTCACCTCCTCCTCCTGTACAGTGAATGAGAACACCTCTATATACAGTAGATAACACAGGATCCACCATTCACAGTAGGTGATGTCACAGCTCACCTCTTCCTCCTGTACAATGAATGAGAACACCTCTATATACAGTAGATAACACAGGATCCACCATTCACAATAGGTGATGTCACAGCTCACCTCCTCCTCCTGTACAGTGAATGAGAACACCTCTATATACAGTAGATAACACAGGATCCACCATTCACAGTAGGTGATGTCACAGCTCACCTCTTCCTCCTCCTCCTGTACAATGACTTGCTTAGATAAGAGCATACCTAGTTTATGCTTCTATACAAATAAATAGGGTCTGAGTCAGTCTAATGCTGCAAATGCCCATGCGTAAAAATTAGATTTGTTTTTAATTATAGAGAAATGGAAAATCGAGAAAAAAAATGCAAACCATAGGTACATTTTCTAATAAACACATTCCCTTTAAAATAAAACTACAAAACCAAAACTGATGAATCAAAAAAGGAGAAGGATAGTCTACAGTCCAAGCAGGGAGTATGAAAGGCAAAAAGTTCATACGGTAAATATAACCATAAGAAAGATTTACTGTAAGTATTTCAAAGTCTGGTGTTTACTTTTAAATAAAAGTCTTCCTTCTTGGGTGCCTTTTTTTTTTTTTTGCTCAAATACATGAATTTGGGACTGAAACATTTTTTATTTTGTATTGTTTGGCTTTTAGTTTGCCTGCACATTCATCTTTGATGTGGTCAATGAGCTCAGAGAATTAAGAATTAAAAAAAAAAAAAAGTTTTTCAAACTCTCATCAGAACGAGCTCACTGACTGATTCTTAGTTCACTCATTTTGCAGCCAGCATTAGCAATGCAACAGAGGGGGGAAAAAAAAGAAAAAATGGTATAAAATTAATGACGCTTAATATATTTTTTACATGCATTTAAGTAAACAAAATAATAATAATTGTCTTCCAAAAGTAGACAATGGTTTTTCTCCTCAGCTATAGGAGTAGAGAGAAGGAATTCATGCAGAGAATTGTCAAAATTAACTGCACTGACTATAAAGAGCACACTCAGGCTCCTATTATGGGAAAAATAGTGCAGTGAAGGCTGCAACGCAGATGTGAACAGAGACCAATGCGGCCGCACACAAAATAAGTGGATCTGATTAATAGCCAGCAAATGAATAACGTGAAGGACAAAACTACTGTGCTTCAATAGTCAGGGCGTACATTAATAGGATGTGTCCGTGTGGACTATACATTGTGAAGCATAAAGCAAATAATTAAATACAGAATCCCGACCATTTTCTGTTTTCTGCTAATGGATTGCTTCTACGTAGAAAAAAATAAAATAAAATCAATACAACTGTTTAAAAAGAATCTGTAGTATGCTCGCCATCGATCGCTTCCTGAATAGCATTAACGATCTACATAAAATCGGGGGGCCCTAATGCGTCACATGGAGCGGCCGCCGCCGAGGAGCGATCTGGGGAGCGGTGGCGCTTTAACACCGCAGCACTACCGATCTCAAAGCAAAGAAAAAAATAAATAAAAAAGGACGACACCTAAAATAGCAGAAGCGCGCGCCTGTCCTGACGTTTTTATTATTCATCTGAAAGTCTGCTTTCATATATATTGCAGACCGGCAGTATCAATTTTACATGAAACACACATTTATTATAAATACATTTGGCCACAATGTGGATTTCAAATTGCTTTTGAAAAGACAGAGGTTAATCCAGCATGAACTCCCCCCCCCCCAAGAAACAGTCATAGGCAAAGTCTGTCAAAAGGGAAATTTTCAAAGAGAGGTTAAGAAGACTGAGAATTAGTATCAAAGGAGACTTTATGTAAGGTGTCGGGGAGCAGCTGAAGGCGTCTGGAGGAAGACGCAGGCGACCTCGCGGGGAGAAGGGAAAAAAAGATCCGTGCTTTATGTGAAAAGTAAAATGATTTTTAATGATTGGACTCGAATCAATTATTTCTACCGGCCCGCCAGAGAGCGCACTCCCTGAGCGCAATGGTTGTTTTTAGGAAAAGGATGGGGATCTAGAATAGTCCATGCACACAACTCATTCAGGCGGAAGCCGTCAGAAACAGCACCGAAGAATATATATATATATATATATATATATATATATATATATATATATAGATATATATAGATATATATAGATATATATAGATATAGATAGATAGATATATATAGATAGATAGATATATATAGATATAGATTCAAGATTCAAAGAAGCTTTATTGGCAGGACCAAATACACATCAGTTTTGCCAAAGCAAGTGTATAAAGGCAATAGGAATAGGGGGCTATAGTCCATGGCATAGGGGAGGTGGATGGGGGCAGATCCAGGGTGGGGGCTATAGTCCATGGCATAGGGGAGGTGGATGGGGGCAGATCCAGGGTGGGGGCTATAGTCCGTGGCATAGGGGAGGTGGATGGGGGCAGATCCAGGGTGGGGGCTATAGTCCATGGCATAGGGAAGGTGGATGGGGGCAGATCCATTGTGGGGGCTATAGTCCATGGCATCATGGCTGTCTTTCTCGCAGTCTATGACATTCGCTCACATACCGCGCTGCTATCTCCACTGCGCTCTCTTCTTCTCCCAGCAGGATATATGTCTTCTCTTCCTCCTTCATGGTGATGAAGTCCGGGAAGAGATGTGAGAGTCTCCTGAAGTGAGTGTCCCTCACTGCTGAGTATTTGGAGCAGTGTAGCAGGAAGTGGGTTTCGTCCTCTATGGCCTCCTGATCACAGTGTTGGCACAGTCTTTCCTCCCTGGGCTTGTAGCTCTGCCTGTGTTGGCCACATTCGATGGCCAGACTGTGGGAACTGAGTCTATATCGGCTAAGGATCTTGCGATCTCTGGGGTCCGGGAGTTTCTCCAGATATGGGGCCAGTCTGTAGTCTCTCTGTAGACTCCGGTACGTGTTCAGTTTCTGTGAGTTGTTGATATCATTCTTCCAGTCACTGACGTACCTCTCCTGGCCTTCTTCTGCCATCTTCCTGATTCCGGCTTTTGTCAGGTTGTTGTGATTGGTGTTCTGGTCCGGTTGGGTTTGGCTTGGCTGTTCCGAGGGTTCTGGTTTTTCTGTTTCACCTACATGTATCAGGGCTTTATGGTGATGGGAGCTTGGATTGCTCCTATGCAGGTGAGCCCGGAATGACAGCGCCCTCTTTAGAACTGTTAGGTGTAGAGGGAATCTGCCCAGCTCAGCCCGACAAGCACTGTTGGAGGTGCTCCGGTGGACCTGGAGAAGGTGCTTGCAGAATTCCAGGTGGAATATTTCTGTTGGACTGGAATCCCACCTTGACCAGTCTGGGTAGGTGTGAGGACCCCAGACTTCGCTGCCATACAGGAGGATTGGGGCAATGATGGAGTCGAAAATTTTTAGCCAGACCCTCACTGGTGGCTTCAGATGGTAGAGTTTCCTTTGGATGGCATAGAAGGTTTTGCAGGCCTTGTCTTTCAGGGTCTCTATGGCTTGTTTGAAGCTCCCTGACCGGTGAATCTCTAGGCCCAGGTAGGTATATTTGTCCGTTCCTGTGAGGTCGCAGTTGTTAAGGACAAATGATGGGTGCTGGTCTGATTTTCTCTTTCTCCTCTGGAACACCATGGTGTTGGTTTTCTTTAGGTTGACCGGTAGAGCCCAGGTGGAGCTGAATTTCTCTAGGATTTTCAGGTTGTCCTGGAGGCCTTTCTCGGTTGGTGACAGCAGCAGCAGGTCATCTGCATACAGCAGGAATTTCACCTGCGTGTCGTGGAGGGTGAGACCTGGTGCTGAGGAGGATTCCAGGACGGTAGCCAGCTCGTTGATGTAAATGTTGAAGAGTGTTGGACTTAGGCTGCAGCCTTGTCTGACCCCGCGGTTCTGCTGGAAATAAGCCGTTCTTCTGCCGTTCACACTCACGCTGCAGCGGTTCTCGGTGTAGGAGCTTTTGATGAATCATAGGTCTTTCCTCCTATTCCGCTCTCCAGCAGTTTCAGGAATAAGCCCGGGTGCCACACTGAATCAAAGGCCTTTTTAAAGTCCACAAAGCAGGCGTATATCTTCCCATTCTTTGTATTGTAGACGTGTCTCTGAATGAGGCTGTGCAGAGTGTAGATGTGGTCAGTGGTTCGGTGGTTCGGCATGAACCCTGCTTGGCTCTTGCTGAGGACGTTGTGCTCGGTGAGGAAGGTGAGGATCCTCTTGTTCAGGATACTGTTGAACAGTTTTCCCAGGTTGCTGCTGACACATATGCCTCTGTAGTTGGCTGGGTCATACCTGTCCCCACTCTTGTGGATGGGTGTGATGAGGCCTTGGTTCCAGGTACGAGGGAAGTAGCCGGCACTCAGCACAATATTGAAGAGTTTAACCATTGCAGCCTGTATTTCTGGTGGGCTGTACTTCAGCATTTCTGGTAGGATTCCGTCCAGGCCACTGGCTTTTCTACATCTTATGGAGGAGAGTCTCTCGGCTACTTCCTGTAGTGTTATAGGTGTATCCACCGGGTTTTGGAAGTTTTTGATTTTTTCCTCCATTGCTTTTAGTTTCGCCATTATGTTTTCCTGTTCTTGGCTTAGCTCTTCCTTTGGAATGTCTTTATAGAGGTCTCTGAAGTATTGGAGCCAGAGGTTGCCATTTTGGATATGGGTGTTGTTTTTCTTGTCTTTGGTGCCCATGTGGTTCCATAGTTCCCAGAAGGAGTTGTCCTGGAGGGCGTCTTGGAGTTGGTTAAGCTTGGTAGAGATGTAACTCTGCTTCTTCCTCCTGAGGAGGGTTTTGTACTGCCTTTGTATGGAGTCATAGGCTTCCCTCAGACCCAGGTGGTTGGGGTCTCTGTGTTTCTTGTTGGAGGCTGTTCTCAGGGTCTTCCGTACAGCTTTACATTCTTTGTCAAACCAGCCATTGACCTGTGTTTCTTTTGGTCTCTTGTAGTCGACTTTTTTAAGGTCGGACAGTCTGGCCATTGCGTAGAATATATTGTTGAGGTCCTTGCGGCTTGGCTCACTCCCTCTGGGTTTGGCTTGTACTCGAGGTTGTAGAAGTGGTGCAGCATCCGCTGTATTTCAGGTCTGCTGGAAGCTTCTTTATACTTTAGTGCCGACATTTTGGACCATTTATAGGATGGAGGCCGGGTGAAGAGGCCGCTCTGCTGTGGCTTCTGAGTGGATGGTTTCTCTGTAGATTTCATGTACAGAAGAAGTTGGCTGTGGTCTGACAGGTGCGTTTGTGGGGTGACTATGAGGGCGCTGACATCTGCCAGGTTCAGATCTGTAATGGCGTAGTCTACTACATTCCTCCCTACATGGGAGTTTAGTGTATACCTTCCTAAGGAGTCACCCTTGCTTCGTCCATTAAGGATATGAAGTCCTAGACTTCTACATACGTTCAGGAGCTTTCTGCCACTTTTGTTGACTGTAGTGTCATAGCTGTTTCTCTCAGTGTGTACAGGGTCTTGGTCGTCATTCTCTGCTCCAAGTATGTAGATGTTTCCATCCGTGGTCAGGAAGTCTCTCTCTCTCCCTGTTCTTGCGTTGAGGTCTCCAAAGATGAGAACTTTGCCCAGGGCCTGATAATGGGCGGCTTCTCTTTGTAAGATCTCGAAGCAGTCTGGATTGAAGTAGGGGGACTCTGGCGGTGGTATATAGGTGGCACAGAGGTGGACATCAGACTGGCAGGTGAGGATGGAGCTGCTGATTCTGATCCATATGTGGCTGCCTCCTTTCTTCACCGGTTTGATGTACTGGTGAAGCTCCTCTTTATACCAGATCAATACTCCTCCTGAGCCCCGGCCCTGTTTGATGTTTTTATTTTTCTGGGCATGGACCGAGAATTCCTTGTATCCAATAGGCACCAGGGATTCGTTTTCGGCTCTGGTCCATGTTTCCAGGAGGATCTGAATGTCTATATTTTTCAGTCTTTGTATAAAATCAGGGTCCTTTGTTTTAGATCCAAAGGTTGAGGCGTTGAGACCCTGGATATTCCAGCTGCTGATTGTAAGTGAAGACATTCTTCAGTGTATTTTGTGTGTATATACCTTGTAATGAGTATAGCTGTGTGGGACAAACTGGATTTCTGACTGTTTTATAGAAGTGCTTGGTTCCATCCAGTCACATTAGAATTCTGCACAGTGCATTGAGCAGGGTCTTTATCTCATCCCTATCTCTGCTCTGCATGTGTCTGTGCGGGCTCGGTGGTCTCCTCCATGGAGGTCTCCTCCTCTGATGGTCTGACACTGGGTGAAGAGCTTTGCTTCCAGCTTCAGGGGGTAGCATTGGGGTTTTCTGCTCTTTCGTTCTCGGGGGTCTTTCAGTGTGATTATGGCCACTGTTGAATCCAGCCCTGGGGTCTCTGTTTAGCACATATCTGTTATATATATATCTGTTATATATATATATATATATATATATATATATATATATATATAAGGATCCAGCACTCCCATAGTAGATCTATGTGCATCTACTTCGTGTAGGGGAAAACAGTGACGGCCCCTGCTCTCATCATCCGAGGAAGAGAGAGAAGAGCCCAGTATCTCTGAGTCCCTACCCTCGGAACTAGAGGAATCAGAGTGGGAATAAACTATAGATTCCTTCTTGACCTTTTCCCCTTCTTTAAGGGACTTAAACACAGTCTCTACCTCCGACTTGATTACGGACCTTAATTCAGAGACAAAGTTCAGGGTTTCCTCGCAGAGAACCCGTCCTATACAGGAGTCACAAAGCTTCTTATTTCAGGACTGTGGTATGGGTTTTTCACCCAAGCGGCAGGATCTGTGTTTTGTCTTTCCCGCTCATTGCCTTCCCAAAAATAAACGGAAGAGAGGGGACCCCAATTATAACAGTGAACTTTCACGAAGATCACTCACCAATCTGACGCAGCCGCAGGTCCCGGTTCTGGAGGAGGGGCAGGATCCTGCAATGTGGGTTCCGGAGATGGTAACTTGTTCACCACACTGGAGTTCTTGCTATGTTGTGTGGAATGACTGCTGGATCTAGTACTCCGGTTGTCAGCAGAAGACTGTTTCCTCTGTACATCCGATTTCTGAATGTAAAAGAGGTTGCCGCGCTGAACGGCACTTACACAAAGAAGTAACGTCCTCTGTGCGAAGTAGTACTTGTCTGGCGGTGTCCCGTCTGCCAGACCAGGAAGCCTGAAGCGAATGGGAGCGTCCTCCCTGTGATAGCAGTCCCCCGAAAGCACAAACTGCGACGCTGTGTGTCAGCGTGGAGCCACGGCCGATGGCGCCGCCGGCAGCGTCGCGAGGTGAGCGGGGGGCGTGGTGAAACTGGTGACGTCACCCGTCCGTACCTGACGGACGTATGCAAGGGGCCAATCCCGACGCGTTTCGAGGGCAACGTCCCTCTTTCTCAAGGTGTAGCGCCCGCAAAGTTGTTGTCCTTATATATCCAACCACGCTCCTGTAGCCTCCTGTCCTGACATCGCAGGACACTTTTCGCCAGATGTTATATACTTAATTAAGCCCATTGTCAACTAGCAAGTGCTCTTTATTGTTCCTAAACCTGTGTGCCTCAGAAAATCATAGTAACATCCATATCCCTAACCGAAAAATATATATATATATAGATAAAAATAAGAACATACCCCATTCTTATAAAACTCAATCTTTATTAAATTCATGTTAAAAACTGATGTAAGAAATTGATAAAAAATCTGATCGAAGGTGTGCGCTGCAAGGCGCAGATAAAAACACAAGAACAAACCCCCCCTTTTATTAAAATTATTGAATAAAAAATGAATAAAAAATCTTTCTTTTAAAAGAATGAAATTTAAGAAAAAGTTCATCATCATATATAAATACTACTCAGGAACCATGCATGGCTATATGGAAAATCTGACCTCTATAGTTTAAAAGCATATAAAAAACACTATGAGAAATATATATCCAAAGGGCGCAGGGGTATACTTCATATAAAAGACCACAAAGGGCATCATAGTGCATAAAGCTCAATTTCCTGGTTCAGTCCTTTGGGGGCCAAAGTGTCTAGTGTAAAAATCCATTTGGATTCTATGCGGGACATATTTTTAATAAAATCCCCCCCTCTCGGATTTTCTCGGACCATTTGGATACCACAAAATGAAAACCCCTTTATTGAACCCCCATGTCTTTCGACAAAATGTCGCGACAGGGGGTGCACTACTGATCCCTTTCTAATACCATCCAAATGTTCCTTAATTCTATCTCTTAGTCGTCTCTTTGTACGTCCCACATATGTTTTTTCACAGGGGCATTTAATTATATATATGACCCCCCTGGTATGGCATGAGATTTTTTCTTTTAGGAAAAATTCCCTAGTCTTATCCGAATCCCAAAACGATTTCTGCACCACCAGTGGGCGTTTTATGTGTACACAGCACGGGCACCTACCACACTGCATAAAACCACCTTCTTCAGTGTTCAAATTCTTTTTCCTCTTGGGGGCTCCACTCATATTAAACCCTGTTTTCATTGTTGGTGCCAAAAGATTTCCGATATTTCTTACTTTGCGATAGACAAATTTAGGTTTTACTGATAAAAATTCTCCCACTACCTTGTCTTTTCGCAAAATTGGCCAATATTTATTGACAATTTTCGAAAACCTGCCATTATTGTCATGATACTGGGTAATTAAAGGGATCCTTCCAATTTCTTGTACCACTGACAACCTTCCCTGACGTTCCTTAATTCCATGGATTAGATGGGACCTTGGGATATTTTTAGCTCCGATTTCTGTCGCTGGTGGTGGCGCTGCTGCTGTTGCTGCGGCGATGGCTGCTGCGGCTGGAGCTGCTGGTCGCTGTCCTCCATGGTTATCACCTGGGATGGCATGCAGCAGGGAGCTCCATAACTCACCGCTTTTTAAAGCTTGGCTCCTATTACCAGCCCCTCCCCCCTGTGGCTGCATTGTGTTTTTTTCTACTGCGCATGCCCGGAAGTGACACATCTAGATCCGGGGCGGCGGCCATCTTGGTGCACCTGGCGCACACTGCGCATGCACCTGCCCCGAAAACCAGAAGTCCTCACTAGTTCCGGCGCGGCATCCATCTTGGAACACCCCGGGCACATTCTGCTTCTCGTGCGCGCTGGCCGGGACCCGGAAGCCCCTGTTTCCTATCGAAACTCCTCATTCTAGGAATTTAGGACCTGAGAATGACGTCGCGGCTTGTGATTGGTCGCGTGGCAGTCACATGAGCGGCACGCGACCAATCAGAAGCCGTGACGTCATGGAAGGTGCTGAACGCGCTCATTTTAAGCAAAGCAGGCTGCCGGTTAACAGCGGTAAGGTGCAGGGGCCTCCGGACGGGTGAGTATATCAATATTTTTTATTTAAATTCTTTCTTTTACACATTAATATGGATCCCAGGGCCTGAAGGAGAGTTTCCTCTCCTTCAGACCCTGGGAACCATCAGGATACCTTCCGATACTTGGTGTCCCATTGACTTGTATTGGTATCGGGTATCGGTATCGGCGATATCCGATACTTTTCGGGTATCGGCCGATACTATCCGATACCGATACTTTCAAGTATCGGACGGTATCGCTCAACACTAGTCGTGGCTGTTTTGCCACAACCAATCAGCGACATGGATTACATGACAGACAGAGGCCGCGACCAATGAATATCCGTGACAGACAGACAGGACAGAAGGACGGAAGTGACCCTTAGACAATTATATAGTAGATATATACACTCACCGGCCACTTTATTAGGTACACCTGTCCAACTTCTTGTTAACACTTAATTTCTAATCAGCCAATCACATGGCGGCAACTCAGTGCATTTAGGCATGTAGACATGGTCAAGACAATCTCCTGCAGTTCAAACCGAGGATTAGTATGGGGAAGAAAGGTGATTTGAGTGCCTTTGAACATGGCATGGTTGTTGGTGCCAGAAGGGCTGGTCTGAGTATTTCAGAAACTGCTGATCTACTGGGATTTTCACGCACAACCATCTCTAGGGTTTACAGAGAATGGTCCGAAAAAGAAAAAAAATCCAGTGAGCGGCAGTTCTGTGGGCGGAAATGCCTTGTTGATGCCAGAGGTCAGAGGAGAATGGGCAGACTGGTTCGAGCTGATAGAAAGGCAACAGTGACTCAAATCGCCACCCGTTACAACCAAGGTAGGCCTAAGAGCATCTCTGAACGCACAGTGCGTCGAACTTTGAGACAGATGGGCTACAGCAGCAGAAGACCACACCGGGTACCACTCCTTTCAGCTAAGAACAGGAAACTGAGGCTACAATTTGTACAAGCTCATCGAAATTGGACAGTAGAAGATTGGAAAAACGTTGCTTGGTCTGATGAGTCTCGATTTCTGCTGCGACATTCGGATGGTAGGGTCAGAATTTGGCGTAAACAACATGAAAGCATGGATCCATCCTGCCTTGTATGGAGCATCTTTGGGATGTGCAGCCGACAAATCTGCGGCAACTGTGTGATGCCATCATGTCAATATGGACCAAAATCTCTGAGGAATGCTTCAAGCACCTTGTTGAATCTATGCCACGAAGAATTGAGGCAGTTCTGAAGGCAAAAGGGGGTCCAACCCGTTACTAGCATGGTGTACCTAATAAAGTGGCCGGTGAGTGTATATATATATATACATATACACACATACATATATATTGTAAGATTGCACTTACGGGTTTGGGGAATACTCGCTAGTTCAACTGGGTTTATTACTCCATAAACCCCAGTGGCAGAAAACACAAAACAACAATCTTCATAGCATGGCAAAAAAAAGTAACAATGTTCACAGCGTGACTCTGTTCCATCAGGACTGTGACCATACACTCTTGGTCGAGTCCAATATTCAGGCTCGCTCTGGAGCCATACACACAGCCTGGTATTACCTGCTTGTCAGCGTTGCAGGCTTTCCACTGGCAGTACCACACGGGACCTGTTACTGGCTCTGCAGATCCCTGTCCTCACTTCGTGCTGTTCAGGGATCCGGTCCTCCTCCCAGGGCCAACACCCAGGTTACTCAGGGTCACACAGGTGGCCTATCCGTGTAATATTCAGGACGTCCATCCCTGGCTGGGACCGTCCAATACCCAGGCCAACAGCAGCAAAGTCCCACCACATGCTCTTCAGGGCTAGCACACCCAACACCGAGGTTTCTCTCAGGACCTTGCACCTGTACCATTCAGATCTACACACTCAGACCACATAGGAACCTCCAGGAACATGTGACCCACACCCTGGTCACATTATGTACCTGTAACCACTCCCACAGGTGAGGTATGGATCACATGGGCTGGTCACGTGATCCTGACATCATTGCAGGTTCTCAAAATACCCGCACCGCCAAATAGGAAAAAGGGGTACAGTGAGCACCCTCACCCAGTGGTGAGGTATGTGGTTAGCCAGACCCTCCCATCTCTTATAGCTACCCGCAACCCGGACCCAGATTCACTAAACAACATCTTAGTGCTCATGTGCACCAGAGACCAAATACTCCGGGTTGCACTGTAGGGAGCATCTCCCCATATCAAGGGAGACTTACAGTGCAGAAGACCTCCTCCTCTGCGACACATACCGGCCATTAACCACAATGCTGGACACTGTCTCACTATCACATCCATGCATACAACTGCCATGCATTCTCACGGCCTCAATACGCCTCCGTGCGCATACTGTGGAGACCATGCAGCGCCCCCTACCTGTTACAGGGGTCACTGCATCACATATCCCCCCCTCTGTTCAAACTTGTGGGGTTGAACATCTGTCAGACACCTGGGGACTCGAGACCGGGTACCCAAGTCACCTTGCCCTACTAGTCGAGAGGGCCCTCTCAGTCGGGTTGGCGCATCATGGTCAATCTGGCGTCGCAATCCCCTTGCACCCATACGACCTGTCTGGACTGACTCTTTGTCAACACGTTCGCTACCGGGTCTCCCACCGAAGTCACTCAGACCTGAGCTAACTGAGACGACACTACTTTTATCTCTTTCATCAGGCCTCTTTCTGTAACCTCTCTGCTGGCCATTTCTTCCATGGTCTTTATGTCCTCTGTTAGCTTCATCTTGAGGACCTTCAGCCCTTAAGCGAACCTCTTTGCCTCTCTAACCCGTGAGATGATGCTGGTGGCCATCTGTTTCCCATTTTCTGCAGCCCTTTATTGATCTGCTCCCTCTCACGTCTTAGCTGCTCGATTTCTTTTAGGTACGCCACGCGATACCCCAGGAGCATCCGGATATTCTCAAGACTCTCCATGGACCCGACAATAAGGAATGGAACCATTCCATCTTCACCCACGTCCTGGGCCTCGTCATCAGTCGGAATCATCAGTCTCTTCACACCGGATTTATTCACTATCTCCTGCATCACTCTCCCAAGTCTTCCGACGACTTTCGCCACCATTGCTTTGGGCACTTGGATGACTTCTTCCACAAAGCCTAGCCGATTTTGAGCTTCTCTCGCAAGCTCCAAACGTCGAGCGGCTTCCTCATTTCTCAACAGGATCATCCGTTTCATGTGGAGACATTGTAGGTGCATATCCCTTAGAATAGCCACCCGCTTCACTGTGACTTCCTTAGCCGACAGCATCACCAACTGTTCTGTCTCTGGTGCCCAGTGCACACTACATGCTTCTACTGCCTTTTTAAAGGCCTCACTGGTACATGCACTCCGCACGTCCTCGGGTATCTCCACCACGCACTTGAAGAACGAGGTCTCATTTTCTTCACGGACAGATGGCTCCTGGTTTACCTCCGAAACTTCCATCAAGACATCTGTCACGACCGGGTGACTGTCTTGTTCTGCCTTTAGCGTGAGCTCTTCCTCAGTTTTAAACTTCTCAACATCCTTTTGCCAAGATGGGCATCGGCAGCTCCATCTTGTTATCACTTGGGGATGGCTGCTGTACGTCTCTGACCCGTAACTTCACCTCTGGCATTAGACCTCTTGCTGCTTCTCGGAGCACTACCACATTATCGCCTAAAGCCTTATTCACACTGTGCCACGCTGTCAGGTGACCTCTGAGCTTAGAGACGTCATTCTCCAGCTCATCCAACCTGAGCTCCGCCATTTGTCTCAGGGCCTTTTCTTGTTCAACATGCCCTTTTAGTGTTTTTAATTCGGCCTGTAAATCTGCCACAATTTCCTTCTCACTAGATAATTCTTTAGCGAGTTCCTGGAACCCGTGCTTCCTTCGCTACAAGCCGGGCTTTGACTGCTGAGAGCTCGGACTCCAGGTAACGCACCTGATCCAGCTGCGCGGAGTTGGTGACTTCTATCTCAGGGACATTATCTTTGTTGTCACCTGTCCCTGTCTCCTCTTTAACACTCTTCTCTGAGGGTGCAATTTGTTCAGCCCCTTTTCCTCTTTTACGTCTCCGGCGACGGAAGGAAGTTTTGCTATTTATACCAGAGTCAGTCTTACTGCCCTCTTTTCCGCTTTCGGCACCGTCTGAATGGGAGTCACCACCACCAGATCGGTCATCCAGGAACCAGTCGTCCCCTTCTAAACAGGTCACATTTTCTGGAATGGCTGCCACCGCTATCGTGACTTCAGCCTGTGGAGCCCTGTCGTTTCTCGGTGTCAGTACCTCTGATAGCACAGTGTCGTACTAAGCTCTAGCGCTTGTTACTGGCCATGACATGTCACAGTCACCCCCAGAGTCAGTCTCACACCCCACAACACGGTGAACCTTCCAGTTGCTCTCTAACCGGGTGTCAGCTTCAGGGGCTTTATTAACCACGTCACTTACAGTCTTCTTGGGGTACACATCAGGTGACATGTCCGTAAGTTGGGCAGACGCTCCCTCCACACTGGTCAACCCGACATCTGACCCTTCAACTTTGGGAGGAATACATGTTTTAAGGTACGCAACCCCACCAGCTGAGAGCCCTCCATTCTCCTGCTGTAAAGAAGCTCCCTTCTCCCACAAGTCTGAACAGCCCAGAGTCACGGCCAATTATCACTGGACAGGGTAAGTTTGGGACTATGGCAACATCATGAATTGCACTGTCCCTAGCCGTCTCTAGGACCACCCTGGCTACTGGATAGCCCTTAGTGTGCCCATGGATGCAGGTGACCCTGACCCTCCTATCGGGTATTTCAAATCCCTCGGGTGCAACCTTCACCAGAGTCACCGGGCTCCCAGAATCAACCAGTCCGCACATTTCCATATCATGCATCCGCAGGGCACACCCCCGTAAACGCTCGCCGGGTGGATAGTTTACACAGCATACCGGACACACATAACTTTCATGCCCTGGGCAACAATTCGTCTGAGGCACCCTTTTAGGACGCTCCGCCCCCTTTGGGGCAATCATCCCCGTTTGGGTCACCGCCCACTTTTATGGACACCACCTCTTCCCTGGGGTACACCTCGTGGACTCCCACAGTACTCTTAGGTACCAGCTCGCACAGTGATTCTTTAGGTCACACTGGCCCTTTAACCCCTTTACCCCCAAGGGTGGTTTGCACGTTAATGACCGGGCCAATTTTTACAATTCTGACCACTGTCCCTTTATGAGGTTATAACTCTGGAACGCTTCAACGGATCCCGGTGATTCTGACACTGTTTTCTCGTGACATATTGTACTTCATGTTAGTGGTAAAATTTCTTTGATATTACCTGTGTTTGTGAAAAAAAACGGAAATTTGGCGAAAATTTTGAAGATTTCGCAATTTTCCAAATTTGAATTTTTATGCAATTAAATCACAGAGAGATGTCACACAAAATACTTAAGTAACATTTCCCACATGTCTACTTTACATCAGCACAATTTTGGAACCAAAATTTTTTTTTCTCAGGGAGTTATAAGGGTTAAAAGTTGACAAGCAATTTCTCATTTTTACAACACTATTTTTTTTTTAGGGACCACATCTCATTTGAAGTCATTTTGAGGGGTCTATATGATAGAAAATACCCAAGTGTGACACCATTCTAAAAACTGCACCCCTCAAGGTGCTCAAAACCACATTCAAGAAGTTTATTAACCCTTCAGGTGTTTCACAGGAATTTTTGGAATGTTTAAATAAAAATGAACATTTAACTTTTTTTCACACAAAATTTATTTCAGCTCCAATTTGTTGTATTTTACAAAGGGCAACAGGAGAAAATGGACCCCAAAAGTTGTTGTACAATTTGTCCTGCGTACGCCGAAACCCCATATGTGGGGGTAAACCACTGTTTGGGCGCATGGGAGAGCTCGGAAGGGAAGGAGCGCCGTTTGACTTTTCAATGCAAAATTGACAGGAATTGAGATGGGATGCCATGTTGCGTTTGGAGAGCCCCTAATGTGCCTAAACATTGAAACCCCCCACAAGTGACACCATTTTGGAAAGTAGACCCCCTGAGGAACTCATCTAGATGTATTGTGAGAGCTTTGAACCCCCAAGTGTTTCACTACAGTTTATAACGCAGAGCCGTGAAAATAAAAAAATAAAAATTTCCCCAAAAATTATTTTTTAGCCCCCAGTTTTGTATTTTTTCAAGGGTAACAGGACAAATGGGCCAACAACTTTTGTGGTCTAATTTCAACTGAGTACGCTGATACCCCATATGTGTGGGGGAACCACCATTTGAGCGCATGGCAGAGCTCGGAAGGGAAGGAGCGTCATTTGGAATGCAGACTTAGATCGATTGGTCTGCAGGCGTCACATTGCGTTTGCAGAGCCCCTAATGTACCTAAACAGTAGAAACCCCCCACAAGTGACCCCATATTGGAAACTAGACCCCCCAAGGAACTTATCTAGATGTGTTGTGAGAACTTTGAACCCCCAAGTGTTTCACTACAGTTTTTTAACGCAGAGCCGTGAAAATAAAAAATCCTTTTTTTTTCCACAAAAATTATTTTTTAGCCCCCAGATTTGTATTTTCCCAAGGGTAACAGGAGAAATTGGACCCCAAAAGTTGTTGTCCAATGTGTCCTGAGTACGCTGATACCCCATATGTTGGGGTAAACCCCTGTTTGGGCGCACGGGAGAGCTCGGAAGGGAAGGAGCACGGTTTTACTTTTTCAACGCAGAATTGGCTGGAATTGAGATCGGACGCCATATCGCGTTTGGAGAGCCCCTGATGTGCCTAAACTGTGAAAACCCCCCAATTATAACTGAAACCCTAATCCAAACACATCCCTAACCCAAATCCCAACGGTAACCCTAACCACACCCCTAACCTTGACACACCTCTAATCCCAACCCTATTCCCAACCGTAAATGTAATCCAAACCCCAACCCTAACTTTAGCCCCAACCCTAACTGTAGCCTTAACCCTAGCCCCAACCCTTGCCCTAACCCTAGCCCTAACCCTTGCCCTAATGGGAAAATAGAAATAAACACATTTTTTATATTTTTTTATTTTTTGCTAACTAAGGGGGTGATGAAGGGGGGTTTGATTTACTTTTATAGCGGGTTTTTTAGCGGATTTTTATGATTGGCAGCCGTCACACACTGAAAGACGCTTTTTATTGCAAAAAATATTTTTTGCGTTACCACATTTTGAGAGCTATAATTTTTCCATATTTTGGTCCACAGAGTCATGTGAGGTCTTGTTTTTTGCGGGACGAGTTGAAGTTTTTATTGGTAACATTTTCGGGCACGTGACATTTTTTGATCGCATTTTATTCCGATTTTTGTGAGGCAGAATGACCAAAAACCAGCTATTCATGAATTTCTTTTTGAGGAGGCGTTTATACCGTACCGCGTTTGGTAAAATGGATAAAGCAGTTTTATTCTTCGGATCAGTACGATTACAGCGATACCTCATTATATCATTTTTTTATGTTTTGGCGCTTTTATACAATAAAAACTATTTTAGAGAAAAACAAATTATTTTTGCATCGCTTTATTCTGAGGACAACTTTTTTATTTTTTCTTTGATGATGCTGTACGGTGGCTCATTTTTTTGCAGGACAAGATGACGTTTTCAGCGGTACCATAGTTATTTATATCCGTCTTTTTGATTGCGTGTTATTCCACTTTTTGTTTGGCGGTATGATAATAAAGCGTTGTTTTTGCCTCTGTTTTTTGTTGGGTTTTTTTGCGGTGTTCACTGAAGGGGTTAACTAGTGGGACAGTTTTATAGCTCGGGTCTTACGGACGCGACGATACTAAATATGTGTACTTTTATTGTTTTTTTTATTTAGATAAAAAAATGTATTTATAGGAACAATATTTTTTGGGGGGGGGAATTTTTTTTTTATTTTTAAATTTTTTTACACATGTGAATATTTTATTTTTTTACACTATAACATTGCCCCGGGGGGGCATCATGTTATAGTGTAAGATCGCTGATCTGACACTTTGCTGTGCACTGTGTCAGATCGGCGATCTGACGTGCACAGATCCAAGCTTCCCGGCGCCTGCTCTGAGCAGGCGCTGTGAAGCCACCTCCCTGCAGGACCCGGATGCCGCGGCCATTTTGGATCCAGGCCTGCTGCAGGGAGGAGGAGGTAAGAGACCCTCGGAGCAACGCGATCACATCGCGTTGCTCCGGGGGTCTCAGGGAAGCATGCAGGGAGCCCCCTCCCTGCGTGATGCTTCCCTATACCGCCGGAACACTGCGATCATGTTTGATCGCAGAGTACCGGGGGTTAATGTGCCGGAGGCGGTCGGTGACCACTCCTAGCACATAGTGCCGGATGTCAGCTGCATAAGTCAGCTGACACCCGGCCGCGATCGGCCACGCTCCCCCCGTGAGCGCGGCCCATCGCATATGACGTACTATCCCGGCGGTGGTCATACGGGCCCACCCCACCTCGATGGGATAGTACGTCTAATGTCAGAAAGGGGGTTAAGAGTCTGGACAATCTGGAAATTTTTTATTTTTTTTATGTCACTTCACCAGCTCCTGCTGGTACTGCTACAGCTCCTGCTGCAGTCACAAATCACTGGCACCTCCGGGTGCTGACCACAAGCCACTGCTGCTGCCACTGCAGCTCCGGCTGCTGCGGAACCTCTTGCTGCAACTGCAGCTACACTCTACAAGGCTCTGCACGGCTCCACCGCAGACTTCATGGACCTGCCGATCCACAGCAAGCCGCTTGTCACCTTCGTGGACCCACCGATCCACAGCAAGATGCTTGTCAGCTTCGTAACCCCGCCGAGTTATAGCCAGACACAATCTTCGTGGCCCCGCCGAGCCACAGCAATTAACTCCACGTGTGCCTCCTGGACCATTGCCAGTGGTCTTGCACCATATATAAGATTGCACTTACTTACGGGTTTGGGGGAATACTCGCTTGGCAGCGCATTAACACACAAGACCGTAGTTTCTTCCAAAAGTTCAACTGGGTTTATTACTCCATAAACCCCAGTGGCAGAAAACACAAAACAACAATCTTCATAGCATGGCAAAAAAAGTAACAATGTTCACAGCGTGACTCTGTTCCATCAGGACTGTGACCATACACTCTTGGTCGAGTCCAATATTCAGGCTCGCTCTGGAGCCATACACACAGCCTGGTATTACCTGCTTGTCAGCGTTGCAGGCTTTCCACTGGCAGTACCACACGGGACCTGTTACTGGCACTGCAGATCCCTGTCCTCACCTCGTGCTGTTCAGGGATCCGGTCCTCCTCCCAGGGCCTCCCAACACCCAGGTTACTCAGGGTCACACAGGTGGCCTGTCCGGGTACTATTGAGGACGTCCATCCCCGGCTGGGACCGTCCAATACCCAGGCCAACAGTAGCAAAGTCCCACCACGTGCTCTTCAGGGCTAGCACACCCAACACCGAGGTTTCTCTCAGGACCTTGCACCTGTACCATTCAGGTCTACACACTCAGACCACATAGGAACCTCCAGGAACATGTGACCCACACCCTGGTCACATTATGTACCTGTAACCACTCCCACAGGTGAGGTATGGATCACATGGGCTGGTCACGTGATCCTGACATCATTGCAGGTCCTCAAAACACTTTCACTGCCGAATAGGAAAAAGGGGTACAGTGAGCACCCACACCCAGTGGTGAGGTATGTGGGTAGCCTGACCCTCCCATCTCATAGCTACCCGCAACCCGGACCCAGATTCACTAAACATCTTGGTGCTCATGTGCACCAGAGACCAAATACTCCAGGTTGCATTGTAGGGAGCATCTCCCCATATCAAGGGAGACTTACAGCGCAGAAGACCTCCTCCTCTGCGATACATACCTCCCATTAACCACAATAGCGGACACTGTCTCACTATCACATCCATGCATACAACTGCCATGCATTCTCACGGCCTCAATACGCCTCCGTGTGCATACTGGGGAGACCATGCAGCGCCCCCTACCTGTTACAGTGGTCACTTTAAAGGAAAGAAAAACTTTAAAAATAAATATATATAGCGCTGTATTAAAAAGAAATGTTGATAATTGAGACTATTTTGACTCCTAATAAACAAAAAAAATAAAAAAAAGTTGTATGTGCCTCAATATGGTATAAATGGAAGCTAAAAGACACCCTGCGACAAAGAAGCTGATGTAAAGGAGGGAGATAGGACGCGGGCGACAAACATTTAAAGTTGTTTCTCTTCAAATGAAATAAAGAAAAAAACGAAAAGGAAAAATTACTTGATTGAGAATCAGAATTGGCCGGTCCATCTCCATTACAATATTCCCAGCTCAGGTTTTTGGACTTTCTGCCCTTTGCAGACAATAAGCCGCGTCTTGCAGATAGAAATTGGTACCGACTGTGTTCCAAGTTCTATATTAATGGAAATGTCTTCCTTCGGTTATTTTATGCAGCCATCTAATGCGGCATCATTAAGAGCCAGAGTAATGATTTTTCGCTTCCTTTTCAAAACCCAACAGATGTGAAGTGATAAAATCGTGCCTTCCCCCTTAATCTTTTTTTTGGGGGGAGGAGGAGAGAAGAAAGAGCAATTTTCATTGCAGTGTCTTGCAGAGCAAAGAGGCAACACTTATAATTAAGCGATAATGCACCGAGCATATACAAACAACATCTCTCCCAAAAGCCTGTGGGGCACGGGGGCACCGATTCATGGCCGAAGAACGGATGCTCTAACAGAAGACAAATCGCCTCCAGTCTTCTACATGAAGAAATTAGCTTTCTTAATCGCTCATAATAAAATTACAAAAAGATTCCAATGTCTACAGAAAAAGAGAAAAAAGGCAAAGCGTTAAAGGCTATGGACTCCTCTGACATGGAAACAAATTTCTATGCATTATGCATGTACAGTGGGTACGGAAAGTATTCAGACCCCTTTAAATTTGTCACTCTGTTTCATTGTAGCCATTTGGTAAATTCAAAAAAGTTCATTTTTCCCTCATTAATGGACACTCTGCACCCCATCTTGCCTGATAAAAGACAGAAATGTAAAAATGTTTGCAAATTCATCAAAAAGAAAAACTGAAAAAAAATCACGGTCATAAGTATTCAGACCCGATGCTCAGTATTGAGTAGAAGCCCCTTTTGAGCTGGTACAGCCATGAGACTTCATGGGAATGATGCAACAAGTTTTTCACCCCTGGATTTGGGGATCCTCTGCCATTCTTCCTTGCAGATCCTCTCCATTTCCGTCAGGTTGGATGGTGAACGTTGGTGGACAGATATTCTCAGGTCTCTCCAGAGATACTCATTGGGTTTAGGTCAGGGCTCCGGTTGGGCCAGTCAGGAATGGTCACAGAGTTGTTCTGAAGCCACTCCTTTGTTATTTTAGCTATGTACCTAGGGTCATTGTCTTGTTGGAAGGTGAACCTTCGGCAAAGTCTGAGGTCCAGAGCAGTCAGAAAGAGGTTTGCATCCAGGTTCTCTCTGTACTTGGCCACATTCATGTTTCCTTCAAATGACAACCAGTCGTCCTGTCCCTGCAGCTGAAAAACACCCCCATAGTATGATGCTGCCACCACCATGTTTTACTGTTGGGACTGTATTGGGCAGGTGATGAGCAGTGACTGGTTTTCTCCACACATACCGCTTAGAATAAACACCAAAAAGGTCAATCAGTTTAAACACAGCTGGCCTCCAATGAAGGAGTAGAACCATCTCAAGGAGGATCACAAGGAAATGGACAGCATGGGACTTAAATATGAGTGTCTGAGCAAAGGGTCTGAATACTTATGACCATGTGATATTTCAGTTTTTCTTTTTTAATAAATATGCAAAAACGTCTACATTTCTGTTTTTTTCAATCACAATGGGGTGCACTGTGCAGAGTGTACATTAATGAGAAAAAAAATGAACTTTTTTGAATTTACCAAATGGCTGCAATGAAAAAGGATGAAAAATTTAAAGGGGTCTGAATACTTTCCGTACCCACTGTATATATGCATGACCGTATATACATATGTATGTATGATCATATGTACGTATGTATGACCTTATGTACGCATGTATGTATACATAAAGTATCACTTAGCTTCAGTTTGAAAATGAATGAAGGAATGAACGCTGCAGACCCTTTGATATGCAGTTTGAAGCATGATACAAGTTCCATTTTTTTTTAATCTTGTAGGAATGTCAATCCCAGTAATACAGTTAGTTCCATATATATTTGGACAGAGACAACATTTTTCTAATTTTGGTTATAGACATTACCACAATTCATTTTAAACAAAACAATTCAGATGCAGCTGAAGTTCAGACTTTCTGCTTTCATTTGAGGGTATCCACATTAAAATTGGATGAAGGGTTTAGGAGTTTCAGCTCCTTAACATGTGCCACCCTGTTTTTAAAGGGACCAAAAGTAATTGGACAGATTCAATAATTTTAAATAAAATGTTCATTTTAGTACTTGGTTGAAAACCCTTTGTTGGCAATGACTGCCTGAAGTCTTGAACTCATGGACATCACCAGACGCCGTGTTTCCTCCTTTTTGATGCTCTGCCAGACCTTCACTGCGGTGGTTTTCAGTTGCTGTTTTTTGTGGGCCTTTCTGTCTGAAGTTTAGTCTTTAACAAGTGAAATGCATGCTCAATTGGGTTGAGATCAGGTGACTGACTTGGCCATTCAAGAATATTCTACTTCTTTGCTTTAATAAACACCTGGGTTGCTTTGGCTTCATGTTTTGGGTCATTGCCCATCTGTAGTATGAAACGACGACCAATCAGTTTGGCTGCATTTGGCTGGATCTGAGCACACAGTGTGGCTCTGAATACCTCAGAATTCATTCGGCTGCTTCTGTCCTGTGTCACATCATCAATAAACACTAGTGACCCAGTGCCACTGGCAGCCATGCATGCCCAAGCCATCACACTGCCTCCGCCATGTTTTACAGATGATGTGGTATGCTTTGGATCATGAGCTGTACCAAGCCTTCGCCATACTTTTCTCTTTCCATCATTCTGGTAGAGGTTGATCTTGGTTTCATCTGTCCAAAGAATGTTATTCCAGAACTGTGCTGGCTTTTTTAGATGTTTTTTAGCCTTTTTCTTCTTGATGCTTATGAGTGGCTTGCACCGTGCAGTGAACCCTCTGTATTTACTTTCATGCAGTCTTCTCTTTATGGTTGATTTGGATTTTGATACGCCGACCTCCTGGAGAGTGTTGTTCACTTGGTTGGCTGTTGTGAAGGGGTTTCTCTTCACCATATTCTGCCATCATCCACCACTGTTGTCTTCCGTGGGCTCCCAGGTCTTTTTGCATTGATGAGTTCACCAGTGCTTTCTTTCTTTCTCAGGATGTACCAAACTGTAGATTTTGAAACTCATAATATTGTAGCAATTTCTCGGATGGGTTTTTCTGTTTTTGCAGCTTAAGGATGGCTTGTTTCAGCTGCATGGAGAGCTCCTTTGACCACATGTTTACTTCACAGCAAAACCTTCCAAATGCAAGCACCACACCTCAAATCAACTCCAGGCCTTTTATCTGCTTACTTGAGAATGACATAACGTAGGGATTCAAAACCAATATAGCACATAGAAGGAGCAATGATCAAATATAAATAATAAAACCAGTATTTATTGTATCAAACAACAATATAACATATAAATATTAAAGATACAAATAACATACTTGTTAGAGACTAAATACAAAAAGGACAAAATGGGTCACAGATATAAATAACATAACACTCCCACCAAAGATAGCAACCAAAATCTCTATTAGCATACCACGAGATCAGATAATATACAGGTCCTTCTCAAAAAATTAGCATATAGTGTTAAATTTCATTATTTACCATAATGTAATGATTACAATTAAACTTTCATATACTATAGATTCATTATCCACCAACTGAAATTTGTCAGGTCTTTTATTGTTTTAATACTGATGATTTTGGCATACAACTCCTGATAACCCAAAAAACCTGTCTCAATAAATTAGCATATTTCACCCGACCAATCAAATAAAAGAGTTTTTTAATACCAAACAAAAAAACCATCAAATAATAATGTTCAGTTATGCACTCAATACTTGGTCGGGAATCCTTTGGCAGAAATGACTGCTTCAATGCGGCGTGGCATGGAGGCAATCAGCCTGTGACACTGCTGAGATGTTATGGAGGCCCAGGATGCTTCAATAGCGGCCTTAAGCTCATCCAGAGTGTTGGGTCTTGCGTCTCTCAACTTTCTCTTCACAATATCCCACAGACTCTCTATGGGGTTCAGGTCAGGAGAGTTGGCAGGCCAATTGAGCACAGTAATACCATGGTCAGTAAACCATTTACCAGTGGTTTTGGCACTGTGAGCAGGTGCCAGGTCGTGCTGAAAAATGAAATCTTCATCTCCATAAAGCATTTCAGCCGATGGAAGCATGAAGTGCTCCAAAATCTCCTGATAGCTAGCTGCATTGACCCTGCCCTTGATGAAACACAGTGGACCAACACCAGCAGCTGACATGGCACCCCACACCATCACTGACTGTGGGTACTTGACACTGGACTTCAGGCATTTTGGCATTTCCTTCTCCCCAGTCTTCCTCCAGACTCTGGCACCTTGATTTCCGAATGACATGCAAAATTTGCTTTTATCAGAAAAAAGTACTTGGGACCACTTAGCAACAGTCCAGTGCTGCTTCTCTGTAGCCCAGGTCAGGCGCTTCTGCCGCTGTTTATGGTTCAAAAGTGGCTTTACCTGGGGAATGCGGCACCTGTAGCCCATTTCCTGCACACGCCTGTGCACGGTGGCTCTGGATGTTTCCACACCAGACTCAGTCCACTGCTTCCTCAGGTTCCGGTCACCTCTTCTCGTTGTACAGCGTTTTCTGCCACATTGTTTCCTTCCAGCAGACTTACCATTGAGGTGCCTTGATACAGCACTCTGGGAACAGCCTATTTGTTGAGAAATTTCTTTCTGGGTCTTACCCTCTTGCTTGAGGGTGTCAATGATGGCCTTCTTGACATCTGTCAGGTCGCTAGTCTTACCCATGATGGGGGTTTTGAGTAATGAACCAGGCAGGGAGTTTTTAAAAGCCTCAGGTATCTTTTGCATGTGTTTAGAGTTAATTAGTTGATTCAGAAGATTAGGGTAATAGGTCATTTAGAGAACCTTTTCTTGATATGCTAATTTATTGAGACAGGTTTTTTGGGTTATCAGGAGTTGTATGCCAAAATCATCAGTATTAAAACAATAAAAGACCTGACAAATTTCAGTTGGTGGATAATGAATCTATAGTATATGAAAGTTTAATTGTAATCATTACATTATGGTAAATAATGAAATTTAACACTATATGCTAATTTTTTGAGAAGGACCTGTATATCCCTCCTTAGCATATGGTAAAGATAATCAACCTTGCTTCACTCGCATAAGTGCTATCAATACATAATCTTAGGGTAGAAATATGGTGCCAGCCAGCCTCAAAAAGCATAGGTACATGTGCAGTAACTATCTAATTAAGTAAATTAAATGCTACACTTATGATTATATGTCTGGTAAATAATGCACAATTGTGCCCAGCCGAGACTACCTGTCGACATGGTGGGAGTGATATCCGTGCTCCAAAACAACCTCGACGCGCGTCTTTACCATATACTAAGGAGGGATATATATTATATAATCTCGTGGTATGCTAATAGAGATTTTGGTTGCGATCTTTGGTGGGAGTGTTATATGTTATTTATATCTGTGTGACCCATTTTGTCCTTTTGTATTTAGTCTCTAACATGTATGTTATCTGTATCTTTAATATTTATATGTTATATTGTTGTTTGATACAATAAATACTGGTTTTATTATTTATATTTGATCATTGCTCCTTCTATGTGCTATATTGGTTTTGGGTCTGAATTTGGAAGGGATCGGATATTAGCTGAGGAACTTTATTGGTGTTATAACGTAGGGATTGCCCACACCTGTCCATGAAATAGCCTTGGAGTCAATTGTCCAACTACTTTTGGTCCCTTTAAAAACAGGGTAACATGTTAAGGAGCTGAAACTCCTAAACCCTTCATCCAATTTTAATGTGGATACCCTCAAATGAAAGCTGAAAGTCTGAACTTCAACTGCATCTGAATTGTTTGGTTTAAAATTCATTGTGGTAATGTCTATAACCAAAATTAGAAAAATGTTGTCTCTGTCCAAATATATATGGAGTTAACTGTATAGGCTGGAAGTGACATCTGTGGAAATCCACGATGCTGCGGCCTTTATTTGCTCATGTATCAGCACAGCTTCATTCCTGCACTTATTGACAAGTTTCAGTTTGCAGTGTTCATTCCTTCATTCATTTTCAAACCCACTGATATACAGATTGGAGCATGAGCCAAGTTTCAGTTTTTTTTCATCTTGTAGGAGTGTCTCTCCCAGTAATGTAGGCTGGATGTTAGGTCTGTGTAATTCCAGAATGCTGCTGCCTTTATTTGCTTCTATCCCACACTTATTTCCTTCTTGCCGCCGGTCTGTTGATTCTTTTAAACCTTAAAACATAAGAAACTTTCCCCTCTTGCAGTGCAGATCTGGGAACAGCTCCCTCCCTTCTGCTGTCTCAAACACTAAGGCAAGTGCTCCGGATATCATTTCATCAATGCAATGGGATGCAAATTGGCAGCACTCAAACTTAATCAGGGAAGTGCTAAAAATGCAAGTTGGGAACATAATGGTGCAAGGAGTCCTTGCCTACACCAAGGATGCACCAAAGTTCCCTCATTTGCATATGGATTGAAATTTGATTTTTCTGCCACTTCTACATTTTAATGTATACTGCTGATAAGATTCCTACAAGGGCCAAGTCCTCCACATAAATGTTCAGCTACTTTATTTTGCAGTTTGGTGGCGAGTGACTCCACTTAAGGTCAATTTACGCTGCGCAATTATAGTGAACGATAATCCTGCAGTCTAGACTGGCGTTCCAATAGTTCTCAGCAGCGAGTCCTGTTTACACAGGACGGTACACCGCCAGCACAATGATCTTTTGTACAGCACAAAAGATCAGTTCACCTGAAGAACAAGAGGTTTGCTTGTTCGTTGGGTGAAATGATCTTTTGTGCTTCACAAAAGATCATTGCTCTTGGCGGCACATTGTCCTGTGTAAACTTCGGAAAATACAGCACCTAATACTGCATGTACTGGTGAAATGTAATATTTTCTTCCATGATACCATCAAAAAAATAGCAGAATGCTGCAAAATGATTGCTCCCGGCCCCATGATGAGGATTTCTGCCAAGCATCTATAGCAGAGCTGTCACATATATGAATACATCAGTCCTCCTAGGGATCTGTGATGTAACAGTTCAGACTCCGGGGGGGCCTCCACTTATCAGCAAAGCTGTTATTTTGCATTTAGCATGTGTTGACTACCTACGGGGTGCCGAAAGTTGCAGCATAAAATGACTGTGTTGTCAAAGAATCGCTCTGAAGACATGGGGTCTGGATGGATGAGGGGGTGGACATGCGGAGGGAGCAGTTTGGTCTTCCAGACGGCAGCTGCTAAGGATATGGATGACAAAAAGGAGCGGCGCCTCTCCAGCAGTTCACAGTCCTGCGCTGCCTCCAGGCTGGCGCAGATGCCAGCAGTAGTTACTGGGACACTGCTTATCCCCATGATACCCACTGAGATGAAATGGTAGGAAACGATGGGAACTTCAAGGCGACATTAAATTCTTCCTACACGGAATGCAAAATCTCCAAAATCCGTGCAGAAAGATCATCCACGTACGAGCCGGACTACCTGGGGCATTGAGAACGATACTCAATGAGGACCTCAAATCAACCCAGTCCTGAGAACCACAGTATGTTAGGAGCATGCACTGTGCAATTCCTCTATTATTCCTCCTGGAAATATATTTTCAGGAGGAATATGATTATAAGAGCTCATCTAACGGAAGTCTTAAAAAGGAACTTGAGTTTCGATTCAAGCTGCCTAACCCTTGAGTAGCATGAATCAGAGCGAAAATAGTTTCATTTTTGAAAAAAGTTGGGGACTATTGGAAGAAGACTAGTCCAGCATTGCCCCTCATGCTGGTTTTTCCTATCGCCACTCCAGGAGATTGACAGGTCTCTCGCCAAGTACACAGATGGGAGAAACCTGTCAATCTACAGAGGTGTAGGGAGAATCAGTCCAGGGGGTGGCACTGGACTCGTCTCACAGAGAAGCATATCTCACTGTAACCATACAGCCAGGCTACGATTCATGGTTCCCATGGTTTGGGCATCATGTATCCAGTGACAGATTCCCTTTAAGGCAAGGATGTGTTAGTCATCGATGTTTAAAGGGAACGTGTCTCAGAGTCCAATTTAAAAAAAAATTCATATCACCATGTAAATGAAAAAATACATATAAATAAGATTTTATATCTTACAATTTTCACACTTTCTGAGCAGATTTGTTTGGGTAGAACGTTATGTGTGCATGCTTTAATCTGTGCAAAGCTCATTGTGAATTGAGAGGGAGGAGGTGAACTGTGATATCACCCATTTTAAATGGTGGATCCTGTGTCATCAACTTAATATAGAGGTGTTATCAGTCATTGTACAGGAGGAGGAGGTGAGCTGTGATATCACCTATTGTGAATGTTGGATCCTGTGTTATCTACTGTTTATAGAGGTGTTATCAGTCATTGTACAGGAGAAGGAGGAGGTGAGCTGTGATATCACCTATTGTGAATGTTGGATCCTGTGTTATCTACTGTATATAGAGGTGTTATCAGTCATTGTACAGGAGAAGGAGGAGGTGAGCTGTGACATCACCTATTGTGAATGGTGGATCCTGTGTTATCTACTGTATATAGAGGTTTTATCAGTCATTGTACAGGAGAAGGAGGAGGTGAGCTGTGACATCACCTATTGTGAATGGTGGATCCTGTGTTATCTACTGTATATAGAGGTGTTATCAGTCATTGTACAGGAGGAGGTGGTGAGCTGTGATATCACCTATTATGAATGGTGGATCCTGTGTTATCTACTGTATATAGAGGTTTTATCAGTCATTGTACAGGAGAAGGAGGAGGTGAGCTGTGACATCACCTATTGTGAATGGTGGATCCTGTGTTATCTACTGTATATAGAGGTTTTATCAATCATTGTACAGGAGAAGGAGGAGGTGAGCTGTGACATCACCTATTGTGAATGGTGGATCCTGTGTTATCTACTGTATATAGAGGTGTTATCAGTCATTGTACAGGAGAAGGAGGAGGTGAGCTGTGACATCACCTATTGTGAATGGTGGATCCTGTGTTATCTACTGTATATAGAGGTTTTATCAGTCATTGTACAGGAGAAGGAGGAGGTGAGCTGTGACATCACCTATTGTGAATGATGGATCCTGTGTTATCTACTGTATATAGAGGTGTTATCAATCATTGTACAGGAGGAGGAGGAGGTGAGCTGTGATATCACCTATTGTGAATGGTGGATCCTGTGTTATCATTCATTGTAATCCTGTCTGTGATAATGAAATCGGCGAAGTCTTCTGCCTCCTTACATGATGCAGTTGAGCCACAATAATGGCCACACAGTTTGTCACAGTTTTGCAGCATGTTTTTCATGGTTTCTACTGTGTTTCCAGCCACAACAAGCCACATGTAGTTTTGCACACAGAGGTCTTGGACTATCACAATTATAGCGGCAAGGTGTACAAGAACACTTCTCGTGGCAAGAAAAAAAAAAAAAACCGGAAATACAATTCAAAGTACTGTAGAAAATAAAGTTGACTGTGCGGAAAGCAAATCTGGTGCGATTATAGAAATAAATGAGAAAAGCGAGTGTAACGTAGCTGTGTGTGTCACAGAAGTAGAGCGGATAATGAAGCCGTAGAGGTCGTTGTGGGCAAGAAAAGAGGAAGGGACAGCATAAAGGCAGAAGATACAAGGAGGAGAAGAAGAGCAGGGAATTGGGAGGTTGTGATCCTCCGCCGTACCAAAGCCAGGAATAGCAGTCCATGATCCGCTGTCTACAAGGGATGGTAAAGAGGCTCAAGAAAGGAAAATATTCTGGATGGATGTGATATCAGGTGAAACGCAAAGTGCTCTTATTCCCACTAGCCATCGGTTCATTTAAGGATTTGGGATGAAAAAAGCCTTACAGAGCAGTGAAAGATCTCACGTGGCCCCGATCTACAGGGCCCTCGCGGTGATGAAGTATGAAACGGTTCTAGGGTATTACATGTATCTGATGGGGATGTGATAAAAACACCAGAACGCGTCAGAATATATTACCATTATGAATGATACAAGCTGTTATATACTTAAAGGGGACGTCCACTACTCGCACAGCCCCTACTCATTTCTCATGTTTCCCCCTTGTAAAATAATAATGCTGCTCCAGCCGAGCCATAATGTCATACAATCCCTGCAGCCAATCAGAGTCATCCGGAGAGAATGAAGCCAGGGATGATTAGCCGCAGGGATCGTGTGACATAATGTCAGCGAAGGCAAACACCGCTGGAACAGCGCTGATACCAGGGGTGAGTATAGGCATTATTATTTTACAAGGGTGAAACATAGGGCTCGAGAAGGTGTTGTCCGAGTAGAGCACAAACCATTTATGTGGGTTTGACTGTCAGGGAGAAACTGTTGGGATCGAGGCTAACTTCTTGATCGCTGGAGGTCCGACTGCTGGCAACCCGACTGTTCCTGGAAAGCAGGGCTTGTGTGAATGGAGAGGTGGTCAATCACGTGTACTGCCACCCCATTCGTTCTTAATGGGATCGCCGGCATGTTTTCAGTATTCCCAGAAGAATGAATGGTCCAACAGAGCTCATGATCGACCAATGAATGGTCCAACAGTGCTCATGATCGACCACCACTCCAACATCTCAGAAGCGGTGGAGGTGTCAGCAGTGAGGAATTTATTCCCGACCCCAAACATAGAATTACTTACAAACTTGGGAATACGCATTTAAAAGATCAAACCGATTAGTAAACCCGGGTCTGTTTGGGTTGCGCAAGTCAACAGTGTGAATTACAAGGAACGTTCTGTATAAAATGCACTTCTCATGGGTTTAATAATGCATGAAAAGTGCACTTAAAGTGTTCAGATGCGTGAGAAGACATTAATCCACTAACAGATCAATTGGTATTAAATGCTCTAGATAAAAATTTCCTTGTGTGCTAATTACACGACATTTAATACGTCGAGATGTTAATCCGATTATGCTCCCAGACAAGGGCTACTCGGACTATTGTGGTGACGCGTTGTAACTTCGCATCTAATAACTGTTAACGGGATCGTGAGGTTATGACCCGCAGCCACACATTTCACAAAAAGTCCTGCTGGATCTGACTGCAGGTCACACACGACTGTGCCCCCATATGCTTCCATGCAAGTCGCGTGTGGCTTGTCAGGATCTAAATTTTAATGGGGGCACAGCTAATAGTAAAGCTTTTTATTGTAGGTACACTTCAACTGTGAGACAGAATCTACAAATAAAAACCAGAAAATCACATTGTAGGATTTTCTATAACTAAATTGCATTTTATTTCAGGAAATAAGTATTTGATCACCTACCAACCAGCAAGCATTCTGCCTCTCATAGACCTGGTAGTTTTTCTATAAGAAGCCGCCTACTCTGCACTCATTACCTGTATTAATTGCACCTGTTTGAACTCATTACCTGTATAAAAGACACCTGTCCACACACTCAAACACACTCCAACCTCTCCATCATGGCCAAGACCAAAGAGCTGTCTAATGACAAAAGGGACAAAATTGTAGACCTGCACAAGGCTGGGATGGGCTACAGAACAATAGGCAGGAAGCTAGGTGAGAAGGCAACATCTGATGGCATAATTATTAGAAAATGGAAGAAACACAAGATGACTGTCAATCTTCCTCGGCCTGGAGCTCTATGCAAGATCTCACCTTTTGGGGTAGGGATGATTCTGAGAAAGGTCAGGAATCAGCCAAGAACAACACGGGAGGACCTGGTCAATGACCTGAAGAGAGCTGAGACCACAGTCTCAAACATTACCTGCAGGGCACGCAAGGTCCGCCTGCTCACACCAGCCCATGTCCAGGCCCGCATTAAGTTCCTCAATGACCATCTGGATGATCCAGAGTAGGCCTGGGAGAAGGTCATGTGGTCAGATGAAACCCAAAAAATTAAAGATGGGTCGTGGTTGGATCTTCCATCTTGACAATAACTCGAAACACACAGCCAGGGAACTAAAGAGTGTCTCCGTAAGAAGCATTTCAATGTCCTGGAGTGGCCTAGCCAGTCTCCACTCCTGAACCCAATAGAAAATCTTTGGAGGGAGCTGAAACTCATTGTTGTCCTGCGACAGCCCAGAAACCTGAAAGATCTGGAGAAAAGCTGTATGGAGGAGTGGGTCAAAATCCCTGCTACAGTGTGCGCAAACTAGGTCAAGAACTACAGGAAACGTCTGACCTCTGTAATTGCAAACAAATGTTTCTGTATCAAATATTAAGTTCTGTTTTTCTATTGTATCAAATACTTATTTCATGCAATAAAATGCAAATTAATTATGCAAAAATCATACAATGGAATTTTATGGATTTTTTTTAGATTCGGTCTCTCACAGGTGAAGTGTACCTACGATAAAAATTACAAACCTCTCAATTCTTTGTAGGAAAAGTTGCAAAAATCGTCAGTGCATCAAATACTTATGTTCCCCACTGTTTATCTCTACCTGTCTCAAAATCAGATATAACATATACAAGATATTGTGCATACCAAAAAAAAAAGGACATTTTATTAAAGGGTTTGTACAGCTCTCTGTTAGAATGGAGCCACAATGCTCATGCTTAACCTGCGCTCCATTCATTCTCATGGGGCTGCAGAGTGCCGCACTCAACTTTTTCCGGCGGTCCTATAGAGAATGAATGGAGCAGAGGTCAGGCGTACAACCTGCTAGTTCATCCATCATTGGTCCCAGCCATGGGACCCCAATGATCAGCAAGTTATCACCTATCCTGATGAGAGGTACTGACTTGTGTTCACTGGATAACCCCTTAATGTATGATAAACTTACAGGAAACAATCCACAATTACGTAAACATGATCTGCACTACCAGTCACATAGCAATAATTATGGACTGCGTCCATGGGACAAATGTTTTAAAGGGAATCTGTTGCCATCCAATCTCAAAGTTGGATAATGTAGGGATAGAGATCATGATTTCACTGATGTGTCACTTACCGGGCTGCTTGCTGTAGTTTTGATAAAATCACTGTTTTATCAGCAGCAGAATATCACTAGAGGACTAGTAAACCAGAAAAATCCTTTATATTCAGGACTTCTTTATAACCCCGCCCCCACCACGGATTGGTAGCTTTCTGCCTATACACGGTGTACACAGAAAGCAGCCAATCAGTGGTGTGGGTGGGTTATACAAAGCTTAGCATTCGGAGCACTGCTCGATCTGAGCAGAAAAAAACATGGATTTTATCAAAATTGCCGCAAACAACCCATTAGGTGACATTGCGATAGAGTATTGGGGTCATATCCTAAGTCTACCATGAAGAAGGCTTCTAGCTGGAACGCGTCGGTTATGTATTGTGGAAACTGCAGACTCTCACACAGCACGCTGCCACACAGATCCCCTCTATCCAGATGACTGATGAAGGTCGGGTATTGACCGAAACGTCTCATTTATTTCTGGAATTTCTTCACTCAATAAATAAGTTCTTGAACGTACCCATACGACTGCCAAGTATTTCTACATTACAGCTGACGGATTTGGTTATCCTACTTGTGCACCACCAGAATTCCAGAAGTGCCGTGTTTTCCTAATTCTGTAAAAGTTAATTGTGACTGTGCTCACTCTGGCAGGGAGTACGCAACTTTTATCTGACTATATCTCAGCTCCTTTCAGCTGATTAATATACAGATCAAAGTTCAGTTCAACTTGGATGTGGTCTGTGGTTAGAAATAAGAAGAGGAGTTCACAAAAAGGAGCGAAAAATTCGCTGTCAGAACAAACTGACTGATGGATTCACAAATACTGATGAAGTGAACGTGCTGGGATAAGGTGTTATCCTCCATGCTCGGGTGCTAACGGAGTGTCTTCGGCGTACTCGAAAAATATGTTTGAATCACCGCGGTTGCATATCTCCCGGCTGTTTGACAGCCGCAACACATGCAGGGATTTCCAGATTGTTAAACAATCCCTGCATGTGTTGAGACTGGAACAGCCAGGAGACATGCAGGCTCGGGACTCGAACATAGTATTCGAGCACGCTGAAGACACTCGGTTAGCACCCGAGCATGCTCGGATAACACCTTATCCCAACACATTTTCTCATCCCTAACAGATAACGTAGTCAGCAATAAACAGTACAACATGGAGACTATAGAAGGTGAATGGCGAAACATTTTTAACAAATCTTATTTGTAAAAAGGAGTTTTAGCCCCCACCCTTATTAAAAAAAAAAATGTCCTGAAGGTGTCCATAACTTAAATCGTGCTACAAAGTCTGCGTGTAGTCCAAGCCTTGATGGGATCAGAGCCTACACACCCATAACTTAAAAGAAACTTCCTGCTGAAAAAAGAGAGAGAAAAGAAACTTACTCTGTTATCTCCTCCGTCACAGTGTGTTCCACCTGCAGTCGAGAGTTGACCTCGATGAAGTAATGTTTGCCATGTTTATCCACAAGGAACTCAACGGTACCTGCATTTTCATAGCCAACCTGCAGACAAAAGAACAGAATTTGAGCATAACCATTAAACCAAGTGGTGTCATTTATAGAAAAACTTGTAAACAGTCATTGTTCTAGGTCTGGGGGTCATGGCCACCAGGACAATCAGAAGAAGTCTCTTGGTGACAAAAGATTATTTTACTGTAATTACTCAAGGCATTGGGCAAAATGCGAATATGTAGTAGAATGAAAGTTCAAAATTGGAACTGGAGATGAAGTACAGTACTTCTCGAATCCGCTCATTCTTCAACCCCCCAAGTTATCCACAATTTGTGTACATTTCCTTATCAAATGCTGCCTAGTATAAGACATCATCTTTTCGTTTGAGGTCCTTCATCGTAAAATCCTTCACAATTCATCAACTCCTCATGCTGGTTTTTCAATCTTCCTGTTCCTCTACTGCGCGGATGCACAATCTTTTCTGGTCCAACAGCCACAACCAAAGTTTGAAGTAACCAGGCCCCGACGCTACAATAAAACTTTAGAGACATTTGTGGCATATTGAAATTATATGCTTTAAATGGATGACTGGTGCTGGTTCGACTTCCAGGACTCCAATGTATCAGTAGACTTTTACTACTCGTTTGCACTCCAGAAAGTAAGAGGTTATGGATGCAACTCGCTCCATTGTCAGTGCTAAATTGACCAATTATTTTACAGCTTCCATAAAGCGACAATGAGGATAGCCACACACGGGCATGGTCACCTTTTCACCATCATTTACTTTTACTGGATGGCCACAAAGGGTTCAGTAGGAGACCACCATTCTCTCGATGCATGGGGATTCAGAGATGGCCATGCACCATTAGTACTTTGCTATCCATGCTCCTGCCTACTTGGAACTCATCTTCTCCCAGATATAAAATATACATGCGAGAAGCCACCAGTGACAAAAATATCGGTAACCAGAGGTTTGGGTGCGGAACAGATTGACATTGTAGGGCACAGGTTGTGCGCCCATGATCTACTGACTCTACTGTGTGCCAGTCACTCACTGGCTACTCATCACCGATAAAATACTAATAATTAGTGATGAGCGAAAGTGCACAGATAACATCTATTCCGAGGATGCTTGGGTTTTCTCCAAGCATCTGGAAATGCTTGTGTATTATGTTAGAGTCCGCATGGCTACGTGATTTGTGGCTGTTAGGGAATCCCCACGTGATGAGGCTGTCTAACAAACAGGAAATCTCTGCATGTGTTGAGGCTGTCACACAGATGCAAATCATGCAGCCGCAGGGACTCAAACATAATATACCAGTACCTCCAGATACTCGGATAAGACATCATCCAAGCACGTTCACTCATCACTACTATTAATGACACGACTCTCCAAAACCTACAAACAAAAAAGGCAGCACTCTGTAGTGCCAAAACTTGCAAACATGAAATATGAAAATTGAGTTGCATTACTGCACTAGAAATATGAAAAAATTGAGAAAGTTTAGGCATAAATTGGCCAATTCATGTGTACCTGGTAGCCACGATAAGGCATTCCTCGCTTACCAGGACCCAAGAATGCCTTTTTCCAAAACCTTTTTTCAAAAAAACTTACCGTCACATCAAAACATAGACTGAGTGTGAACAGGTGCTGAACCTAGAGTCACCAACTATTATATAGTCAAATAAATAAGGCAGCACACTGCGGCGCTAAAACATACAAACATGAAAATTGAACTGCATTACTGCACTAGAAATATGAAAAAATGAGAGCGTTTAGCGCATAAATTGGCCAGTTCATGTGTACCTGGAGAAAAATTTAGTCTAAGAGGAGGATTCACAGGTTCCTATTCAGATGAAGACGTTTATTTTCAGCGAGGAAAGGAAAGTTAAGTTAAGGATCTCATATACAGGAGATGCCTTAATGTGGCTACCAGGTACACATGAATTGGCCAATTTATGCGCTAAACGCTCTCATCTTTCTCATATTTCTAGTGCAGTAATGCAGTTCAATTTTCAGGTTTCATGTTTTAGTGCCGCAGTGTGCTGCCTTATTTATTTGACTTTCTCCAAAACCTGTCTCACGTTATACAAAATTTGCCTTAATCTCCCATGTGGTCAACGTGTGGTCCTCTTCTCTGCTTTTTGCTTCTTTACCCTTATATCCTCGTCTATAGGACTCTCGTTAACCCAAGACATTAGTCCCCTCCTCGACCTACATACTACTTTCCAAAGAGCAACCTAAAAAGCCCCATCAAGGACATGACTAATCTGCTTCTGATCTCACCCCTGCTCCTCCCATAGATAAGCCCTCAGGGGCAAGGCTCTTCTGTACCAGTCTAGCACTCCGTAACTCATGTCTTGTGCATGTTCTTTTTTGTCTCTTTATTTTATGTATTCAAACCCCTAGATATTTTTCTGAGTGCTAATGGAGCTATGAAATAAATAATCTACAAGAAAGGATGAAAATGTTTTTTTCCGACCGTGATTCTCTTATCCAATATCAGAGATTAAGATTACTTTTTTTTCCCAGAAAGTAATGAATAGCCATAAAGGACAGAGAGTGCTCATTCCCCTTGATCTATTCCTCATGCGGAGGGATAGACTCTTTATGACTTGTGTTGCCGGCTGTCTGAGTTCAGCTATCCATACCCAAAATGAAAAGGTCACATGATTGTACTTGCCAGATCTGGAACCATGCCCAGACTAACAACTACAACGTAGCAAAAAGTTTAACATTTAGTTTGGCAGAGGAAGCACAGTTTCTGTATTAAATCAGCAAATCCAAATGTATTAATTATAACATTCAAATAAAACCTGGGCAAATGTTATGCCCATTACGGCAGGAATACACTGTTTCATCAGTGATACTTTATCGTCTGGTATTGTTGGCCAACCGTTTCCATTTGTCCTCTAGGGCATAGAGGTGATTTGACATCTGGGGGTCACATTGAAGTCCCCATTAGCTGTAATGGTGGTCTTGACCACTTGAAGAATTGTTGCATTTTTGTTTTACACCCTTACGAAAACTCCATCTTCAAGGAAAGCTGATCCCTTTTCTACCCCAGCATTGGAACAACTCTCGACCAGCAAATTTTCGGGAAAGGCACAAATAAACCAGAGTTGGTCACCCAATAAAGTTGTGAGTTGCATCATCCTTGGTTGGGTAGGACTTGTTTTCCAAATTATCTTGAATTTTTGTTATGAAGGGGCATCATCCTGTTGAAAGAATCCACGGTCATTAGGAATTAAAGCTCCCATGAATAGGTGGACATGGTCCACAACTATGTTTAGAGTAGGTCACATCCCCAGAATGTCAGGCTTTCCCAGTAGATCTAAAGTATCACATTGCCTCCGTCAGCTCATTCTTGAGCCATCTCTTCCTCATGGCTGTCCACATGATACAAATGCAAGGAAAAAAACATATATGACTTCTCAGACCGGGCAGCCTTCTTTTGCTTTATGGCCAAGTTCTGATGCTCATATGCACAATTGTAGACTCTTTCGGTGGTGGCCCGCATGGTCATTCTGATTATTCTGTAGCTTTGAAGCTAGCTGCCATGCTGAATGTGTTTTTTCGGCACCAACCCATCGGCCGTTAAATTGTTTTGATGGATCGTTCACCTGGCATTCATCTCGGCCGGCTCTCATACATAGAACTCTTTAGGCAGAAGAACAATCATTTCTCCCAGCAGGATAAGTTTTGGCCTGTTGTTTTCCTAAGATTGAGGACCTGCAGTGATGTCACGATCACGTGATCAGCCCATGTGATGGGTACCTCACCTGTGGGTGTGGCTATAGACTATGTAATGGGGTTTCTTTTGTTTGGCACATGTTATTCTGGGTGTGGAGCTAGGCTGGAATGAGCCTGAACTGTTTTTCTCTGCCACATAGGTTGGTGACATGACTGTTAGCAACCCTGGGAATGGCACCTGGCGGAAGCCGCTGACCTGGCAGCCGCTTAGTTAAGTCCGTCCCGTGTAAGGGTGAGTCTGAGACCAGTGGTTCTCCAAGCTGGAGTATGTTGGTTTTTTCTCTTACTTTCTGTCACGGACTGTTTAAAGTGTTAATAAACCACTGAAGTTTGGACTGGAGGCCTGTGTGTTGCCTCATTACTGCGGCCCTACCACTGCTCACCCGAGCAAATCCCTACAGTTGGTACAATACTTACAAGGAGCACAAAGTCACCTAGACATCACAATATGACTTAAGTCAAAGTCTCTAGGACCCTTGCACTTGCCAAATTATCCCACTTCTCAAAGACTAACTGTTCAGTTGCCAAATGTATTCCACCCCTTGACAAATGCCATTGTCACAAGATAATCAATGTTCCTCACTTCACTTATCAATGGTTTTAAGGTTACGGCTCATCTGAAAAGGGTTGGTGTGAAGACGCCATAAGACAATGATGAATCGCTTTCCTTCTCAGCTCAACTCAATGCACAGCTAACAAAACAGAGATGTGTGTGGTAACAACTAGGATTCATGGCTACTCAGGCACACCTGAGCAAGAATAATGCTGCCTATATGTGACATGATCTTAAAAGGAGAACTACCAGAAACTATGAGAACGCAACGAAAATGAAATACAGGACAGGTTATTACGATACGCATTGTCCCTATGATAAACACTATGAAAATATTGGGTTGTCAGAGAACAGAAGCAGCAAGAATTACCATGAACACCCAGAACCGAATCTTGTGATCGCAGCTGATCAGCCCCCCACCAATCTCACATTGATGATCAATCTCAATGGGAAAGTAATAGACAATCCCTTTGTTATACAATTTTTAAAGTCTTTCCTAAATAGGAGGTTGAAAACAGATTAAGCAGCCCAACCCTTAAGGAGTTTATGGGCACTGGATTTTTTTTCCCTATTTGCAAATCGGGCTATATTAAACATTTTGAACATTTATTTCTACAGCCTCTATGAATTCTGATTCATTACAATGAATTACAAGCTTCTCTAAGGCAAATGCAGGAGAATGTAAAAAAACAAAGGCTGACAAACGGGCTGACTGTCAGATTCACAGTTATCACATTCTGCAGCCACTTATGTACAGTGAAGCATAAAGGCTGTAGAAGCTAAAACGGTTGTAAATTTCAAATAAACCCAATTGTAAAACATTTTTAACCCAAACATGCATAAAAAAATTAAACTGAAGACCTTGCTGTCTAATGCATTGTGTGAAAACTTTAACAGCATTGTATTGACAAACAAAAATTTAAAAAAGGCCACAAATCTTTAAAAAAAAAAAATATATATATATATATATATATATATATATATATATATATATATATATATATATACACACACATATATATATATATATAGACATATATATATATATACACACACACACATATATATATATATATATATATATATATATATATATATATATATATGTGTATATATATATATATATATATATATATATATATATATATATATATATATATATATATATATATATATATATATATATATATATATATATATATATATATATATATATATATATATATATACATATATACATACATACATACATACACAGTGCCTACAAGTAGTATTCAACCCCCTGCAGATTTGGCAGGTTTACTAAGATGCAAATAAGTTAGAGCCTTCAAACTTCAAACAAGAGCAGGATTTATTAACAGATGCATAAATCTTACAAACCAAAAAGTTTTGTTGCTCAGTTAAATTTTTATAAATTTTAAACATAAAAGTGTGGGTCAATTATTATTTAACCCCTAGGTTTAATATCTTGTGGAATAACCTTTGTTTGCAATTACAGCTAATAATCATCTTTTATAAGACCTGATCAGGCCGGCACAGGTCTCTGGAGTTATCTTGGCCCACTCCTCCATGCAGATCTTCTCCAAGTTATCTAGGTTCTTTGGGTGTCTCATGTGGACTTTAATCTTGAGCTCCTTCCACAAGTTTTCAATTGGGTTAAGGTCAGGAGACTGACTAGGCCACTGCAACACCTTGATTTTTTGCCTCTTGAACCAGGCCTTGGTTTTCTTGGCTGTGTGCTTTGGGTCGTTGTCTTGTTGGAAGATGAAATGACGACCCATCTTAAGATCCTTGATGGAGGAGCGGAGGTTCTTGGCCAAAATCTCCAGGTAGGCCGTGCTATCCATCTTCCCATGGATGCGGACCAGATGGCCAGGCCCCTTGGCTGAGAAACAGCCCCACAGCATGATGCTGCCACCACCATGCTTGACTGTAGGGATGGTATTCATCCATCCAGTCTCCAAACGTCACGTGTGTGGTTGGCACCAAAGATCTCGATCTTGGTCTCATCAGACCAGAGAACCTTGAACCAGTCAGTCTCAGAGTCCTCCAAGTGATCATGAGCAAACTGTAGACGAGCCTTGACATGACGCTTTGAAAGTAAAGGTACCTTATGGGCTCGTCTGGAACGGAGACCATTGCGGTGGAGTACGTTACTTATGGTATTGACTGAAACCAATGTCCCCACTGCCATGAGATCTTCCCGGAGCTCCTTCCTTGTTGTCCTTGGGTTAGCCTTGACTCTTCGGATAAGCCTGGCCTCGGCACGGGAGGAAACTTTCAAAGGCTGTCCAGGCCGTGGAAGGCTAACAGTAGTTCCATAAGCCTTCCACTTCCGGATGATGCTCCCAACAGTGGAGACAGGTAGGCCCAACTCCTTGGAAAGGGTTTTGTACCCCTTGCCAGCCTTGTGACCCTCCGCGATCTTGTCTCTGATGGCCTTGGAATGCTCCTTTGTCTTCCCCATGTTGACCATGTATGAGTGCTGTTCACAAGTTTGGGGAGGGTCTTAAATAGTCAGAAAAGGCTGGAAAAAGAGATAATTAATCCAAACATGTGACGCTCATTGTTCTTTGTGCCTGAACTACTTCTTAATACTTTAGGGGAACCAAACAGAATTCTGGTGGGTTGAGGGGTTGAATAATAAATGACCCTCTGAAAATACTTTTCCCAATTTAAAAAAAAAATAAAACAAAGAAATAACATTCTTTTTTGCTGCAGTGCATTTCACACTTCCAGGCTGATCTACAGTCCAAATGTCACAATGCCAAGTTAATTCCAAATGTGTAAACCTGCAGGGGGTGGAATACTACTTGTAGGGCACTATAATATATATATATATATATATATATATATATATATATATATATATATATATATATATATATATACACTCACCGGCCACTTTATTAGGTACACCATGCTAGTAACGGGTTGGACCCCCTTTTGCCTTCAGAACTGCCTCAATTCTTCGTGGCATAGATTCAACAAGGTGCTGGAAGCATTCCTCAGAGATTTTGGTCCATATTGACATGATGGCATCACACAGTTGCCGCAGATTTGTCGGCTGCACATCCCAAAGATGCTCCATACAAGGCAGGATGGATCCATGCTTTCATGTTGTTTACGCCAAATTCTGACCCTACCATCCGAATGTCGCAGCAGAAATCGAGACTCATCAGACCAAGCAACGTTTTTCCAATCTTCTACTGTCCAATTTCGATGAGCTTGTACAAATTGTAGCCTCAGTTTCCTGTTCTTAGCTGAAAGGAGTGGTACCCGGTGTGGTCTTCTGCTGCTGTAGCCCATCTGCCTCAAAGTTCGACGCACTGTGCGTTCAGAGATGCTCTTAGGCCTACCTTGGTTGTAACGGGTGGCGATTTGAGTCACTGTTGCCTTTCTATCAGCTCGAACCAGTCTGCCCATTCTCCTCTGACCTCTGGCATCAACAAGGCATTTCCGCCCACAGAACTGCCGCTCACTGGATTTTTTTTCTTTTTCGGACCATTCTCTGTAAACCCTAGAGATGGTTGTGCGTGAAAATCCCAGTAGATCAGCAGTTTCTGAAATACTCAGACCAGCCCTTCTGGCACCAACAACCATGCCACGTTCAAAGGCACTCAAATCACCTTTCCTCCCCATACTGATGCTCGGTTTGAACTGCAGGAGATTGTCTTGACCATGTCTACATGCCTAAATGCACTGAGTTGCCGCCATGTGATTGGCTGATTAGAAATTAAGTGTTAACAAGAAGTCGGACAGGTGTACCTAATAAAGTGGCCGGTGAGTGTGTGTATATGTATATATATATATATATATATATATATATATATATATATATATATATATATATATATATATATATATATATATATATATATATATATATACCGTATATACTCGAGTATAAGCCGAGATTTTCAGCCCAAATTTTTGGGCTGAAAGTGCCCCCTCGGCTTATACTCGAGTCACGGTCTGTGGCAGGGTCGGCGGGTGAGGGGGAGAGGGCGCTGAGGCATACTTACCTAGTCCCGGCGATCCTGTCGCTCCCCCTGCCCATCCCACGGTCTCCGGGTGCAGCAGCCTCTTCCCCTGAGCGGTCACGTGGGACCGCTCATTAGAGAAATGAATAGGCTGCTCCACCTCCCATAGGGGCGGAGCCGCCTATTCATTTCTCTAATGAAGCGGTGCCGGTGACCGCTGACAGAGGAAGAGGCTGCGGCACCGAACACAGGCAGGGGGAAGGAGCGGGACGCCGGGAGCAGGTAAGTATGTCATATTCACCTGTCCTGGTTCCACACGCCGGGCGCTGTCTCCATCTTCCCGGCGTCTCTCTCTCCTCACTGACTGCAGGCAGAGGGCGCGATGACGCATATAGTGTGCGCGCCGCCCTCTGCCTGATCAGTCAGTGCAGGGAGACGCCGGGAAGATGGCGCCGAGAAGCTGCAAGCAAGACAGGTGAGTATGTGTTTTATTATTTTTATTGCAGCAGCAGCAGCACAGCTATGGGGCAATAATGGACGGTGCAGAGCACTATATGGCAGAGCTATGGGGCAATGGTGCAGAGCACTGTATGGCACAGCTATGGGGCAACGGTGCAGAGCACTATATGGCACAGCTATGGGGCAGTAATGGTGCAGAGCACTGTATGGCACAGCTATGGGGCAGTAATGGTGCAGAGCACTGTATGGCACAGCTATGGGGCAGTAATGGTGCAGAGCACTATATGGCACAGCTATGGGGCAATAATGGTGCAGAGCACTATATGGCACAGCTATGGGGCAGTAATGGTGCAGAGCACTATATGGCACAGCTATGGGGCAGTAATGGTGCAGAGCACAGTATGGCACAGCTATGGGGCAGTAATGGTGCAGAGCACTATATGGCACAGCTATGGGGCAGTAATGGTGCAGAGCACTGTATGGCACAGCTATGGGGCAGTAATGGTGCAGAGCACTATATGGCACAGCTATGGGGCAGTAATGGTGCAGAGCACTGTATGGCACAGCTATGGGGCAATAATGGTGCAGAGCTGTTGTGAATTTGGATTCTGGGCTCCCCCGGTGGCCGCTTGTGGAATTGGACTTGTCATCCTCTTTCCTGTTTCACCTGGTTCCATCAGTAGTGGGTGTCGCTATTTAAGCTCATTTCTCTGGTGGTTTCTTGCCGGTCAACAATGTTATCTGATGCCTCTCAGTGCTTGTTCCTGCTTCTAGACAACTACTAGATAAGTTGGACTTTTGTCCATGTTTTGTTTTGCCTATTTGTTCCAGTTCACAGCTGAAGTTTTGTTACTGTGTCTGGAAAGCTCTCGTTGATCAGGGATTGCTACTCTGGCGTTATGAGTTAATGCCAGAGTTTAAGGTAATCTCTGGATGGTGTTTTGTTAGTGTTTTTCTGCTGACCATGAAAGTATACTATCTGTCTTCTGCTATCTAGTAAGCGGACCTCAAATTTGCTAAGACTATTTTCCTGCTGCGTTTGTTGTTTCATCTGAACTCACCGTCATTATATGTGGGGGGCTACTGTCTTCTTTGGAATATTTCTCTAGAGGTGAGCCAGGTCTTATATTTCCCTCTGCTAGCTATTTAGGTCTTAGGCCAGAGCTGGGCATCTAGCGATAAATAGGAAATGCTACCTGGCTATTTCTAGTTGCGCGGCAGGCTTAGTTCATGGTCAAGTATAGTTCCATCTTCCGAGAGCTTGTCCCTCTATAGGCTTGCTATGATCTCTGCCTGCAGAGATCATGATAGTTTGACCGGCCAATAAAGTGTTAAAGACCCAGGTTGAGAAAGGAGAGTTATAAGAAGTCTGCTGGAATTTTTTTTTTTTTTTTTTCCTCCAGTCTGCCTTGCTGCAGTCTTTTTTCTCTCTCTCCTCCTAATCTCTGTATGCTCTGTGTGCACCTGACAATAATGGATCTCCAGAGTGTAACTGCGGGTTTGAATAATCTCATCACGAAAGTACAAAATTTACAAGATTTTGTGGTACATGCTCCGGTATCTGAACCGAGAATTCCTTTGCCGGAGTTCTTCACAGGGAATAGAGCTAGCTTCCAGAATTTCCGAAATAATTGTAAGCTTTATTTGTCCCTGAAGTCTCGTTCAGCTGGAGACCCTGCTCAGCAGGTTAGGATTGTGATTTCCTTGCTCAGGGGTGACCCTCAAGATTGGGCCTTCTCATTGCCAGCAGGGGATCCTGCGTTACGCGATGTGGATGCGTTTTTTCTGGCCTTGGGCTTGCTTTATGAGGAACCTCATTTGGAACTTCAGGCAGAAAAAACTTTGATGGCACTATCTCAGGGGCAAGACGAAGCTGAAGTTTTCTGCCAAAAATTCCGTAAATGGTCTGTGCTTACTCAGTGGAATGAGTGCGCCTTGGCGGCAACTTTCAGAGAAGGTCTCTCTGATGCCGTTAAGGATGTTATGGTGGGGTTCCCTTTGCCTGCAGGTCTGAATGAGTCCATGACAATGGCTATTCAGATTGATAGGCGTCTGCGGGAGCGCAAACCGGTGCACCATCTGGCGGTGTCTATGGAAAAGACGCCAGAAAGTATGCAGTGTGATAGAATTCTGTCCAGGAGCGAGCGACAGAATTTTAGACGGAAGAATGGATTGTGTTTCTATTGTGGGGATTCTACTCATGTTATATCAGCATGCTCTAGGCGTACAAAGAAGCTTGATAAGTCTGTTTCCATTGGCACCATTCAGTCTAAGTTTATTTTGTCTGTAACCCTGATTTGCTCTTTGTCATCCATTGCCACGGACGCCTATGTTGACTCTGGCGCCGCTCTGAGTCTTATGGATTGGTCCTTTGCCAATCGTTGTGGTTTTGATTTAGAGCCTTTGGAGACTCTTATTCCTCTGAAGGGGATTGACTCCACCCCATTGGCTAATAATAAACCACAATACTGGACACAAGTAACCATGCGTATCAGTCCGGATCACCAGGAGATTATTCGTTTCCTGGTGCTGTATAATTTACATGACGATTTGGTACTGGGATTGCCATGGTTGCAGTCTCACAACCCAGTCTTGGACTGGAGAGCAATGTCTGTGTTGAGCTGGGGATGTAAGGGTATTCATGGGGACGTACCTTTGGTTTCTATTTCGTCGTCCATTCCCTCTGAAGTCCCTGAGTTCCTCTCTGATTATCAAGACGTCTTTGACGAACCCAAGCTTGGGTCCTTACCTCCGCACCGTGAGTGCGATTGTGCCATAGATTTGATACCGGGTTGTAAATATCCAAAGGGTCGTTTGTTTAATTTGTCTGTGCCGGAACATGCTGCTATGCGGGAATATATAAAGGAGTCTTTGGAAAAGGGACATATTCGTCCATCTTCTTCTCCCTTGGGAGCTGGGTTTTTCTTTGTCTCAAAAAAAAGACGGCTCTTTGAGACCATGTATTGATTATCGGCTTCTGAATAAGATCACTGTTAAGTATCAATACCCATTGCCATTGCTTACTGATTTGTTTGCTCGTATAGAGGGTGCTAAGTGGTTCTCTAAAATTGATCTTCGTGGGGCGTATAATTTGGTGCGGATCAGGCAGGGGGATGAGTGGAAGACCGCATTTAATACGCCCGAGGGCCACTTTGAGTATTTGGTCATGCCTTTTGGTCTTTCTAATGCCCCTTCAGTTTTCCAGTCTTTTATGCATGATATTTTCCGCGATTTTCTGGATAAATTTATGATAATATATCTGGATGATATTCTGATTTTTTCTGATGACTGGGACTCTCATGTCCAGCAGGTCAGGAGAGTTTTTCAGGTTCTGCGGTCTAATTCTTTATGTGTGAAGGGGTCTAAGTGCGTTTTTGGGGTCCAGAAGATTTCCTTTTTGGGGTATATTTTTTCTCCCTCTTCCATTGAGATGGATCCCGTCAAGGTGCAAGCTATTTGTGACTGGACTCAGCCCTCCTCTCTTAAGGGTCTTCAGAGATTTTTGGGCTTTGCCAACTTTTACCGCCGATTTATTGCTGGTTTTTCGGATGTCGTTAAACCACTGACTGATTTGACCAGACAAGGCGCTGATGTTGCTAATTGGTCCCCTCATGCTGTAGAGGCCTTTCAGGAGCTTAAGCGCCGTTTTGCCTCTGCCCCTGTGTTGCGTCAGCCTGATGTGAATCTGCCTTTTCAGGTTGAGGTTGACGCTTCGGAGATCGGAGCTGGGGCAGTGTTGTCGCAGAAAGGTTCCGACTGCTCCGTCATTAGGCCTTGTGCCTTCTTTTCTCGCAAATTTTCGCCCGCAGAGCGGAATTATGATGTTGGGAATCGGGAGCTTTTGGCCATGAAGTGGGCGTTTGAGGAGTGGCGCCATTGGCTCGAGGGGGCTAGGCATCAGGTGGTGGTATTGACTGACCACAAAAATTTGATTTATCTTGAGACTGCCAGACGCCTGAATCCTAGACAGGCGCGCTGGTCTTTATTTTTTTCTCGCTTTAATTTTGTGGTGTCATACCTACCGGGTTCTAAGAATGTTAAGGCAGATGCCCTTTCTAGGAGTTTTGACCCGGACTCTCCTGGTAATTCTGAACCCACAGGTATCCTTAGGGAGGGAGTAATTTTGTCGGCCGTTTCTCCTGATCTGCGGCGGTCCTTGCAAGAGTTTCAGGCGGATAGACCGGATCGTTGTCCGCCTGATAGACTGTTTGTTCCGGATGATTGGACCAGCAGAGTCATCTCTGAGGTACATTCTTCTGCATTGGCAGGTCATCCCGGAATTTTTGGTACCAGGGATTTGGTGGCAAGATCCTTCTGGTGGCCTTCCCTGTCACGAGATGTGCGAGTCTTTGTGCAGTCATGTGACGTTTGTGCTCGGGCCAAGTCTTGTAGTTCTCGGGCTAGTGGACTGCTGTTGCCCTTGCCTATTCCTAAGAGGCCTTGGACACACATCTCGATGGATTTTATTTCAGATCTGCCTGTTTCCCAGAAGATGTCTGTCATCTGGGTGGTCTGTGACCGTTTCTCTAAAATGGTCCATTTGGTTCCTCTGCCCAAGTTGCCCTCTTCTTCTGAGTTGGTTCCTCTGTTTTTTCAGAATGTTGTCCGATTGCACGGTATTCCTGAGAATATTGTTTCTGACAGAGGTACCCAATTTGTGTCTAGATTTTGGCGGGCATTCTGTGCTAGGATGGGCATAGATTTGTCTTTTTCATCTGCTTTTCACCCTCAGACTAATGGCCAGACCGAGCGGACTAATCAGACCCTTGAGACATATCTGAGGTGTTTTGTCTCTGCTGACCAGGATGATTGGGTTGCTTTTTTGCCATTGGCAGAGTTCGCCCTCAATAATCGGGCCAGTTCTTCCACCTTGGTGTCCCCGTTTTTTTGTAATTCGGGGTTTCACCCTCGATTTTCCTCCGGTCAGGTGGAATCCTCGGATTGTCCTGGAGTGGATGCGGTGGTGGAGAGATTGCATCACATCTGGGGGCAGGTTATGGACAATTTGAAGTTGTCCCAGGAGAAGACTCAGCGTTTTGCCAACCGTCATCGTCGTGTTGGTTCTCGGCTTTGTGTTGGAGATTTAGTGTGGTTGTCTTCTCGTTTTGTCCCTATGAGGGTCTCTTCTCCTAAGTTTAAACCTCGGTTCATCGGCCCTTATAGAATATTGGAGATTCTTAATCCTGTTTCTTTCCGTTTGGACCTCCCTGCGTCCTTTTCCATTCATAACGTTTTTCATCGGTCGTTATTGCGCAGGTATGAGGTACCTGTTGTACCTTCAGTTGAGCCTCCTGCTCCGGTGTTGGTTGAGGGTGAGTTGGAGTACGTTGTGGAGAAAATTTTGGACTCTCGTGTTTCCAGACGGAAACTCCAGTATCTGGTCAACTGGAAGGGTTACGGCCAGGAGGATAATTCTTGGGTCAATGCATCTGATGTTCATGCTTCTGATCTTGTTCGTGCCTTCCATAGGGCTCATCCTGGTCGCCCTGGTGGATCTGGTGAGGGTTCGGTGCCCCCTCCTTGAGGGGGGGGTACTGTTGTGAATTTGGATTCTGGGCTCCCCCGGTGGCCGCTTGTGGAATTGGACTTGTCATCCTCTTTCCTGTTTCACCTGGTTCCATCAGTAGTGGGTGTCGCTATTTAAGCTCATTTCTCTGGTGGTTTCTTGCCGGTCAACAATGTTATCTGATGCCTCTCAGTGCTTGTTCCTGCTTCTAGACAACTACTAGATAAGTTGGACTTTTGTCCATGTTTTGTTTTGCCTATTTGTTCCAGTTCACAGCTGAAGTTTTGTTACTGTGTCTGGAAAGCTCTCGTTGATCAGGGATTGCTACTCTGGCGTTATGAGTTAATGCCAGAGTTTAAGGTAATCTCTGGATGGTGTTTTGTTAGTGTTTTTCTGCTGACCATGAAAGTATACTATCTGTCTTCTGCTATCTAGTAAGCGGACCTCAAATTTGCTAAGACTATTTTCCTGCTGCGTTTGTTGTTTCATCTGAACTCACCGTCATTATATGTGGGGGGCTACTGTCTTCTTTGGAATATTTCTCTAGAGGTGAGCCAGGTCTTATATTTCCCTCTGCTAGCTATTTAGGTCTTAGGCCAGAGCTGGGCATCTAGCGATAAATAGGAAATGCTACCTGGCTATTTCTAGTTGCGCGGCAGGCTTAGTTCATGGTCAAGTATAGTTCCATCTTCCGAGAGCTTGTCCCTCTATAGGCTTGCTATGATCTCTGCCTGCAGAGATCATGACACAGAGCACTATATGGCACAGCTATGGGGCAGTAATGGTGCAGAGCACTGTATGGCACAGCTATGGGGCAATAATGGTGCAGAGCACTATATGGCACAGCTATGGGGCCATAATGAACAGTATGGAGCATCTATTTTTATTTTTGAAATTCACCGGTAGCTGTTGCATTTTCCACCCTAGGCTTATACTCGAGTCAATAAGTTTTCCCAGTTTTTTGTGGCAAAATTAGGGGGGTCGGCTTATACTCGGGTCGGCTTATACTCGAGTATATACGGTATATATATATATATATATATATATATATATATATATATATATATATATATATATATATATATATATATACACACACATACATACATACACACACACATATATATATCTATATATATATCTATATATCTACAAAATAAATAATAAAACATTTAAATAAAAGTCCTCAAACATAAAAACATTTTCCATTCCATGAATAGTGAAGAAAAATGTAAAATAAAAAAGGTCAAATATGAAAAAAAAAAAAAAAAAGTAAAAATCGGTGAACATTGTAAAGAATAAAAAAAAGGCAAAAATATGAAAAAAATTATTTGAATATTATGGAAAAAAACAACTTTTTTTTATTTATTCAGAAGGCAATGTCGCTTTAGAATATTTACTACCAATACACTCATGGTCTCTAAGGAACATATAGTCGTCCTGACTGTGGGGCAGGAGCGGAGCTCAGCTCTAGAGATAATTCTGCTGCATTTACGACACCTTTCCTGGAAGCAGCTGCCGTTAGACAATAGCGATTCCCGCCGCTCCTCCATAATTTTTGAAATATCTGCGCCAACCATTGGCAGGAAACCTTTTCACCTTACCAAACAGACAATATTTCTACGCCAGTAAAAATCGTGAAACCAAGAGATCAGGTGAAAAAGCAACATATGGCAAGTCAAATTGAGCTAGTATTACTGCCGAGAAGACGGTAAAAGCATCCGACGGCAGCTGTTGTCTTATTGTCGCTTCTAAAAAGGCAGAAAGATAAGATAAAACAAAAAGACCTGACCTCATTATTGTGCGTTACACTGTGCGCCACTGGCTGGGTGCAGCTCCAGACAACTGTCACCTTAAATATTAATCTACTGCGGAGGTTTAGCCTACAAGACTATCGAAGGAAGGCAAAGACGGGGGAAATCAAAAAACATGACAAACCTGCTGTGAATGAGTGGCTGAAGCAATGTAACAGAAGGAAAATCATTCCACAAATCCTGAGCTTAAAGCGTCCCAGCTCTGCCAAACAAAACCGGTAGGAATCCATGGGTTTTCTGTCCATATGCGCAAAAAAAAACAAAAAAAAAAAAAAAACACACACTGCTGGTGCACATACAGTATTATATATTTAGGAAATGTTCCAATTCTCAAACACTTATTTTACATCTACTCTAGTGCTTCCCCTACATGAGCAATTTTTCCGGCACTATAGGTGCAGGAACGACCTTTTCCTCACTTCTCATTATGCACCGTGCAGGCCATTGTCCAATAACCTCTCTGTTATGCCAGTATGCGATTGTACAGACAGGAAAGTATGAGTTAAGTGATTTCTTTGGGGAGTTCATTTAATTTTAAAGTTATATCTTATTTGCAGATGTATCACTTTTATTTATTAAATGAGAAAACGGGTGAAAGGACATAGACTATTTAAAAGGGTTCCTACCCCATTGCCCCTTCAGTGTATGGCATCCGGCCCATCGCCCCATGGTGTACAACATTTGGCCCCATTGTCCCCCGTTGTGTAATATCCAACACCATTGCCCCACAGTGTACAGCAACAGGCCCCATTTCCCCAGCTGTATAACCTCTGGCCCTCCACTATGCTGCCTGTTTTACGAACATGTGACAGAATGGCCGGTGGTCCAGAGCTCACTGCCAGCGCGGTCCTATAATAGGAGCCACCAGGGTAACATGTCCGTTCATGACATTTCCTCCCTCCTAAATATTCACATATAGACACAGATTACATATTGAAAAAAAACTTTGACAGTGAGGGAGATCAAGAGTGGAACAGGCTGCCACGAGAGGTGGTAAGTTCTCCTTCAATGGAAGTCTTCAAACAGAGGATGGACAGACATCTGTGAGATGGTTTAGTGAATCCTGCATTAGCAGGGGGTTTGACATGATGACTCTGTAGGCCCCTTCCAACTCTAACATTATATGATTCCCCCTTCACCTGCGAGGAATACTATTGAGAAGAGCAAGGAACCACAACGTCCGTAACGTAGTAGAGCGGGGACCCCAGCCCCCCCAAGTGCTGTGGAGCAGAGGGAAGAAAAATCACCAACTCTCTGCTGACTCCTTAACTGCAGAGTCCAGACCTCCTCTGGTATGAACTTCAGAACACTGCGCCAAACGCCGGGAGCTTCATGGTCGAGCAGTTGCATACAGCCTTACATCACCAAGCACAATGCCAGGCATTGGATGAGTGGTGTAAAGCCACTACCACTGGACTTTGGAGACGTGTTCTGTGCAGTGATGGATCGCACTTCTCTATTTGGCATCTGTTGGATGAGTCTGGGTTTGAGGAATGCCAGGAAAAAGACATTACCCCCTGACTCCACTGTGCCCTCTGTACAGCTTGGTGGAGGAGTATAATGCTATGGGTTTGTTTTTCAGGGCTCAGCCTCGGCCTCCTAATCCCAGTGAAGGGAAATCTTCATTCTTCAGCACAAGACATTATCGACAATGGTAGCTTCCAGATTTATGGTAACAGTTTAAGGAAGGTCTTTTTTCTATTCCCTCTGACTGCACAGTACACAAAAGAATATCCATAATATTTTGTTAGCTGATAACTAGTGATGGGCAGACCCCTAAATGTTCGGGTCCACCATGTTCGGCCAAACAATTTAAAAAAACAAAAAACAAAAAAAAACAACATCATCTGGTTTGGGTACCAGAACAGTACCCGAACCTGGACCCTACTCAAATGCATGACAGCGCGGCAAATACTGCCACTGATCGGTGGTAACATTATTACCGGAGGTCAGAGAGCTGTGGTGCACACGCTGACAGATGACCGCATGAGCCAGCATCTCAGCTGTAACCGGCGGTAGAAAGTTTCCCTCCGGTCACAGAGGCATCGGCTGGTGAGAGAGTATTACTCCCATCAGCCTACGCTTGCTGCCGCTAACAGCAAAAGCAGGCGGATGATGGGAGTAATCATTAGCCGATGCCGGTGATATAAATAAATTTAAAAAAAACAAAAACGTGTGTGTTCCCCTCTATTTTTGATAACCAGCCAGGCAAACCCAAAAGCTGTGGGCTGCAACCCTCAGCTGTCAACTTTATCATGGCTGGTTATCAAGAATAGAGAGGTCCCCACGCTGTTTTTAAAAAAAACAATTAAGAAAAAAAATGGCATGCAGTCCCCTCCATTTCTGACAACCAGCCTAAACCAGACAGCTGGGGGCTGGTATTCTCACACTGGTAAGGGGCCATGGATATCGGCCACCTTAGCCTAAACTTAGCAGCCAGCAGCCACCCCAGAAAAAGATCATCAATTAAATGCACCAATGCTGGCGCCTTTCCTAGCTCTTTCCACTTTCCCTATGGCGCAGGCAATTGGGGTTCATGTCAACTTTGTTTTTTTTCAGGTGACATCAAGCTCACAGGTTAGTAATAGAGAAGTGTCTATAATAAGCCTATCCATTACTAACCCCATGGTCATATGGTAAAAAACACCCATCATAAAGTCCTTTATTTGAAATTAAAAAATACTGTTTTACAAATGTATTTAAAAATAAACAGTTCTAACAAAAGTGAGTTCACCATGAGAAAATTCCCAGGGTGAACTGCAGTAAACTCACTGAGCTTAGAGCTGCACCGTGAGACTTTGTTTCACATTTCTAGCGGTGATCTCACTGAGGTGACCGCAGTTCATTGGCCTGGCTGGGAACGCAGCCTCAGTGATCTGCGGTAACCTCGATGACGTCACCATTAGTCACTGATGTTGCGCTTACAGCAGTTAATTGTCCTCTGGTTTTCAGCTGGATGGTCGCATCTTGGCACCATCCAGGTTGAAAACAAATTATCGCAGACATGGATTACGGCATGGAAAAGTATATCGGACAGGTGAGGGATGTTGGGGTTTTTTTGCTTTTTTTTTTTTTTTTTTTTATAGGAGACCAAGGCTTCAATTGGATGGGTGTAAGGGGAGTATAACTGTTGTTATTTTTAAATACATTTGTAAAACATTTTTATTTCAAACAAAGGACATTATTTTGGGTGTTTTTTTAACTGACCACGACCATATGACTATAGGATTAATAATGGACAGGTGTCTTATAGACGCTTCTCCATTACTATCCTGTAGGGCTTGATGTCACCTGAAAATACAAAGGTTACAGCAACCCCACAAATATGAACCCCATTTGCCACCGAAACAGGGCGAGTGGGAAAAGCCAGGCAAAGCACCAGAACTGTCAAACCCAATAGATGTGCCTTATCTGGGCAGCTGCGGGCTGCTATTTTTAGGTTGGGGGCAATATCCATTGCCCCTTACCAGCCTGAGAATACCAGCCCTCAGTTGTCTGCTTTAGCTTGGCTGGTTGTAAAAATGGTGGGGACCCCCATAACATTTTTCTTAATGATTTATTTAACTACCGTAATTTAAAAAAAAAAAAAAACAATTGGCATAGGGGACCCCTCTATCCTTGATAACCTGCCATGATAAAGCTGACAGTTGAGGGTTGCAGCCTGCAACTGTCAGTTTTGTCATGCTGGTTTTCAAAAGTGAAAGGGAACCCAACCAGCTTTGTTTGTTTTTTTAATTTATAGTGAACGCTGATGAATAAATACTCCCATCGGCTGACACCTTGGTGACCAGAGGTAAACTTTTTACTGCTGGTCATAGCTGCTTGCATTCTGACCGGTGGTAATGATCTTACCGCCGATCACAGACGCTGGTGTTTCTCGTGCTGTCATGCAGATGACAGCTTGGGAAACACCCTATGTTCAGGGTCAGCAAGCCGAACCTGAACAGTAACACGGAGTTCCTAGAAAAGCCAGTGTTCGGGGACTGTGCCCGAACAGTAGGGTGTTCGTTACGGACCCCAAACTTTACTGTTCGCATTCGCCCATCAGTACTGAACTTTAAACAATGAGATCTCTTTGCTGTGTTGTAAGCTATTTACAGACTGTGGCTTTTGTAAAATGCAACTAAGAAAATGTCGGGAAAATCCTACTACAACATCTAAACTTTATATGGGGTTAGTCAGAATCACTGTAAATGATGGCGGCCGTACACTGACTGCTATGCAACATGAGTGTAAATGTAATTGTATAAGTGTGGCCACCCTATTATCATTGGGGATGTGGTTGCGTTCAGAATTTGCCAATAACAATATTCATTTTGTTAATTTTAGGTCCCCCTTCAAAATTATTTCAGTTAATTTGTGAATGGATTTGTACAAATTATGGGTGACAAAGATGAAAACGGTTCGGAAATTATTCCTTTGTTACATGATTTTTATTTTTACAGAACAAGAAGATAGGTACGAGATAGGTACGAGATAGGTACGAGATAGGTACGAGATAGGTACGAGATAGGTACGAGATAGGTGCATTTTCTTCATGTTCTTGGTGGACTTGTTCAGTGACCCTTATGAAGTGGCTCCAAACTGGAACTTTAATGTTAAAATATTCACAAAAAGAAAATGCGTGCTTAATAAACACATGCACATTTACACGTCTCTCGATGCATACAGGCGCAGCAGATCGTTATGTGGAAAGACAGAGACAAGGACTTTGAAACTGAAACAAATGTGAGATGACAGGTGTTTCGACAGGGAACAAACCTACTTCAAGGACACGAGCAGAATGGAAGTAAACAGTACAGATAATATACTTTACCCACCAAACCTGCAATGTAGTGGAGCGAATAACGGCACGAGCTGTGGTCAGAAGCAAAAAGGGAAACTATGTGTCACTATATAGAACATATTTAGTTGGTGGTCGCAGATTCTGCCTCCTACAGGACTATTTCAGACACCCCGTGATACAATCTGTAGAGCATAGCGAGGTACATCTGCTACATTTATTGGTCAGTGATGCAGTAAAACAGTCTATAAAGCAGCATTGTTCTCTGTGTGTCACCCAATAGGGGAAGTAGCAATTCTTTTTGACTGATCATTTTGACAAACTTGTCATTACTATAAGGTTTGAAGCGACAGACTATTAGTTCCTGTGGGCGAGTCATTGTGCCTTTCAATATACAGACATGCTTGAAGAAATATTCCGCATTAAGTACTTAAAAGATGACATTTTCAATAGCAATCTTCTTGAAATAGTCTAAATCGTGCAGGAGCTATGGAGACGCTCCACGTGGAGGGAGCGCACATTAGAGATCCACACGCAGCAGCCATATGTGGCGTCTCTATATCGTTCCTAGAAGACGCATGTAGGAGACACAAGAAGGCTTCCAAAAAAATAAAATAGGGAGTGTTGGGAGATCTCTTGGAAAATTTTGACTCAAGAGTGGACTTTGATGTCCTAACTCTCCTGGAGTATCCGGACCCAAACTCAAAAATGTAAGAAAGAAAAAAAAAAAGTATAAAATCAGAAAATAATGAGCGCGGGAGAAACAGAGCGCGGGAGAAACAGAGCGCGGGAGAAACAGAGCGCGGGAGAAACAGAGCGCGGGAGAAACAGAGCGCGGGAGAAACAGAGCGCGGGAGAAACAGAGCGCGGGAGAAACAGAGCGCGGGAGAAACAGAGCGCGGGAGAAACAGAGCGCGGGAGAAACAGAGCGCGGGAGAAACAGAGCGCGGGAGAAACAGAGCGCGGGAGAAACAGAGCGCGGGAGAAACAGAGCGCGGGAGAAACAGAGCGCGGGAGAAACAGAGCGCGGGAGAGCAAAGAAAGAGCAAAAGAAAGAAAGTGAGAGATAAAGAAAAAGAAAGTGCACACAAACGAAAGAGTGAGAGCATGTGAAAGATTAAGAAAGAGAAAAAATAAAGAAACAAAGTGAACAGAAGGGGAATAAATGAGAATAGGATTTGGGAGCACCTGACTGCGGTGCACAAGGCAGGAGCTGCTGCGCCCACAAGCAGTGAGGAGACCAGAGCAGTAAAGGAGTGAGGAAAGGGGCTGAGGGGGCTGATATTTTTGCACTGATATGGGTAATGTAATGGAGATTTCCTTCTATCCGTGGGATAAACCCTTTTAACTTCTATATTTCAAGTTCCTTTTAAGAAACTTCTTAACTACTCAAAATAGGCGATTACACAACTTGGTCATTCACTTTGCGCATCAAATCCATCATGCACAGTGGATACCCACCAGAATACGCGGCATCCATAGGCTCCAGTCTGAGACGTCAAGTACGGATGTGAGCAAAAAAGTAAAAGGTTTCGTATATTTCACTGTCAAGGAAATGTATGCTCCCAGTCATATTAGAAAAGAAAAAAAAAACATTCACAAACGATGATGGAAAGTCTCAGAGAGCGTAACATTTATTATATTTACCGCGCACCGGTGAATGATCTTTTAGGTACAATCGGCAGCTCCTGGTATTATTAGGCCTTATCCCGAGCAGCTGCTGTACGAGGAGCGGAGGCCTGCTGGATAAGCACTTTTCTAAAATATGTAAATTTTGCCTTTTCGTTCCTCGCTAGGAAGCTGCGAACTTGGGCAACGGGGAGCGAGAAGTAAGTGAATTATTAAGGCCGCAGTAGGGCACTGGCTGGATGGTACTTTACATGCGCGCCGTGTGCCTTCCTGTTCACCCCTCAGGCAGATGGCAGGCTGCCCGAAAAGAGAACACGGAAAACACTAAACCAAAGGGGGAAAAAATAAAGTAGATGAAGCTCACTGCTCAGCTCCAATTGGAGAAAAGGTGAAGAATACCCTGTAATAAGGATGGGGATGATGACACCTAATACACCGATCAGTAGGCAAATCACTACGACGTCGGAGGTCTCCTCCATGACATACATCATCGCAACCAGCAAATGGGGCCAATCTACAGTCAACAAGACTTTACCTTTAACTTGCACCTCCACCGATATATTAAGCCCACCTAATGGCCACATTATGTTTCTTGCTGTGTCAGCAGCGGATGCATCGCTTGCCGTATCGCTGCACTAAATCGCAGCCCCTGTGGTTTTCATACGAGAGAAATCCACTTTGGATTCAGGTTATCGCTAACTTACGCAGCTAAATCTTCCTGATAAAAACTGCTGTCGGGAAGCGTGACACCTGCAGTAATAAAAACATGAGCCGGCGGCGGGGGGGGTTATGTTGTACGCTTGGCACAAAGAATGTAAACTAACGGTGACCAAAGGGAATAGGAAATGAAAATAGACATTGTTAAATCGGGTCAGATCCAAAATGACCCACTGACGGTTCAACATATAGCGATTAACGGCAAGGAATGCCCACAAAGAACCTCTCCGAGAGGCTCAATCATCAGGTGAAGGCCAAAGGAGGGTCTCTTAGAAATAGTAAAGTAGACTATGATATTGATTCGGCAGAGTCCATTAAAATGACGTCCGGAATCCATTTTTATTCATCCATAGGCTTGAGGATGTTGAAAATCAAAACTACGCTGTGCTCACCCTTTGCGGCGGTTTTAGTTGACATTGCGAAAGAAAGCAGCGCATTCGTTGGGAGCAGAAGTGGCATCGTTAACACAATGAGCCCAGTGATTGGCTGCAGCAGTCACACGTGCTGTAGTTCTATCACTGCTGCAGCCTTTCTTCCAAGACTTGAGCAGCGGCAGAGAAGCAGGGCTGGATTTGGTTGCTTTTTATATATTTGAAGCCTTCCGATAATGCTTTGAGACTCTGAGTGATGGATGTCACTGTATGGCATTTGTCACAGGCATTCAGTAAAAACCCATATAGGATACCAAATAATTTTTATTTCCATAATAGTTAGATTAGTGAGGGGAGGTTATTGGCAAGCCTAAAGAAACGTGTTTTTAGGGCAATCTTGAAAGTGTAGATACTGGAAATTAACTGGATTGTTCGAGGTAGCGCATTTCAAAAAACTAGTGCAGCACAAGAGAAGTCCTGGAGATTATTAGAGTGAGAAGTTCGGATTATAGACGATGTCAGTCTATGCACCTAGAGAGTTGCGTGACATGAGGGGCAACACTACTGAAGATATCTGTGTCAAATTGATGTGATCCCAATTCCTTAGCACGGTTGCCATTAGCCCTGACTTGCAATGAAAAACAAAAACAAAACAAAAAAAAACCCACAAATACTCAATTTACTAATCTATACTTCTAAAATGTGCAAATAAATCAACTGTTTTATTATATAGAATTTTTTTAAAGCGAGACTATCCAAAATGTTCACATAAAATCTAATCCTAGGTGCTTCTGATTGACAGGGTTTAAAGTACAAAACCAAAGAGTTTCATATCTGAACTGGACACTTCATCTGATATGGCTGAAATCCATTAAAAACTTACATCATGAGCCTTTCAGGACATGTCTATTATATAGATGGCCTTCTAGTCTACGGGAAAATGGAAGCCTAATAGTGGCATCGGTCACCCAAAAGGCAATAGTGGCATCCGTCTAACAAATACATTATATTAGATGGAAAAGTTCGTGACATATCCATTAAATTCTACAAGTGACGGATACCAGTGTAAGGCGGCCTCTGTTTAAAACATACGCCGGACCCCTATTCCGGTTGGAAAAATGGAGACAATCTTACCTAGAAATTCTTACAATGTAGATCCAATTCTCTAGTCATAATTAGTCATTTTTCCTATCCAAGCCACTAATCACCTCTAGATCTCAAATGAGCCTTGTGCCAGAATTTTTGGAAAAAGGACTCTACAATGTAGGGACCAGTTTGGACAATAGACATATATAGGGATATGTAAATGAGGCTGTGTATGCAAACAATTAATACATAATGGGCAGCCGAAGTGACAGGAAGCAGCAGGTGCAGGTCTCTGATCAGCCGGATTGGAAAATTGGCTTGAAATTTCCCCTGTGACTGACTACAAGGGAGGGAAATTGTGTTCTCAGAAGATAGTTAATCAGATCCTATCAATAGCTAATTGCCTCTGTGTTTAGATGAGCAGTGCCGTCTGTATTAGCCGGATTTCTAATTCCAAAATATCGGAAATAGACTAAACAGAGGCATCAGGTTAGCTTCATTACATCTCGTAAGAAGAGACATACACAAGAAAGACTTTACTAAGAGAGAAGAGCTTCTTATGAAGCCACCCAACCACGATGACCAACGAGATGGTCCAATTATTATAGCGGTAACTGGCACTGAATGAGCGAAAGAAGAACTTTCCTGAACTGGTTAGGCTGGTTTCACACTTGCATTTTGATCTGCAGCGTTTTAGGGCTAAAAAACGCATGCGTTTTTTAGCGTGCGTTTTGACGCGTTTTCGGCAACGCATGCGTCATTTGCAGAAATGCAACATGTAGTAATTTCTAGCAGCGTTTTTTTGCAGCAAAAAAATGCATTGCTGTCTATGTAAACGCATGCGTTTTTAAGCACATGCGTTTGCTTGCGTTAAAAACGCATGCGTTTTTACCGAAAAACACAAGAAAACACAAGAAAAATCAAGAAAACCCTAACCCTAACCACAAGAAAAAACAAGAAAACCCTAACCCTAGGGTTACTAGGGATCCTAACCCTAAACCTAACCCTAACCCTAAGGTTAGGATCCCTAGTAACCCTAGGGATCCTAACCCTAACCCTAACCCTAGGGATCCTAACCCTAACCCTTAGGATCCTAACCCTTAGGGTTAGGGTTAGGATCCCTAGGGTTAGGGTTAGGATCCCAAGGGTTATGGTTAGGGTTATGGGTAGGGTTATGGGTAGGGTTATGGGTAGGGTTATGGGTAGGGTTAGGGTTTGGATCCCTAGGGTTAGGGTTAGGGTTTGGATCCCTAGGGTTAGGGGTAGGGTTAGGGTTTGGATCCCTTTATCACCTTGATGGTGGGGGGTGGCTTATCAGTGACCTAGTGACCAGGACATTCTAATAAAAAGCTACCCCTAACACTAGGGATCCTAACCCTATCCCTAACCCTAACCCTAGCTAATTCTATTAATAGTGTGTTTTCTAGTTGATTTTGATGATTGGCAGCTGTCACACACTTCTCAGCATGCGTTTCAAAAACACAAACGCGGGAAAACGCCGCGTTTTCCCGCATTTTTTGGGGGGGCACAAAAACACATGCATCTAAATAACGCAGCGTTTGCATGCGTTTACATGCGTTTTTTTCACCACATGCGTTTTTTTTAAAACGCTGCAGATCAAAACGCAAGTGTGAAACCAGCCTTACATATTCAGAACCTTTGTATTTCTTCTTCATTTACTATAAAAGCTTCTCGGAGCATAAAAGTGCAACAGAAGAAGGTCTCGTATGGACAGTTTACATGGGAGAAACCTCACTTTGAGCAAATGAAAACATTACGTCTAATAGGAATCGGCAAGGCAAAGATGAAAAGGAAAGAACTTGGTATAGGAATTCCAGAAATAAAGACGGGTTGACATAAAGGAGTGAACCTTAAACACGTGGACTCAAGTTATATCTGAAGAATCAAGTAGCACAATTCAAGACGACACAGAAGCTACTAATGCACTAATAGATGTAGAGCGAGGAGGGGACATTCAGCAGCTAAAGGGGAAAGAAAGATATCCAGACACACAATGTGTAGGTGACCCAAGAGGATTGGGCTATGTACAGGAGCTTCCATGCCATCCCATTCTTAATCAAAAGCATTAGTATGGCGTTGGTCCCCACTATGCAGCTTCTATTCTTCTGGGAAGGCAATGTTTGTCTATCAGATGTCAGATATTGAAAAATGATCTGTCACAACACAGAATGCGTTTCCTCCAGAGTCCAGTGGTGGTAGCTTTATAACACTCAATATGACACTCGGCATTGTGCTTGGTGATGTAAGGCTGTATGCAGCTACTCAGCCACAAAGCACCCGGCAGGGGTGCAGTTATTGTGCCGATGCCAATACTAGAGGTCTGGACTCTGCATTTATGGAGTCAGCAGAGCGTTGGTGACTTTTCTGCCTTTTGCTCCTCAGCACTCGTCCCACCGCTCTGTAACATTACGTGGTCTCCACTTTGTGGTTGAGTTGCTGCGGTTTCCTCCACAGGTGATGGGGATCATTCAGGAGGGAAGAAAAGTCATGAACAAACTTGTTGCCCTGGTGGCTCCTATTACAGGACAGCACTGGTATCAATGAGCTTTTCAACCTTTCCCACATATCTTGCTTCAAACATAAAGATACCAAATGTAAATTTTTGGTGAAGAATCAACAACAAGTGGAACACAATTGTGAAGTTGAACGAAATGTATTGGTCATTTTAAATTTTTGTGGAAATTCAAAAACTGAAAAGTGGGGCGTGCAATATTATTCGGCCCCTTTACTTTCAGTGCAGCTAACTCACTCCAGAAATTCATTGTGGATCTCTGAATGATCCAATGTTGTCCTAAATGTCTAATGATGATAAATATAATCCACCTGTGTGTAATCAAGTCTCCGTATAAATGCACCTGCTCTGTGATAGTCTCAGGGTTCTGTTTGAAGCACAGAGACCATCATGAAGACCAAGGAACACAACAGGCAGGTCCGTGTTACTGTTGTGGAGAAGTTTAAAGCTGGATTTGGATACAAAATGATTTCCAAATCTTTAAACATCTCAAGGAGCACTGTGCAAGCGATCATATTAAAATGGAAGGAGTATCATACCACTGCAAATCTACCAAGACCCGGCTGTCCCTCTAAACTTTCATCTCAAACAAGGAGAAGACTGATCAGAGATGCAGCCAAGAGGCCATGATCACTCTGGATGAACTGCAGAGACCTACACCTGAGGTGGGACAGTCTGTCTATAGGACAACAATCAGTCGTACACTGCACAAATCTGGCCTTTATGGAAGAGTGGCAAAAAGAAAGCCATTTCTCAAAGATATCCATAAAAGTGTAGTTTAAAGTTTGCAACAAGCCACCTGGGAGACACACCAAACATGTGGAGGAAGGTGCTCTGCTCAGATGAAACCAAAATCAAACTTTTTGGCAACAATGCCAAACGATATGTTTGGCGTAAAGGCAACAACTCATCACCCTGAACACACCATCCCCACCATCAAACATGGTGGTGGCAGCATGGTTTGGGCCTGCTTTTCTTCAGCAGGGACAGGGAAGATGGATGGAGCCAAATACAGGACCATTCTTTAAGAAAACCTGTTGGAGTCTGTAAGAGACCTGAGACTGGGACTGAGATTTGTCTTCCATTCAAGACAATGATCTCAAACAAAGCAAAATCTACAATGGAATGGTTCACAAATAAACGTATCCAGGTGTTAGAATGGCGAAGTCAGAGTCCAGACCTCAATCCAATCGAGAATCTGTGGAAAGAGCTGAATCTGCTCTTCACAAACGATCTCCATGAAACCTCACTGAGCTCGAGCTGTTTGCCAAGTAAGAATGGGCAAGAATTTCAGTCTCTCTTTCAGTCTCCCCAAGTGACTTGCAGCTGTAATCGCAGCAAAAGGTGGCGCAAGTATTAAGTTAAAGGGGGCCGAATAATATTGCACGCCCCACTTTTCAGTTTTTGAATTTCCACAAAAAATTAAAACCACCAATAAATTTCGTTCAACTTCACAATTGTGTTCCACTTGTTGTTGATTCTTCACCAAAAATTTACATTTGGTATCTTTATGTTTGAAGCATGATATATGGGAAAAGGTTGAAAAGTTCCAGGGGCCGAATACTTTGCCAAAGCATTGTATTTTGTACGTTGACAGTGGTAACTTTGGAGTGGAGTAAATAAATAAAAAGGGGTAAAATAAGGAAAAATAACAGCAGAAGTAAAGGTCCTTAATCTTGCTCGATGGACTGTACACCCATCCTGGTTTTGTCATGGATGCACAATTGCTTCTCTCGTTACTGTTAGGTTATGGTCACAACCAGAAGACGTCATAGAGGAAATCCACAGCAGCCAAGCTGCACCATATTGGACAGGTTCTGGTGTAAATATACATCTATCCTCATCTGTCCCGCACTAAAGTCATCACATGTGATTGGCTGCAGTGGTCACATGTGAGATTATTTCTGGAGGTTGGAAACACCAAGGCCGGCAGAGCACCAAATAAGAGTTGCCACTGGAGCTCCAGTTGGGTTTTTTGCCAATTCTAACTTCCGGGGAAATCTCATCAATTGCTCATATCTCATTCATATTGCTGCTGCTGCTCCATCTTACTGCAGATTTCTGTCTGAAAAGCCATAGCAAATCCAGTATGTGTGAACGTACCCTTACAGTAGCTACGCTATGGCCACTGCTTAAAATAAGCCACCAAATAATGGGGCATAAACAGATCACAAAGGCAGACTACACCAACTTACAAGTTCATCTGCCGCAGCGTTCGTCATTTTCAAGCTGCATGAAATGTTATTACTCCTATCAATTTAAGAGACCTTTTTGACAGAGGCTAAAAAACCACTAACACAAATGTGAACAGAACCGTATCAAAATTGTACCTTTTAACAAGCCGAGCACTTGGGTGCCAATTACCGGATTGACCAAGAAACCAAGAATAGACATTAATCCAATGGAAGCAAACAAGAAAAGTTCCTTTTGGAGGACAGAGTAGAAATCTGAGGAAGTTACACAGAAAATCTCATGTTTCTGTAACTTTTCATATATTTGCTGAAATTGAAATCCCCCAGTGAGAAATGCATGATTCAAGTGACTAATCCGCATGAATATTGGCACCACATTGCACATTTTCAAGGTTTCATCTTCTATCTAGTCTTAGATTTACGTGTAACCAGCTTTGACATGTAATATGGATGTAATTTGCAGGGTATGTTACACAAACAAGCATCTTTGAAAGAAATTTTGTTGCGGACCCCGCTGAGAAAACCACTCTGCATTCTCCTAACAGCAGGTATATACTTTGTGTAAGCGGGCAGGTTAGGCGCGGTGGATTGGATAGTTAAATGATTTGCAAATGAAGAGATCATGTATTTGGCGAAATAAACCCACCATTATTCCTCATCAGGTAAGCCTACACCCTTGTCTCACCACTTAATGCTAAAGAGACATTTGTAAAGGGATATTCACCCAAAAAACAGAATTAGACTTATTGGTAATTCGATTTCTAGGAACCCTCCATGACAGCACCATAGGAGGATACTCCCAGCCCTAATAGGCAAAGGAAACACAAAGCGGTCAAATAGCCTCCCACTTCCTCTCTCCAGTGTTTTTATAAAAGGACTACATCGGTATGAATGCTTCAATATTTATTTACATCACCCAAATAAAACAACAAACAATAGGGTGGGATTACCAATGCTGTCGTGGAGGGTTCCTAGAAATCGAGTTACCAGTAAGACTAATATTATATTTTCTCTAGTCACTCTCCATGACAACACCATAGGAGGAATGCCAAAGAATCATTTTTAGGGAAGGCCAATGGTCTGGAGAATCTTTCTTCCAAAGGCCAAATCGGTATTAGGACATTAAATCTAGTCTGCAATGTTTTGAAAAAGTATGGACCGAGGACCAGGTGGCAGCTCTGCAGATCTGCTCGATAGACGATGGCCCTCTCAGCCCATGAGACTGATACAGCTCTGATGGAGTGTGCGGCAAACTTCTCTGGAGGTACCAAGTTTTGGTTTTGGTAAGCTCCACATATTGCCTTCTTATTCCAATTTGCAATCATGCTCTTCAAAGCCTCCTTTCACTTATTTTTTCCAAAGTGTTGTATGAAGGTATTCTGGTCCTTCCTCCATCGTCTTGACCTTTGAAGATAGTGAATGACTGTTCTTCATACGTACAGGAGTATTAAACTCCTTTTCTTTACTATTGGATGGGTTTTGACGAAAAGAAGGAAGTACGATTTCTTGGGACCTATGGAACTCTGAGGTTGCCTTAAAAAAAGGATGGATCTAGGCAGAAAACAATTCTGTTCACTAAGGTTCTTAAGTAGGGTTCTCTGAGAGGGCCTCTAGTTCACCCACTCTTCTTGCTGTTGTGATGGCCACCAGGAAAGCTGCTTTCTAAGTTAATTTATCCAAATCTATAATCTCTAGAGTTTCAAATGAAGGTATTATGAGGCCTTTGAGAACCACGTTCAGTCCCAGGCTGGGACCAAATTGGGAACCCTAGGTTGTAGAGGCTGCAATCATAAATCTTCTCACACAGCGATGGTCAGCTAGGGTCTGATCAAAGTACGAGCTGAGGGTTGCAACTCTTTCTCCAGCCTGCTCTCTAAAACCTCTAGCCTTTAGGATGATGGATTTAGAAGCCAAATTGCAAGCTCTAAGGCTTGAGGATCTGGGTGACAAATCAGTCCTTGGTGGAGAAGGTTGCTGGGAGAATCAGTGAGCCATCCACCTTTAAATTGTTCAGAGCGCCGGACCAGCTTCTTTTTGGCCAATGAGGCACTACTAGTATGGTCTTTGTCTTGTTTCTCCTGATTTTCTGCAATGTCTTTGGAAGAAGAGGAATCGGAGAGAATGCATATGCCAAATTGAAGTTCCAGCGGTGGGAGAAAACATCCACTGCAGGCAGCGTCGGACTGGAGTAGCTTGGGCCCACCAGAGAAAATCATTCTAAGGGCCCACCATGCTTAAGGGGTACTAGCTACAGAGTCTTCCCTTAGCTTCCATCTAGTCAAGCACCCTTATCGGCAGCAGATAATTTTGTTTAAACAAGACAAGTGCTGCGGAGAACAATGATATTCTATAAGCACAGAAAGATTGTATTAACTAGACATGTGTCACATACACACACTAGACATGACACATACACACCCCATTCACACGCTAGACTAGACACAGGATACATACACGTGACACACCAGTCACACGCTAGACACAGGATACGTACACGTGACACACACCAGTCACACGCTAGACACATGACAGCTGCTAGGCTTTGAAAAAAAAAAAAAAAAAGGTACGCTAGGCAGTCTCTGTCGCTGGCCACAGAGCACCGCAGGATGACCTCCCCGTCTCCCATAAGGACAGGAGAAAAGCACCAGAGAGAGGAAGTGTGTGAGTATGCGGTGGTGGTGGTGGGGGATTTCTGACCTCTGTTTTTCCTGTCCCTATTAGGGTGGAGAGTATCCTCCTATGGTGCCGTCATGGAGGGTGACTAGAGAAGAAAAAAAAAAGTTATCCGCTGTGCGAATGATTGGGGACAACTTATTGATGGCTGGGGGTCCTAAAGCAGCCATCCTGAGCCCTGAGAACAAAGGTTCTTCAGTCTCATTCTCAATGGAGCATGATCCGCTTCAACCATACTCATTGTCTATGGGACAACCAAGTGCAAGTCCTCTGGACCACGCATGGAGCAGAGGTTGAGTATGCACACCTCCGCTGATCAGGACAGGCATCCAGAGACCCATTACTGAGCATTCAAAGCTCCAATTTTTAGTACTGTTGGGGGATCACAGTCAGATTACCAAGTCAACCTTGATTATAAGTTGACTTTATTTTTGGGGGATAACCCTTTAGAAGAGTCTATGCCTCTTGGACACTCAACAAGAAACCTTATGAGGATTAAACAGGATTCTTCCACCATTCTCAGCAGTGGAGACAAGAGCTGTTGTACTGTACACAGCTCTAATTCTGAGCAGCCAGCTTTTGTATGGCACAAAACATTGAGATATTAGCACACAAATGAAAAAATAAACTAATAGAGGATAGTCACTGAGGAACAGTCATAGGATATATATGGAGATTTCCCTTTACAGAATTTTTCAGATTCATCCAATGTACAAAAGGTATTCTATTCAGACAGGAGTTATTGCTTTCTTGTAGATACATTAGTGGATCAAGGGAAGAAAGAAAAAAAGGCTTTGAAAAAAAAACAAAGAATTAAAAGGTGCAATCCCAACAATCACTTAAAAAGATAAAGTCCCTGTGAAATTCGCTATTTTTTAGGGTGGTGTTTCCAGCAACACAATGTTTTGTGAAACGCCGAAGGAGCTGCAACACTTCGCTAGAGCTGCAGATCCTTCATTTTCAGGATCTAGTTGTTAACACCAAAAAGCGTTCACATTAGTGATGAGCAAACGAGCTCGGATAAGGTATTGTCTAACAAACAAGCAAATCCTGCATGTGTTGCGGATGTCGAACAGCCACAAGACATGTAGGCACGGAGGCTCAACACATTTTTTGAGAACTCCGAACTCACTCGGTTAGCACCTGAGCATGCTCTGGTAACACCTTTGCTTTCACACTTCCTTCCCAGATACTGCCAATCACAGCCCAGCATCTGCAAGATCAGTTGATGTGATTGGCAGTGTTTGGGAGGGAGGGGTGAAAGCACATGCTCCAGAGAAGACTGAAGAAAAACCAGTTGAACAAAAAGAAGAAATTTCACATGCAGCGCTCTAAAAGTAACAAATATGAATATCTCTGCAATGGAGTGACGCGGCTCAAAATGGAAGAGAGTGTCAAGAATCAGGGGAGAGCGGAGATTTTTACAAGGTATTTAACTCAATCTTTTGAGCAAGTAACATTATGAAATATTGACTTTGCAGGACATTTTTGAAAGGCCACTCCACTGAGTAGTCCCTTGTGGACCTACCATTAAAGAAAAAAAAAATGAATTATGTGGGGGTGGTAGGGCAGCCTGAACTGGAGAAGAGGACACCTATTACAACGTTTACATACAAATGTGCATAGCCACGATCGTCATGAATCTGATCATCCAGAGCTTTCTGACTGATAGATAGTTCATTTGGGCGAGTCGTTATCCAGTGTACCTTTCCAATTTTTACCTTTTAAATTCTGCAATGATCTGAAAATAGTCAGCCATGTGAAAAAGAAAAAAAAAAATTATATCCTACTAACATTTCACAATGGAATCAAAGGAGTTAAAAAGAGATCGGTATTGTGAATTTCGATCATCATACTCTGCATTCAGAAACCCCAAGTGGTGGAAAGCCGAAATCCAAAAGGTTTTTCTCATTTGAAGAGAAGCAAATGACTCCAGTTTCTAGGCAACTAAAGAGAAATCCCAGAGAGAGAGGGAGAGAATAGAGATGAATAAAACAGCATATTGCTAGCTGCCTCTCGAAAACAAATTCATTGCTATTGATGGGACCCAGCATGGTCATTGCTAAAACGCTGGATTTATTTACCACTTCTTCAGGTGGCACTGTACAGAATGTCACTCAATGCTTCCGATGAAGATCTTTACTCGGAGAACCAAACCCAAGGACCACAACAACTTGAGACTAAACGCTCAGAAAAACAAGGTTGCAGAAAACCAACTTATCTAGAGTTCAAGCCAACAAGAAGAAGAAAAGCTACTGTATATCAAAATACTTTTGAAGGATAAGCAAGTATGGCGCAGGATTCAGCATCCACCAACGCGAAGCAATAACTGTCAAAACAACAGAGGACTTTGTACTAACTTTTATTTTTATAGGAAAGCGAAATTCAAGAACCTGCTGGATCGACACCATCAAGAGCAACCTGGGAATAACCACTGACGCAGGATTGGAACTACATGACGAGCGATGATAGATAGAATGATAGTCTTCTTACTCAACTGAACGCATAAGAGTGTTTTCAAAACAAATAAGTTGTTTTTATTGGACTCTCTGACATTGGCAGGGTTGGACCAGGATGCACATCAGGCGGAAGCCTGCCTATCAGTGGCGCGGGTGGGGTTAGATTTCTGATTATTGCGGAATCTGAGAAAACTCTGTTACCCAGTAAATTACAGTTGTGTGAAAAAGTGTTTGCCCCCTTTAGACAAAGATAAGAAGTAACAAAATGCAGTTTTCAAATGAAGGTCTTTATTAAGGGAAAAAGAAATCCAAACCCACAGGGTCCTGTGTATAAATCCCAGTGTTGAACCATTATAGCTGGTATATAGGCATGACAGGACAGCATTGACTCTGCACCTTCCCTTGAGAAAGCAACACATGAAGCTCGCGTCGGATAGTGGTGGTGGGTCCATCCAGTCGTTCCCTAACTATGGGCAAGCATGTTATTTGATACTGATTAGCACGTCACTTTAGCCCCATTTGCACCTTCTATGTATATGAATTAACATTATCTTGCTCAGCTATAATGGTTCAACACTGGGATTTATACACAATGTTGGTTGCTGTAGATCTTTTGCTCTGGTTTAACTGTGATCCCCTAATTAGTTTTTCCTCCTTATTAGACCTACTTGTAATGATGATGACTTTTTTGAAATTTTATAAAATTAGATTTTTAAGCTTTAATCTTTGGCTTGGTAGTTTTGTTACTCCAATTTTTTTTAGTGCTTTTTTTTTTTTTTTTTTTTACCAGCGACAAAAAAAATTAGCGTATCTGGGTCGGGGAGAGGGCATGACAAGCAGTAGCGTTCGCTACGCCAAAAATCTTACCCAGCAGGGACTGGAGTTGGAGTAGGGTTTGTGGCAAGGCTCACACCAAGTTGTACACCGCTTGTCCGACACATCCAATTTATGAAGAGGTGTACACCTCTTCATGAATCAGAATCGTCTGACTCCAGAATACCACCGCATCAAGACCTTGGTCCCCTATTCTTCAAGACCAGCGATTCTCTCCCCGGTCTTTAGGGCGTGTTGGCGCAAACGCTCCAGTCTATTTAAAAGGCACATTCTTCTTCATGAACTAAGAACGGCAAACAATTGGTGTACACCTCGGCATCAACCTCGCCACAAACCATACTCCAAAATGTATATGTTTTTTAAATTAGCCAATTCAGAAACCTCTTCATGTTCTTGGCCACCAGAGCTACAAAATAATCAGATTTCACAGGCAGCTACTGGGTTAAGGAGAAAAGTAATCTAGCAAATCTCACATGTAACTTAATAACCGGTTTCATCACCTTTAGAAGCTATAATTGCAATCAAACTCCTCCAATAATTTGCTATCACACTTTTCCAACACTGTTTACAGAACTGCAATAATTCAGTCACATCAGTAGATATTTCTGTGAATTCCTCAATTCACATCCTGATTGCTTTCAAGAAAGCCTTGGACTGGCCTAGAAAATATTATTACTCCTCAGATGTATGATCGGCTTCGTGTTTTGAGTCACTGTAAGCTGAAGAGTAATTGGGTTATGTAGATAGACAGATGACGGGATATTTTGCACTTTTGACTCATCTGTTCGTTGATCATTATCGAGAACTGCCAAACTGCTTGGAGACCATCCAGAGGTTTTATTCCTTCCAATGCAACGCAAGAATAGAATTTTTCATATCTGTAGTTGTCACCTTTCCCATAGTGAATAATTGTTGGGCATAGTTAATGAATTTATGGGTTGTCCAAAATGGTACATTTTCTTTCGACTGCAGCATCATATAAAGATTTCGCTCTAAAATTGGTCATCGCCCATAACTTTGTAAGTGGAGGAAAAATGTTGCGCTGCAATATAAAGACTCGTAGAGATACAGATTCAGACTCGTAGAGGTGCAGACATAAAAAGGAGTAGAACAGTTCCACATAATCCAAACCGTCCGGCATGGAATCTGCCACAAATCAGCCGGTAAGAAGATATCCTGGCTCGGAATAGACAGATTGAGGAGAGAGCAGTTTCCAAACCAGTTGGGTGATGGAACATCTAGCCGCTAGGAACAGAATATAGTACAGACCCACCAGACACGGTACGGCACAACTTGCCAAACGGGCGATATACTTTATCTTTCGAATGCCTCATTCATGTAAGATTTTGATCCTAAAATGCTGCACATCCTCAAATTTTACTTTTTTTTTTTGTCCAACGTGCAAAGAAGGTGTAAAGTGTCTAAAATAAAATTAGGGGAACGAGATATACTCCACTTTTTCCATCTCCATTCCCAAAAGAACTCTGGAACATTTTCCATACCAAATCACTGATTTTTTTCCCCACCAATTCCACGGGAATTTTCACTTCTTTACAAAAAAAAAAAACAAAAGTAAAAGATTGTCCGATTTATTTATTTATTTTTTTTAATGGCAGATGTGAAGAAATAACTTCCGCTCGTCTAAGACGGTTGCGCGTACTGAAGTGGTTACGAAGGTCTTTCTACGCATCCATGACTACTACATTCAATCACTGGCCACAGCGATATTGGGAGCACGGTTGGTGCGTGACCACTAAGATAAGCTAGAGCAGCAGTCACGTATGGATAATTGGAGCATCACCACTACAGGGCGGCTAATAAACACCGGTGGGACCACCAGAATGGAAGATTTACCAAGTTAGTCATTTTGAGATTTCATAAAAATCTCCAGCTATACAAACAAATCTAAACACAACCTATCTAAAGGGATTGTCCACTACATTATGATCCCTATAACAGGTAATCAAAATCAGAACGATGGGGGTCCAAAACCCAGAACCCTCACCAATCAACTGTTACCAGCGCAGACAACAGCCGGATGTATACAGGTGAACTGGAACAACACTGCTCTGTATACTGTCAAAGATGAGACGTGTTTCTCCGATATTGATGACCAATCCTGAGGATAGATCAGCAACACGACCAACCCCTTTATGTGGGAACCAAGTCTTCCTTTAGATAGACATCACAGGAATGAAGAAAGCAACCAGCAACACTCTACCAACAGACAGAGTCATAAGCTCCAAGGAACCCACCTGAAAACAATCCAGTAATCAGTGGAAGAAAGTGTCCAAGTCCCGGGTGAAAAAGTAAAACAAACCTTTCATACGGCAGAATAAATTAACAACGTTTTGACCTATCAAAAAAGTATTTACCAAGTACTTGATAAAGATCTTTTTGCTAGGTCGAAACGTTGTTACCTTTTATATGTCAGAATGAATTTTGTTTTACTTTTTCACCCGGGACTTGGACTCCGACTTTTACTACTTACTTACCTTTAGATACAATCTAGAGTGGTCTGTAGTTCGCGGAATGTTTTTTTTTTTTTTCACTTATTAGGTGGAGTTTTCACTATTGTATTGCACAGGTGTATAAAAGGAGATGGTTCCCACATCATGAAAGCAGCCGGGTTACACAACAGATCCCAGCATTCTACGTTTCCTCCCATTACTGAGTCTTTGTTGTAACTTTGGTGAACAAGAGGCATATGGCTAAGAAATTACCATGTAGCAATGTGTGCATCTGTAGCTGTGCACCCTTCCATCACTATACGCAATATCCTATGCAATCGCCTGCCTCCGTGCAATAAAACTCAGTGTATGTTTAGATAGCAAAAAACCTGCTGAGAGATTCCCTGTCATGAAAAGTTAAGGTTCGACCTATGTAATCTAAGAGCAGCATGGTGTAGCGTTAGAGACCCCGATTCCAGTGATGTGTCACTTAGTCGGCAGGGTTTTTGTTTCTATAAAAATCAAGGTTTTATCAGCAGGAGATTATCACTATATAACAGGACTAGGTGTCTCCAGCCTCCTGGTACAATACCACCCCCACCACTGCTTGGCAGCTTTCGGTGTACACTGCACATTGACAGAAAGATGCCAATCAGTTGTATAGGTGGGGTTATACACAGCACAGCATTCAGAGCACAGCATTCAGAGCACAAGCTTGGCCGCTGGAATTCATCCAATATCCAGATCGAATACTAGAGGATGCAGCCATCTTTAGTCTAATGTGTATGGGTACATCTATACAACTACATGAACGCGTCCTTAAAATAAATGCAAACTTAAAGCTCACTCATCATCCCAAGGTCTTAGTCCTGTTAAAATAGATCTCTCATGGACAACCGCTTTAAATGACTTATTTCTCCAGGTCCAGCGCAGTTTTTCTGCCACTGCCCGTCTTTCTTTACTGTCTGTAGAGATGATGTGAAGACTATAGCGCACTGGACTGCTGCAGCCAATCACTGGACTCAGCAGCTCTGGCTATGTAGACAGTACCGGTCGCATGATTGGCTGCAGCGGTCACGTGTGGTATGGTGAAAGAGAGACGGGAGAAGCAGCGGAGAGGTTGTGTTCTACCAAGGGAAGGCGAGTAACGTCTACGCGCCAATGATTAAATATTAATTTATCTCATATCATTAAAAAGGGAGTAAGATCCGCCAACATTTAATTCTAGGTTTCCATGCACTTTCTGCCATCCCCCAGACCTCTTACATAAAACGTCATTCACTTTGCAGCTAGAAATACAGAGGATATGCCTATTTTTACACTTACCGGGTTATTCCAAGCTGTTTAAAATGCAGAGACAATGTTCACTCGCTGCAAAAAGCAATTGCCATTTTCACATAACTAATTATTTATTTACTTCGCACTGTACTAATACAGTAAAGGATCTGCTGATTGACAGGACAAGGAAGCAAAACCGCGTTCTCATACATCTATATAAATATGCATAAAAACATTCAATTATCTGCAAACACGCACCTCGGCTACAGAAACACTGATTGCACCTCAGAGCTACAGGGATCACAGAAAAGCCATAGGGTGAGAAATGAAAGCGCAGTTGTAAGTGTTGGTATCATGACAACAGAAGAAGTGTGGAGTACAGTTTATTGAGACGCAGCCATGCGGACCGCTCCTTTATTAAGATTCTAGACGGTGAAATGAATACATTGTGTCTGGAGATTGTTACATGCCAATGTCAGGAGAGATCTATAAAGCCCGATTGCGAAGATCAGATTAGATTTTGCTCGTTGGACAGATTTTTAACGGCCCAGATGCTACAAAGAAACCTGAAAAGAGGTAATGGCGAAACTTAAAAGCGTACCTGCCTCTTCACACTGAATAAAAAAATCCTGGTGCTCTCAAGCCCAGAAGAGGTTAAATTCCCACACTAACTCAGGGTCCACCATTTGTGAGCGGTTCATCTTCTACTTCCTTTCCCAAACTTTTCAACATGCAACTGCTTTTTTCTAATGGCTCATCAGCCCAGAACTGAAAGCCCGTCACTTAAGCTTGCATGCCGACAGACAGGAGAGCATGAGCAGAGATAAAAGGCCCGCCCTTACCTCCAGCAGCGAGACAAAAGGCCCGCCCTTACCTCCCACAGCGTGACAAAAGGCCCGCCCTTACCTCCGGCAGCGAGACAAAAGGCCCGCCCTTACCTCCAGCAGCGAGACAAAAGGCTCGCCCCGCCCTTACCTCCGGCAGCGAGACAAAAGGCCCGCCCTTACCTCCGGCAGCGAGACAAAAGGCTCGCCCCGCCCTTACCTCCAGCAGCGAGACAAAAGGCTCGCCCCGCCCTTACCTCCAGCAGCGAGACAAAAGGCTCGCCCCGCCCTTACCTCCAGCAGCGAGACAAAAGGCTCGCCCCGCCCTTACCTCCAGCAGCGAGACAAAAGGCTCGCCCCGCCCTCACCTCCAGCAGCGAGACAAAAGGCCCACCCAGCCTTACCTCCCCTAGGCGAGACAAAAGGCCTGCCCTTACCTCCTTCAGCGAGACAAAAGGCTCGCCCCACCCTTACCTCCCACAGCTAGAAAAGGCTTGCCCTTACCTCAGGTATCAAGACAAAAAGGCCCATCCTACCTCCCGCAGTGAGACAAAAGGCCCACCCTCACTTCCTTTAGAGAAACAAACATATCCTCTCATTTCCTATAGAAAACCATGATCCGCCCTCAATATAGAGAGAAAGGACCAACTTTGCTTCCTACAAAAAAAAAAAAAAAAAAAAAATCGCCTCCACTTCCTTTAGGCCTCTTTCACATTTCCGTCGGCCCGACGGACGTTGTGAAAATAGTGCACAACTTTTGTAGCGGATGCAGTTTTCAGACGCATCCGCTGCCCATTATGAGTTCCGGGGATGAGGGGGCGGAGTTCCAGCCGCGCATGCGCAGTCGGAAATGGCGGTTCCGATGGACGAAAAAGCGTTACATCGAACGTTTTTTCGTCACGACGCATCCGTTGCACGACAAATGCGACGTGTGGCCATACGTCGCAATGCGTCGCTAATGCAAGTCTATGGAGAAAAAACGCATCTTGAGAGCAACTTTTCAGGATGCGTTATTTCTCCAAAATGACGCATTGCAACGTTAGCCAAACGACGGAAGTGTGAAAGAGGCCTAAGAGAGACAAATACCCGCCCTCACTTTCTCTACAAGGGCATGATCTACCCCCACTTACTGAAGACACAAAGGCCTGCCCTTCCTGCAGAAAAACAAAATCCACCCCCACTTCAGGGAGAAAGGCCCACCCCACACTTACTGTAAAGATAAAGGCCCTGCCCATAGACACCATCACATTCACCAATTTGCCTAGCTGGAGCGTTAAGGCTGAGCACTACGGTCCTTACTTTAGAGGAGCACTGGAAGTATAAATCTTGCCTCGTAAAATACTGAATCACACATGCAAGTTTTTCTGTAGAAGCTCAAAACTGAACATGTGACTGTTCCTTGTGATCCGACCCATTCTCCCACAAATCCAGATCCTCTGACACTGCATTTGGCATATTCCAAAGGTTGTCCCCTTTACTCTGTCACATTTTTAGGCCGGGGGGTGGACAATTGACTGGCCATGAACACACCCAGTGAGGTGATCATTGAGTTCTTTAGGGAGCAGATGTCTGGCATGAACCTAAGCAATGTAAGCCAGACATCTGTGATGGGTTATTTCTTGGCGAGCAAAAAACACTGCTAGGTTCAAGTGACAACCCAAATTGCACATTAAATGCAAAAGCACCTAGCCCGAGACAATTAAGTTTCCTTTATTTTCTAGTTTGATGGCCTCCTTCCAAGGCAAGCGCACCGAGCTGTCAACGGGAAGGTTCTTCCACACCGTTCTCCTCCCAACGTTATGCAGATGAAACACCGAGCCATTAGTATAACCTGCATATCTTACAGCAACTGCTCGAGAGTTAAATCTCCTGTTTACGGAGACAACAGTAGCGGCACGTTGCGATTCTTCTACACTCTTCGTTCCCCCCACAATGTCACCAGCATTTCTCTCATCACAGAGTGACAGGTCAGCACAGAACAAACAATGCATCTCTCCCACACATCAAAGAGGAGCTTTCATGATGTGAGCGATGCGTGATGTTCCAGGTAGATAATTATTGGTACCTCTCGTCAAGGATTCAGGACTTCGAAGCTTTCATCATGAGAACCGCTATACAGTCTTCTCCAACCAGTACAAAATACAAAAACGCAAAACTTTGGTCCCAATCTCTCGGCTTATTTCACTTTAGGCAAAAAGCAATATTATCATATGCAAAAAAGAAGATCTACCCATTTATTTATCACTGGCCAAACAGCTTCAACATTTGCCGGAGAGTCGGCCTTAATCTATTTTCTACATGGAAAACTAATTTTTAAATCATTTGGCCATAATAAAAGATCAAAACCAATTAATATAGCCACGTACTTGAGGTATAGCACAATAAACTGTACAAAAAACAACAACAAAAAAACAAACAAACATAACCTAACAAACATAGTACATGCAGATTTCAACTCAGGACACTGCCATGGCCAACTAAGTACTGGTATCAAACACTAAAAAATAAAAATAAAATATCCATGACAGTTGTGTGTTCCCTTCTTCATCCCAGTCAACGATAATAATTGTCTTGGCAGATTTGAAGTCTATACCTTACATAGTAATCTAGCTAGAATGGTTGCTAGAAGACATCCAAGATCAACTGAGGGACAGGAGAAGACACAAACGAAGGGAAGTAGTGAGAAAACTATAGAAATGTGCTTCTCCATATTGATCAAACGCATGAAATACTCAGAAGGCATAAACCAATCTGGACAAAAAAAAACAAAAAAAACAAGATGTGATGGGGCATCTTTATTTTCAACATGCCCAACCATTTTTTTTCCCTTGTCAGAAAAGCCAGAGGCATTCAAACCCACAGATTTCTCCCTATTGTTCCAAAATAAGATAACATACACATAGGCATGAACCATGAACAGCTATAAAAAGAAAAAAAAAAATAGTCTAGTCCCCTGATGCAAAGTGTAAACCAGACTTGATCAGCAAACAAATCAAGAATTTAAAATAAAAATCTTCCAAGAATTTGTTTTTTTTTTAAGCTGACGAGTTTTTGCTGTGACTGGCTCTTGAGGTTGGCTTTTCCACAGATATCAGATCTCAAGATAAAAAAATCAGTCTACTCTGGAGATTGAGCCTTTATCTCTTGAGGCACAGATAGTGCTTCCTTTTCTTTCATGGGGGTCTACAAGAACTAGTGATGAGTGAGCGTGCTGGGATAAGGTGTTATCGGAGCATGCGCGGGTGATAACAGAGTGTCTTCGGCATGCTCGGAAAATATATGTTCCGAGTCCCCGCGGCTGCATGTCTCGTGGCTGTTCGACAGCCGCAACACATGAGGGGTTACCTAACAAACAAGCAATCCCTGAAAGTGTTGCTGCTGTCTAACAGCCGTGAGACATGCAGCCGCGGGGACTCGGGACATATTTTTTTTCGAGCGCGCCGAAGACACTCGGTTAGCACCTGAGAATGCTGCAATAACACCTTATCCGAGCATGCTCACTCATCATTACAAGGAACAGCAACAACATTTCTATACTAATGCAGGTTAATCCTGTACTAGTTATATCCACAAATGCATTTTACATTACCAGTATCCCCATTGTAATGGTCTCCTATAGGGGCAGTTATGCGTCTACCTGCTTGTACATTGTTGTGGATCGTGATCCATCTCAACGACAGGTCAAGTTGTTGAACTCGTCAGTCCACTGAACAAGAAGCGGCGTTATGAGGATCTGCCTGCATTTATTTGGGCTTGTGATTGCATTTTGCTTTTTTCTTTCAGGCATTACATATTATATGACCTTTTTTACATTGGTTTATGTATACCACATGTGTATTTTTTTATGTTTGTAGATAATACCATCAAGTCCACCTTCAGCTTCCAGGCAGCATCATTAAAGTCCTTTCCATAGAAGAGGCTCCACTACAAAATATCTGAAGGGCTCTCAAATCTTTTTGTGATACCGGTAATGCATGGTGTAATCATCTCTCACAAAAGTAAAAGGATTTTTTTTTTTTTTTTTTTTTAATTAGGGTGTCGCCCAATATAGAAAGCTGAAACCTGAAGAGCAGATGGCATTGTAATAATCAACTACAAAAGCGCTTAAGCATCAAAAACCTCTTAGGCCTTCATATTGTTGCAGAATGCGCGGCACTGCCCATCTTTTACCATTTTCTTGGCGTAGATTTTTTTTTTTTTTGGGCACTGTTCTGAGCTGAGGGGGAACCCCCAGCCAGCTGGCGAAACATACGTTTCTAGACTACTGTGCCACCCCAGCGAAACTCTCCAACTAGTCTGTAATCTAATGAACACAATCTCACCGGCGCTACCCGAGAGGTCAAGTGTTCATGTTCATCCACGAGAGGGTACAATGGTAAAGGAGACATTCGGGAATATCTCAGTCCCAACAACAGCCAAGAGCAGCCATAAAGCAGAAGGAATTGGGCAAAATGAACAGCAGCTCACCAAAAAGTTTAGAAGATTGCAAGTGAACGTTGGGCAGTACTGGTTCTCCTTAAAGAGACCGATCGGGTTTGTATGAAGTCTTACAGGGAATGCACTATGGGGGAAGGGGAGGAAAAAAAAATAGTATAAAAATTAGCTCTTTGGCAAAATATACTCGCACAAGTATCAACTAGGAGACATCGCAACTGTAAGTCAATGTCCAACCTTTTAATGAGCCTTGCAACATGACCAGGGATGAATGCCAAGCCAGAAACCCATCCACAGGCTGCTGTTTCAGGGTGTTTGCTCCTAATCAGTGTCGAACAGAGTAAGATAAAACAGCTACCTGTAGAAGAGTCTCTGGCTTGGTAGTTATCCCTAGTCATTTTGCAAATAGTTGAGGAAAAAAATTAATGCAGTCCTAGTCCGACATCCAAACCAGCGTAGATTTCACTTCTGCATTTGGCATGCTAGGCACCCCTTAGATATAAAAGGGAATCTGTCCGTATGATCAATCCCCCCCCAAACCCACACATACAGGTCTGGTGAAATTTAGGAGACCACTGCAAAATGTTCAGTTTGTCTGATTTTTCTCTTTATTGGGATATTTTTGAGTAAGATTTAAATTGTTATTTTATTCTATAAAAACTTCTGACAACATGTCTCCGAAGTTCCAAGCAATACAGTTATATGAAAAAGTTTGGGCACCCCTATTAATCTTAAGCTTAATGTTTTATAAAAATTGGTTTTTTTTGCAACAGCTATTTCAGTTTTATATATCTAATAACTGTTGGACACAGTAATGTTTCTACCTTGAAATGAGGTTTATTGTACTAACAGAAAATGTGCAATCTGCATTCAAACAAAATTTGACAGGTGCATAAGTATGGGCACCTCACCAGAAAAGTGACATTAATATTTAGTAGATCCTCCTTTTGCAAAAATAACAGCCTCTAGTCGCTTCCTGTAGCTTTTAATGAGTTCCTGGATCCTGGATGAAGGTATTTTTGACCATTCCTCTTTACAAAACAATTCCAGTTCAGTTAAGTTTGATGGTCGCCGAGCATGGACAGCCCTCTTCAAATGATCCCACAGATGTTCAATGATATTCAGGTCTGGGGACTAGGATGGCCATTCCAGAACAGTGTAATTGTTCCTCTGCATGAATGCCTGAGTAGATTTGGAGCGGTGTTTTGGATCATTGTCTTGCTGAAAGATCCATCCCCTGCGTAACTTCAACTTTGTCACTGATTCATGAACATTATTATCAAGAATCTGCTGATACTGAGAGGAATCCATGCGTCCCTCAACTTTAACAAGATTCCCGGTGCCGGCATTGGCCACACAGCCCCAAAGCATGATGGAACCTCCACCAAATTTTACTGTGGGTAGCAAGTGTTTTTCTTGGAATGCTGTGTTTTTTTTGCCGCAATGCATAACGCCTTTTTGTATGACCAAACAACTCAATCTTGGTTTCATCAGTCCACAGGACCTTCTTCCAAAAAGAAATTGGCTTCTCCAAATGTGCTTTTGCATACCTCAGCCGACTGTTTGTGGCGTGCTTGCAGAAACGGCTTCTTTCGCATCACTCTCCCATACAGCTTCTCCTTGTGCAAAGTGCGTTGTATAGTTGACCGATGCACAGTTACACCATCTGCAGCAAGTTGATGCTGCAGCTCTCTGGAGGTGGTCTGAGGATTGTCCTTGACTGATCTCACCATTCTTCTCTGCCTTTCTGATGTTTTTCTTGGCCTGCCACTTCTGGCCTTAACAAGAACTGTACCTGTGTTCTTCCATTTCCTTACTATGTTCCTCACAGTTGAAATTGACAGGTTAAATCTCTGAGACAGCTTTTTGTATCCTTCCCCTGAACAACTATGTTGAATAATCTTTGTTTTCAGATCATTTGACAGTTGTTTTGAGGAGCCCATGATGCCACTCTTCAGAGGAGATTCAAACAGGAGAACAACTTGCAAGTGGCCACTTTAAGTAGCTTTTCTCATGATTGCATACACCTGGCTATGAAGTTCAAAGCTCAATGAGGTTACAAAACCAAAAAAAGTGCTTTAGTAAGTCAGTAAAAAGTAGGTAGGAGTATTTAAAACAAGAAAATGATAAGGGTGCCCATACTTATGCACCTGTCACATTTTGTTTGAATGCAGATTGCACATTTTCTGTTAGTACAATAAACCTCCTTTCAAGGCAGAAACAATACTGTGTCCAACAGTTATTAGATATATGAAACTGAAATAGCTGTTGCAAAAAAAACAATTTTTATAAAACATTAAGCTTAAGATTAATAGGGGTGCCCAAACTTTTTCATGTAACTAATTTTTGCATTTTTTTTTCTGACAAAGAAAAATGGTCAAAATAAAAACAAAACAGCGCTTTCTGACCTCAAATAATGCAAAGAAAACAAGTTCATAATCATTTAGAAACAAGAATACTAATGTTTTAACTCAGGAAGAGTTCAGAAATCAATATTTTGTGGAATAACCATGATTTTTAATCACAGCTTTCAAGCGTCTTGGCATGCTTTCCACCAGTCTTTCACACAGCTTCTGGCGCAAAAATGTAAGCAGTTCTTCTTTGTTTGATGGCTTGTGACTATCCATCATCCTCTTGATTACATTCCAGAGGTTTTTAATGGAGTTCAGGTCTGGAGATTGGGCTGCCCATGACAGGGTTTTGATGCGGTGGTCTCTTAATTTTTGCCAGAGCTGTATAAGCAAGCAGGTCTTAGAAGTGATAAAGGTGATGATGGATTTCCATTTCAATCCTTTGCTGCATTAGCCAAAATACTCTGGGCGGGGCAGAGCACTTAACGAGCTATTGACCGCTAGGTTAAAGAGCTAAAGAAGATAATACTGGTCAAGGAAACAGCCTAAGGAGCCAGCGGCTCTGGAAGTACTCTGTCATGTCCATAGCACTTTATTTATATGCAAATGACCAGTTGATTTCGTAGGTATGCAGCAACAGATAGAAGATATAAAAGGTGTCAATGTAATTATATTTTAAAGACCAGCTTGTCCATACATGTGGTTTGCGGGTGGCTTGATCTTAATGACAAATTCCCTTTAATATGCCCTTTGATATTATGATGTTGTGGGGCATAGTAAGCACAACAGGCATGCAGGACACTGGTCGCAAAAGCTAAGGTCCAGCTGTCACAGAGGACCAAACTGGATGAAAGACCAGGGCACAACTCTAGAAGCAAGGTTTTTTGAAGGCTCAGACTGACTATATAGGGTGGCCGCCTCTCCTAGGCGTTACTTGCCAGGTATTTTCTTTCCTTCCGCAACAGAAGTAATTTGCAATGCAAGCAGAGTCACAAGCACATTAAATTCTCAAGTATCTCCTTGTATAGTAAAGCCAGATAACCATGTAAAAGATAAGCACATGGCAAGCCGCAGCAGGCAGCAAGATATGCTCTAATATTTGCAACAACCCCATGACGTCTCCTCTCAGCCGGCAAAATAGGCTCCGAACCTTCAACAATCTGGATTACCTCCAAAACCCACAAGAAATCATGAGGGCAGCTGGGACTCCAAGCCAATTTCTTTTAACAGTGTTTACAAATTGCTCTAATAAAAAAAGAAAAAAGGGAGTTGTACGAGTATCTAAATTCACCGTGTATCCGGATTTTACGAAGAAAAGACAGGAACGCAATGTAAATCCGAGAGCGAGAAATGGCTCCTGCCCAAGTGTCACGTCAATCATCGATTCAGATGGCAGCAAATTTGCTTACTAAAGTACATAGAGCAAGCGCTGCAATCGCTGCTGCAGTAGGCCAGCCTGCCCAAACGTGGCACAACATTACCAATAATGATCGGAATAATATATTCCCTGGGAAATTAAAAGTAAGGATCCAGTTTAAAGTTTTGTACAGTACTGTAAATATACAGTATACATAATTTTTTTTTTTTTTTTTTTTTTTTTTTTTTTTTAGGTAAGTGGGCAAAAAATGCTACAAAGTAAAAATGCTATATAAAATAGAAGTGTTAATTGTTTATATTGTCAAGCGATGAGAAAAAACTAGCAAGTCTAAAAAACTTTTTCCTTCTAAAACAGCATCAATTCCCTTATCTACTTGCACATAGATAGGAAGGAACTCGGCAGGAGATTGTTCCAAACATCTTGTAGAACTGACCACTGATCTTTCCGTGGATGTCTCTTGTGCAGATCCTTCTGTCTCTTCATATGATCCCAGACCGACTGGATGATGCGAGATCAGAGCTCTGCGGGGGTCGGATGATCACTCGCAGGACTCCTTGTCCTTCTTAATGACATTGGCTGGATGTTTGGGGTCGTTGTTCGACTGCAGAATTAATTTGGAGCCAATTTGACGCCTCCCTGATGGTGTTACATGATGGATAAAGATCTGCCTGTAGTTCTCAGCGAGAAATGTGCAACATTGAGGATCTTTGGCATAGTGGTCAGTAAAGTAAACTTCGTGCAGCAGATGAAACATGCATAATGTTTACTACCCTTCAAAATCAGAAGATGTCCAGCAGTGCCATCAGCTCAGAACTGGCAGAAGCTAGAGGGACTCAGCCACACCCATCTAATGGTCAAAGAAGTCTGGCAGAAGTGGTCTTCATGGAAGAATTGCGGCTAAAAAACAAACCTACATGGTAACAAAAGAACTCAACTATGAGGGTATGTTTCCACTGTCAGGATGGCCGGCGGTATCGCCGCAGCGGCGAAGCCGCTCGGCGCTAAGCCCCGCCCCCTTTCTGGGACGCGATCATGCCGGATGTGTTAACTCTTCACATCCGGGATGATCGCTCTCTCCCATAGCGCCCTGTGATATGCCTTGCGGGGACGCTGCGTCCCCGCAAGGTGTACGGACATGCTGCGATCTGAAAAGACGCGCAGCATGTCCGTAGTCGCAGGGCCGCCGCGTGCGGGTTTCCACGCATAGTGGAGACGGGATTTCATAAAATCCCCTCCACTATGCTGGAACATCTGGACGCTGCTTGTTTGACGCTGCAGCTCTGCGCAGCATCAAAAAAGCAGCGTTTCCTGACCGTGGAAACATACCCTGAAAGGAAACATAGAAACTGGGGAAAGAAAAATGGCAGCAGGAGCTCTGGACTGAGGAGTCACAATGTGAAATATTTGGCTGTAATAGAAGGCAGCTTGTTCTCAAAAAGCTGGAGAGCAGTATAATGAGGCAGCGGTGGAAGGTCCTTCAGGTTTGAGGATGCATTACTGCACACGGAACTGAGGATTTGGTCAAGATAAATGGTGTTCTGAATGTGGATATATCCATCAGGTAAAACCATCAGAGAGGCGTCTGACCGGCTCCAAAGGACAAGGACCCCCAACTATCCAGCCAATGTCATTAAGAGCAAAGAGTCCTGAAGAAGTGATGATCTGGCCCCCACAGATCTCATATCATCCAGTCTGTCTGGGATCATATGAAGAGAGAGAAGATCTGTTGTCAGTTCTCCAAGATGTTTGGAACAACCTCCTGCTGAGTTTCTTCAAAAATGGTGTACAAGCACCCAGAAGAAATGTTGAAGAAAAAGGGTGGTCACCAAATGTTGATGGGATTTAGATTTCTTTTTGAATTTTGTGAATTGACAAAAATAAAACTATGAACACTTCTATTAGTAAAAGCATTCCTACTTTGCAGCATTTTTTCCACACCTTCCTAAAACCTTTGAACAGTACTGTACCTTTCAGACAAAGGCTACTGTCAAAATAATAGTCCCCTGCACATTGCAGGGAGCCTGGGATATACAGTGCCTTGTGAAAGTATTCAACTACCTGGAACTTTTCAACCTTTTCCCACATATCATGCTTCAAACAAATAAGAAGAATCAACAACAAGTGGAACACAATTGTGAAGTTGAATGAAATTTATTGGTTATTTTAAATTTTAGTGGAAAATCAAACTGAAAAGTGGGGCGTGCAATATTATTCAGCCCCTTTACTTTCAGTGCAGCAAACTCACTCCAGAAGTTCTTTGTGGATCTCTGAATGATCCAATGTTGTCCTAAATGCCTAATGATGACAAATATAATCCACCTGTGTGTAATCAAGTCTCCGTATAAATACACCTGCTCTGTGATAGTCTCAGGGTTCTGTCTGAAGCACAGAGAGCATCATGAAGACAAAGGAACACAACAGGCAGGTCCGTGATACTGATGTGGTGAAGTTTAAAGCCGGATTTGGATACAAAATGATTTCCAAAACTTTAAACATCCCAAGGAGCACTGTGCAAGCGATAATATTGAAAATGGAAGGAGTATCATACCACTGCAAATCTACCATGACCCGGCTGTCCCTCTAAACTTTCATCTCAAACAAGGAGAAGACTGATCAGAGATGCAGCCAAGAGGCCCATGATCACCCTGGATGAACTGCAGAGATCTACAGCTGAGGTGGGACAGTCTGTCCATAGGACAACAATCAGTCGTACACTGCACAAATCTGGCCTTTATGGAAAAGTGGCAAGAAGAAAGCCATTTCTCAAAGATATCCATAAAAAGTGTTGTTTAAAGTTTGCAACAAGCCACCTGGGAGACACACCAAACATGTGGAAGAAGGTGCTCTGTCAGATGAAACCAAAATCAAACTTTTTGGCAACGATGCCAAACGATATGTTTGGCATAAAGGCAACACAGCTCATCACCCTGAACACACCATCCCCACTGTCAAACATGGTGGTGGCAGCATCATGGTTTGGGCCTGCTTTTCTTCAGCAGGGACAGGGAAGATGGTTAAAATCGATGGGAAGATGGATGGAGCCAAATACAGGACCATTCTTGGAGAAAATCTGTTGGAGTCTGCAAAAGACCTGAGACTGGGACGGAGATTTGTCTTCCAACAAGACAATGATCCCAAACATAAAGCAAAATCTACAATGGAATGGTTCACAAATAAACGTATGCAGGTGTTAGAACAGCCAAGTCAAAGTCCAGACCTCAATCCAATCGAGAATCTGTGGACAGAGCTGAAAACTGTTGTTCACAAACGATCTCCATCAAACCTCACTGAGCTCGAGCTGTTTGCCAAGGAAGAATGGGCAAGAATTTCAGTCTCTCGATGTACAAAACTGATAGAGACATACCCCAAGTGACTTGCAGCTGTAATCCCAGCAAAATGTGGCGCAACAAAGTATTAAGTTAAAGGAGATGAATAATCTTGCACGCCCCACTTTTCAGTCTTTGAATTTCCACAAAAATTTAAAATAACCAATAACTTTTGTTCGACTTCACAATTGTGTTCCACTTGTTGTTGATTCTTCACCAAAATTTACATTTGGTATCTTTAGGTTTGGAGCATAATATGTGGGAAAAGGTTGAAAAGTTCTAGGGAGCCGAATACTTTCGTAAGGCACTGTAATCTCTCCGACATGGTCCCTGTGAGGTTCAACGCAGAAGAGAGTAAATGATGACATTCCACTAATCTGCATGGAAAATTGACTGCACTGACCACGACCAATCAGCAAGGTCATTCTTATGTCTGAAGTTCTCATTACTTTCTAATACAAGCCGGACTCATTACATCACAGCGGCTTTAAATAGCCTGGAATGAAAGAACAAGCGCAATATAAAAGTCTCCCGGTACACCGTGATATAACAGCCAGGAGGTGTCTCTTCACATCCAATGTCTCTGCTGCCCCCTCCTGGAACCTAGAAATAGTACAGATATCTGCAGTAACCAGAGATCAGAACATGCCGGATTGTCCAGATGAGGCTGCGATATCTCAATGCGGCAAGTCTTTTCCATTTCTATATTAAGATCATGGATTTATGACCATGACACATTTACTATAAGGCATGTATTACAGTAAGGCCTATTAGGACATCCCCCATAAAACAATGGGTGCATAGAATGGGTGAATGTGGTATATACTGTGATATCATTCATTTCCAATAATATATGTTCTAAATGTGGAATAAAATACTGATCATTAAAAATCAAGTGTCTATCCCTGCATAAAATGCCTAATCTAATTTATATATAATCTAAGTGGACTGGTCTATAGTTCATATTGTGATTATAATTATTCCCAACAATGTACTTAAATTTTTTATTTATTTATTTTTTTTAAAAGTCTCTAACCCCTTCACGACATGCGCCATACTAGCACTGCGCATGTCATTTCCCCCCCCTTTAATGTAGGCTCCAGCGCTGAGCCCACATCAAAGCCACGACATGTCAGCTGTTTTGTTCAGCTGACATGTGCGTGCGATAGGACCGATCTGAGCTTCGCTCCTATGTAGCAGAGCCGATCAAGTTGTGCCAGCTTCTAGCCTCCCATGGAGGCTATTGAAGCATGGCAAAATTTAAAAAAAGTGGTTTAAAAAATATGAAAAAAATAAAATATAAAAAAAAGTTTAAATCACTCCCCTTTCAAAAATAAATAAAAAAATAAAACAATAAAAAAATCAAACATTCAGTACACATATTTGGTATCGCTGCGTTCAGAATCGCCCGATTAATAAAAAAAAGGATTAACCTGATCGCTAAACGGTATAGCGAGAAAAAAATTAAAAACGCCAGAATTACGTTTTTTTGTCGCTGCCACATTGCATTAGAATGCAATAACAGAAGATCAAAAGAACGTATCTTCACCAAAATGATATCATTAAAAACGTCAGCTCGGCGTGCAAAAAATAAGCCCCTACCCGACACGAGATCCCGAAAAATGGAAACGCTACGGTATCGGAAAATTGCGCAATTTATTTTTATAGCAAAGTTTGGAATTTTTTCACCACTTAGATGAAAAATACGTACGCTACTTACCTGGTAGCAGTGTTTTTTCAGGAGCCATGACAGCACAACGGGAGAGAGGGGATCCGCCCTTCAGGGACAGGAAACCTACAGACATAAAAGGGCGGTACCTCTCTCCCGCATCAGTTAGTTCCAGAGCATGAGAGGACCCCTTGGTTAGTAACACAGAAACAGCATAAACTTTGATACAATTTATTAAGTAAGTGAACATATCATTTAAAAGGGAAAAACGAAAGTGTTTGAGCTATCCGAGAAAGAATAGGGTAGGGAATATAAGGGTGCTGTCATGGGCTCCTGAAAAAACACAGCTACCAGGTAAGTAGCGTACGTATTTATTCAGTCGCCATGACAGCACAACGAGAGACTTTCAGAGAAGTAAGAAAAAATTAGGGAGGGATAACAGCCTCAAGCACCCTTCTCCCAAACGTGAGGTCAGAGGAGCTACCCAGATCTAGCCTATAGTGTCTCAGAAAGGTAGATGGAGAAGACCATGTGGCCGCCTTACATATGTCTTCAATCGACACCTCGGATCTCTCTGCCCAGGATGTTGCTACAGCCCGAGTGGAGTGAGCTTTTATACCCTCTGGGATCTCCACGCCACCTGCCGTATAAGCGAGAGAAATCGCCTCCCTGATCCATCTGGCTAAAGTGTTTTTAGATACTCTAAAGGTACCGTCACATTTAGCGACGCTGCAGCGATCTACACAACGATGCCGATCGCTGCAGCGTCGCTGTTTCGTCGTTGTGTGGTCGCTGGAGAGCTGTCACACAGACAGCTCTCCAGCGACCAACGATGCCGGTCCCCGGGTAACCAGGGTAAACATCAGGTTACTAAGCGCAGGGCTGCGCTTAGTAACCCGATGTTTACCCTGGTTACCAGTGCTAATGTAAAAAAAAAAAAAAAAAACACTACATACTTACATTCTGGTGTCTGTCCCCCGGCGCTGTGCTTTCCTGCACTGACTGTGAGCGCCGGCCGGAAAGCACAGCGGTGACGTTACCGCTGTAATCTGCTTTACGGCTGGCCGGCGCTGACAGTGCAGGAAAGCACAGCGCCGGGGGACAGACACCAGAATGTAAGTATGTAGTGTTTTTTTTTTTTTTTACATTTACACTGGTAACCAGGGTAAACATCGGGTTACTAAGCGCGGCCCTGCGCTTAGTAACCCGATGTTTATCCTGGTTACCAGTGAAGACATCGCTAAATCGGCGTCACACACACCGATTCAGCGATGTCTGCGGGAGTCCAGCGACAAAATAAAGTTCTGGACTTTCTGCTCCGACCAACGATGGCACAGCAGGATCCTGATCGCTGCTGCGTGTCAAACTCAACGATATCGCTATCCAGGACGCTGCAACGTCACAGATCGCTAGCGATATCGTTCAGTGTGAAGGTACCTTAAGACCCTTCCTAACCCCCTGATCAGATATAAAAAGGGAGTTATCTTTTTTCCAGGAATCTGTAACTGAAATGTATTTAAGGAGGCATCTTCTCACATCTAGGGAATGAAATTCACGTTCTTTATCATTAGTGGGATTGGAACAGAATGACGGCAAAACCACCTCCTGTAACCTATGAAATTTTGTAGCAACTTTAGGAAGATAAAGGGGATCAGGTTTCATAATAACTCTATCCTCTCTAAACTGCATGTATGGCGGTTGCCTAGATAACGCTTGCAGATCACTAACCCTTCTTGCGGACGTGAGAGCAACTAAGAGGGCTGTTTTAATCGACAGGATTTTGATTGGAATAATATCAATAGGTTCAAACGGGGTTTATGTTAAAGCTGAAAGAACCAGATTTAGATCCCACGGAACTATTTTTTGCTTAATAATAGGTCTGGATCTAGTAAACGCCTTGAAGAACCTAGAAATCCAGTAATTGCTGGCCAAATTAGAATTGTATAGCGCTCCTAGAGCTGATACTTGGACTCTAAGAGTGCTAGTGGCTAAGCCTAATTCTAAACCTTTTTGTAGAAATTCTAGAATTTGATTAATACAAGGTTCTTGGCCAATTTGTGCCCCTGAAACTGACAAGAACCTTTTCCAAACCCTGAAATAGAGGTTTGTTGTAGAGGTTTTCCTACTTTTAAGAAGTGTATTTACCAGATGCCTAGAGAACCCCTTCCCCCTTAGCAGCGACCTCTCAAATTCCACGCTGCTAGGTGTAAGTTGGCTACTCGTGGATGGAGTATTGGGCCCTGAGAGAGGAGATTTGGTAATTCTGGGAGAATCCATGGCTGAGTGATGGACATCTTCCTCAGCCAAGGAAACCATGATCTCCTGGGCCAGAACAGGGCTATCAAGATTACCCGGGCCCTGTCTTCCCGAATCTTCCTCAGAACTATTGGTATTAAGTTTAGAGGGGGAAAAGCATATGCGAGACTGAAACGCCATGGTATTAGGAGAGCGTCCACTGCATACGGGTTGTCTCTTGGATTTAGGGAGCAGAATTGGAGTAGTTTTTTGTTTTCTTGGCTGGCAAAGAGGTCTATTTCTGGACATCCCCATAAGTGTACGATCTGATTGAAGACGGTCGGGTTTAAAGACCAATCCCCCTGTCTGAGCTTGTTGCGGCTTAGATAGTTGGCCATGGTGTCGAGCTTTACTTTTATATGAAGTGCCGTGAGGGAAAGTAGGTGATTCTCGGCCACCTGGAAAATACGATCCGCGACCTCCATTAATGAACTGGACCGCGTACCCCCTTGATGATTAATGTAGGCCACGGTTACCTGGTTGTCCGAGAACAGCCTGACGTGACGACCCTGTAGGGGTATAAGAAAACTGTTTAAAGCACGTTCTACCGCTAAAAGTTCTTTTAGGTTGGAAGAAGAGTCTTGTTCCGATTGGGACCATAGCCCCTGGGCCCAATTATTTTCCAAGTGCGCCCCCCCATCCCTTGCGGCTAGCATCAGTAGTTATTATTCTAGTAACATGGTTAGTCCAGGGAACTCCTCTACATAAGTTTGAAACGCGAGTCCACCAATTTAGTGAATGAATGGATTCAATGGACAACGAGAATTTGCTGTCAAGATGGACCCCCAGTCGGCGCGAGTTATGTAGGACATCCCACTGCAGTGTTCTGGTGTGGTATTGGGCCCAAAGAACCGCCGGGATACAAGATGTAAGAGAACCTAAGAGTGACATGGCACTTCTTACAGAAACTAAAGGATTATTAATCACCCTCGTGGCAAGCTGATATATACTATCCACCTTCGAATCTGGGAGGCGACATTCCTGCCGACTAGAATCTGTAACTAGACCCAGAAATTCCTGCGTTTTTAAGGGCTGTAAACGGGATTTTTTACGGTTAATAATCCATCCTAATCTGTGCAATACTGCAATCACTCTTTCTAGTTGGACTTTACAATGTGATTCTGAATGACCCACAATCAATAAGTCATCCAGATAAGGAATTATTAATATGTTCTGCTCATGCAGGTGCGCCATAACCTCTATCATGATTTTAGTAACTACACGGGGTGCGACTGCGACACCAAAGGGAAGTGCCCGATATTGAAAATGTTCTACTGTGCCTGCAAGTGAAACCGCCACCCTAAGGAATTTTTGATGATCTACGTGTATTGGGACATGGTAGTAGGCGTCTTTAAGGTCCAAGACAACCATGAAGCAGTTTTCAAAAAGAAGCTTTATTGTCGTCTTCACAGATTCCATCTTGAAGAACGGAACTAACAAAAATTTGTTGAGGCCTTTCAAGTTGATAATGGTGCGAAAGGATCCGTCAGGTTTTTTGACCAGGAACAAAGGGGAATAGAACCCCTTACCTCTTTCTTCTACGGGCACCTTGACTAGAACCTTTTTCTGCAGAAGTTCCTGAACTTCTGATTCCAAAGCCAATTGTTCTGTAGGGGAAGAACGGATAGGTGTCAGCTTGAATTTGTCCTGAGGGACCTGATGGAATTCGAATCTTAGGCCTGCTTCAATGATGCTTAGAATCCAAGGACTATTAGTGATTTGTATCCAGGTACGGTAGAAGGCCAAAAGCCTACCCCCCACCTGGTCCGCCAGTCATTGGGGCTTTTTATAGTCTCGGGAGGAATTAAACATGTATCCTCTACCTCTTCTCCTGGTGTTGTCAAATCTGGTAGTTTCTCTAATTGATTCTCTGTTAGATCTCCTGCGGTTAGACCACCCTCTATTATAGTCCCGTCTAAAGAAGGGTCTCTTTAAGAAAGGAAAACGTTTCTTATTATCGCCGGCCTTATCCAGTAGATCGTCCAGTACTGGCCCAAACAAATGAGATCCTTCGCAGGGAATGCTACACAGCTTCGACCTGGCCTGCAAGTCTCCTGGCTAGCATTTAATCCACAGCGCTCTTCGAGCTGCGTTAGACAAGGCAGAAGATCTGGCGGCAAGTTTAACGGAATCCGCCGACGCATCTGAAAGGAAAGCAGCAGCGTCCTGTATAATAGGCATAGAAGCTAAGATCTCATTTCTGGGAACCTTGTCCTTGAGCTGATCCTCCAAGTGGCCGAGCCACACCATCAACGACCGAGCTGTGCAAGTGGCTGCGACTGCTGGTCTTAGGGAACCTGCTGATGTTTTCCAAGCACCCTTAAGGAAAACGTCAGCTTTCCTATCCAGAGGATCCTTCAGATTTCCCAAATCCTCAAACGGAAGAGATATTTTCTTGCATGCCTTGGCTACCGCCGCATCCAGCTTCGGAACTTTGCCCCACGAGGATGACGCTTCTTCCTCGAAGGGATACCTCCTTTTGAAGGCTGGAGGAAGTGACCCTTTCCTTTCGGGTTTCTTCCATTCCCTTGAAATTAATGATTTGATCTTATCCACTACAGGAAAGGACCTCCGGGATTTCCGATCCAGACCTCTGAACATAATATCCTGAATGGAACATTCTGACTGAGGCTCCTCAATCCCCATCGTGTTGTTGACTGCTTTGACTAAGTTGTCGATTCTGTCGAGCGACAAACAGGCTCGACTAGACTATGTCCTCTGATGAGGCCGACGATGGGAGAGAGTCAGAACTCAGTTCATCCGAGTCCGAATCTACCACAGAGACTGGGGATGCCACTTCTTTTTTCTTTTTGAGCTCCACTTTATGCGATCTCATGGAACCTCTCACTTCTTGCCTAACCATCTGTCTTAGCGTAGAAGTGAGGTTAGGGGCCTCCTCCTCAATAAGGTGTTGTATGCAGGATCTACACAAAGTTTTTTTTATGGCCATCAGGGAGTGGTTCAGCACACTCGGCACACTGCGTATGCTTGGATTTAGTAAAGCATTTCCTCCCCTAGTAAGGGGAGAGGGAATACAAGGAGGGACAATAATCAGTAAGCGAACTTTCACGTAGATCACTTACCCAGCCCTGCAGTGAATGGTACCGTAGATGGGGGGTCCTTTCTAGCCGGGGTTTCTTTACGGCCTGAGGACTTATCTGGGTTCGACTTTTGAGCCCTTTTAGCTCCACCAGCGCGACTGCAGCCACTGGATCGACGCTGGGAGATCACCACAGGCTCCTCCGATTCCTGCTGCTGCTGCTGCTGTGAAGTTCCGTCTGGCGATTCCATCATGAAGGGGAAATGGCCAGGAACACTATGTGGCCCACATGCAGCACTTAAATAACGCCCCCAAAAGGTACCGCCCCCGGATGGGGGTCAGCAGGGTGAAGAGGTGGCGAGACCGGTACCTCCAATAGGGTCCGCTCTACCCCCGGGCTCCGCCCCCGCCGCCGACCGCCGCAACCGCCGCCCCTCCCGGGATCTAGCCGGCAGAGACGCCGGAGCGTCGCCATCGGCCGGAAGGACGCAACTGCGCATGCCTCATCGCGTCATCAGGCCGCGCCGCCCAGCCGCGTCACTTCCGGTCGCGGCTGCAGCTAACACAGCGAGACGCGGTCGAGGATGCCAGCGGCCCCCAGACCGACGCACACGCCTCCCGGGAGAAGCGGACAGATCGCAGAGGCCCAGCAGACGCGGCTACCCAGGAGGAGCCCCCATACTTACCAGGTACACGACTCTGTAGACCACAATAGAAGCCAGCCCCCCGACATGCAGGCTGCTTCCTCCTGCCGACACCGACACTAACAGTTCCCCTGCCGTGTGGTGCTTCCGGCCTCCTGACTAAGCCGAGGTGGGGGACCCCCGCCACCTGGATCGGCCTGTCAGGAGTGGGATTCCTTCCTAGTCTTCGACCTTCTTCTTAAGGCCTGCCTGAAGAGGTTCCGCTGTCAGGGACAGGAAACCAACTGATGCGAGGGAGAGGTACCGCCCTTTTATGTCTGTAGGTTTCCTGTCCCTGAAGGGCGGATCCCCTCTCTCCCGTTGTGCTGTCATGGCGATTGAATAAATAACCTAGACATGTTTGGTGTCTATGAACTCGTAATGACCTGGAGAATCATAATTGCAGGTCAGTTTTAGCAGTTAGTGAACCTAGCAAAAAAGCCAAACAAAAAATAAGTGTGGGATTGCACTTTTTTTGCAATTTCACCACACTTTGAATTTTTTTCCCGTTTTCTAGCACAAGACATGGTAAAACCAATGGTGTCGTTCAAAAGTACAACTCGTCCCACAAAACATAAGCCTCACATGGCCATATTGATGGGAAAAAAAAAAAAAAAAAAGTTATGGTTCTGGGAAGGAGGGGAGAGAAAAAAGAAAAAGCAAAAGCGAAAAAGGGCTCCGTCATGAAGGGGTTAATATCTTAGTAAGTAATTTAATATATCGCTTGTGGGTTTACAGACATTTATTTGGTTCAATTTCTATTTTAAATCACCATATATACATATGCATCTGAGAATTACTAATGCGTTGATTGGTCAACCCACCTTTCAGTCATGACAGGCTGCATAAATAGCTGAGCATGTGGCCCACCGCACCCTTAAAAAAAAGCCGGTATTCCAGGGAAACACGCGTCAGGGACACGTCCTTATTAGATGGTAGGAGGTAATTTGATTCGGAAATTAAACTTAGTGATCAAGATAGGTGAATGGATTTATGACACAAACACGAGGTCTAACTACCACATGACAAGCTGCATATGATCTGACAGCTCACCTACAACTATGCGTTGATTAGTCTCAAACGTCGGCGTGGTCTCCTGCAAAAGGATACTGTACTGATAGTTGCTAAAGATGATGCACAAGAAAGCCTACAAACTTGCTGAAGACAAGCAGACTAAGGACATGGATTACTGAAACCATATCCTGCTATCTGACGAGACCAAGATAAACTTAATTGGTTGAGATGGTGTCAAGTGTGTGTGGTGGCAATCAGGTGAGGAATACAACGACAAGTGATCTTGCCTACAGTCAAGCATAGAGGTGGAAGAAACATGGTCTGGGGCTGCACGAATGCTGCCGGCTATGGGGAGCTACAGGTCATTGAGGGAACCATGAATGCCAACATGTACTGTTACATACTGAGGCAGAGCTTGATCCCCTCCATCCAGAAATTGGGCTGCAGGACAGTATTCCAACATTATAGTAAACCCAAACACATCTCCAAGACGATCGCTGGCTTGTAAAAAGACTGAGAGTAAAAGTGCTGGACTGGCCAAGCATGTCTCTAGAACTAAACCCTATTGAGCATCTGTAGGGCATCCTCAAACGGCAGTTGGAGGAGTGCAAGGTCTCTAACATCCACCAGCGCAGTGATGTCATCATGGAGGAGAGGATTCCAGTGGTGACACTCTAGTGACCTCCATGCCCAAGAGAGTTAAGGCAATGCAAGAAAACTAATATATGCACTGCTCAAAAAATAAAGGGAACACAAACAACAGGATATAACTCCCAAGTAAACCAAACGTCTGAAATCAAACTCTCCACTTAGGAAGCAACACTGATTGACAATCAATTTCACATGCTGTTGTGCAAATGGAATAGACAACAGATGGAAATTATTGGCAATTATCAAGATACCCTCAATAAAAGGAGTGGTTCTGCAGGTGGGGACCACAGACCACATCTCAGCACCAATGCTTTCTGGCTGATGTTTTGGTCACTTTTGAATGTTGGTTGTGCTTTCACACTCGTGGTATCATGAGACGGACTCTACAACCCACACAAGTGGCTTAGGTAGTGCACCAGTAATTTCATGTCCATAATGCCATGATCGGGGAGCCAATGATGACAATGATGTCTCCCCTATCATAGCATTATGGACATGAAATTACTTAAAAGGTAACTTCAAATCTCAGCGAGACAGAAGGATCTGGGAATATAAGCGGATGATGACCTTTGACACTCTCAGTGCAGGAATGAATGTTTCGCATGGATTTATGTCTTTTTACATCAACTTAGGAATTTGCTCCTCAGACCATGTGGGGTCACCATAACATAGAACCAGACCCCAATCAGAAGACAATAAAACATTCACACTCATTATCTATGAACTGCTCCAATATTTATGGACATAACTGTTTATCACTCACATAATGGTAATTCTGCTTAACGTCACCTGTCTTATCTATGGCATTTTTCTGTGCTGTGTTGTGCATAAATATGTGATTCTTCAGAATTTGTATTAGTCTATGCCTGATGAAGAAACCTGAGTAATCTCGAAAGCTTGCAATTTGTTACCAACTTTTCAGTTAGCCATTAAAAGGCATCAACAACTGAGGACTCTCAATTCTAAATATTTTTCATTCGACATCCATACATTTTAATATTGACTTGGTTCCTTTGAAACTACAATAGCATCCACTGCCCTGGGAAGGTTTTCGACAATAGTTTTACAATTTGTACCCTTGCATCCAAAAGAGCATTAGTCGGGACGGGAGGGGGGTGATCCCATGTGTATCCTGTCGATCGATGCTGAGAAGGCCTTCGACAGGGTACACAGGGAGTTTTTGATCCGGGCCCTGGCAGGGATTGGTCTGGGAGACAACATGATGCATAGAATAAAGGCCTTATATACCTCCCCTAACGCCCAGGTGAAGGTGAATGGCACCCTTTCAGACACGTTCGAGATACGGAATGGTACAAGGCAGGGGTGCCCGCTTTCCCCTCTCCTATATATCCTGGCAATGGAATACCTGGCCACCGCCATGCGCAATATCCCCTCCATAAGAGGAGTTAAATTAAGATCAGAGGAACACAAGTTGGCTCTTTTTGCCGATGATATCCTCTTATATGTTACCTCCCCCATAACTAGCATACCTAATATCATTTTAGAATTATCGAAATTCGGTCACCTAAGCAATTTCAAAATTAATTCCCATAAATCCATGGCCTTAAACATATCCCTACCACCATCTGAGGTGAGTGGGCTGCGAGCCTCTTTCCCGTTTGGATGGCGCTCCGATTCACTTCCATATCTGGGGATCAGAATAACAGCCAAAACAACTGGTTTGTACGATGCAAACTTTAAAAAGGCGTTACAAAAAGCGGAGCTGGACTTAGAGAAATGGCATAAACTTCAACTGTCTTGGTTTGGTAGAGTTAATGTAATTAAAATGGACTTATTGCCTCGCCTTTTATATTATTTCCAGACAATCCCGTTATATCTTCCCGCGTCCTTCTCGCGACTCAAGAAAGCGGTCATCCGATTGGTCTGGTCTCATGCTAGATCAAGAATATCACATTTTGTATTAAGCAGGTCCAAGAAGAGGGGGGGAATTGGCCTACCAGACTTCCTAGTATATAGTCGTGCCTCATTAGGTACTTGCATTTTAGACTTATACCACAGCAGTAACAATAAGAAATGGGTGGGCCTGGAGGGTGATCTCGTTGGCGGGGATCCTCAGACGATACTGTGGAACACGGGGGGGGGAGGTCAAACCTTCCATTCATGACTAGGAACATGCTTCTACTTGTACGACAGAGTGGCAGAAATACTATAACCTCTACAGCCCCGGGTCCCCTAACCCCAATTTACGACAATCCTCACTTCCCCGCAGGTCTCCGTAGGGAAAATTTCCTGAGTAAAAATAGAGCTTCAAGACCCATTATATCTGACTTCATAAATCAGACAGGTATTGAGTCCCTACACGAAATATACCAGGGGGGGGGGGGGGAACCTCCTGAGGGCTCTTGGTTCTTTTACGAACAGCTAAAGAGCTTCATAGGCACATCATTTAAACTTAAGTCCATGGGGGTGTTAACCCCTTTCGAGAAAATTTGTCTCCTTGAGGAGCCCCCGTCTCATAAGGTGTCCCTCTTATATAATCTTTTCCAGGAGAGTCAGACCCCAACACATGACTTCCCAACGTTTTTCTCAAGATGGGAGAGTGACTTGGGGATTTGTTTGTCCCAAGAGGAAAGGGACAAGATTTTGCTGTTCACCTTTAGGACATCGCTGTCGGCTGTGTCACAGGAGAGGAGTTACAAGGTTCTGTCGAGGTGGTATAGATGCCCCTGCCGGGTACACACTATGTTCCCGGTGATACCGGATATTTGTTGGAGATCCACATCAGAAAAAGGGACTTATGTCCATATCTGGTGGGAATGTCCACCCATAAAGAAATTCTGGATGCTAGTTTTCGATCTCCATAACAAATTATCCTTTCGCAAAATACAACCCACAGTGGAACTAGCCCTCTTGTCTCTGTGTGACATGTCGATATCTGGTTTTAGGAGGAGTCTTCTCAGACATTTTTTTACGGCTGCCAGGAATTTGATTCCTAGATACTGGAAGCAGGATCGTTACCCCATAGGCTCCGATTTTGTTGCGGAGCTTAACAACATTTACAGAATGGAACAATTGATAAGTGAATCCATAGGGGATTCGGCGAAATTTTTTAACACTTGGGCTTCATGGATTGTATTCAGGGAGACCCCAGAGTTGGACATATGGTTGTCCAGGTCCTAATCCATATCTGGAGCCGATTTGGGAGCGCTCGTGTAATGGCTGTTGCCCCTATCCTCTGGCCTGCTGTCGTGGCCTAAAGCCAATGTTGGTGACTTAATGTTCTTCTCTCCACTACATGGGGCCTGGGGTCGGCCCGGTAGGGATGCCGCATTCCTCATACCTAGCGTACCCTCTTACCTTCACCCGCTTTCCTTTCCCCCCCCCCCCCTTTTTTTTCTTTTTTTTTTTTTTCTTCTTTCTTTCTCTCTTTCTCTTCTTTCTTTCCTCCTCGTTCTGTTTCTTTACTTCTTTCTACCTCTGCTTACTTCTTATTTCTAGTGACAATTTATACTAATATAAACAATTTAATATAGCTAGTAATGCTTGATTACCTTTGATGCTGTTTATATGTTTCAACTATGAAAAGTATCACTGCTAACTTGAAAGTGTTATCGTTGGCTGCGGCCAACTACATTTAATACTTGCTGAGACTTTATCCTTTGGTACGATCTACGGGTTGTACCCTGTTGACTTTAACAATTGTTTCAGCACTGTACCATTGTTTGTATTGTTTATTTGCTTCAATAAACCTGATTTATACAAAAGAGCATTAGTGAGGTCAGACCGTGATGTTGGAGAGAGGCCGGGATCACAAATCCCGGTCTAATTAATCTCAAAGGTGTTGGATGGGGCTGAGGTCCCCGCTCTGTGCGGTCGGTTGGTCATGTTTTTCCACCACACTCCCTCCACGTCTGTATGGCCCTTGTGCTCTGGGCACAGTCATGGGGAACAGAAAAGGGCCTTCACCAAACTGTTCCTACAAATCTAGAAGCTACAATGTCTTGGGCTGAAGTATTAATATTTCTCTTCACTGGAAGTAAAAGGCTGAGACCGACCCCTGATAACAGCCCATAACATTATCCCTCCTCCACCAAACTGTACAACGGCACAATGCAGTCAGGCGGGTAGCTTTCTCCTGGCATTCACCAAACCGAGACTCCTCCACCAGACAGAGAAGTGTTATCCATCACTGCATGCAGGTTTGTGGAGTCAGTAAGCCAACCCTCCGACTCCTCAATTTCCCTGGCTGTGGTCCATTTTATACAGACTCCATCAAACTAGTTTCCTCTAGAGTCCAGTGGTGGCGGCTTTACACCACACCATCAGACGATCGGCATTGTGCTTGGTGATGTAAGAATGCCTGCAGCTGCTCGGCCACGATGCTCCTGGCGGGGGCGCAGTGTTTCTGCTGAGGTTAATATCAGAGGACAGCTATGGAGTCAGCAGAGCATTAATGACTTCTCTGTCCTCTGCCCCTCGGCACTCGGCACTCGGATCCCCGCTCTATAGTGAGTTTCTGCGGTTCCTTCCGCTTCTAAATATCACTCACAGGAGATGGAGGAATATTTGGGAGGGAAGAAATCTGGCTCCTATTACAGTATTGTGCTGGTATCAGCGAGCTCTGCACCACTGGCCGTTCTGTCACAGGTTAGTAAAGGCAGACAGCATGGTGAGGGGCCGGAGGCTATACACCAGGGGCAATGGAGACAGATGCTATACATGGGAGAGCTGGAACTGAAGGAAACCGGAGCCCACTGCTCTTCTGCCTCCTGGATTCCTGGTACCGGGGGCGGTGTGCTCCTGATGATTGACAGTTCAGACCCACAGCATGGTTGCACCGTTGACATGAACTGTGCATTCTCTGACGCAGATTTGCATCGTAAAGCGGCAATGAACGATGAGAGCAGCTCTTGCAAGCAGCTTCCAAGTGCGCTCAGCCACCTCTGAGAATACAGCAGTGGACAGTAAACTTACAAATTGCCTGTGAACAATAAAATAAAAAACCTTTGTTCTTGAGCAAGGAGACAATTTTTAATAAGAAGAAAATTGCAAGCGCTGCTTGTTTTTTTTCAGCACTTGGCTATTTAGATGATGAGACAATCTGGGATCCAATACTTTTCATCATATGGTATAGGATTTTTCAGGATATTTGTATAGGCCACGGATCAATGTATTCATGAAATATATTCTGCAGTTCTGTTTAGCCCTCAAACATGATCAACGACGACGACATGTCCTCACGGAGTAATTCTACACAATACTGCACTGTGACATTTCTTCCTACACAGCAAGAACACTATCACAGGGAGAACCTGCAAACTCCATGGAGACGTTGCTCTGATGAGAGACAAGACCTGGACACCAGGGATAAAAGTTTTGCTCACTGGTTCAGCAATTTCTTTTCAATTCCCAGACAGTGCAATACTCGATTAACCCAGTGATCACACATGTGGCAGAGTTTGCAGCTACAAACACTGATGAGATGCCATGCGGAGTGATGTGTAAATGTCTGCAGATAGAGGCACTTCGGCTGGTAATGGCGGTTCAGTGAATTACCGTTTTGCAGCACGGTTGTAAGCAATGAAAGCAGCTACAGAACAGCATGTCGGCACGGTGCCCCTATAACTAAGCCCAACTTCTGATCATCAAGCTGGGGAAAAAAAAAAAACCACAGCCACACCATAAATGTTTGCCACCCATGCAACAGGCACCGTGGTCTTGCCAGTTGGGCATTACTGGTGGTCGAACATCACGTCTCGCAATATTCCGGACGTACGACTTCACAGAATGCTACCCGCTCAACCTCACCTGCTTTGCCAGTTTCACAGAATCATGGGTCAGTCGGTCTCGGAGTTGAGGGTCTAGCTGAGCAGCTGGTGCTATCTCCACCACCTTCTGGTGCCGTCTCTGGATGGAACAGTCACGTTCATAAAGATGAATCACGTTACCGTGTTTGTCCCCTGATTAAGAAAGAAAGGTTTGAAACTTGTCAGTAACAGGGGGTCACAGTTATAAAGCTCCATACATTACACTCAGAAGTGCAGGGGCCATGGGGAGAACTCAATGGTACACCCATCTTCATGCTTTGGGAACCCATGAATGGGAAATGATGGGCTTTTTTGGTACAGTAAGGAGCGTGACAATACATAGACATTCTGCAGAGTATGGGTGGTAAACATACGAGAAACTATGAAAGGTATTAAAAAGGACCTGTCACTTGCTCAAGAATAAAGTAGGTAAATATATTTTTAAAATCCTCCAGTTCCCCTGACTGCCGCTTTTTTCCGTTTTGATCCACGTCGTTCCACTGCGGAGATATTCACATTTGTTGCTTCTACAGCGTGGTATGTGAAATCTCTGCTTGTAGTGCAACTGGGCATTTTTTCAGAGTCTTCTCTGGGGGCGTTCGCCTTCACTCCTCCCTCTCAGACTCTGCCAATCACAGCACGGCATCTGATCTAAAAGAGTATCAGTCTCAGTCGCTGCCAAGATGGGATTGACAACATTTGGGAGGTAGGAGTAAAAGCGCACACCCCTAGATAAAACTGGTGCCCAGGAGGACTGCGAGAAGGAGATTTCACATACTGCACTCCACAAGCAACAAACGTGAATATCTCTGCAATGGAGCAATGCAGCACGAAAAGAAAAAGTGCGGCAGAATCAGGAGGGGGGGGGGGGGGGGGTGTCAGGGATCTTTACAAGGAAATTAACTAAACTTTTTTTTAAACACATGAAAGGCCCTTTTTAAAGATTCACTGTATGGACTCTATGAGCAAGTATACACCGTTTCCAAGACCGGTAATACATACTAGTGAGTAATTAGTATGTACCCCATAGCTGTGCTAAAACTAGCTGGATAGGGTATGCCCTCTTTTCGAGGAGTTTCTTTGAAGCAGGTCCGCTCTAAAATCCTTTGCAAAAATTGGTGGGAAAAAAAACAAATCTAAGAAAACTCTTCAAAAATTTTTTCCATGGCAAATCAACTTTTAGGTTTTTTTTTCCCTAAAGAATTTTAGTAAAAGAAAAAAAAGAAAATCCTGTAAAAAAAGAAAAATACATGTCACTTATTTGGCACAGATTCTGAAGGAAACCTTTTCAAAACTAGGCACTGACCTATCAAATACCGTAGTTTTCAAGGAAAGATATAGGGGGGGGGGGAAGAACAAAAAAAAAAAAAAAAAAAACTTCCAAAACTGCTTCTGGAAAAGAAAAACCTCTTCCTTAAAACACTGAAAGGGGACATCCAGCCAGGCAAAGAAATAAAAATATATGCATAAAATAAGCTGTAAAATGCTGATCCTGCAGAGCGTGCAGGACACAGCGCTCTCTCCCCTGCCGGGCGTCTCTGAAGGAAAGGGACTGGGAGAGAGCAATGTCCTCAGGACAGAACGCTCCGCTCTGGGACACTGGGGTTTATGTCCTGTGTACAAAGCCAGGACTGACACCTTTATACAAATCTGTTTTCTCAGCTGTGGAAGAATGAGGCCGAGCAAAACCCCGAGGCAACCATAGGCCTCTGCCGCCATTACAGGATCACTCACCAAGTATCTGCACCTCTATGTGACGAGGCTTTTCAATGAACTTCTCCACGAACAGGGCTCCATTTCCAAAAGCTGACAGCGCCTCCGAATACGCCCGGGTGTAATTTTCTTCCAGTTCCTGCGGAGAGTCACATGTTTATATGCCCATCCTGTATACGGTCAATTACCTCCACTTGAGAGACAACACTCTTCTGCCACTGTAACATGCAGAACCAGAGTCTAAACCAACATTACCAGCTAAGGTGGGTACAGAATAAAAAAAATAAATAAATAAAAAAAGCAGTGCATGTTATATGTGGTATTGCAGTTCAAACATGCTTGAATAGCGTTACATTGCAATACCCGGCATGACCAGCGGACCCGAATGGTGCTGTTTTTTCAAGAAAGCAGACATGTTTTACTACCGCAAAACCATTTCTGGCCAGTAACTGTTCCTGTATGAACTTGGTTTTACATTTACAATACTAGATCCCGGTTGAGATCCAATTTAACCCCATCATCACTGGGCAATTTTTCACTTTTTTGCGCTCTCGTTTTGTCGTCCTCTTCTTCTAAAGAGTCATGTTTTTACAGTAACAGTCGTACTAGAGCTCGTCTTTTACAGGTCGAGTTGTAGCTGTGAATGATGGCACTTATTTTTAATAGCATAATGTGGTGAAAAATCTAAGCGATGACAGGGTGAAAAAGAAATGCAGTTCTACTATTGGTTTGGTGGGATTTTGTTTTTATGCCGTTTATTGTGTGCTACAAGTGACCCAGAAACCTGAATGACGATTATGGAGATACCAAACTTGTAGTTTTTTTTATTTCTTTAAGTGGTGGAAAAGAAAAATAAATAATAATATTTATTATTATTTTATTCATATTACTAGTATTTATTTTATTTATTCATAAAAAATATAATGAATACTACGATAACTTTTTATCAATAATAAATAAAATATAAATGAATAATCATCATTATTATATTCGGCTTGTGTTGCTTTTTTATGTTTTTTTATGCTACAGAGCATACTTCACGGTTTAACATTTCTATATTTTAATGGGGGAGGAGAAAAAGTAATTCAGACTTTTAAAACTTTAAAAAAAAAAAAAAACTCAAAAAATATTAAAAAAATAATTAAAAATTATGACATAAAAAAGTAACGCCTTTTCTATGAAGTGCTAAACCCATGAGACCTGGCTATTAAAAGTATGGGAGTACCAAGATGGCAGCCATCAGTAGTTCCCCAGCTGCCATTGAAAGCCATTAGCACCACCCCGTATATGCCGCTGTCAGTCCAACGGTTGCATTTTAAGGGGTTAACCGCTTAACACAATCTCTGCTGTTGGAGAGGGATGTCGCCTGTAAAACACAGCTGTCACCTGCGGCGCTCGGAGCCCGTTCCGTACACCAGCACCCGACGTAGTATAAGAAGGGGTTAAATCCTAGCATTAAAGGCATACTGGGAAGAGGCCGCCTGTATCAGAGTTTTCTGTCGCTTATCAAACAAAATTGGGTCCATTATTAGGAGAAACAGACATTGCAATGACCATAGTAATTTGGCAGACATGAAAGCCCCATCTCCCCGGCACAGCTCCGAGATTTTACAGCATGACCCGAGCACTTGCTCCATCATGAAAAAGACAAATGACTTATTAGACCATAAAGCATCGCTGGAGGAATCTCCCTTGAATTGTGGATGACTCCATTTACTCCCATCTCTTACTTTTATCACAATTTAAATCTCATTCCTTTCTGCCGCTCCAGTTAATGAGCTCGACTTCACATTTCCATTAAGGCACCGGCTTCTCTGCCGCGTTTTCTGCCTCCCCTCCGCTCTCCAGACACAAAGGAGGTCTGTACAAGGCTCCATTTCACCTTTTTTAAGGCCACTTTTCTCTTAATAAAATCTACTGGATAGAGAAATGGAGGACAATAAATAAGGTCACGGGGCCGCTAAGGGGCTTTATACAGGGGGCGATAATTGGCCAAAGATAGCTATCGACGAACACTCGCTCCTGGTATTTGGCTCGTCTAAACATTGCAATGATCGGCTGATGAACATGCTCACGACTTGTCCGTTGGAGATCGCTCCCTTCGCCATCCTACAATTGTACGGGGACAGAACTTTCACATCGATTTTTCCCCATATGGGTTGCATTGACCGGTGTAAAAGGGCTTTGAAAGAGTTGTCCAGTGAACACAAGCTATGAGTTATCCACAGGAGAAGTGATTAATTCACCCCCCACATCCGATCATTGGCTCGCTCTTATCTGCATCTCAAAAACATTTCTAGAATTCGCCCTTTTCTTACTTTCGACTCTGCAAAAACTCTTACTGTCTCACTTATTCATTCTCGTCTGGAGTATTGTAACTCTCTACTAATCGGCCTCCCTCTTACCAAACTCTCCCCGCTCCAATTTGTCCTGAATGCTGCTGCCAGGATCATATTCCTCACCAACCGTTACACCGATGCCTCTACCTTGTGCCAGTCATTACACTGGCTATCCATCCACTCCAGAATCCAGTACAAAACTACTACCCTCATCCACAAAGCACTCCATGGCTCAGCACCACCCTACCTCTCCTCTCTGGTCTCAGTCTACCACCCTATCCGTACCCTCCGCTCCGCTAATGACCTTAGGTTAGCATCCTCAATAATCAGAACCTCCCATTCCCGTCTCCAAGACTTTACACGTGCTGCGCCGATTCTTTGGAATGCACTACCCAGGTTAATACAATTAATCCCCAATCCCCACAGTTTTAAGCGTGCCCTAAAAACGCATTTGTTCAGACTGGCCTACCGCCTCAACGCATTAACCTAACTATCCCTGTGTGGCCTATTTAAAAAAAAAAAAAAAACTATCAGGTTCCTCGCATCATGTTCTCATACACTTTATGCAGTTAATAGCCCTCTGTGTCTGTACTGCTACATACTTAGGCAGTTAACTGGTTCATGCATCTTTACATGAACACCCGAGCCTTACACTATGGCTGGTCCAAATAACTAAAGCAATTGTTACCATCCACCTCTCGTGTCTCCCCTTTTCCTCATAGGTTGTAAGCTTGCGAGCAGGGCCCTCATTCCTACTGGTATCTGTTTTGAACTGTGATTTTGGTTATGCTGTAATGTCTATTGTCTGTACAAGTCCCCTCTATAAGTTGTAAAGCGCTGCGGAATATGTTGGCGCTATATATATAAAAATTATTATTATTATTATTATTATTATTATAATGCCCATGGGGTCCGACCCCTGTGACCCATACTTGATGAGTGGGAGAGTCCGATCCCCGGGATCCATACTTGCTGATGGGTGGGAGGGTCCGACACCCAGGACCCATACTTGCTGACGGGTGGGAGGGTCCGACACCCAGAACCCATACTTGCTGACGGGTGGTAGGGTCCGTGCCCCAGGACCCATACTTGCTGACGGGTGGGAAGGTCCGACCCCAAGGACCCATACTTGCTGATGGGTGGGAGGATCCGACCTCCAGGACCCATGCTTGCTGATGGGTGGGAGTCCAACCACCAGGACCCATGCTTGCTGATGGGTGGGAGGGTCCGAGCCCCAGGACCCATACTTGCTGATGGGTGGGAGGGTCCGACCCCCAGGACCCATACTTGCTGATGGTGGGAGGGTAAGACCCCCAGGACCCATACTTGCTGATGGGCGGGAGGGTCAGACCCCCAGGACCCATACTTGCTGATGGGTGGAAGTGTCAGACCCCCAGGACCCATACTTGCTGATGGGTGGAAGTGTCAGACCCCCAGGACCCATACTTGCTGATGGGTGGGAGGGTCCGACCCCCTGGAACCCATACTTCTGATGGATGGGAGTGTCCGACCCCTGGGTCCTCACCCAAACAGGCAGAATGGGAAAATTGTATTCCTTTTAGAATAGAGGAACAATGCACACTCCTTACCACTGCCCTATTAATTTCCTGCGATCGGCTGTTGCAATATCAGGCAACTGGCCTCCTGCTCAGATAAAAGTGCCCCATCAGGGATAAAAATTCCCATTTCTGTCGATTGGTGTGAGTCCCAGGGGTCAGACTCTCACCGATCAGCAAGAATGGGTCTCAGCAGTCAGACTCCTACTGAGAAGTCATCACCTATCCTGCGGATTGCTGATAACTTGTTTTCTTTAGAACCATGCTAAAAAGTGAAACACCCCCAAAAAAGTTTGGGTTCTGGCATCAGTTAAGAGAACTGTACCCGAACTTGAACCCCATTGATTTCAATGAAATAAAACTTTGGGGCTGGTAAATCTCTCTCTCACCCTCCCTGGACTCCCAAGCTGTAAAACGGACTTCCAGAAACCAGTTAGTTCAGCACTGGATACTAGGTGTCCAGTACAAACCTCAAATGTTATAGTTCAGGTTCGCTCAGCTCTATTGCTGATCACTGGTTGCCCATTTGATGGGACCCACCATGACCTCGAGAACAGGGCTGTTCAGCATGGAGCGGAGGCTGCGCATGCTCAATCTCTGCTTTCTTCATTGTTCATGGGCCTATCGAGTGCTGTGCTCAGCTTACTCAAACAGTACCACCATAGACCATGAAAACAGCAGAGGTCCAGCAGGAACATCTAGCCCTGGAAGTGCCAAAGCCCTGATCTGGGCACTGCTGGAGATCTCCTAGTGCCTACTGGCCTCCTAGGTAATCAGCAAGTTATACCCCATCTCCAGAATGCATTTGCAGGAGAACCAGCCATAGGTTAGAGGCAGATTTCCTGTATTAGGGTATGTGCACAGGATAAGTATTTGGTGCAGAAATTTCTGATGCCTTTTTGCCGAGATTTTTCCCCATTCATTAGCCCTTTGCCCAATCAGCCCTGGAGTTAATGTCCCCTCCTTCAGATGTCTAAGGCGCCAGTCGCAGCTCTCACTTCCTCGATTACTTATTCCTCTGAAGAGGAGGACAGTGACGCCGTAGCTGAACAACCTCACATAAGCTTCGGGAACTTGAGTCGGCACAAGAGGCGAGTATAGGTGCATTTATTTTTAAACAGGGGCAAACATTCAAAAGGGCGAAGAGGTTGTTCTAGCAGTGGTCAACCCCTTCAAAATAAGTGTTCAGCAGAGGTGGTAACTTATAAAGCCCTGTCACCAGAACAGATCGTAAAGTCAATCTATCACTTGCCATAAATGTGTGATTTTTCTTATCATGGTGTAAATGCCGCTGATCTCCTGAATCCGGCGATGTTTTTCTTTTGTTTCTGAGCCTCTCCGTTCCCGAGATATAGTCCCCCATTCCTGTAGATAAAATTCTAGTCTGGTTAGCCAAGTGGGCGAGGTCCTCAGTTCTTCTGTGGGAGTATGGAGGATCATGCCCACTTGGCTAACAAGACAAAATTTTACAAACAGGGAAGGGTGGGCCATATCTCAAGAACGGAGAGGCGCAGAAACAAAAGAAAAACATCGCCGGATTCAGGAGAACAGCGGCATTTACACCAGGTAAAAAAAATTACATATTTATGGCAAGTGACAGGTTCCCTTTAAGATCTATTCTGATGCCAAATTTTATGCACATCTCACACTACTGGCATCAGATGGAGCCCAATAAATGTTTTGACAAGGAAAACAGCAGAGTCTGGAACTGAACCGCCAACGTAGATGTGAACAGAGTCCTAAATGTTCAATTCTGCAGCAGTTTTTGTGTAAGCTGAAAGTAAAGTCTGAAATGAACACCGTAAATGCTGCTCATTTCAAGGCTGCATCTCAGCTGCTCATTGCGGCTCTTATTAATATTTCTTTAGCGGGCGCAGAATACCATCTGTTACAGCAGGATACATGGAAATGAAACCTTTCAGCATGCAGAGATGCGGCCTGAAGCTACAGTGGTGGGGGAACTAGGAAGGGATCGGAATATTTATGGCTGGGGAAAACCAATGAGTATTTATCCTAATCAGCTGCAAGGGACCTGGGGGGGCATCATTAAGTAATAAACATTAGGAGATAGATCTATGGGAATGTGGCACAGAGGAAACTGATGGAAATTAAAAGGAAGGGGAAAAGGTGGAATATAAAGTGACCCCGAAACAGCAGGCTGGCGAACATGAAGAAATCCTATGTCATAGGAATCCAACACATTAATGGGAATGTGCCATCGGTAATTTACCTATTGCTTTGTTTTCATGATTGGGAAGGGGTTCTTTAAAAAAATTAAAAAAAAATGGTACATAGATCTGCAACCTGGAACTCAGTCCTACTTGTATTTAAGTTCAGTATTTGCATGACTAGGATTAATGAAAAGACTAAGTGCAATGTAAAGTGTGTTTTCCTTGTACCTTTGAGTCTTTTTTCATCTCCTTCCGCCTCCATGTGCATTTAACGTCACAGAGCCGTCTCGTATCTGCTAAAACTAAATCACCCTGCTTCTCCTCATTCCTGCAGGCCCCCCTCCCTTTGCTCTCCTATGTATTCCCCAAAAGATCTCAAGTTAGGCAATGATTATTTCTATGGATGGGGTGACCTTTGATAGTTTTGAAGGCAGTGACTGCAACCCAACTATTTGACCAATATTCGTTACCATTTACAAGCTCCACATTCACCTCATGGTTCATGGAGATCTTCAGAGCGTGATCACGCTCTCTCCTGCATGCATAGCAGAGCTGAGCTGTAATACAACACAGTTGTCGGGCAATAAGGATGCCGTAAGCATTTTTTTGGGGGGTGGGAGGGATGCTTTATGAGAGAGGTCTTAATTCTTTAAAAAAACACATGCACTTAAGGATCATTAAGTGCAAATACAGATGGCATTAAAGGGATCGTCAGCACAGTATAGCTGAACTGTGCTGCAACCTGGCTGGCAGATATTTTATTAGACAGGGTCACTAGGTGCGTCTGTTTTTCATGAATTAGACAGGGTCATTAGGTGCTTCTGTTTTTCATGAATTAGAGTCATTAGGTGCATCTGTTTTTCATGGAATTAGACCGGGTCATTAGGTGCATCTGTTTTTCATGAATTAGACAGTGATTAGGTGCAAATGAAGCTGCAATTAGTGGGATCTTTAGGGTAGCATAGCTGAAATTTGCTACAACACAAAAGTTAGAGGTTTTATGACACAGGATCATTAGGCGCAACTACGCATGTTCGATCGACAGCATTACAATAGGGGACAGATCCGGTGTTAACAAAAGGGTAAAGAAAGCCATGGGGCTCAGAATTAAGGAGGCGACAGATGCAAATCAGTGCAGATTTATATTGTAAAAAAAAAAAAAAAAGGCTGCTGGCACACAATTAATTCTGTACTCACACAAAAACAAAAAACAGACAATATAATTTTGGGGATAACCCTTAAATAAAACAGAGGACATTGTCAAATGATGCGCCCAATAGACCTCCCTTGACTTATAATAGGGTCATTAAGAATATGCTTTCTTCAGTGTAAAATAGAATTGCAAACCGGGGCTCCTACTGAAACCCAGCAATGTGAACATAGTGTTATCTAGTCATCAGATCAGGCTTGAACATAAAGTATAGTAAAAGTACCATGGCTGTGAAACTGTACCTCATAACTCCGCACCACTCTCATGCCTCGTCCGCCACCTCCATAGGCAGCCTTGAAGATTATAGGGAAACCATATTTGTTTGAGAATTCCTGGGCTTCTGTTATACAAGTAATAGGAGAGTCCGTGCCGGGAACGACTGGTACGCCTGTGAACAAAACATGGGGATTCAGAATGGACTTCATATTTCTTTGGTGTGTATGAAGTTTCCAGTGTACCTAGGAGAAAATTAATTTTTCATCTTAAACATTGCCAACGTTCAAGTATTACAAAAAAAAAAAAAAAAAAAAAAAACAAAACACACCTTTTGCTGCCCCCAGGAGCTTGCAAATTATATTTTCTGCCAAATCAAAATCTACTTTAGAAGGTCTTTTGCTTGGAAGGAAAGGAAAAAGAAGGAAAAGGGAAAAATGGAAAGTAAAGAACTAAAATTTACCCTTTAGGCCTAACCAGTTCTCCTGCTTTGCACTGATGAGGGGCAAAACCCCATAACACGTTTCTGAAAATGGAGTTTCATGTTTGGCCGTATACCCCAAGTCATGTGGCAAGGCTCTGTAAAGAGTCGATATTGACTTTTAGGATTGCTACCTTCAAGCAGGTGGCCCTAGAAAGTACCTCCACTGTGAAGAGTCAATTTGTTCCGTCTTGAGGAAATCCACTAGAGATCATTGGGGATTAATTTTATATCTGATCACTTTCCTTTTTTGGGTTTATTTAAGGGAACGTGGATTAAAATCCATTTACTTTATAACAGACAGAGTAAAGGGGGGAGGCTCCTGCTGCAGCTAGTTGTTCAACCACCAGACACATGATTGTGAGAAGGAGGGTGGATGGCTGATGACTGACAGACAACCTGTGCCCATATGATCTATTAGAGCACACAGAGTGGCCTTTTATTTATACGCAGGTAGGAAAATGGTGGCCCCCTGGGAGTAAGAATAAGGGGCCCCTTTCTAGGAGCAGCTCCCCGTGTGCAGGACTCAGGCTCTAATACATGGACATCTATTCAGCTGAATAAACACCATATAATATAAACTCTACACATCAGAATCAGATGTTTGCCAGGGGCGACGTATGTAGGTGCGGAGAATGTGACCCGGCGGGGGGGTGATAAACACAGCCTCGCTCCCACCACATTTGCAGGGAGGGCAGCACAAACCGATCATGGCGAGTCACAGCACTGTACAAAGGAGGCATAAATCACCATCACCATAGAGACAGTACAAAACCTCAGAAAAGTCCCCATGGCTGCCTGTCCTTTACAAATGCCTATTAGAGCAAACATGTATATCCTAAAGGGCCTCGGGCATATTTGTATGCACAGACACATTACACAAGACACCATGCAGTCATTCAAAAGGGTAATGCTAAAATCCCTGAACAAGAATAAAAAAAAAGTGAATTAAAATACAAAAACTTGGCAAAAAATTAGACAAAACACTTTTTACATAAAATACACACAAAAAAAATTAACCTCATAATTGCTATTCGAGTGATTGTAACGACTTATACTAAAAGAAATTTATGTATACACACATACCATATGGATAAAAGTATGTGCCCCCTCCACATTACACCTACAGGAGCTTTTATGACTCTCCTCCTTTTCTACATCCATAGTTAACATGGAGTCGGCCCCTCTGCAGATATAACAGCTCACGCTCTACTGGGAAGGGTTGCTACAAGATTTTGGAGGAGTCCGCAGGAATTTTTGTCCATTCGTCCAGAAGAACATTCGTGAGGTCAGACCTTGATGTTGGCGAGAGGCCACAATCACAATCTTCGGTCTTGGATGAGGTCAAGGTCCAGGCTCTGGTCAAGTTCTTCTGCCAAACTCCTGCCCCCACGTCTGTCTGGACCTTTTGCACAGTCATGGGGAACAGAAAAGGGTCTTCTCAAAACTATTCCCACAAAAAGGTCGAAGGTATCATTATCCACAATGTGTTGCCCTAAAATAATTAAGATTTCTCTTTAGGGTGATCCCGAACCCTAAAAAAAACCCCAAACAAATCCGTAGCACTAACCTCCTCCACCATCTGTACAGCGACACAATGCAGTCAGGTATAACGTTCCCCTGGAATCAACAAATCAAGACTCATCCATCAGACGCCAAAAGAGAAGTGTCATCCGTCACTGCACAGAACACGTCTCCTCCAGAGTCCAGTGGTGGTAGCTTTACACCACTCCATCCAACGCTTGACATTGTGCTTGGTGACGTAAGGCTGCATGCATCTGCTCGGCCATGGAAACCCATTGCCACGAAGATCCCCCAACCAGTCTGCCCATTAATAACAAAAGTGCAATGTCTGGCAACAAGATTTTCAACATATACCGAACGAAAAAAATAAAGAAAAACTGGTTTTCCTTTATCAGACAATATACTTCCAAAGTCAAGTACCGGCAAAGGTAATAATGTTTGCTTCCTCCTATAAATCCAGCTAAGTGGACATCGCTCACGTAGTTTACAGATGCAGGCGGACGGCTTGCATTACTTTTGAGAACATATTTCGTGATATCGCCAAAACTGTTCACTTAATGTTGTGAATCTCCGCAGGGGGAGCGCGCTGTCACATCTATGGGTAAGAATAATGGGCGTTTGTGGGGGGAAAATGCAACACCGGAGCCAAGACAGAAAGCCGTTAGGACAATAAAACAGCCGCTCTGCGATAATTCCAGGACAGCTGTCGCCTTCACGACTACACGAGATGACGAAAGTAAGAGTATAGGCAAAGAAAACTGAGCAATCATAAGCTTTAGCCAAAATGGCGAGGGTGTGCTAACTTTGTAAATGAAGCAGTCTCCCTCCGTCCATTAGGAAGCCGAATGAAGTAACACAAAACACAGAAAATACAATACAGATCCCAGCACCTCTTCCCTTAAAGCAGCACTCCACCTCCTCCTCCCGTCAAAGTTTTTATCCTCTTAATATATTGCAGTCATCATATTATATAGCACTGTGTATACAATTGCCCATTTTGCCCTTCTACTCAAATAATTTGTCTCTTTTCTCTGCTCTATGTAGAAACCATAAGTATCTTGTCCGTGAACACACGAGAGGGATAGAGAGAAAACAACCGCCATCAGCTTATCTTCCAAGAGCGAAAAGGATCGGCTGTCAGAAATCGGTCATGCCAGATCCTTATCCCCTCCGCACACCATCAGTGGGAGACTCAGAAGGCCTCCACACACAGACTGTTGGCTAAGCCCACCGATATCAAGTTTATGGGGGCATTAGAAGTACAAATGGGTTTGTACATTTACACAAGCTGCGGGTTTACTTTAACAGATCGGCATTTCACAGGATTCCTGAAATTCCACTTTTGCAGGTCCTTCACCTCTCTTCATCCTAAATTCTGAAGTTTAACCTCTGGCATCTCCTTTTAGAAATGTTCAAGTTGCTAGAACTCTGATCCATCAAGCATTAAAGGACACATTTTATAGGGTCATATTTGGCTGACGGATGCTCCACCAACAAACTTGACAGCCATAATTGTTCTTTAAGCTTTATCCGACCTCCCGTTTCATAGGATCATTAAACACGATGCCGACACTTACACAGATCCGACCAATTCATGTATATTTATATTGATTTTAGTGCGGCATTTAGTAACGATCCTCATGCAAATAACTACAATTAGTGGCCCGGAGATCGCGGAAAGCTCAATGCCAGTAATCTTCAAATCAGTAATAGAAAAGAAAAACTCATTAAGTGCAAATCATTCCCTCCACGCCTCTCATTTCTCCAGACATACAAGGTCAAGGCTCTAGACAGCAAAGATAGAGAGCGCCGGAGAAAGGATCGCAGCGACAAAAGAAGGGGTGAAGTCATAGACAAGGTGCCATTATTTGGGACGGTGTTCCATCCATACGTCTTACAAGGCTGCATTGTGCAAAAGTACTGCACAGTGATTTTTTTTTTTTTTTTTTTTGGGGGGGGCTTTTTTACATTTGTTTCTCGATTAGTTCATAATGCATATCTTTTTTCACGCTTATCTTTATGTGTACGACACACAAACACATTGATTGTCCATGTTGAGATTAATGTTCCTCCGAGTTTGAGTTTTGTTAGTCTACCCTCTAAAATGATAGGCGCTTTCTTAATATACTACACTATATAGTGTTCTTTTCTAAAAACACTACACTATAATGATATTTTCGAATTTTATTTTTTAGATTTTTGCCATAATTATTGTGATGGTGTGATATGTTATGTGGGTATCATTTTGTGTATATTTATATTTTACTAATTATCATGGTGTTCTCTTGTAGTACGTGTTATTTGCCAATTGATGAATTGCTGTTATTTGCCATCTGATATCAGCCCCCACATTCCTGTACTGTTATCTCTCCACAGTGTCAGTGAATAAACCTGTTTGCTAATATGCTAATGACATATTGAACTAGCTTGTTGGAACAATTACCCCCTGTAGTGCCTTAATCCACCAGGCACCTTTGTCAGGTGTGGGAGGCCTGAAAACCACCCCAACCTGTCAGACTACTCCTGAACATAAGGAGAGGACAGGAGCTGGGGGGAATTCAGATCCTGTGTGGAACCCATGATGTGAAGACAGCACGTCAGAGAGAGAAAGAAGGGAATATGGACTGTTATCCTCTGTGCTGGATTGTTGGACTTTTATCCTGTTACTGAACTGCATTCATGTTCTGGAATATTTTATCCTTTGTGTGTCGTATACAGTTATATGAAAGTTTGGGCACCCCTATTAATCTTAAGCTTAATGTTTTATAAAAATTGTTTTTTTTGCAACAGCTATTTCAGTTTCATATATCTAATAACTGTTGGACACAGTAATGTTTCTGCCTTGAAATGAGGTTTATTGTACTAACAGAAAATGTGCAATCTGCATTCAAACAAAATTTGACAGGTGCATAAGTATGGGCACCTCACCAGAAAAGTGACATTAATATTTAGTAGATCCTCCTTTTGCAAAAATAACAGCCTCTAGTCGCTTCCTGTAGATTTTAATGAGTTCCTGGATCCTGGATGAAGGTATCTTTGACCATTCCTCTTTACAAAACAATTCCAGTTCAGTTAAGTTTGATGTTCGCCGAGCATGGACAGCCCTCTTCAAATGATCCCACAGATGTTCAATGATATTCAGGTCTGGGGACTGGGATGGCCATTCCAGAACAGTGTAATTGTTCCTCTGCATGAATGCTTGAGTAGATTTGGAGCGGTGTTTTGGATCATTGTCTTGCTGAAAGATCCATCCCCTGCGCAACTTCAACTTTGTCACTGAATCATGAACATTATTGTCAAGAATCTGCTGATACTGAGAGGAATCCATGCGTCCCTCAACTTTAACAAGATTCCCGATGCCGGCATTGGCCACACAGCCCCAAAGCATGATGGAACCTCCACCAAATTTTACTGTGGGTAGTAAGTGTTTTTCTTGGAATGCTGTGTTTTTTTGCCGCCATGCATAACGCCTTTTTGTATGACCAAACAACTCAATCTTGGTTTCATCAGTCCACAGGACCTTCTTCCAAAAAGAAATTGGCTTCTCCAAATGTGCTTTTGCATACCTCAGCCGACTGTTTGTGGCGTGCTTGCAGAAACGGCTTCTTTCACATCACTCTCCCATACAGCTTCTCCTTGTGGAAAGTGCATTGTATAGTTGACCGATGCACAGTGACACCATCTGCAGCAAGTTGATGCTGCAGCTCTCTGGAGGTGGTCTGAGGATTGTCCTTGACTGATCTCACCATTCTTCTTCTCTGCCTTTCTGATGTTTTTCTTGGCCTGCCACTTCTGGCCTTAACAAGAACTGTACCTGTGTTCTTCCATTTCCTTACTATGTTCCTCACAGTGGAAATTGACAGGTTAAATCTCTGAGACAGCTTTTTGTATCCTTCCCCTGAACAACTATGTTGAATAATCTTTGTTTTCAGATAATTTGACAGTTGTTTTGAGGAGCCCATGATGCCACTCTTCAGAGGAGATTCAAACAGGAGAACAACTTGCAAGTGGCCACTTTAAGTAGCTTTTCTCATGATTGCATACACCTGGCTATGAAGTTCAAAGCTCAATGAGGTTACAAAACCAAAAAAAGTGCTTGTGCTTTAGTAAGTCAGTAAAAAGTAGGTAGGAGTATTTAAAACAAGAAAATTATAAGGGTGCCCATACTTTGCATTCAAACTAAATTTGACGGGTGCATGATTGCACATTTTCTGTTAGTACAATAAAACTCATTTCAAGGCAGAAACATTACTGTGTCCAACAGTTATTAGATATATGAAGCTGAAAGTCGTAGTTACTCACCGATAACGGTGTTTCTCAGAGCCCATGACAGCACTACCAGAGAGGGAATCCGCCCTTCAGGGACAGGAAACCTACAGGATAAAAAGGGTGGTACCTCTCTCCTGCCTCAGTTTAGTTTACAGAGCATCAGAGGTCCTCCAGGTTAGTGACAACAAGAAATACACATATTTTAGCAAAGCATTAAGCTACTTACGGGTAGCGGCATTTTTCGGAGGCCCATGACAGCACCACGAGAGAGGGGATCCGCCCCTTTAGGAACAGGAAACCCACAGACACAAAAGGGCGGCACCTCTCCCATGCATCAGTTGGATTACAGAGCCTGAGAGGACTAACCGCAGTTAATGACAAGCAAACACAAAATTGCATACAATTGAACACAATGATTTTTAATAAAGTAATACATGTGAGAAGATAACATTCCTTCTTTAAATTATCTGGTTGATTATAAACCCAGGATGTGCAACCCCACGTGAAAAGGGAGGGAACTAAGGGTGCTGTCATGGGCCTCCGAAAAATGCCGCTACCCGTAAGTAGCTTAATGCTTTATTCGGACTCCCATGACAGCACCACGAGAGATTTACAGAGATGTAAGCCATTTTTAGGGAGGGACCACAGCCTGCAGCACCCTTAACCCGAAGGTGAGATCTGAGGAGAACCCCAAGTCTAACCTATAGTGCTTAAAGAAGGTAGAAGGGGATGACCATGTGGCCGCCTTACATATCTGGTCGACCGACACTCCAGACCTCTCTGCCCAGGATGACGCCATGGCTCGGGTGGAATGTGCCCTCAGATTCTGCGGAGCTGGACCCCCACCTGTCGTGTAAGCAAGAGAGATAGCCTCCCTAATCCATTTTGCTAATATGTATTTAGAAGCTCTAGCCCCTTTCCTTGGACCTTGGTAAGACAGGAATAGTGCATTATCCTTCTTCCAATCATTAGTGACCGAGATATATTGAAGAAGGCATCTCCTGACATCTAAGGTATGGAGCTCACTTTCTTTCGGGTTAGAAGGATTAGGGATAAATGAAGGTAAAATTATCTCCTGCGATCTGTGAAACTGTGATACTACTTTCGGTAAGTAGGCTGGGTCCGGTCTAAGGATAACTCTATCCTGAAGAAATTCTGTATACGGGGGATTTCTAGAGAGCGCCTGGATGTCTCCTATTCTGCGAGCTGATGTTATAGCTATTAGGAAAGCTGTTTTGAGAGATAACATCCTGACTGAGGCTTCATTCAACGGCTCAAAAGGAGGCTTTGTCAAAGAAGAAAGGACCAGATTTAAATCCCATGGCACCATTTTGTTTCTATACAGTGGTCTAATTCTACCGACCGCCTTAATGAACCTCGACACCCAGTAGTTACCCGCAATATTACATGAAAACAGGGCTCCAAGTGCTGAAACTTGTACCCTTAAAGTGCTTGTGGAGAGTTTTAACTCTAACCCTCTTTGCAAAAATTCCAATATTTGACGTATTGGTACACCATCATTAATATTAAATTTTGAGGAAGTTAAGAACTTTCTCCAGGTTCTGGAGTAGATTTTTGTTGTTATCGGCTTTCTACTTCTTAAAAGGGTATCGACTAATTTAGGAGAGAAGCCTTTATTTTCTAACAATGACCGCTCAAAATCCAAGCCGTCAAATGAAGTCCCTTCACTTGTGGATGGAGTATCGGCCCCTGGGAAAGCAAATTTGGGATGTCTGGGAGTACCCAGGGATCGCCCACTGACATCATCCTGAGCCATGAAAACCAGGTTCTCCTGGGCCAAAAGGGAGCAATCAGAATGAGTCTCGCCCGATCTTCTCTGACTTTCCTCACCACTAGAGGTAGTAGGTTCAGTGGCGGGAAGGCGTAGGCCAGAGAAAAATCCCATTTTATGAGGAATGCGTCCACTGCCAGTGGATTTTCCCTGGGATTTAAGGAACAAAAGTTTTTTACTTTTTTGTTCTCCCTTGTGGCGAATAGGTCCACCACCGGTTGACCCCACAAGCGGACAATCTGTCTGAAGATGTCTCCATTTAGAGACCATTCTCCTTGTTTTAGGACATTGCGGCTGAGAAAGTCCGCTTTTATGTTGTCTTTTCCTGTGATGTGCAGAGCAGTCAAAGATTGTAAATTCTCTTCTGCCACCCGGAGGAGACGATCTGTGATCTGCATCAGAGCCTCGGAGCGTGTCCCTCCTTGATGATTTATATAGGAGACTGCTACCCGGTTGTCTGAGAGGATCCTGACGTGGTGGCCCTGCAGATACATGAGGAGGTTTTTAACCGACAACTCGATTGCTAATAATTCTCTCTGATTGGAAGAGGACGTTGAGTATGGTTCCCATTGGCCTTGCACTACAATGTCATTCATGTGAGCCCCCCAACCTGAGGAGCTGGCATCCGTAGTCACAACCCGGGACACATCTATCATCCAGGGAACGCCTGCTGATAAATTATCCCTATTCAGCCACCAATTTAGGGATTTGAGAGTCGCTGGTTCAAGCGTTATTTTTTCTTCTAATACACCCCTCAAGATTCTATCCTTAACTAAAATCTCTTTTTGGAGGGATCTAGTGTGAAAGTGTGCCCACCTTACCGCTGGAATGCACGATGTGAGGGACCCCAACAGGGACATAGCTTGCCGCAGGGTCATAGAGGGTGTATTAATTGCTTTTAGAACCTGATGCTGAATCTGAGTTAATTTATTTTCTGGAAGATAACACTGTTGTGTAGTTGAATCTAGTAATAGGCCCAGAAACTTTTGAATTTTTTGAGGCTGTAACCGAGATTTTTCAAAATTAATTATCCAGCCCAGGCGTTCCAGCTTAACTCTAGTAAGCTCCAGTTGGGACAAACAGTGTTCTACGGAGTTACCTACTATGAGGAAATCATCCAGGTATGGGACAATAAGGACATTAGATTCTCGCAAGTGAGCCATCACCTCCGCCACTATTTTTGTGAATACTCTAGGGGCTGACGTTATACCGAAGGGAAGAGCTCTGTACTGAAAATGATAAACAACTCCACCCATTAATACTGCTACCCTCAAGAACTGCTGGAAATCCACATGAATAGGTACGTGGTAATAGGCATCCTTTAAATCGACTACCACCATAAAGCAGTTTTTGAACAGTATTTTTATTGTCGAGCTGATGGACTCCATTTTAAAGGTATGCTTAACCAAATAACTGTTAAGATGTCTGAGATTTATGATGGTCCTATACGTGTTGTCGGGCTTCTGGATAAGAAACAAGGGAGAATAGAAACCTTTCCCTCTATCAGCCTCTGGAACCTGTGTAAGGACATTTTTTGAACAGAGAGACCACACCTCTTCTTCCAGAGCAGATTGCTCTAGAGGATTAGAACGTAATGGAGTTAACATAAACTTATCCCGTGGGGTATGGCAGAACTCAAGAGTAAGACCCCGAGAAATAGTATCTTGCACCCAGATACTATTCGTGATCCTTGACCATTCTGAACCAAAATGTAAAAGTCTACCCCCCACCGGGGCTCCTAGTCATTTGTCCTCCTTCTTCCTTTCTTTTGAGGAACGACGGAACATATATCCCGTACCTCGTCTACGTCTGTCATCCCACCTAGACCGATCCCTTGAAGGTGAAAAGGTACGCTTCCCTCCGCGACCGAACCTTCTTTTATTAAAGGGACGACGGTAGGACCCCAGCAGATTGGGGAACTTCTTTTTGTCATCTCCCGCCCTCTCTAGGAGTTCGTCTAAGGTGGGCCCGAATAGGTATTCCCCTTTACAAGGGATGATGCAGAGTTTTGACCTTGATTGTATATCGCCTGGCCAACATTTCAGCCAAAGAGCCCTCCTGGCCGCATTCGAGAGACCTGCTGCTCTAGCCGCCATTTTGACAGAGTCAATAGATGCATCTGATAAGAAGGCAGCCGCTTCTTGGATCAGTGGTAAGGCAGACAAAATAGAGTCCCTTGATGCACCTTCTTTTAACTGAGTCTCTAACTGTTCCAACCAGACCATCATTGATCTGGCTGTACAGGTTGAAGCCACCGCAGGCCTTAAAGAGCCGGCCGCCATCTCCCAGGTACTTTTTAGAAAGGTGTCCGCTTTTCTATCAAGGGGGTCCTTAAGGGTCCCCATGTCCTCAAAAGGGAGAGAGGCTCGTTTAGCTACTTTGGCTATTGCCGCATCCAACTTAGGGGCTTTTTCCCAGTTGGTGACTGCAGGATCATCGAATGGATATCTGCGCTTCTGCGCTGGAGGTAAAGAACCCTTTCTTTCGGGTTTTTTCCACTCTCTATTGATGAGATCCTGGATTTTTTCATTGAGCGGGAAGACTCTCCGTTTTTTCTGCTCCAACCCACTGAACATAATTTCCTCCTTGGAAAGTTGGGGTCTCGGTTCCGTTATGCCCATCGTTCCTCTGACCGCTTTAACCAGCTTATCCACTCGTTCAAGGGGTAGACAGAAGCGGGCGGTGTCCTCATCCGAGGAAGAGGAAGACGCAGCTGAACCGGAAAAAACTTCCTCCTTATCCTCTTCTACTGAAGAATCGGAGAGTAACGGAGCTTTGGACTTAGAGCTTCCTCCTTGAGAAAGACCCTTCAAGGATTGTCTGACCTCCATTCTGATCAACTCCTTCAGGCTGGTGGTCATAGTAAGGGATTCCTCCGCTACCTGAGGGGGGTAAGTAAAGCAATCTAACTCCTGTAGATATAATGCTCTCCCCCTCTCCCCTTTCCTGAGACCTCACCGTCTGCTGGATACAGGGCCCACATAACTTTTTGGGGCACGAATCAGGTAGGGGAACCCCGCAGATACCACATTCCCTGTGTTTCGCCTTCCCGGCACATTTCTTCCCCTATAATGGAACATATGAGGGGAATCATGTCACTGGGTGAACTTTCACGAAGATCACTTACCAGCGCTGCCCAGAGAAAAAAGTACCGGAATACGAGGGGGATTTCCACTGGCTGATGCTCCAGACCCCTGTCTGGAGGTGCTTTTGTGGCCAGACTCACTACTCCTCCTGTCGCGATCCTTCCCTTTGGGCTTCTGGGACACCTCTTGCAGCAACTGCACGTGCTCGTCCTCCATCTTCACCATATGAGGCCAGAAGCAAGGGATCACGATCTGGAGTTCCTTTTATAACCCCTCCTCCGGTCAGCAGCTGTGCCTAGCGCTCCCCTGATTACTTCTTTCGGCCTCCCCCTGGTGCAGGCGGTAAGCCCTGGGGCCCAGAACGCCGGCGATGCTATTACCGGTGGGCGCCGCCATCTTGGATTCACTGCGCATGCGCAGGACCCCGGAACCCGGAAGTGACCGCCGACTCCTCCCCCGGCGTCACCCGGGCTCCCAGCGCTTCAGTATCGGCGCACAGAGCGGCGAGGACGCCGGACAGAGCCGCAGCACTCCCGGATGGCGCCCCCGAGCACCGCCGCATACCTGAGCCCCAGCCACCCCAGAAGGAGGAGACTCAGGGGATATACTCACCCGGCGCTGGCCCGGAGACAGGACACCACCGGTGGCTGCTCCCTGCTGGAATGTCGCCACATGCAGCCCTGCCAGGACCATTGCGACATCTACCAGGAACCCCGCACCGGCCGAGGTAGGAGACCCCCTCGCTACCTGAGTCGGCCGGCCGGCCTGGGATCCTTTTGTGAAATCTGCAGGATCCCGTCCCGTTAGGAACAGGAAACCAACTGATGCATGGGAGAGGTGCCGCCCTTTTGTGTCTGTGGGTTTCCTGTTCCTAAAGGGGCGGATCCCCTCTCTCGTGGTGCTGTCATGGGAGTCCGAATAAAATACTTATGAAGATTACACCGTGTCTAAATCAAACACACACTTCGTAAAATAAAGTGCTCACCGCACACGTGATAAGGGGGGGGAATAAGCAGGTGCTGTCATGGGCTCTGAGAAACACCGTTATCGGTGAGTAACTACGACTTTCTCAGTCGCCCATGACAGCACTACCAGAGAGAATTGCAGAGATTATTGCTTTAGGGAGGGACCACAGCCTGCAAGACCCTTCTTCCGAAGGTTAAGTCCGACGAAGAGGCTAAGTCTAAGCGATAGTGCCTAAAGAAGGTTGAAGGTGTTGACCAGGTGGCCGCCTTACAGATTTTATCTATTGGTACCTCCGACCTTTCGGCCCAGGAGGTCGCCATAGCCCTTGTAGAGTGTGCCTTGAGTCCTTCAGGAACTGCATTTCCCGTGGACGAGTATGCCAAGGCTATCGCATCAGTAACCCAACGAGCTATAGTGCCTTTGGAGGCTTTGAGTCCTTTCCTAGGTCCCTGAAAGCAGACAAAAAGACAGCCTTCCTTCCTACACTGACGGGAGGATTCTAGGTAGTGTATTAGACACCTTCTCACATCTAAGGTGTGGAATTTTTCCTCTTTTTGATTTTTCGGGTTTGGACAGAAGGAAGGAAGGATTATTTCCTGGGATCTATGGAAATTGGAAGCAACTTTGGGTAGATAAGCAGGGTCTGTTCTTAATATTACCCTATCCTCCATGATTTGTGTGAAGGGAGGGTTCGCAGATAGAGCCTGAAGGTCACTAATCCTACGGGCAGATGTTAGAGCTGTAAGAAGGGCCGTTTTGAGGGATAAGATTTTAAGTGGTATCGAATCTATGGGTTCAAACGGGGGTTCTGTGAGAGCTGATAGTACTAAATTTAAGTCCCAAGATGGAGGGTTTCTGATTTTTATTGGCCTAGACCGTACAGCGGCTTTAATGAATCTTGCTATCCATGGGTTAGTGGCAATACTATCATTGTATAACGCCCCTAAGGCCGCTACTTGTACCTTTAAGGTGCTCACCGATAGGCCCATATCCAAACCTTTCTGTAGGAACTCTAATATTTTGACCACTGGAACCCCATCTTGTAGTCTTACCCCGGAGGTGGACAGAAACTTTTTCCAAGTTTTACCATAAATTTTAGTTGTTATTGTCTTCCTACTTTTTAATAGCGTGGAGACTAAATTATCTGAGAATCCCCTTGCCCTTAGCAGTGACCTTTCAAGTTCCACGCTGTCAAGTGTAGATTTGCCGACTGAGGGTGGAACACCGGCCCCTGTGATAAGAGGTCCGGAAGATCCGGAAGGACCCAGGGATCTGTGACCGATAGGATTCTCAGCCAGGAAAACCAGGCCCTTTTGGGCCAGAAGGGGGCTATTAGAATGATACTCGCCCTGTCCTGTCTTATCTTCCGTAGGACTGCCGGTATAAGTATATAAGGGGGAAAGGCATATGTCAGACCGTGAGTCCAGGGAATCAAGAATGCATCCAGTGCTCAGGGGTTCCCTCTGTGGTTTAGAGAACAAAACTGTTTTACTTTTCTGTTCTCTATACTGGCGAAGAGGTCTATTACTGGTACCCCCCAGATTTTTGTGATCTGATCGAAGACCCTTTGGTTCAGAGCCCATTCCCCCTGTTTTAGCTGGGTACGGCTTAGGAAGTCTGCCTTTTTGTTCACTACGCCTCTTATGTGCAACGCCGAGAGGGATAGGAAGTGATGTTGGGCTAAGGTGAAGATTTGGGAGGTAGTTTCCATCAGGGCTTGGGATCTGGTCCCCCCCTGGTGGTTCAGGTAGGCCACTACTACTTGATTGTCCGAGAAAACCCGGACATGTTGTCCCCGTAGTTTGGGAAGAAAAACTGACAGAGCATGGCTCACTGCGCAAAGTTCTTTTTGATTTGAGGATACCTGGTATTCTCGATCTGTCCAGACCCCCTGAGTAACAGTGAGCTCCCCACCCCGTGGGACTGGCATCCGTGGTAACTACTTGATGTACATCTATCACCCACGGAACCCCCTTTGATAGATTGTTGGAATCTAGCCACCAGTCTAGGGAACGAATAGTGTCTGAACTTAGAGTCATGCGACCTTCCAGGCGTCCCCTCAGTGTAACCTGATTTTTCAGGACATCCCACTGGAGGTCTCTTGTGTGGATCTGAGCCCACTGTACTGCCGGGAGACAAGCAGAAAGGGACCCTAGTAGTGACATCGCTCCTCTTAAGGTCATATGAGGGTTTGAGCGAGCTCCGGACACAATGCTTAGTATTTTTTGTTTCTTCAGGTCTGGAAGGCGACATTCCTGTAAAACCGAGTCCAGAGTTAGGCCCAGAAACTCTTGCACCATGGTCGGTTCCAGTTTTGACTTCTGGAGATTTAGGAGCCAACCTAATTCTGTTAGAGTTTTTATCACTCTGCTGCACTGTTGGCGACAATGTTGGGCTGAGTTGCTGACAATCAGGAAGTCGTCTAGGTATGGTATTATAATAACATCTTCCTCCCTTATGTGGGCCATCATTTCTGCTACCACCTTGGTAAAAACACGGGGCGCTACCGAAATGCCAAACGGGAGGGCCTTGTACTGGTATTCTTTTACTACTCCCTCCATGACTACTGCTAGTCTGAGGTATTTGTGAGTTTTTGTGGATGGGGACGTGATAGTACGCGTCGCTGAGATCCAACACTACCATGAAACAATTTGGAAACAGGTTTTTTATTGTAGATCTTATCGATTCCATTTTGAATGTTTGATTCTTTACATAACTGTTTAATCTCCGTAGATTTATTATTGTGCGGAAGGAACCGTCCGGCTTTGGAGTCAGAAACAGTGGGGAAAAGAATCCTTTTCCTCTTTCCGGTAATGGAACTTCTCAGATCACATCCTTGGTTATGAGTTTTGAGATTTCTAGTTCCAAGGCCTGTTGTTGCCGCCATGAAGGTTTCAATGGAGTGACCACATGGTGTTGGGGAGGAAGGGTGGTAAAGTTTATTTGAAGTCCCATTTTTATTAGGTTTAAAATCCAAGTACTGGAAGAGATTTTTTCCCAGGCCGGAAGGTATTGAGACAGTCTTCCTCCCACCCTGGGGGAGGTGTCACTTAGGGTTTTTTTTTTATTTCTGGGGGAGTTGCCAAAGAGGAAGCCCCTGTCTCTATTTCTCCCCTCCTCCCACCTGTTCTGTTCTCTAGGGGGGCGTCTGCGGAAAAATTTCCTGTTCCGAAAGGGCCGCCTAACGTATGGTGCGGCCAGGTCAGGGAACCCCTTCTTCTTATCCCCTGATTTTTGTAAAATGTCATCTAGGGTTTCCCCAAACAGAAATTTTCCCTCACATGGGATTGAACAAAGTTTTTGTTTTGTCTGTAGATCGCCTGGCCAGTTTTTCAGCCACAGCGTTCTACGAGCTGCATTGGACAGGGCTGCCGATTTTGAAGTCAGTTTGATAGAGTCCGCCGAAGAGTCGGCCAAGAAGGCTGCCGCCCCCCTAATCATGGGAATTGATTCGATGATTTTTTGTCGGGATACTCCATCCCTTAACTGTTTCTCCAGATTGTCTAGCCAAATCATTAGAGATCTGGAAGTACATGCGGCCGCTATGGCAGGTCTTAAACATCCCCCTGCTGACTCCCAGGCCCCTTTTAGGAAGGTGTCGGCTCTTTTATCAAGGGGGTCTTTTAGCGTACCCATGTCCTCAAAGGGCAGTGCAAATTTCTTTGACGCTTTAGCTACTGCCACGTCAAGTTTAGGGGCTTTGTCCCATGCTGTAGAATCATCTTCCGCAAAAGGATATTTCCTTTTAAGGGAGGGTACAGATGAATTTTTTCTTTCTGGCTTTTCCCACTCTTTTTTAATCAGGGCCTGCACGTTTTCGTTAAGTGGAAAAACTCTGCGTTTTTTCTGGCCCAGGCCGCCAAACATAATGTCCTGTACCGTTTTGTCAGGACGTGGGTCTAGGACCCCCATTGTAGATCTTACAGTTTTTACGAGGGCATCTATTTCATCTAAGGGGAAGCAGTGGCGGCCTCCACTCTCAGAGTCTGAGGAGGAGGAGGAACCTTTCTTGTCTGACACATCCTCATCAGAGCTAGAAGGATCGGAGTGAGAAAGGGGGACAGGTGTTCTCTCCTTAACCCCCTCCCCTTTAAGGGATTTAAACGCTGTTTCTACCTCTGATCTTATTACTGAACGTAATTCAGAGGCAAAACTAGGGGTTTCTTCACAAAGGACTTGTCCTATACAGGAACCGCATAATTTCTTATCCCAGTTCTGTAACAGGGGCTCTCCACATAAGGGACAGTCTCTATGTTTGGTTTTCTCCGTTTTTTTTCTTGCCTAAAAAATAAACGGAAAAGGGGACCCTATTACTTGGTGAACTTTCACGAAGATCACTCACCCATCTTGCGCAGCTACAGGTACCAGTTCTGGAGGAGGTGCGGGATCTTGTATGAGACCCGAAGTAGAAGGTGTCGGCTGGCTGGAGATATTGGAGGTTTTACTCTGCAGCGTGGAATGGCTCCTGGAGCGGGTACTTCTGGTGCCTGCAGAGGTCCTTCCGCCCGACTTGCGCTGGTGGTGACGCTGCTGTTGCTGCAGTGGCTGTAAGGGCTGCGCCTGCTGGAGCTGCTGATCGCTGTCCGCCATAGTGAGACTGCATGCAGCAAAGGGCGCTCTCCCAGCGGTGTTTTAAATAGTGCGCCGATCACCCCTCCTCCAGGCTGCGTTGCAGGGAAGCGCTGGTCCCCAGTGCGCATGCGCGCTCCCCGGGACCCGGAAGTAGACAGCGTCTATATCCGGTGCGGCGGCCATCTTGGTGCTCTCACACACCAGGTCGTCGCTCCGGACCAGGCCTCTCTGCAGAGGCACACCGGGTCCCTAAAGCCCCTACCCCAATCCGGGGAGGCAGCCGCGCTCCCCTCCGCCCGCTCTGCAGCCCCATCGGACCCAGAAGCGGCGGCGGCCACCGAGCCAGCGGTGACAGGGGCCTCCCCGCCGTCATACCTCCACTGGTCGGCTCCAGATACAGGTACCGATCCTGAGGGTTCCCCTGTCAGGGACAGGAAACAAAACTGAGGCAGGAGAGAGGTACCGCCCTTTTTATCCTGTAGGTTTCCTGTCCCTGAAGGGTGGATTCCCTCTCTCTGGTAGTGCTGTCATGGGCGACTGAGAAATAGCTGTTGCAAAAAAAAACATTTTATATAAAACATTAAGCGTAAGATTAATAGGGGTGCCCAAACTTTTTCATATAACTGTATATGGACCTTTCGTACTTTTGCCTAAATAAAGGTCTTGGGATTGTTCACTCTTCTCTTGCTCTGTTGATTGTGTGATACCGGAGAAGGAACCTGTGACAATCATGTGCACACCTCGATGCTCAGAGTCTCCAAAGCCCTTGTTCATATCTAAGTTTTGCATAATGCATAGATACGGAACATCTCTGGCTCACATGCATGGGTTCCAAACAGTATACTCATTGTAACGTCCCGCTTTTATATTTCTACATTACCTGTTCATGCAGATACCTTATTTGACAGAAATACATGGTAACAATATTTTACCCCAAACACATAGTAGGGCCATGTATGACAACCTGGGATTTTAGTGACCCATCATCATTACAGATGCAAACACTAAAGAACAAGATGATATCATCTTGTTCTTTAGTATTACCTGTTCATGCCATATTTGCAACAGGGTTTGTTTATTACACACATTTTATCAGCTTATTGGAGTGGTTCCATCTGTCCCTGGCAGTGACATATGCATTACTATCTTGCTGACAGCATAACAGAGTTAGATAGCTTCGAGACATTTTGTACGATTTCTAGGGGAATATTGCTTGTGTCATCCAATTCCATTCACTGCTTGTTACGACCTGGTGCATGCACATCTGACAGTATGCTTACGTCATCTTACTCACTCCCTGGCATGCTCTCGTTACGACCTGGTGCATGCGCATCTGATGGTATGCTTACGTCGCCTTACTCACTGCCTGGCATGCGCATCTGATGGTATGCTTACGTCACCTTACTCACTGCCTGGTGCCCTCTCGTTACAACCTGGCGCATGCACATCTGATGGTATGCTTACGTCGTCTTACTCACTGCCTGGCATGCTCTCGTTACGACCTGGTGCATGCGCATCTGATGGTATGCTTAAGTCCCCTTACTCACTGCCTGGTGCGCTCTTGTTACGACCTGGCGCATGCGCATCTGATGGTATGCTTACGTCGCCATACTCACTGCCTTTTACGCTTTCATTACGACCTGGCGCATGCACATCTGATGGTATGCTTACGTCATCTTATTCATTGCCTGGTGTGCTCTTGTAATGACCTGGCGCATGCGCATCTGATGGTATGCTTACGTCGCCTTACTCACGGCCTTTTACGCTTTCATTACGACCTGGCGCATGCACATCTGACGGTATGCTTACGTAGTCTTACTCATTGCCTGGTGCGCTCTCGTTACAACCTGGCGCATGCGCATCTGATGGTATGCTTACTCACTGTTTTGTTCTCCATCGCACTGCATGCACATATGACAATATGCCTGTGTCATGTAATTTATTCACTGCCCTGTATGTTCTGACGCATTCGCAATCGATGATTTGCAATGACTGACCTTAATACAAAGTCAATGTCTAACACTTAACGCATGAGCAGACATCAGTTCCGGACGCTGACTAGCTATTCCCGGTCCCCATTTTCGCCTCTTACTATACATGCATTTTTCATTTTTATTGACCTGTGCATATATAAAAAAGTGACATTAGTGATACATTTATTCACCCTTACCCCTGAGGAAGCTACTAGAGGTGATACACGTGGGGTTGTTATACCTCATCCACATTTTTTGCCTTATTCAAGGGTCCAGATTTATTAGGTCTGTTAGACTGATATCTGGTACGACATACCATCTCCTTCTCTGCAGTGTATCTTTATTTAAGTACTTTGTCTATTTTGGCCTTGATAACTATTGTTTCTTTCTAAGTAATAGAAAAAAAACCATTTTTAAATATCATATATACTATGGTTATTGCAGTTTTGTTTGCTGCGGGATATACTCATTTATATGACTTATAGATACCTTGCATGTTGTTTGGCTAATGAGGTTAGGTGGTAGTTTTATTACATTCTGTCACCTGTGTTTGCATTTGCACTTTTAGCCTTTCTAATTGTTTTTAAATGTTTATTGTACTGTACCGGTGTGTGTCATACATGTAAATGAAATTGAAATTTTCTATTTTGTGCTCTTCTGGCATTTGCCCATTTTTTTTTTTATTTTTTTTTTTCTTTCGCTCTGTTACACATCTAGTGTGTGCTGGAATGATCCCTTAAATATTAGGTGGTGCCCTTATACGATTACCATTTAAAACACATAATAAATGGTGAGAGTAAAGAAAGGACGTTTATTTTGGCAGAATTCTACCACAGTTTTTACAGTTAGATATCACTATATAAAAAAAAGGTTGTTTCGCCCCACAGCTTCTTCTGGGGGGAATGAGTTGTTTCTACAAACACCACACCTCTTCCACCCTCGTCAGAAAAAAATGCAGAAAGGGTCTAAACCAAATATGGTGCAAGTCATAAAAAACAGTTTCTCTTGGCAGAATTCTAGCACAATTAGTATAATAAAATCTTCACTATGTGCTTCTTACAGTTAGATATCTGTTATGATCCTTAGTGGCTGAGGATCACAGAACTGACGAGCTGTTATGGTTCTCAATGGCAAGAGAACATAGCCCAGCAAACATAAGTACTAGCTCTTGGAAGGATGGAAACTAAACTGACCATGAACTAAACCTGCCGCACAACTAACAGTAGCCGGGTAGCGTTGCCTACGTTTTTTATCCCTAGACGCCCAGCGCCGGCCGGAGGACTAACTAATCCTGGCAGAGGAAAATATAGTCCTGGCTCACCTCTAGAGAAGTTTCCCCGATAGGCAGACAGAGGCCCCCACATATATTGGCGGTGATTTTAGATGAAATGACAAACGTAGTATGAAAATAGGTTTAGCAAAATTGAGGTCCGCTTACTAGATAGCAGGAAGACAGAAAGGGCACTTTCATGGTCAGCTGAAAACCCTATCAAAATACCATCCTGAAATTACTTTAAGACTCTAGTATTAACTCATAACATCAGAGTGGCAATTTCAGATCACAAGAGCTTTCCAGACACAGAAACGAAACTACAGCAGTGAACTGGAACAAAATGCAAAAACAAACGAGGACTAAAGTCCAACTTAGCTGGGAGTTGTCTAGCAGCAGGAACATGCACAGAAAGGCTTCTGATTACAATGTTGACCGGCATGGAAGTGACAGAGGAGCAAGGTTAAATAGCGACTCCCACATCCTGATGGAAACAGGTGAACAGAGGGGATGATGCACACCAGTTCAATTCCACCAGTGGCCACCGGGGGAGCCCAAAATCCAAATTCACAACAACGAGCTAAGTAACTGAACATAGAACGAGCTCTAGGGAGGTGGTAACTGGACAGACCGCAATCCTGATTCTAACCAAACACACTAAAGGTAGCCGGTGAACGTGCCTGAATTCCTAGACGTCACGACGCAGTCTGAGAAACTAGCTACCCCTAGAGATAGAAAGTAAGACCTCACTTGCCTCAGAGAAATAACCCCAAAGATATAGTAAGCCCCCAACAAATAATAACGGTGAGGTAAGGGGAAAATACAAACGTAGAAATGAAAACAGATTCAGCAAATGAGGCCTGCTAGTACTAGATAGCAGAAGACAGATAGGAAACTGTGCGGTCAGTAGAAAACCCTATACAAAATATCCACGCTGAGAATTCAAGAACCCCCACACCAACTAACGGTGTGAGGGGAGAAACTCAGCCCTCTAGAGCTACCAGCAAGCAAGGAAATCACATATTAGCAAGCTGGACAAGGACAGATAATAAACCAAGAAACATATTGAACACTGATGATCAAAAAATGAACAAACAGAAACTTAGCTTCTCTTGGAGAGACTGATAACGAAGGTAGACAGGAGAGATCAAAATCGCACTGAATACATCGACAGCAGGCAACAACTGAAAGTCCAGGTGAGCTAAATAGGAAACCAACTAGCAGATAACGAGACAGCTGATCCCAGCCACAGACCTGCAGAATGACAAAAAGAGCCACCAGAGGGAGCCCAAAGATAGCACTCACACAGTACCACTTGTGACCACAAGAGGGAGCCCAAAAACAGAGTTCACAACAGATATCACTATATAAAACAGGGTGGTATCGCCCCAAAGTTTCTTCTGTGGGTAATGAGGTGTTCTACAAAAACCTCACACCTCTTCGTTAAATAAAAATCAGAAAGTGTCTAAAATGGTACACGTCAAGAAAGACCGTTTCTTTTGTCAGAATTCTACCACAGTGGTTTTTACAGCTAGATATCACCATATAAAATAGGGTTGTTTCGCCTCACAGCTTCTTCTGGGGCTAATAAGGTGGGAAGCTGAACCATAATCTACTATATAATTGTCTAAGGGTCACTTCCATCTGTCTGTCTGTGTCGCAGATATTCATTGGTCGCGGCCTCTGTCTGTCATGGAAATCCAAGTCGCTGATTGGTCGTGGCCGTTTTGCCGCGACCAATCAGCGACGGGCACAGTCCGGCGGCAAAATGGCCGCTCCTTACTCCCCGCAGTCAGTGCCCGCTCCATACTCCCAGCAGTCAGCGCTCACACAGGGTTAATGGCAGCGGTAACGGACCGCGTTATGCCGCGGTGTAATGCACTCCGTTACCGCTGCTATTAACCCTGTGTGACCAACTTTTTACTATTGATGCTGCCTATGCGGCATCAATAGTTAAAAGATCTAATGTTAAAAATAATAATAATAAAAAAAAAAAAAATCGTTATATACTCACCATCCGTTGGCCCCTCGGATCCAGAACCGGCCTTTCCCGCTCCTCGCGACGCTCCGGTGATCGCTCCATGCATTGCGGTCTTGCGAGATGATGACGTAGCGGTCTCGCGAGACCGCTGCTTCATCATTTCGCAAGACCGCAATGCACTCTCGGGACCGGAGCGCGCGAGGAGCGTCGGTAACCACTTCGCCTGCATCCGGGTGCCAACGGAAGGTGAGTATATAACTATTTTTTATTTTAATTCTTTTTTTTAACAGGGATATGATGCCCACATTGCTATATACTGCGTGGGCTGTGCAGCGTACTCCGTGGGCTGTGCTATACACTCCGTGGGCTGTGCTATACACTCCGTGGGCTGTGCTATACACTCCGTGGGCTGTGCTATACACTCCGTGGGCTGTGCTATACACTCCGTGGGCTGTGCTATACACTCCGTGGGCTGTGCTATACACTCCGTGGGCTGTGCTATACACTCCGTGGGCTGTGCTATACACTCCGTGGGCTGTGCTATACACTCCGTGGGCTGTGCTATACACTCCGTGGGCTGTGCTATACACTCCGTGGGCTGTGCTATACACTCCGTGGGCTGTGCTATACACTCCGTGGGCTGTGCTATACACTCCGTGGGCTGTGCTATACACTCCGTGGGCTGTGCTATACACTCCGTGGGCTGTGCTATACACTCCGTGGGCTGTGCTATACACTCCGTGGGCTGTGCTATACACTCCGTGGGCTGTGCTATACACTCCGTGGGCTGTGCTATACACTCCGTGGGCTGTGCTATACACTCCGTGGGCTGTGCTATACACTCCGTGGGCTGTTATATACTACATGGCCGGCTGCGAACAATCAGCGACAGGCACAGTCCGGCTGCGAATTGGCGCGGGATTTGAACCACGCTTCGCTAATTGGTCGCGGCTGGCCGAATCCTGTGTATTCAATTTATTATTCTAAAATCTTCATAAATAAACTACATACATATTCTACAATACCCGATGCGTTAGAATCGGGCTACCATCTAGTGTTATATAAGAGTAGCCAGGTGTTTAGAGAAAAAAAAAAAAAATATATATATATATATATATATATATATATATATATATATATATATATATATATATATATATATATATATATATATATATATATATATATATATATATATATATATTCATTCATCGCCTGCTGTTTTTCCACATTGTGCTTATTAAGGTGTTATATTCAGCTGCCAACAGCGGATGCGAAGTGCAGAAGTCTGCACAGTTCATCTCCATCAAATATATGGCCTTATACACCTACTTCTACTAATGTTAATGGCTAAATATGTGCTAAAAAGGTCAAAATGTCCTAAGAATTTGTTTGAAGACCCTCTGAGATTCAGTTAGTGTGACCAGTCTTACATATTCAATAGACAGGCAAAGGAAATCTCTAGATTATAAAGGATAAACAACTGTACGGGTAAGGGTTATTACAAAAAAAAAATAAAAGGACATTAAGGGGGAACGCATCTAAAGTTTTATAGAGAGCAGAGAAAATAGACAACAGATTGTGGGGGAAGCACATGGAAAGAAAATAAGTGTAGGACAGAAGCTGTGCCGATACATGAGCAAATAAAGGCAGCAGCATTCTGGATACACACAGAGCTCACATCCATATTAATGGATGAGACACTCCTACAAGAACACTGCAATTCTAGAGCTGCACAGATACATTAAAGCAAGAGAAGACTGCAGCTCCCTGGATACACACAAATCTCACATCCAGCCTGTATTACAGTGAGAGTCACTCCCACAAAAGAAAAATTTTGGATCAAGCTGCAAACTGAATATCAGGTTGTTTGAGAATAAATAACATAATAAAGATTGCAAACAAACTTTTATTAACTAAAAAGATAACCACCAACACGTTAAATCATTTTTTCTGTGTCAAAGGGGTACATAGCCGTTAACAATAAGGGCATGTCCTCTTTTAGGCTGTACTCACCAGCACTGATGGCAATAGCACGGGCTTCGACTTTGTCTCCCATCTTACGCACCACTTCAGGAGTGGGGCCAATGAATCGTACACCAGCATCTGTGCAGGCCTGGGCAAAATCCGCACGCTCCGACAAAAAGCCATAGCCGGGGTGGACGGCATCCACTTCATTCTCCTAGGAAAAAAAAAAGATTTAATTTTAAATTTATAAGTGACATAACTAATATAACCTCCAAGTAATGTGAAATATCCGAGCATAGTGTGCACAATGGGGGTACATGCTGATATGATAAGTCATCAGGACCACCATAGACTTTGGGAAGTACGAGGCCGCTAGGTAATGAACATGGCTCGGGCCATAATGAATAAATGGTAAATAAGAGGAAGGAGGAAGGAGGAATTACTCTACCACACAAATATAAGCAGAATCCTAATTAACACCAGAAACCCGAGGATTAGCGGAAGACACGTGGCTCTTCATCTTAATACGGCAAGTCTCCTGCAAACAAAGCCATCTAAGCCGCTAATTGAACATAATAGGACTCAGGACATTCCCTGCATTATATATGTGGGCAAAAAAAATTATATATATTTATTTTAATAAAGTCATGAAAAGATTGCACTGGTAGCTGCTGATATTTTCTTGCTTCCGTATCACTGGATGCTGGGTCAACTCCATACCTACCATTCTGGACCGGTGGAAGTTTTACATTGTATCTGATAATACTGAATTTCATGTAAATGCATTTTTGGGTCTAGTAGGAGGTGTAATTCTGTAATAAAAGCTAGGTATAACTTTGCAATTATATATTTTTTGGCATTATATAAAAGCAAAAAGTTTTTTTTATTTTTTTTTTAATTAAAAAGGTTCCACTCCTTTGCTGTTGCTGAGTTTGCAAGTCCTTTATCTTGCTGAGTGATCTGCAAAAATGTTACAAAGCCGGTTTTCTCTGTTCTCATCTTCCAGGGTTAAAGGCCCCAAACACACGAGATAGCTATCGGATGAATGGAAAAAAACAGTTTTCTACCCCAACTCCCCCAGAAATAGAGTGCTCAACTCGACCAAGAGCTCCAGTGTTCTCTAAGACAGAGCCGCTGCCAAACTGCTCTGGCAGAGGCTTTTCTCCCAGAAAGCTAAAAAGGATTAGCTGTTGAAATTCAGAGGTCATTGGAGAGTCACGAGGGCACATACAAATTAAACTGTTGGCCAACTTTAGTCAAATGTGTATGGTGCCTTAGAGACTGTACATAGATCTGTAGTGGAGAAGGGGGAAAGTATCAGTGAGGGCACAGAAAACAGGCGAGGGAAAAAATGAACGAAGACTGCAGACAAACTTAGTGGTTACATTTAGTTGAGAGAAAAAAAAAAAAAAGCAAAAAATGTATACGTATAATATGTTTTGCAACTTTTTTTTCTTAACTCAATGTAACCACCAAGCCTGTCTGCAGTCTTCATTCACACACAAAAAAAAAAAAAAAAAAAAGTATAATATAATATATTTACCATATTTTTCGGACTATAAGATGCACTTTTTTCCCAAAAAATTTGGAGACAAATGGGGGGTGCGTCTTATAGTCTGGATGTACTTGCTGTGGATGGGGAGGTGGGGGAGCAGGAGCCATCTACTGCGAGCGAGGCATCAGTTACCTCATTGAGGTTACCGCAGGTCACTGAGGCTGCGCTCCCAGCCGGGCTGAACTGCGGTGACCTCAGCAACGTGAGAAAAAGTCAATGAGTTCACCTCAGTACAACTCAGTGACTTCACTGCAGATCACCATGAAAAATGTATCACACGCAAGCAGGGGAGAGCGATGAAAGCGGTCTTCAGCACCGAACAGTACCGCTGATTCCCAGTCACCAGTATGTGTCACACTGATAACACATAGATATCATCGGTGTGTCATCCGTGTGCACGACATTTTGCAGATCGCACTGCTGTTAAAAAGCGGACATGTCAGCGTGTTTTGCTGACAGACACACGGTCCCTGTAAACACACTGACATGTGCACAGATCCATTCACTTTAATGGGTCTACGTGTGAAAACTGTCACCACACGTACCAGAGACATGGACATCTGAAAGAGTCCTACCCGATATTACCTAATATATTGGATTACATTTTCTCATATAGGATTATATTGCCTGATATATGGGGATTATATTACCTCATGCAACAGATATTGCCTCATATTGGGTATTTCATCATATATCAGATGACATTGCCTCATATCTGATATTGTCTCATAAATGGGATTGTACCACCTCATATCAGATTATATTACATCACATATTAGATTATATCACATCATATACAGGTATCACCATATATTTTGTAGCATATTCTTTAACATAGGATTATTTCACCTCATATTAGATATTTTATATAGGTTTATATTACCTCATATCTCGGATTATATTACCTCATATATTGGATAGTTCATCACATATCTGATTGTATTACCTCATATATAAGATATCAAATCATACATTGGATATTACCTCATATTGGATAATATTACCTCATATATGGGGTTATATTACCTCATATAAAGGATATTACCTCGTCCATTGGATTATATTGCATCATTTGGGATTATGTTACGGTACTTCATATAACAGATAAAATAATCCAATGTATTAGGTAATATCTGTTACATGAAGTACCGTAACATAGTCCCAAATGATGCAATTTAATCCGATGTACGAGGTAATATCCAATATATGAGGTAATATCCAGTATATGATTTGATATCTGATATATGAGGTAATATAATCTCAAAGATGAGGAAATTGCCAATATAGGAGGTTATGTAATCTGATAAATGAGGTGAGATCCCATATATGAGATAATCTAATCCAATGTATGAGGAAATAGCCAATAGATGAAGCAATATAATCTGATATATGATGTGAGATCAGATATACGAGGTAATATAATCCCATATATTGGGAAAAAGTCAATATATGAGGTAATATAATCTGATATATGATGCGATATCTGAGATAATATAATCCCATTTATGAGGCAATATATGAGGTAATATCCAATGTGAGGTAATATCTGTTGCACGGGGTAATATAATCTCCATATATAAGGCAATATAATTTTATATGAGATAATATAATCCAATATATTAGGTAATATCGCAGATATAAAATGATATTGCCTCATATATGGAAATTATATTACCCCGTGCAACAGATATTACCTCATATATTGCCTCATAATATATCACATTGTATATCAGATTATATTACCTATTATATTGGCTATCTCCTAATATATGGGATTATATTACCTCATGTCAGATTTCACATCATATATCAGATTATATTACCTCATACGTTGGATTACATTACCTCATATATAGGATCTCGCCTCATATATCAGATTACATAACCTCATATAGTGGCAATTTCCTCATCTTTGAGATTATATTACCTCATATATGGGATATTACCTCGGGCCTGGAGTTGCATCCAAAATAACAAATTGGATCCTGGAATGGTCTACACCAGATTAGGAGGCATTCTTATAGGTGGGTCCTTTATCTTTACAAGCCGTGAAATTGAAGGAAGTCAGGATAAATGTTACTTAAATCTTGTCCTTCCAGACAAAGCCTGTAGAAAGGCAGGATCCTCAGCCCCAACTGGTTTTGGTGCACAAAGCAGTGAAATATGTCCAGGAACTGTCCCAATTCTCCTGTATGGTCAGTCGCCATACAAGTTATACTGGCTAAATGGCTCTTTATTAGCATTTTGTCAGCTCTATAGATCCAGGAACTTCATTTTCTTTAACATCCAAGCATGCATTGCAGTTTCCTTTGCCCATTGGTTTGCATCCCCTGAGCTGAAAGCAGGTTTCTCCAGTTTGGCCATCAAAAAATTAGTAGGAGAGAGGGAAGCCCCACTTCATGTAGAGACACCCAGACAGTCGCCCCTACTTCCTGTGCAGAGACTGGGCCCCTGCTTCCTACTCCATCCTTCCCGCTCAGAAACAGACACCCTGCCCCCTACTTCCCGCACAGAAACAGACACCCTGCCCCCTACTTCCCGCGCAGAAACAGACACCCTGCCCCCTACTTCCCGCGCAGAAACAGACACCCTGCCCCCTACTTCCCGCGCAGAAACAGACACCCCGCCCCCTACTTCTCGCACAGAAACAGACACCCTGCCCCCTACTTCCCGCGCAGAAACAGACACCCCGCCCCCTACTTCCCGCACAGAAACAGACACCCTGCCCCTACTTCCCGCACAGAAACAGACACCCTGCCCCGAAACAGACACCCCGCCCCCTACTTCCTGCCCAGAAACAGAACCCTGCCCCCTACCTCCTGTAATGGGTCTCAGTCTGTGCTGTTAGAGACTGATTACATTCCATAACGGGCAATGGACCGACAAACAGACAATTAGAAGGGAGACACCATGCGGCTGGCACTTTGAACTGATGTTTTGGTTGGTAAGACAACATAATTTCGAGATAAAGTAGATGTTAGGCCATGTTCACACGTAGTAAGATTTACAATACAACACATCTGGATGGGTTACAAAACGCCATAGACCTGTGGGAAGCTGCAATCAGCTGGATCTAGGAACCACAATGCTCTGATGATGATCGTAGCTCTGGAGCTCAAGCTGTATATAAGGGCCGTATACAGAAGAGCACCACAGAACCCACATCCCAGAGATCAGAGGAGATCACTAACCACATGTGAAACAATGACAAATTCTGACAAGTCTCTGACATGTTAAAGGCCTCTCCTCCAGCTCCCAGCCAGCCTTGTTCTTTGCACTAATGAGAGGTAAAAAGACCAAAACAGTTTTCTGCTAATAGAGATCCTGTTTTCTTCTTTGAAGAGGCTATCTACATATTTTATATCCCAGGGAGCATCTGCCATTAAAAATACCTCTGTTTCATCCTCAATACCAATGAGGGGTGCTGCAATTTTTTTTCCACGCAGATGTGCATGATTATTTTAACTTTCATAGATCAGCGTATTGTTTGTTATGCACGTGGACAGCACACTGATCGTTTTAACATAGCCTTAAAGTGTTCTTCCCTCTTCATAAAAATGGTATTTTTGGATAGAGGGTTTAAATACAAGCAATTTTGCAATTTACTGCTTATTTAAAATTTTCAGCCATTCTTGAGATATTAACGCTTTTCTTTTGACTATAGCTCGTTGCCTAAGAGACCGACCACCACTGCGGTCTAAGCTTAAGCACTTTCATTGAAGCTGGCTGGGATTTAGGAGGCAACAGTGCCCTCTAGCTTCAAAAACAGTGCTTACAAGCTCATCAGAAAATAGCTTGTAAGCTCTGAGCATGTTCTGCTGTCTAAGCAGTAGTGGTGGGTGTCCAAGGCAACAAGCTGCAAACAAAAGAAAAAAAGTCTTGATCTCAAGAATGGCTGAACATTTTAAAAAGCAGTAAATTGCAAAATTGCTTGGATTGACAAGCTATAACCAACCATACCCATTTATGAGGATGGGAATAACCCCTTTAAGCACATGCCAGTGCCCAGCTCTAGCATATACTACCAGCCTGCCCTATTGAAACCATCACCAGCTGTCCACGTAGGAGACTACAGACACGGAAAAGTGCCAGGATCACATGAAGTCAGACAATAGATTATTGGTAAGTGCCACGGAACCTTCTGAACTCCTTGGCGCTCAAAATAGAAAAGCATAAAAAAATATATATATATATATATACACACACACTCACTGGCCACTTTATTAGGTACACCTGTCCAACTTCTTGTTAACACTTAATTTCTAATCAGCCAATCACATGGCGGCAACTCAGTGCATTTAGGCATGTAGACATGGTCAAGACAATCTCCTGCAGTTCAAACCGAGCATCAGTATGGGGAAGAAAGGTGATTTGAGTGCCTTTGAACGTGGCATGGTTGTTGGTGCCAGAAGGGCTGGTCTGAGTATTTCAGAAACTGCTGATCTACTGGGATTTTCACGCACAACCATCTCTAGGGTTTACAGAGAATGGTCCGAAAAAGAAAAAAAATCCAGTGAGCGGCAGTTCTGTGGGCGGAAATGCCTTGTTGATGCCAGAGGTCAGAGGAGAATGGGCAGACTGGTTCGAGCTGATAGAAAGGCAACAGTGACTCAAATCGCCACCCGTTACAACCAAGGTAGGCCTAAGAGCATCTCTGAACGCACAGTGCGTCGAACTTTGAGGCAGATGGGCTACAGCAGCAGAAGACCACACCGGGTACCACTCCTTTCAGCTAAGAACAGGAAACTGAGGCTACAATTTGTACAAGCTCATCGAAATTGGACAGTAGAAGATTGGAAAAACGTTGCTTGGTCTGATGAGTCTCGATTTCTGCTGCGACATTCGGATGGTAGGGTCAGAATTTGGCGTAAACAACATGAAAGCATGGATCCATCCTGCCTTGTATGGAGCATCTTTGGGATGTGCAGCCGACAAATCTGCGGCAACTGTGTGATGCCATCATGTCAATATGGACCAAAATCTCTGAGGAATGCTTCCAGCACCTTGTTGAATCTATGCCACGAAGAATTGAGGCAGTTCTGAAGGCAAAAGGGGGTCCAACCCGTTACTAGCATGGTGTACCTAATAAAGTGGCCGGTGAGTGTATATATGTGTGTGTATGTGTGTATATATATATATATATATATATATATATATATATATATATATATATATATATATATATATATATATATATATATATATATATATATATATATATATATATATATATATGAATTATGACTTTTCTCTATTTCTGTAGAGCATGTCCCCACCTACACGGAACGCAGCACTTACCTTGGCCACCTTTATTATGTCAGGAATGTGGAGGTAAGCCTGGACCGGGGGCAATCCCTTCCCTATGATGTAGGCCTCATCAGCCTTCTGTCTGTGAATCTGCCCGGTGTCCTGCTCCGAATACACCGCCACCGTTCTGATGCCCAGCTCCGTGCATGCCCGGAAGACTCTGGTGGCGATCTCTCCTGCACAGGGAAACAAGGAGAGAAGTCAGAGATGCCAGCGCTTGAGTACGGTGGAAGTTAGAGGACAGGAGTGTGGTGCAAGATCTGTGTCACGGTGTCCTTTTATCTGTGTTTTCGTGGAGGCTGCAGATTTTTGGAATCTGTTGGAGGAAGCAGGGCATGGTGCGCCGTTATGCCCGTTGCATCGGCTCATGGCTGCCGGGAGGCGTGCACCATCAGGCGGTATTAGGGCAGGATGGGTGCACAACACCTGCCAATCACACGTGTCCGGGCAACTATGTGCCAACGTAATGTCATCAGCTGGAGCCGCACGGCGACTTCAACCACCGCGCAGAAGCAAAGATGGCAGTACGCCACTGCTACAGGTCAGAGTAATGCCAAATACATGGGGTCACATCGCAGAGGCGGCCACAATCACCTGCATCACCCCGCAGTGTAGAAGAGGCCTACAGCCATCACTGGACGCACCACCTGTGATCACCCGTCATAGACATGTGCTGTGGATTACAACACACTGATATCATGGGTTCTTCTCAGCGACAGGTCCCAATGACTTATGAGGGGAATCAGGCAAAGGGATCAGATGGGGGGGCAATCAGGCAGGGGGGGGGGGGGGAATCAGGCAGGGGTCCGTCCTTTTTATTGGGAAGAATGGAGCAGGAGATAAATATATTTCCATCAGCTCTGCAGCCAGAGATCTCCTGACATCAGGGAGAACTGAGCCAAACACCTGTTAGAAGACGGCCGAGCACATGGCAGCCGGCACCAACAGTGAGGGGCGCGCTGCTCACTATATAAGGGGAGAGGAGGAGGAGGAGGGTCCGTCCCCGGCGAGCAGCACATGTATATACTGCACACTTACAGCGCAGAGCTCGAGTGTACCTGCAGCTCTGACCTGGTGATCAGAGAGGGACGATCACACCCCCCCCCCCCCATCACTAGTGCAGCCCCGATCACACACCCCCCCCATCACTAGTGCAGCCCCGATCACACCCCCCCCATCACTAGTGCAGCCCCGATCACACACCCCCCCATCACTAGTGCAGCCCCGATCACACACCCCCCCATCACTAGTGCAGCCCCAATCACACACCCCCCCCATCACTAGTGCAGCCCCAATCACACACCCCCCCATCACTAGTGCAGCCCCAATCACACACACCCCCATCACTAGTGCAGCCCCAATCACACACACCCCCATCACTAGTGCAGCCCCAATCACACACACCCCCATCACTAGTGCAGCCCCAATCACACACCCCCCATCACTAGTGCAGCCCCAATCACACACCCCCCATCACTAGTGCAGCCCCAATCACACACCCCCCCATCACTAGTGCAGCCCCAATCACACCCCCCCCCCATCACTAGTGCAGCCCCAATCACACCCCCCCCATCACTAGTGCAGCCCCAATCACACCCCCCCCATCACTAGTGCAGCCCCAATCACACCCCCCCCCATCACTAGTGCAGCCCCAATCACACACCCCCCCATCACTAGTGCAGCCCCAATCACACACACCCCCATCACTAGTGCAGCCCCAATCACACACCCCCCCATCACTAGTGTAGCCCCGATCACACACCCCCATCACTAGTGTAGCCCCGATCACACACCCCCCATCACTAGTGTAGCCCCGATCACACACCCCCCATCACTAGTGTAGCCCCGATCACCCCCCCCATCACTAGTGTAGCCCCGATCACACACCCCATCACTACAGCAGTCCCGATCACACACCCCTCCATCACTAGTGCAGCGCCCATCACTAGTGCAGCCCCAATCACACCCCCCAATCACACACTCCCATCACTAGTGCAGCCCCATTCACACACACCCCCATCACTAGTGCAGCCCCAATCACACACACACCCATCACTAGTGCAGCCCCAATCACACCCCCCAATCACACACCCCCATCACTAGTGCAGCCCATATCACTAGCAGTCCTGATCACACACCCCTCCATCACTAGTGCAGCACCAATCACACACCCCTCCATCACTAGTGCAGCCCCCATCACTAGTGCAGCCCCTATCACACACCCCTCCATCACTAGTGCAGCACCAATCACACACCCCTCCATCACTAGTGCAGCCCCCATCACCAGCGCAGCCCCCATCACACGTCCCCCCATCACTAGTGCAGCACCAATCACACACCCCCCCCCCATCACTAGTGCAGCCCCCATCACACACCCCTCCATCACTAGTGCAGCCCCCATCACACGTCCCCCCATCACTAGCGCAGCCGTGTGTGAGAGCAGTAATGACAAGTTGGTGAGTCCCTCTCGGCGCCTCATTACCTCGGTTGGCCACCAGAACTTTCTTGATGGGCTTGTACTCCACATGCTGGCCGCTCCGGAAGGCTGCCTGCAGCACAGAGACACGTCTGACAGCGAGGAGGCGCAGTCCTCCCTTCACACACCGCAGCTGCAGCATCTGGAGAGGAGACAACACTTGTCACACAACGCAACTCACAGCAGATCGCTCTGCTCGTCAGGCAATTCGATCGTGATCGGTCGCTGATAGATGCCAGGCGCACGCTGGGAGTGACGAGCCTGCTGGCGTCAGCTGAGACAGTGCCGGCTCCCGACTCTACTATATTAGATAGCTGCTTCTCACATGGATGAAACCGGCGACAGGGGGAAGCCTCATTACATGGTGGTAAAAGTGGGATGTCTGCGTCAGAGGGCCGGAGGCCGCCATTTTTGTGGAGAACACATTCTGATTGGTCCAGAGGGACTCACAGATAGGGGCGTGTCCCGCGGGCTGACGTGCACTATATAAACGGCAGCTGTGCGCACAGAGGAGCAGATCGCTCCGGGATAAGACGGGGACAGTTCCTGTCATAGATGCTGTTAGCAGGGATGGGGACTGTCACGTAGTGAAGGGAGCAACGATAATGGGGATATCTACAAAAAGAGGAAACTGCCCTAGAAACAAGGGTGCATCGTCTCTGCCCTAAAAATCGCCCTCCTCTGTAAGGGCGCAGCGCATATGCTGCAGAGTCATTTATGACTGTCCCTTTCAGCTGGACAATGCTCACTGAGATGGCCCCGTTCACCGTTATGACACATAATAATAATAATTTTATTTATATAGCGCCAACATATTCCGCAGCGCTTTACAAATTATAGAGGGGACTTGTACAGACAATAGACATTACAGCATAACAGAACACTTGCCTTTTCTTATGTCCTGTAGCCCCGGGGGCGGAAACACTAAGGCTATGTTCACACGCTGCGGTTTTTGCTGCGGATCCGCAGACGTTTTCCATGCAGGGTACAGTACAATGTTACCCTATGGAAAACCGAATCCGCTGTTCCCACTTTGCTTTTTTCCGCTGGAAAATCCGCGCTGATTTTCTGCGGAAAAAAAGAAGTAGCATGTCACTTCTTCCTGCGGATTCCGCAACTGTTTTCCACCAGCACCAATAGGAAAGTGCAGTTAGAAAACCGCAGTGGAATCCGCAGAAGAAACTGCACAAAAAACCGCAGGGAAATCCACCGCGGTTTTGCACTGCGGGATTCCCAAATCAGGACCTGAAAAATCCGCAGGAAAAAAAGGATGGTGTGAACAAGGCCTAAAAGTGAGCCACAGGCTGCGCTACTTTATAATGGGGAATTTTCTCCACCAAAAGATCTAAATGGTAATTTCTAATTTCCCAGGAATATTGTACTGGTACGTAGAAATACATGTCTGCACACCAGTACCACACAGTATAGGTAGAAGGACAAAAAAAAGCTTAAAAGTGAGAGCCAAATATTTTTTTCTCCCCATAAAGTTACTACAAAAAATAATGAGGAGTTAATCAGACTTTTTTTTTAGCATTTTTTTTTTTAAATAAATGTCACCATCCAATAAATACCACAGACTACTAATGAGAGACATGGGTTCCGAGAGGTAAGAGGTTGGCCACTGGCCACAGATTACGGATGTGGTCAATGAACCAGGATCCTGCGAATCATTTTGCACCAACTCTAGTGAGATCCCCTTTTATTAGCTGCAGTTAGTACATGCCTGTTTTTATTTTCCATACTCCTGCGGTCCTTGAGAGTAAGCAGGTACATAATGTCCTTCGCACACACTCATTGGTCACTTTTAGGGGGCGGTGCTGGTATGTGCTAGCCCGTTCTTTATTTACACTGTGCAATGACAGTGCGCTCTGTTGTTGGCTCATCACTTCTTCTGGCTTTAATCAGCCAGTGAAGGAGAGCACTGTCACTGTGCAGTGAAAAAAAAAACAGCCTCTGCCCCCTGGTGATGACTTGTCTGACTATCCCAGCATGCAACGGGGATTCTCAAATGAAGCGTCATCAAAAGGTAGTAGTAAAAAAAATTTAATAAAGTAGTTAGGGAAGGATAGCAACTTTTTAATTAAGTTATATAAGAAAAAAAGATGGATGAGATTATGACATTAAATAGAGATTGGGGAGTAAAATAAAATTTAATTTCGCACCTGCCCTTTAAGTTTATTGGAACAGTAAGTTTCGGATTAGATTTAACTCCTTCATCAGGCACCTGAGTCTGTGTATAAACTTTGATGTATTTGTTAATATAAATGTAAAAAGTTTTGAAATATTTATAAATATACTTCAGTAACCATTTTACTCTACTGCTTGAACGGCTTTTTCTACGTGATCTTTAAGAATTGCAGTGTAACCATGAAAGCTCATGGCCTGGGGCTTAGCGGTTTCATTTACCCTTTTTCATGCATCTATAGACACATACCGTATATAAGTGCAAGTGACATCAACTTTTGTACACCAAGAATGTAACAAGATCTATGTAAAATATTTATTATACTCATATAGCGCCATTAATTCCGCAGCGCTTTACAGACATTATCATCACTGTCCCCATTGGGGCTCACAATCTACATTCCCTATCAGTATGTCTTTGGAGTGGGGGAGGAAACGGGAGAATCCGGATGAAAAAAACACACAAACATGAGGGGAACATACAAAATCTTGCAGATGTTGTCTTTGAGGGGGTTTGAACCCAGGACCCCAGTGCTGTAAGGCTGCAGTGCTAACCACTGAGCCACTATACAGTGCTAACTACTGAGCAACCATACAGTGCTAACCACTCTCTGACATTCATTGGAAATCAGTGGGTACATCACAATATACATTTGAATACTTTTTTTTTTTTTTTTGCCTTTTGACATTTTTTATTTTTTCATTTACCATAGACGCAAAGCCTGCTGCTGCTACAGTGAAGGAAATAATTATTTGATCCCTTGATTATTTTATTTTGTAAGGTTGCCCATAATTTTGCGTATAATTTTAAGGGTAGGTTAATTCTAACATTGAGAGAGAGAATATCAAAAATAAAATCCAGAAAATCACATTGTATAAATTATATTAATGTATTTGCATTTTGCAGTGAGAATTAAGTATTTGATCCCTCTGGCAAACAAGACCTAATACTTGGTGGCAAAACCCTTGTTGGCAAGCACAGCAGTCAGACTTTTTTTGCAATTGATGATGAGGTTTGCGCACGTCAGGAGGAACTTTGGTCCACTCCTCTTTGCAGATCATCTCTAAATCATTCAGATTTTGAGGCTGTCGCTTGTCAACTCGGAGCGTCAACTCTCTCCATACGTTTTCTATGGGATTGAGGTCTGGAGACTGGCTAGGCCACTCCATGACCTTAATGTGATTCTTTTTGAGCCACTCCTTTGTTGCTTTAGCTGTATGTTTTGGGTCATTGTCTTGCTGGAAGACCAAGCCATAACCCATTTTTAATTTCCTGGCGGAGGGAAGGAGGTTGTCACTCAAGGTTTTACGGTACATGGCTCCATCCATTCTCCCATTGATGCGGTGAAGTAGTCCTGTGTCCTTAGCAGAGAAACACTCCCAAAACATAATGTTTCCACCTCCATGCTTGACAGTGGGGATGGTGTTCTTTGGGTCATAGGCAGCATTTCTCTTCCTCCAAACACGGCAAGTTGAGTTAATGCCAAAGACCTAAATTTTTGTCTCATCTGACCACAGCACCTTCTCCCAATCACTCACAGAATCATCCAGATGTTTATTGGCAAACTTCAGATTGGCCTACACATGTGCCTTCTTGAGCAGGGGAACCTTGTGGGAACTGCACGATGTTAAACCTTTATGGCGTAATGTGTTACCAATGGTTTTCTTGGTGACCGTGGTCCCAGCAGCCTTGAGATCATTAACAAGTCCCCCTGTGTAGTTTTAGGCTGATCTCTCACCTTCCTCATGATCAAGGATACTCCACAAGGTGAGATTTTGCATGGTGCCCCAGATCAATGTTGATTGACAGTCATTTTGGATTTCTTCCATTTTCTTACTATTGCACCAACAGTTGTCTCCTCACCCAGCATATTACTTATGGCACATTCCAGCTTTGAGCAGGTCTATGATCTTGTCCCTGACATCTTTAGAAAGCTCTTTGGTCTTGCCCATGTTATAGAGGTTAGAGTCTGACTGATTAATTAAGTCTGTGGACAGGAGTCTTTTGTAAAGGCGACTATGTAAGAGAGCTGCCTTTAATGCAAGTAACGAGTTGATTAGGAGCTTCTAACTGGTCTGTAGGAGCCAGAGCTCTTATTGGTTGGTAGGGGATCAAATACTTATTTCTCACTGCTAAATGCAAATAAATTTATATAATATATACAATGTGGTTTTCTGGATTATATTTTTGATATTCTATCTCTCAATGTTAAAATTAACCTACCCTTAAAATTATAGACTGTTCATGTCTTTGTCAGTGGGCGAACTTCCAAAATCAGCAAGGGATCAAATACTTATATCCTTCACTGTATAAGACTTTTTACAATGCTGCACTCTTATCCTATGCTCCAAACTTCACCTACTGTCTGACTTGTGTGATTCTGCCATTTATTTACGTCTCTCATTCCCCCCTATTACACCCCACTTCTGTCTGCTGGACTTCTTCCATGCTGAACCCATTCTGTGAAACTCATGACTGCGGAAGAATCAATGAAACGTTCTCCTTACACTCTGATATATGAAATGTTCAGCCATTCCGTTCCCACCGTGACCAGTTTCCTTTTTTGTTTTCAGTTTTTCCTCCCCTTCTTCCAAGAGCCATAATTTTTTTTTATTTTTCCGGCCCCATAGCCATATGAGTGCTCGTTTTTTTATAGGACGTATTGTCCTTTTGAATTAATACCATTCATTTTACCATATGATACACTGGAAAGCAGGAAAAAAATCCAAGTGAGTTGATATTGCGAAAAAAATGAAATTTCTCAATTGTATTTTTGTATTTTTATTTACCTTGTTCACTATATAGTAAAACTGACCTGACAATACGATTGTCTGGGTCAGTACAACTACGTAGATACCAAACATGTATAGTTTTGTTTTTTTATTTCAGTTGTTAAAAAAAATGTGTAAATTTATAAAAAAAAAATGTTCTTGTGTCGCCATTTTTGGAGACCTGTTATGTATATCGAACATCACTGTATCCTATGATGCTGGCTTCACAGGAGAACCACCATGACAAGCACGCAGACCCTCAGCTGTCATGTCAACCCATCGGTACCCCTCGATCACGTCATTGGCGTGTAGAATGACGCACCCCCCGCCGGCGTAAAATAAATGTCACTGTCAGAGGTTGACAGCGTCATTTAAAAGGTTAACCGTCACTGGTGGAGATCAGCTCCACCCACGGCTTTTAGAGGCAGATGATGGAATAAAACAGCCATCATCTGCCAGGAAAGATGCCGGCTCAACTTGCGAGCCCGCATCAAAGTCAGGGACCCGACATATGACGTAACTGTGCATCATATTTTGGAAAGGGGTTAATATATTGCCCACATTCATTGCGCATTCACATCATATGTGTGCACTTATCAAACGGAGCAGGCTCGAGAGCTGAGCATGCGCTATACAGTATGGGCGCCAGCTGGGTTATGGATGGTTATGATTGGAGTTAACTTCTTAGACACCACGGTCAATCATGGCAGCGGCATTTAAGGGTATGTGTCCACGTTCAGGAAACGCTGCGTTTTTGACGCTGCGTTTTTCCGCAGCGTCAAAAACGCAGCGTCCAGATGTTACAGCATAGTGGAGGGGATTTCATGAAATCCCGACTCCACTATGCGTTAAAAAACGCATGCGTTTTTGCCGCGAAAACGCATGCGCGGTGCGTTTTTTCAAAACGCAGCATGTTGCTACAATGAGCAAAACACGCAGGTACACCGCAGGTGACCTGCCAGTGACCTCAGGTGCAGTTTTGGTCAGGATTTTACTTGCATAAAATCCTGACCAAAGCCTGAAGCAAACCTGAACGTGGACACATACCCTAAGAGGTTAGGACCAGCGAGATTTGCTTCTAACTCCATGATTGACTACATAAAGTGTTATTATTACTATTTCTCTGCTGTTTCTCCTCTGTCGTCTATTATTCTAGCAATCATGTATGATCTCCTTTTATATAAAAGATATTTTTACTAAATTCAAGCGTAATGCATGTAGTATTATATATGTATGTCTAAATGTATGCACTGAAACAAGTAGAAATGTAGTCAAAACGGTCAACTATAAGAGTCAGCTGCTGATTACCCTCTCTTCTCCAAAAAGTTAAAGCGAAGAGATGTCACCGCTTCCGATTTCAATGGGTTTCTTCAATGACATAGATACATTGTATCATCACAAGTATAAATCTATTCTGACTCTCAAAGCTGTGAAACAAGCAGTAAAGATGCCCGTACACCTTCAATTTCAGATCACCGGGCCATTGGATATTCTTCTTCGGTGTTCCAAACGCATGAATGTTTGGTGGATCATGCGAGTGTCTTCTGTCTACGGAGGAAAGTGTTGCCCAGAATCCACCAATCAGAACAAAGGATTGAGCATGTTGATTCTTTTTTCCCCAACAGGTGGAAGAATTTGGACACCCAATGTGCACATGTGATAGCCAAGATCAGTGGATTTTTATGCCTTCCTTTACCCTCAGGCTATCTGCACACAAGCAGATGTTTTGAAAGCAGGAAACTAAATATTTGGATTTCCTCCAAACGGTTAGGATGACCACAAGTTCCTCCTCGACCGCAAGACTAAAGACTTGACATCATGTTACTGGTAGTGATACAAACTAGCAGCTGCATTACGACCATCTGTATGGGGCTATAAACAGCAGCACCTCTGACACGTTGAGATTCTGACCTGTGCAGCAACCACTGATTGTCGAGGTTCTGACAATCTCAGAGAAGGGCCGTGGGCCGGTGTTGTGAGGCTCACAACTATCTGCCAGCTTGGCGCACCAGCATCAGAAGAGAAGTCCTTCAGATAGTGACTTTTGTGAGTAGCCCCAAACAGAAGAGTGGATATACATGTCCATGTACCAGTCTTGGAAGAGGAGTGCCATGGGCTGGTGTTGTGAGGCTCACAACTATCTGCCAGCTTGGAGCACCAGAAGAGAAGTCCTCCAGATGGTGACTTTTGTGAGTAGCCCCAAACAGAAGAGTGGATATACATGCCCATGTACCAGTCTTGGAAGAGGAGCGCCATGGGCCGGTGTTGTGAGGCTCACAACTATCTGCCAGCTTGGCGCACCAGCATCAAAAGAGAAGTCCTCCAGACGGTGACTTTTGTGAGTAGCCCCAAACAGAAGAGTGGATATACATGCCCATGTACCAGTCTTGGAAGAGGAGCGCCATGGGCCGGTGTTGTGAGGCTCACAACTATCTGCCAGCTTGGAGCACCAGAAGAGAAGTCCTCCAGATGGTGACTTTTGTGAGTAGCCCCAAACAGAAGAGTGGATATACATGCCCATGTACCAGTCTTGGAAGAGGAGGGCCATGGGCCGATGTTGTGAGGCTCGCAACTATCTGCCAGCTTGGAGAACCAGTACCAGAAGAGAAGTCCTTCAGATGGTGACTTTTGTGAGTAGCCCTGGACAGAAGAGTGGATCAGCATGCCCATGTATTTTTTATTAGAAGAGGAGTGGGGGGATAAAGTAATTATGTTAAGCTGGTGATAGGATGATACTGCCAACAAGAGGAGGAGGTGCGTAAAGCAAGATTTGACAGTGCCGTGGGTGCTTAATGCAAAGATACCAAATTGGGGGGAGGTGGGACCCCCTAGGATGTAAGTATGTTCTCTTTGAGTGAAAACTTTGGCTGTAATAATACCAATAATATACTGTGTCAGGGGGAGGCGGGAATGGGTTTAGCTAACCAGGGGTCTCTAGATGAGGCTTGCGGCCCTCTCTCAGAGCTGAATTTGGCTATCAAGGTAAGAAAGGTTGGAGACCACTGTCCTAATGCATCGAGAAGTCTATGAATTGCATTTGCAAAGAAGAAATAAGGAACCTATGAATGAGACTTCAGTGATCATATTCGCTTTGCTGGAGCAGTAAAATACTGTATTTTCTGGCTGTAAAAATGCAGCAAAAATGTGATGTGTGAACATGCCTTAATACTTTGGCTCAATCCAATAATGAGAGTTAATGTATTGACCATAATTATGGTGAGTGTGGCTTTCTGAGATAGAGGCAGGCAACCTAGATTGTGCTAATCTCAGTCATCTGAGCAATAACAAGAAGGCTATTAAGATAATTATTTAGTGATCCCAACAGATCCAACCTCATGGTCACTAGCTCATACTTGGTGTCCAGTTAGAAAAGAGTATTGATTAGTAGGAAAAGAAGCTAAACATGATGGATTGTACACTTTTGCCATAAAAATATATCCTGCAATATTGATAGCTCAGCTCAACGTGATCAATAACCACCTAGAGACCTATTATGTGACAGAAAGCACTTTCAAGCGTTTTCGTAAGAAACAAAGGGGGTTTATAATGCAAGTCTCAAAGGATGAGTTGGAAAGGCTCTGACCTTCAAGATGAAATGGTTGTTTGGTCCATTACTGCTCCATTGACCTTGCATTAGAGTATGATGGCTGCCGAAGTTTCACAACATGGATATTTACAAACATTGCATACTTTCTATGTAAAGAAATAAATCTATATTATTTAGATGAAAGGATACAATGCATCAAAGGATCCACAATATATAGTTCCTCTAGGACATATAACCTTTTATGAGTTGCTGGTATTGCCTTGGAAATAATAACATATTTTATATGTTTTGTGGTGTAAGCTAATCTTTCAGACCTTCTATAGAAATCCTGGTTTTAAAGGGAATCCGTCAGCAGTTTTTTTTTCTGTTTAATCTGAGAACAGCATGATATAGGGACTGAGATCCTGATTCCTGCGATGTGTCACTTCCTGGTCTGCTTGCTGTTATGATACAATCACTGTTTTATCTACTACAGATCTAGCGGAGCTCAGAAAGCTGAGCTGTGTATAGCCCCGCCCACACCACTGATTGGTAGCTTTCTGTGTACACTTTACATTGACAGCCGCTAATCAGTGCTGGGGGCGGGGTTACACAGAGCAGGACCAGGAGGCAGGAGACACCTAGTCCAGCAATGATAATCTCCTGATGATAAAACACTGGTTTTATTGAAACTACAACACACAGCCTAGTAAGTAACACATCGCCGGAATCAGGGTCTCAGCCCCTACATCATGGTGCTCTCACATTACACATGGAAATGGAAAAAAACATAGTCCAACCATACAGCCTATGGATTTAATAAACTGGACCACTATGAATTTAAATAGTTGTGGAATGAGAGGGAAGTAAGGATTTGCTTAGCAAATCATTAAAGGATTGTTGCCAATATGAAAAGTTATATCCTACCCACAGGATACACGATGACTTTCAGATTAATGGGGCTTTCACCACTGGGACTCCCATCGTGCCCAAAAATAGAGTTCTAAAGTTCAGAGTTAGAATGCAGCGGGGTTTCAGTGTTGTTGTTGGATTCTATGGAGGTCAATTGAACGATCCCTCAACGATCCCCAAGATATCACCTTCCCTTTGGATAAGTGAGAACTTTTCATTTTCGATAGAACTCCTTAAAGGGAATGTGTCATCAGAAAATGAACGATTGTTTAAATAACGTTCTCATAACTTATTAACTTTTGGGGCTTTTTAGGGAGAACAGAAATGACCTCTATGCCAGGATCTGCTATGAGGCAGGCTTATCCAATGCAAAAAAAGGTGGGCAGGCATATCAAATAATAAAATATCATTGCTCCAGAAACGCGCCAGACGTTCTTATATCACATCATCCTTGTATGGATTTTTAAAAATGTGTATTTAAAATAAAGCTTGAAGATTTTTTATTATCAGATGTGCCTGTCCACCTTTTTTTTTTTTTTTCCATTGGATATTTCTGGTCGGTCAGCATCATTGGCATGAGAGTCAGTGATGAGCGGTCATGTGGAGCGCTTAGGAAGCAGCCCAGGGGTGGACAGAATATCGGGTCTCTAGCGCAGCTCCAGCCGAGAACCTCCAATGGAGGATGGGAGCAATGAAACAAAGGAAAACGGTCTTAGGAGCGCATCAAAGAGACACAGACCAGAGATGGGGTTAAACCACAACGCGTTTCGACGGAGGATCCGTCTTCATCAGGTGGATCCTCCTTCGAAACGCGTTGTGGTTTAACCCCATCTCTGGTCTGTGTCTCTTTCATGCACTCCTAAGACCGTTTTCCTTTGTTCCATAGCATCATTGGAATGGCACTCCGGAAAATAGAAAGGTGTTTCCGAAAATGTGAGTGCGGTGGAAATTTTCTCTCCCGTTTTTCTGAGGTAGGATTATCAGACATGTCCGGTACAAAATCAAGGCTGAAATCAAAAGCTGCTAGGCACAAATCGGAAAAAATGGATTGGAGAGCTACTCCGAACTTTGTGCCTAATCTGAATGGATTGGAGAGCTTCTCCGAACTTTGTGCCTAATCTGAATGGATTGGAGAGCTAGTCCGAACTTTCTGCCTAATCTGAATGGATTGGAGAGCTACTCCGAACTTTGTGCCTAATCTGAATGGATTGGAGAGCTTCTCCGAACTTTGTGCCTAATCTGAATGGATTGGAGAGTGCCAGAGAGTAGTCACATTTTCCTATTTAAAAAAAAACACTAGGGAGAAAATAGCGCAAATAGGGTCTTATCTGACAAAACAAATTAAAAAGATTTGTATCAGCTTGTACTACCTGATCCATGATTGAAAACGTTTTAAATCAATGTGCGGCTGCTGCGGATCCACAGGCTGTCACACCGATGGGAATGAAGATAAGGAGCATTTGTGGATATCTCCTGCGCTGGTGTATAGAAAACGTCTATTTTTAAAGGTTTATTGAACATAGGGATTTATGCGACGCATTTCGAAGTAACAGATACTCCTTCTTCCGGAAGACAAACCACATTTGCTGAATGAGCATTTTACAGCCAATTTGGACACACTTCATGCTCAATAGAACAAAGGCAAACTCTCTTCCCACCAGCGCTATTGTTTTATTTTCCCACCAAGAATTGGCATAGCCACACTTCTATATTATCTCGTTCCAATATTTTAGATTTTGCAGTACCATAATATAATACTAGTATATTTTTAGCTTCATACACTTTGGAAGTGCACAATGTACAGTATGTAGCTAGGCTCTAAAACAGAAAGCGACCCTGGCACTCACGTTTTAGTAGTTATTTCATCTAATCGTATTCCACGTAATCGACGCAAAGCATTTCAGCCCATCCCAGGCTTTTGTTAATTGTCACAATCGATAAAAGACTGGGATGGGCTGAAACATCTTGCGGGGATTATGTGGAATATAATTAAATGAAATAACTAAAACGTGAGTGCCGGGGTTTCCTTCTGTTTTACTTCTGTCTCACCACAGGAACGGAGTGCCGACCACTTGTGTGTTACGTAGCTAGGATCTGACCTACAGCTATCTGGTGTAATTCATCCCATCATCCAATGCTTCTTTATATCTTCCAGCTCGGAGCTCACTAACATGTTTTTGCCTAAAGATTCCAAAAAAAGGAACAGATCCAGAAATGTCTTTGAATTTACCGTCGTACTCGGGATTTATTTGCAGACCTGCACATACAGAACATTGTGTCCTCGCTATCAGCGCAAAAGCTCTCATTATAGTGGAAGAATGGAAAAGCGCCTTTCCTAGATACAGACTTTGAACCCTTGTGCTCTTTCCTCCAGTTGGCAGAGTAAACATCTGTGTATCCGCACAGGTAACGTCCATACTATATTTTCAAAGTTAACAAGTGTCAGACGCTCAAACAAATACAGTTGCGGATGACAGTCTAATTTAGGGCAGAGTTCATCTTTTGCATCAGACACATGGAACATCACCTCCGAGGACTTTGAAGCAAAGACTAATCGTGTTTTCAAGTACAAACGGCTAAAACCGAGCAATCAAAATAACTTCTCGCAATATATGGACATGAAAACACGATAAGGATGTTTCCCTGGTGCACGGTGTTTCCAAATGGTAAATGACCATGTTATACACAAATACGACTCATCATGGGCAGATCATCAGGCGAGAGCTAAAAGTCCTGAAAATTAAAGTTTTTTTTAAAGCTTGGCTCAGCATGGTTTCTAATGATGAGTGAACGTGCTGGGATAAGGTGTTATCTGAGCATGCTCAGGTGCTAACAGAGTGTCTTCAGTGCGCTCGAATACTATGTCCGAGTCCCCCCGGCTGCATGTCTCGCGACTATTCAACATGTGCAGGGATTACCTAACAAAGAGGCAATCTCTGCATGTGTTGCGGCTTCCATAAAGCCGCGAGATATGCAGCTGCGGAGACTCGAACATATTTTTCGAGCATGCTGAAGACACTCAGTTAGCACATGAGCATGCTCAGATAACACCTTATCCCAGCACTTTCACTCATCACTAATGGTTTCCTTATGGGGCAGTCTCCTTGCTTCCTCTCCAGGTTACTAATTGCCTTCAGTGGTCGCCTCCTGCCATCCCCACCGGAGGAGAGGAGACTGGTGGGGATTGATGGATGAGTACACTTTTTTAAGATCGCTTTGGGCTTGGTTTAAAAGAAATAAAGAAAGGACAACTACTTTAATGTCATGTCCAGCACCGACGTTTGCCTCCTTTTTCCCTGAGACTAGAATTCTTGGGGTGTCTTGCAGAGTTGGTACAAATCGATTTGCAGGACCCGAACCATCGGTCATATCAGTAATAGGAGCCAGGAAAACTGCGTATTCTGTCACATAATCCCCAGCTTCCGGTTTGATTAACCAGCCTGGCGCGATATCATCATAGCGGCATGATGCCATGTGACATTGCGGCAAACCAGCAGACCAAAAGAAGAGCCACGGATGCTGTTAGGTAAGAATATATTTTCAGGGCTTCCATCCAGAGACCATAGATCAATGACGTTGCCAATGGACCAATAAAAAAGTAAGAAAAAAGGCTGAAAAGGAGCACTTCTGAAGAGGGAGGAGTGAAAAAACAAAACACTTACAGTACAGACCAAAAGTTTGGACACAACTTCTCATTTAAAGATTTTTCTGTTTTTTCATGACTATGAACATTGTAAATTCACACTGAAAGCATCAAAACTATGAATTAACACATGTGGAATTATATACTTAACAAAAAAGTGTGAAACAACTGAACATATGTCTTATATTCTAGGTTCTTCAAAGTAGCCACCTTTTGCTTTGATGACTGCTTTGCACACTCTTGGCATTCTCTTGATGAGCTTCAAGAGGTAGTCACCGGGAATGGTTTTCACTTCACAGGTGTGCCCTGTCAGGTTTAATATGTGGGATTTCTTGCCTTATAAATGGGGTTGGGACCATCAGCTGTGCTGAGCAGAAGTCTGGTGAATGCACAGCTGATAGTCCTACTGACTAGACTGTTAGAATTTGTATTATGGCATGAAAAAAGCAGCTAAGTAAAGAAAAACGAGTGACCATCATTACTTTAAGAAATGAAGGTCATTCAGTCTGAAAAACTTTGAAAGTGTCCCCAAGTGCAGTTGCAAAAACCATTAAGTTGCAAAGAAACTGGCTCACATGAGGGCTGCCCCAGGAAAGGAAGACCAAGAGTCACCTCTGCTTCTGAGGATAAGTTTATCCGAGTCACCAGCCTCAGAAATCGCAGGTTAACAGTAGCTCAGATTAGAGACTAGGTCAATGCCACACAGAGTTCTAGCAGCAGACACATCTCTACAACAACTGTTAAGATGAGACTTTGTGCAGCAGGCCTTCATGGTAAAATAGCTGCTAGGAAACCACTGCTAAGGACAGGCAACAAGCAGAAGAGACTTGTTTGGGCTAAAGAACTCAAGGAATGGACATTAGACCAGTGGAAATCTGTGCTTTGGTCTGATGAGTCCAAATTTGAGATCTTTGGTTCCAACCACCGTGTCTTTGTGCGACGCAGAAAAGGTGAATGGATAGACTCTACATGCCTGGTTCCCACTGTGAAGCATGGAGGAGGAGGTGTGATGGTGTGGGGGGGCTTTGCTGGTGACACTGTTGGGGATTTATTAAAAATTGAAGGCATACTGAACCAGCATGGCTACCACAGCATCTTGCAGCGGCATGCTATTCCATCCGGTTTGCGTTTAGTTGGACCATCATTTATTTTTCAACAGGACAATGACCCCAAACACACCTCCAGGCTGTGTAAGGGCTATTTGACCAAGAAGGAGAGTGATGGGGTGCTACGCCAGATGACCTGGCCTCCACAGTCACCAGACCTGAACCCATTCGAGATGGTTTGGGGTGAGCTGGACCGCAGAGTGAAGGCAAAAGGGCCAACAAGTGCTAAGAATCTCTGGGAACTCCTTCAAGATTGTTGGAAGACCATTCCCGGTGACTACCTCTTGAAGCTTATCAAGAGAATGCCAAGAGTGTGCAAAGCAGTCATCAAAGCAAAAGGTGGCTACTTTGAAGAACCTAGACTATAAGGCATATTTTCTGTTTCACACTTTTTTGTTAAGTATATAATTCCACATGTGTTAATTCATAGTTTTGGTGCCTTCAGTGTGAATGTACAATTTCATAGTCATGAAAATACAGAAAAATCTTTAAATGAGAAGGTGTGTCCAAACTGGTCTGTACTGTTCACTAGATAGACATCTTGAATGTGTACAACTTTGTTTCAACTCAATAAGCCTGCTGCTACCACGTCCGGAGAAATCCTAATCAGGTGCCGTATTGTAAGATAGCTGAAAAAAACAATAAAGGGAGCGCCAGTCGAAAAGCACAGTGAGTCGAAGGATTGAAGCTTCACTTTATTCAAATAAATAATCTTATAATAATAATCTTTATTTTTATATAGCGCTAACACATTACGCAGCGCTTTACACATTATCATCGCTGTCCCCGATGGGGCTCACAATCTAAATTTCCTATCAGTATGTCTTTGGAATGTGGGAGGAAACCAGAGAACCCGGAGAAAACCCACACAAACACGGAGAGAACATACAAACTCTTTGCAGATGTTGTCCAAGGTGGGATTAGAACCCAGGACTCCAGCGCTGCAAGGCTGCTGTGCTAACCACTGCGCCACCGTGCTGACAAAGATTCCTCTCCCCCCTTCTTCCAGGTCAGCCTCTCCTCCTTGCACATAGACTAATGCAGTGGAAGTTAAACTGTATACGGGAGTGATTGCAAAATCCAACAAGAGACTCGCAGAATTAATTTAATGTATAAAAATACTTTTACAACCCAATAACAAATAAACAAGCAACGCTGTGGCAATCACTCCAATATATTAAATGGTTTAACTTCCACTGAATTGGTCTATGTGCAAAGAGGAGAGGCTGACCTGGAAGAAGGGGTGATATGAATACTTCAGCTTCCCATCTCCCTGTGTGGACTCACTCTGCTCTTGGACTGGCGCTCCTTTTTTTGTTTGTTTTTTTCAGCTGTGGGCAATAGACCGGGACCTAGGGTTCACATCAACTCTAGCGACTAGATGTCCCTTAAGGTGGGCATAAATGGGTTAGGAGTAGTGATGAGTGAGTATACTCGTTGCTCGGGTTTTCCCGAGCATGCTCGGATGTCCTCCCGAGTATTTTGGCGTGCTCGGAGATTTAGTTTGGGCTGACGCAGCTGCATGATTTGCGGCTGCTACACAACCTGAATACATGTGAGGATTCCCTAACAAACAGGCAATCCCCACATGTATTCAAGCTGTCCAGCAGCCACAAATCATGCAGCCGTGTCAACAAAAACAAAATCTCAGAGCACGCCAAAATACTCGAAGGACACCCGAGCATGCTCGGGAAAACCCGAGCAACGAGTATACTTGCTCATCACTAGTTAGGAGTAGTGATGAGTGAGAATACTTGTTACTCGAGATTTCCCGAGTATTTGTGAGTGTTCAGAGATTCAGTTTCTGTGGACGTAGCTGCATGATTTGTAGCTGCTAGCCAGCCTGAATACTTGTGGGGGTTGCCTGTTTGTTAGGAAATCCCCACATGTATTCAGGCTGTCTAGCAGCTGCAAATCATGCAGCTATGGAAACAGAAACTAAATCTCGGAGATCACCCCAGCATACTCAGGAAATCTTGAATTACGAGTATACTCGCTCATCACTAGTTAGGAACATATTTCTGCCCATAACGAGCACCAATGGACAATAAAAGACATCAATTTGCTGTTTAAAGCCCTTTAACACAGGTCAATACTAACTGTATGAGGGCGGAATGAACATTATATATTGTTGTTAAATGCTTATGAGGCTATTCATATTAGATCAAAGGATTCGCTGCCGTTCTGGTCTTTGAATATCAGTCGTGTGAAATCAGACGGCAAAGTCTGCTGTATATTCACCAGATGTGGCCGTACTTAAAGGATAAGGATTTGTACAAATGCCTCCATGCATGAAAGGCTACTTTCACACTAGCGTTAACTGCATTACGTCGCAAATGCGTCGTTTTGCCGAAAAAACGCATCCTGCAAAAGTGCTTGCAGGATGCGTTTTTTCTGCATTGACTAACATTAGCGACGCATTTGCGACGCAATGACACATGTCGCAACCGTCGTGCGACGGTTGCGCCGTGCTGTGGCGGACCGTCGGGAGCAAAAAACGTTACATGTGACGTTTTTTACTCACGACGGTCC